>NC_133125.1:84988195-85673195 GCF_048418815.1 Hemitrygon akajei | reverse complement strand
ATCAACTTCCACTTTAAATATACCTAATGATTTGACCTCCACAGCCATCTGTGACAATAAATTCCACAGATTCACCACCATCTGTCTAAAGAAATCCCTCCTCATCTCTGTTCTAAAGGGACATCCTTCTATTCTGAGGCTATGCACGTTGATACTAGACTCTCCCACTACATTCTGACCACATTGACTCTATCTCGGCCTTTCAATATTTGATAGGTTTCAATTAAATCCCCCCTCATTGTCCTGCTATCTTCCCTCTGATAGAGCGATCACACTGTTCCCTGTTACAATGGCTTTGTCTGGTACTTTGTCAGCAATGACAAGGTTGACAGCTCTCTTGCCTCTCTGTTTGAAAGCTTCTTGCCAGAGGTATGAGCACGGACACTTCACTGTGAGAAGCTACCTTTGGAGGTGCATATTAATTGGACAAGGCAGCAAACAGAACCCTTCTCTCTTCAGTCAGATTGACATAAAGAGATTCCATTGGGACTTTCTGAAGAGGAACCATGTCCTGTCCAATATTTAACCCAAATCACATCATGGAGAAAGGACAGAACAACTGTGCATTGCCTCATTGCACCTTATCAAAGTTTGTTTTCTGGAATTTGACTGCCATGTTCCTTACATTTAAACAGTGACCATATGTCCAAAGTGTTTCACTGGCTAACTATCATTTTGGCATGCTCTGCGGACATATATTATATTCAATATCTTTTGAATTTAGATAGACTCTATTGCTATCTGTTTAATATCATATTTTGATAAAGCGTTAAGTGTTGCGTATATCTGTATTTAAATGTTTTCATATAAATGATACCATTATTGGTATCAGAATTAACATTGTAAAATGATACATCATCATAGCTTTCACTACAAGTTCCATGTCTTTGAGTCTTTGCCCCAGAGTGAGGAGACCATTAACATTCAATACCAATAGATTATGGAAGACAGCCAGAATCTCAAAATTTTGAGATGAAGAAGTTTGTGTGTGTAACCCCCGGGTCGCCTCAGGCTCGCTCAGCTCGTTCTCGTCTAGGGGGAGCAGCCTTCGGCCCCGCCAAACTGAGTAATCAGCTGGTGTGGATGCTGTGTGATGTCCCCGCCTCGCCCAAAAACAGACAGTACACCATATGCGATTAAATGAGTACAATTTATAAAGGTTACTATAACTAAGTGATTAATAACGATACAGTATATATGAAGGAAAAACAATAAAGAAAAGGCGCCAAACTTATCAAAGTCCAAACCACTTCGTGCACAACTGTTGGAGCTCAATTACTGAAGTCTTCTGGCCACCATTCAATCCCCTCCGAACTCCTCGACTCGCAGCTTAGGACCACCCGAAGTGGTCATCCAAGCACATCTATTGTCGTCTCCTCTCCTCGGGGTACCTCCTGGCCTTGGACCCCCGCTTGGGGTCCGTTCCTCGCCCAGCTTACAGCATCGTGTCCTCTCTCTCTCAACCCCTCGCGCCGATCTGCCCAAAAGCCCGCCAACAATAGCTTACAGACTCAGAAGAAAGAACAACATTGATCCCAATTGGTTTACAAAGGAATACAATTCTCGTTATCAGTAAATTTTAACCCAAACAAGCTTCCAGCACTCTCTCGCAACAAAGAAGCATTCCTACTTTTAACAAAACAAAGAAGCCATTTTGATTACATACACAGTAACAAAGAAAAAAGAAGAAACCCCCTTTACATGTGGATTCAGAATTACCTTGTTTACAGAAGGGAAAGGGTAATTTTAGATGGAGCATTTTCTGCCTAGAGGTCAATGATCAGTGGTGTTTCAGAAGGGTCTGTTCTGGGACCCCTGCTCCTTGTGACTTTCTTAAAATGATGTGGATGAGGAAGTGGAAGGGCGTTAGTAAGTTTGCACATGACATGAAAGTTGCTGGTTTTGTGGGTAGTGTTGAAGGATGTCTTAGGTTACAATGGAATATTAATAGGATGTGGAGCTGAGCTGGGAAGTGACTGACAGATTTGAATCTGAAGTGAAACACTTCGGTAGGTCGAACTTGAAGGTAGAGTATAGGGTTCATAGCAGGATTCTTAGCAGTGTGGGAAAGCATAGGGATCTTGGAGCCCACGTTCACAGATCCTTCAAAGTTGCTGTGCATTGATAGGGTAGTTAAGAAGGCATATAGTGAGCTGGACTTCATTATTCAGTGGGGGGGGAGTGCAGTTTGAATTCAAGAGCTGTGATGTAATTTTGCAGTTCTATAAAACCTGGTTAGGTGCCACAGAGTATTGTATTCAATTCTGGTCACCTCATTATAGGAAGGATGTGGAAGCTTTAGAGTAGGTGCAGAGGAAGTCTCCCAGGATGCTGCCTGTCTTATGAAGAAAGATTGAGCCGGCTAGGGCTGTTCTCTTTCGAGTGAATAAGAATGAGGGGTAACGATAGAGGTGTACAAAATGATAAGAGGCATAGATTGAGTGGACAGCCAGTGTCTTTTTTCCCTGGGGTAGAAATTGCAAATATGAGAGGGCACAGTTTTGAGGTGATTGGAAAGAAGTATAGGGGGATGTCAGAGGTAAGTTTGTTACACAGAAAGTATTTTTTTTACTAGAGTGGTAAGTGTTTGGAACAAGCTGCCCAAGGTGGTGATAGAGTTATTTGGGAAAGGACTGTCAGAATGATCTTGGAGTAGGTTAAAGGGTTGGTATGACATTATGGGCCAAAGGCTGTACTTATTCTATGCTCCATGTTCTATAATGGTGCTGATGAAAAATAATCACCCACAATCTTACTGAAAGACAGACTATGTTCAAATCACCTTCTCCAAATCTCTCCTTCAATCAAGGCTTCATCATTTGCATTTTGTGCTAATGCGTGCATGATTTCAATAAATCAGTAATGTTTGTTTCCTTCATCTAAATATAAAAACATTCTTGGATGATTGGCCACTCTTTCCTTGGTGCTCCGGAAAATGAACAGCATGATTGAGTCATAACTCTCTCCTTGAAATACTTGGTTTTCATAAAGGACATGCTGCCAATTATAAAAAATCCAGTTTACATGAGATAATTAATGAATATAATGAATCGTAGAACACTCTCAATCAATCTTTATTGGATATCAAATTAATTAAGACTGTATTACCATTAGTCTGTTCCCCCTTGATTAATAACATAAGTTATGAAGTTGCTTTAGATTGTGTGAAATTTTGTTTTAATCATGCTTTGAATCTGTGCATTCCTATGAAGGATGACACTTGATACTCAGTCCTTGATGAGTATTGTCAAGGATGCCCACCATCCTGGCTCTGCTCTCTTCTGATTGCTGGAGGCACAGGATCCTCAGGACACACACCACTGGTTCAGGGGCAGTTACTACCTCTCTCTCAGCCATCAAGCTCTTGAACCAGAGGGGATAACTCAACTTCACATGCCCCTTCACTGAGCTGTTCCCACAACCCATTGATTTACTTTAAAGGACTCTTCTTCTCAGCTTCTTGATATTATTTATCTATCTATCTATCTATCTATCTATCTATCTATCTATCTATCTATCTATCTATCTATCTATCTATCTATCTATCTATCTATCTATCTAGTTATTTATTTATTTACTTTTCTCTTTCTTTTTGTACTTGCAAAGTTTGCTATCTTTTGCACATTGGTTGTCCATCCTGTTGGGTGTGATCTTTCATTGATTCTATTGTATTTCTTGCATGTACTGTGAATTCCTGCAAGAAAATGTATCTCAGGGGTGTATATGGTGCCAGTTAGCATAACATCTGTAGTTGGGAAAATGCTTGAAGCTGTCATTAAGGAAGAAATAGTGAAACATTTAGAAAGGAGGGGTTCCATAAGACAGACACAGCATGGATTCAGTAAGAGCAGGTCCTGTTTGACAAACTTACTGGAGTTCTTTTAGGACATAATGAGTGCAGTGGGTAGAGGGAACAGGTGGATGTCGTATACTTGGATTTCCAGAAGGCGTTTGATAAGGTGCCATGCAAGAGATTTGTAAATAAGATATGGATGCATGGAGTCGGAGGAACTGTATTGGCATGGATAGTGGATTGGTTAACCAATAGAAGGCAGAGAGTTGGTATAACTGGGTGTTTCTCTGGTTGGCAGTCAGTGGTGAGTGGGGTGCTGCAGGGGTTGGTGCTGGGCCCGCAGCTGTTTACCATTTACATTGATGATTTGGAAGAGGGGACTGAGTGTAGCGTAGCAAAGTTTGCTGATGACGCTAAATTGAGTGGAAAAGCAAATTGTACAGAGGATGTGGAGAGTCTGCAGAGGGATATAGATAGGTTAAATGAGTGGGCCAAGGTCTGGCAGATGGAATACAACATTTGGTAAATGCGAGATCATCCACTTTGGAAGGAATAATGGAAGAGCAGATTATTATTTAAATGGTGAAAGATTGCAGCATGCTGTCATGCAGAAGGACTTGGGAGTGCTTGTGCATGAATCGTAAAAAGTTGGCTTGCAGGTGCAACAGGTTATTAAGAAGGCAAACGGAATGTTGGTCTTCATTGCTAGAGGGATTGAATTCAAGAGCAGGGAGGTCATGCTGCAATTATACAGGGCACTGGTGAGGCTGCACCTGGAGTACTGTGTGCAGTTCTGGTCTCCATACTTGAGGAAGGATACACTGGCTTTGGAGGCAGTGCAGAGGAGGTTCACCAGGTTTTTTCCAGAGATGAAGGGGTTAACCTATGCAGAGAGATTGAGTCGCCTGGGATTATACTCTCTGGAATTCAGAAGAATGAAAGGGGATCTTATAGAAACATAGAAAATTTTGAAAGGGATAGATAGGATAGAAGTAGGAAAGTTGTTTCAATTGGTAGGTTGACTAGAACTAGGGGCCATTGCCTCAAGATTCAGGGGAGAAGATTTAGGACAGAGATGAGGAGAATCTGTTTTTCCTAGAGAGTGGTGAATCTGTGGAATTCTCTGCCCAGGGAAGCAGTTGAGGCTTCTTCATTAAATATATTTAAGATACAGTGAGATAGATTTTTACATAGTAGGAGAATTAAGGGTTATAGGGAAAAGTCAGGCAGATGGAGCTGAGTTTATGGTCAGATAAGCCATGATCTTACTGAATGGTGGGGCAGGCTCGATGGGCCGGATGGCCTACTCCTGCTCCTATTTATTATGTTCTTTAATGCCATTTCTAGTATACAAGTGTAAAGGAGAACAAAATAATTGTTACAGTGAATTCAATGCAACACGAAGAAAAGCAGAAGAATAGAAAACACAGAATAAAATCCTAATACAAAAAAACAGAATAACTATAAGTACATAAGATTGCTAATGCACATAAATTGATTGTATGCCCATGAAGTGACACTAGGTACAGGAGTGTCCGTACATCAGGATGTGATAAAGTGATGTTGATCGGGGTTGTAGAGGGAAGGGGAAAAGGGAGATGATGTTTTTTAGCCTTACTGCTTGGGGAAAGTAACTGTTTTGTGAGTCTGGTAGTCCTGGAGGGGAAGCCACGTAGCCTCCTCCTCTCTGATCTGAGTGGGCCAAACAGTCCATAAGTAGTGTCGGTGGATCCTTCATGACATTGTTGGTCTATTTCTGGATCCTTTTTGTCTATACTGTGTGTCCTTGTTGGCATGTAAGCTGCTGCCAATGAAGTACTGGGCAAATTTAACTGCCTGTTATAGAGCCCACCTCTCTGCCACAGTGCATTTTCTGTACTACAGAGTGATTCGGCTTGTTGGGATGCTCTCCATGTGCATCTGTAGGAAGGCATGAGTATTGGTGGACAGCAACCCACTCTGTTCAGCCTCCTCACAAAATAGAAGCACGGTAAGCTTTTTTGACTGTGGAGTATGTGTTCTGGGACCATCAGAGGTTGTGCAATATGTGCACTCACAGGACTTTGAAGCTCTTCACAATTTCCACAGCTGTGTGATTGATGTGAAGAGGGGTGAGAGTGTTGTGGATTCTCCTGAAATTGATACCAATCTCCTTTGTTTTGTTGACATTGAGGAAAAGGCTACTTGCCTGGCATCAGGCTTTGAGCTCTTCACCTCTGCCTGTGTAGGCCTTGTTGATGGTGAGCCCCACCACTGTCACCAACAAGGTTATGGTCACCAGTACCATAAACTTTCTGGCTAGCACAGTGCTGCTAAGACATTCCACTATTCCCTACTGCAGATGGATGTTGTTAATATTTTTCTATCCAAATATACCTTAGCAGCTTACCAATTATAGATACAATAAATCCCATGAATATCTTTTGATATGTTTTGAAAATAATAATGTCATTTTTTGGAGATCCCATTCTTTTTGGAGTCGCTATTAAATTCAGTGAACTTTACGTGATACCCAACAATTTCCTTTGCATATATACTATCAAGTTCTATCACGATCTTCTGTGATAAAATCTATCAGACATGCCAGATTTTTTCCCTGGGTGATTTCTTTTTTTCCACGATTCCAGCCCATACCTTGTAATTTTAATAGAATTTTCAGCATCAGTTGTGCAAACCAGTGTGAAATGGTGATTGAAATCTTTTACCTTGCCTTTAAGCTTTCTTAACATTATATCTCTGCCATCCACGTATGACTATGACTTGCTTTTTTATGTATACCTTTTCTTGTCTACATCGACCTTCAGAATCTAAGGCTTTATGAGGCATTGTTCAGACTGCAAGTGAAGAATTGTGAGCAGTTTTGAGCCCTCATCTAAGAAATGATGCTGGCATTGGAGAGGGTCTAGAGGAAGTTCACAAAAATAATCCTGGGAATGAAAGAGTTAATATATGAGGTGCATTTGATGGCTCAAGACCTGTACTTGCTGGAGTTTAGAAGAATGGAGGGGAATTTTAGTGAAATCTATTGAATACGGAAAGGCCTAGATAGGTTGGATATGGAGAGGATGTTTGGGACCAGAGGGTACAGTCTCAGAATAGAAGGACATCCCTTTAGAACAGAGGTGAGGAGGAATTTCTTTAGCCAGGGGATAGTGAATCAGTGGAATTTATTGCCACATTTGTCTGTGGAGACCAAATCATTGGATATCTTTAAAGCAGAGGTTAATAGGTTCTGGATTAATAAGGGCTTCAAAGCTTACGAGGAGAAAACAGGAGAATGGAACTGTAGGGAGATAATAAATCTGCCATGTTGGGACGCCCAAGCAGACACGATGGGCTGAATGGCCTAATTCTGCTCAGATGTTTTATGGTCTAGTCCTTTCTGTAACTTGTTTTCTAAGCATTACTATCTTTCTCTTCACTTTTTGAATGTGTTTGCTTGTCTATTTTGCGGTTCTTATGTTCACAAACAGGTTTACAAAGAGGTCCCTAGCCACAAAATGTTATTGGAAACCAGAGCCAAGCCATAATGTGGAAGAGGACCACAGGGTATTGAAGTGGTTTACAAAGTATTCATTGTCTTTGGAAACAGGCACTTAGTGCAATTGGAATTGAAAGATGCTCGAGTTGTGGTTAATTACATGGAAATTATACATTTTCACAGATTTCAATCCTTGTATTGCATTGCTTCTGATGCAGAAGCCAGTAATTGGACAATACCGGAACATTCTAATAAGATACTCTCTTCTGCGATAGATCATTGGATCAGACACAGACCATGAAATTCAAGCATGTACCTCATTACTAGCGGCTTTACCTTTAACTAGTTATATTCTGGAAATCTTTCCCTGAACTCTTCTCCACCTCACAATCCCTCTCCTCCTCAAGAATGCTCTCTAAACCTTATTTAGCCAACATTAAGGTTCAAGATTGTTTAATGTCATTCCCCGTACACAAGTGTAAGGAGAACAAAATAATTGTTACTCTGGATTTGACGCAGCACAAAAAAAAAACAGGAAGAATAGTAAACACAGAAGAACAGACTAATACAAAAGTACGATAAGTATAAATGCATAAGATAGCTTATATACATAGACTGATTATAAACACTAGGCTGCACATAAGGTGACAAATGGGAAGTAATAAAGTAGTGGGAATTAGTGGGTGAAAGTGTTGATTAGTCTTACTGCTTGGGGAAAGTAACTGTTTTTGAGTCTGTTGGTCTTGGCATTGTTGCTATGCTGCCTCTTCCCTGATGGGAGTGGGACAAACAGTCCATGAGCAGGGTGTGTGTGTTACTGGGCCTTTTGCAGCACTTTTCTGTAAATATGCCCTTGATGGCTGGTAGACTGGTGGCAGTGACGTGTTGGGCAGTTTTGACCACCCGCTGTAGAGCCTCCAGGTTCGCTGCAGTGCAGTTTCGGTCGTAAAGAGCAAAGCAGCTTGTTAGGATGCGCTCTACTGCGCACCTGTAGAATGACGTGAGTATGGATTGCAAAGTTCAGCTCTTTTCAGCCTCCTCAGAGAGTAAGATAAAATCAAAGTAAGATTTATTATCAGTGTATAAACATGTCACCACATACAACCTTGAGATTCTTTTTCTGTGGGTGTACTTCGCAAATCTTTAGAATAATAACTGTAAACAGGATCTGTAAACTGTAAACATCAGGAACTGTAAACTGTAAACAAACTGTGCAAATGCAGATATAAATAAATAGCAATAACTGACAAGCATGAAATTATTTGAAAAAAGAGTCCTTAAATGAGCGTAGTTATCCCCTTGTGTTGCTGAGCCTGATGGTTGAGGTGTAGTAACTACTCTTGAAACTGGTGGTGTGAGTCCTGAGGCACCCATTCCTTCTACCTGATGGCAGCAGCGAGAAGAGAGCATGGCTTGGGTGGTGAGGATCTCTGATGATGGATGCTGCTTTCCTACAGCAATGTTTCATGTATATGTGCTGCCGAAGTGAGCACAATAATGTTTCATGTAGATGTGCCTAATGGTTGGGTGGGTTTTACCTGTGATGTACTAGGCTGAATCCAAGACTTTTTGTAGGATTTTCCATTCAAAGGCATTGGTGTTCCCATACCAGACCGTAATGCAGCCAGTCACCACACTTTCCACCACACATCTGTGGAAGTTTGCCAAGGTTTTTGATGGCTTGCTGAATCTACACAGACTCCTGAGGAAATGGAGGTGTTGTTGTGCTTTCTTCACAATGATATTTATATGATGTGTCCAGGACAGGTCATCTAAAATGACCCAGGAATTTGAAGTTCCTGACCCTCTCCACCTCTGATCCTCCAGTGATTACTGTACTGATGATTGAAGTAGAGGCATTGCTGAGCTTTGTTGCCTGTGTCATATGCGCCTGGGACCAGGAGAGGTTATGTGTGGTGTACACACCCAGAGAGAAGTGTGCATGTTGAATAACTCTTACCCTATCACTACTAAAAGTTGGAAGAGCAATTAAAACATATGAAAATGAATGAGATAGATCAGTATGGGACAGAGTGGCAGAGTAATTAAATTACAAAGGAACTGAGTTCAGGTCTCACCATAAGCAACACACACACAATGCTGGAGGAACTGACTAGGTCAGGCAGCATCTATGGAGGGATTAGGGGTCTCAGGCTGGAATGTCGAGAGCTCATTTCCCTCCATAGATGCTACCGGACCTGCCAAGTCCTTTCACCTGGCAAATCCTTTCAGCATTTTGTGTGTGTTGCTCAAGATTTTCAGTGTCTGTAGAACTTCTTGTGTTTCCAAACAATGGAAAAAAAGCAATGGTTTTTTTAGGTGGAGTGCAGTGTACACAGTACTGCCCCACTCTTTAAAACCGGGGTTCATCTGCCAGAGCCTAGAAAGCTGGGACAGTGACAGCGAGGTCCTCGGGTCGTAGGAGTTACGTTGGAGTATCCTTCCCCTAGTTGGATGGCCTGACAAGGCTGACAAGCCCCACCTGCTTGGATTTGAAGTCAGAGTTGTCCTTCTCTTAGGCTGGCTGCCAACCAAGGCAAATGAGCCCAGCCTACCCATCCAGTTATACTGCCGGACACTCGGTCGCGCCATGATGTAACAAGCTCGGTGGAAGCGGGGCGCACCGACGAGATGGTGTTGCTACAGACACAGTAGTGTAGAAGAGGCCATTTGCAGTGTCCTCCTGCCTAGCAAGCCAGACAGTGACCATGCGGCGATCACTACACTGGGAAAGGAGAGGCGATGTATTGCACGTGCACTTTCCCTGGGTGAGTGGGACGTCAGGCCCAGATCTCACCTGCCTCCCACTCTTAACTTAAAATTTAAGCAAAAGATGCATATTGGAATGTTGTGTCTGGATCTGTGCACCATACTAGGGAAGCTGTGAAGGCTTTGAGATGCACAAGAGATCTACTAGAATGTCCGGACGTGAAGTAGCAGAATCACTGAAGTATATCAGAAAATGTGTTGTTATTTGGCAGCAGTATAGTGTAAACAATAAAACACAATTGCTGTAAGTTAGAAAAAATAAATAACGAGCGCAAAGGTGGAATAGTAAAAAGGTGTTCATGGGTTCATGGACCATTCAGAAATCTAATGGTGGAGGGGGAATAGTTGTTCTTAAAGCAGTGAGTGTTGATCTTCTGGGTCCTGTACTACCTCTCTGATGGTAGACATGAGAAAAACACATGTCCAGATGGTGAGCATTCTTAATGGTGCATACCACCTTCTTGAACCTTTTGAAGGAGTCTTTGATGGTGAGGGCCTACCTTTGATGAAGCTTGCTGAGGATGCAACCTATGAGAATCTCTCCATGGCACATCTGTAGAAATTTGCAAGGGTCTTTAGGGATATACTAAATCTCCTCAAACTCCTCATGAAGTATAGCCACTGGTGTGCCTTCTTTGGGATTGCATCAATATATTGGGCCCAGGACAGATCCACTGGGATGTTGATGCTAAGGAACATGAAGCTTTCTACGGCTGATGTCTCAGCAAGGACTGCTGTGTGTTCTCCCAGCTTCCCTTTACTGAAACCCATCAGCAATTCCTTCATCTTAATGATGTTGAGTGCAAGGTTCTTCTTGTGACACCACTCAACCAGCTGCTCTGTTTCATCCTGTCACCACCTCGTTGCCATCTATCAACAACAGTGCTGTCATCAGCAAACTAACAGTTGGCATTTGAACTGTGTCAGTGCGTAGGGACAGTAGATCAGTAGGCAGGCATCCTTGAAGTGTGCTTGTGTTGATTGTCAGCAAGAAAGAGATGTTAGAACTGTGGTTTCCCAATAAGCAAGTCAACAATCCATTTGTAGAGGAAGTACAGGTTTAAAGCCCTGGTTTAAAGCTAATTGATTAATATTGAGGGGATGATGGATTTTGGATCAGTGGCTAGACTGAGAAACCTGGGATTGTTCCCTTGGAACAGAGGAGACAGACAGCAGGCTGTATTCAACATCATGAAGAAAAGGTAGGGTTAAATTGCTCCTCTTCATAGAGTAGGACAAAGAATTGAAGACATAGTATGTCATGTCTGTCAAAAGGATGTTAAAGTGACAGTAAGCATGTCTTTGGAGCAGTTAGACTTTGCAGGACTCACTGGAGGCAGATGCAATCAAAATATTCAAAGAAAGAGACTGTATGAGAGGTGTTGGAGGAGCTGAACTACCTGCATTGAGCTAGTATGCATTCTGTGGGTAAATGGTATTCTTTTGAGCTGTAATCATTCCACAAATCGTAGACAGAAATGTCCACAAACGATGCCAGAAATAAAATCAAAAAACTTTATTAGTTGGCCATGTTTACCATCCAGGTAGATAATGCCACCTGTTCTTGTTATTCCAAGAACAGTTTTAACAGATTTTTTAAATCCTAATGTTTCTGGTTGGAAATCCATTATTTCAATGCTTTTGACTAGATAAAGGCCTGGATTCAATTTGAACTGCTTTGATCTCCCACTGAGACTGAGATTGAGACTGAAAGACTGCAGTTATTGCAAAGGTTCCCAAGGGATAATTAGAATTGAGAATCAGAGCTCGAGCTGACTCCAACAGAGAAAAACAGAACCTCCAAAATACTCACCTCTTCTTAATATTCAGATTGAAATTAAAAGCTTGTGATTATAAAGCCTTTCTGAAGCCTTTTGAAGTGTTGCCAATGTGTAGACACACTGGATAGAGGATGATCACACAAAGATTTTACCTGTATTTTAATTTATAGCACAGTAACACACTGTCCTGGCCCAATCAGTGTTGCTGCCCAATTACACTTGTGTGTCCTATCAACCTGCCAACCCTTATGTCTTTGAAATGTGGGAAGAAACCAGAGCACATGGTCATGGGGAGATTATGCAAATACCTTACAGATAATGGTAGAATTGAAACCAGGTTGCTGGTGCTGTAATAGTTTTACTCTATCATAACACCCACAATATGCAATAACCAGATAATCTACTTTAGTGATGTTGACTGATACAGGAGAGGATTATCCCTCTTCTCTACAACCTGGGCATCTGGTATATTTGGTAAATTATATTGACAACTTGGTAAATTGGTTAATTATTGTCACATGTACTGAAGTACATTAAAAAACCTGTCTTGCATGCCCTCTATACGGATCATCACACAATGCACTGTGTACAGTGGAAACCAGCAAGTGTATGCAGAATAAACTGTTACAGTTACAGGGAGTGCAGGATGAGAATAAGTGGCAAGGTCATAATGAGGTACTTAAGCTGTGAGTCCAAGAATCCATTTTATCGGGAGACCATTCGGTTTCTTATAACAGAAGAATAGAAGCTGTCCTTGAGCCTGGTCAGAGGAGAGAAGGAAGAATATCCAGAGTGGGAGGGATGTTGGCTGCTATACCAAGATAATATAAAGTGCAGACAGAGACCATGGAGGGGAGACTAATGGTTTTTCAACCATTCTGAGAATATGGATAGAAGATCAATTGAAGCTGTCATGTGGAAAAATGTATCTTTTATTAGAAGTTTGAGCAGGAATCTAGAGAAGACAAATTTTGGAAGGACGCTTACTGGCCACCCAACTCCTAATCTTACTACCACCAAGATGACAAGTCTCCATCATTACTGCACTGAAGAGATGGCTTTGATCTCTGTACATGGGAGTTCAATGTTCACATGTATGCATCAAGAGTAAAGCCAGACTTTATTTTCTATCCCTCATCATCCCTGAGGAGTTGGTGGTAATCCATATTTTTTAATTGCCAAAGTTCTCTTGATGAAGATACTCCCTGAATGTTATGGGACAAAGAGTTCCAGGATGTAGATCTACTAACCAGTGTTATAAACAGCTTCCTGTCAATTCCTTCTCTCTCTCCTTCTGATCTACCCAGATCCAACTAATCAAAGTCCCATCACCCTATTTCTTTCCCTTCTTTCCTCACACCCACCCATTACAAGTGCCTATCATTCACATACACCTCCCACTCCTGCAATGTCCCCATCTGCCCACCCCACTGCCCTTATTTAGTACCATACTCCCCCTTCTTTTAGTATGATATTTGATCATCTGCAGCCCTTTGTCAATTCCCTCTCACCTCCCAGTGTCTGTTGCTATTTTCATTCATTCTTCCATCTGCCTATCATCCCTCCTCACATGGATCCCCCTATTGCATGTAAGCTCTTCTACCACCCTTTCCCTCCATTTCTTTTTAATAGCTTTCTCCCCTCTACTCTTTCAGTTCAGATGAATGGTCTTGACCCAAAGCATTGAATGACCACTTTCCCTGTTGTTGCTGTCTGAGTTTCTCCAATAGTTTCTTTATTGATGTATTTCGAAGTCAGAATGATAGCCTGCCTGGAGCAGACCACGAACCACATAAACTCCATGGTCAAAAATGGCACTAGTTTCTCAGAAGGCTAAAGAAATTTGTAATGTCCCCATGGACCTTTACCAATTTTCATCAGTGCACCATTAAAAACATCCCATTTAAATTGGTTTGGCAACTGCTCTGCACATGACCACAAGAATCTGCAGAGAGTTACAGGCACAGCTTGCCACATCAGGGAAAGTAGCCTCCTCTCTATGGACACTGTCTATACTTCTTGCTGCCTCAGTAAAGCTACCAGCATAATCAAAGGCCCCACCCACCCCAGATATTCTCTCTTCTCTCCACTTCCATTGGGCAGAAGATACAAAACACTGAAAGCACATATCACTAACCTCAAGGACAGCTTCTATCCTGCCATAATAAGACTCCTAAATAGTTTCCCAGTATGATAAAATGGACTCCTGACCACACAATCTACCTCGTTATGTCTTTGCACCTTATTATTTACCTGCATTGCATTTTCTCTGCAGATGTTACACTTAATTGTGCATTGTTATTGTTTTAACTCTGTGCAATGATCTGTCACTGTACATGTGACAATATAAGCCAATTCCAATTGTTGATATGCACTCAGTGTCCCTGTTCTTCAATGCTCTATAGCTTTTTATTTGAGGGGTCCTATAAGAGTAGTCTGGTCAATTAGCTGCTGTAAATGCTGTAAACATCTGTGGAGAAAGGAATGTTTACAGAATTGTCTAACTTGGAAATAAGAGGCTAGCTTTTGAGCAATGATTGTATGCAGTAGGTGTGAGGGTTAAGGGATGATGGGTATAGTATTTAGCAATGAGTGACAGAATAAAGTGGACAAAATCAACTCAACTACATGTATTGTGTTATAGAGTAAGATCTGACTTGGAAATATGCAGGAGAGCTGGCTGCACATTGTGTGCAAGGAGTTTGTACATTAGGCCAAAAGGCATAAGAGTAGAATAAGGATATTCTACCCTTCAAGTCTGCTCTACAGTTCTATCATGGCAGGTTTACTTTCCCTGCAAATTAACCTTCAGGAAATCCTGCTCCAGGACTCCCAAGTCCCTTTGCATCTCTGAATTCTGGATTTACTCCCTGTTTAGAATATAGTCCAAGCCTTTATTCCTTCTATTAAAATATATTTTAGCCACTTCCTTACACTGTATTCCATCTACCACTACTTTACCAAATCTCCTAATCTGTCCAAGACCTTCTGCAGACTCGCTGCTTCCTCAACACCATCTGCCCCTCCACCTATCTTTGTAACATCTGCAGACTTAGCCACAAAGCTCATCCAAATCATTGATATATAACGTGAAAGGAAGCGGTCCCAATACTGACCGCTGTGGAACACCCCGCGATTGCGTGGGTTTCTTCCGGGTGCTCCAGTTTCCTCTGACATCCCAAAGACATATGGGTTAGGGTTAGTGAGTTGTGAACACATTGTATTGGTGCCAGAAGCGTGGCGACACTTTCAGGTGCCCCAGCACATTCTCAGACTGTGTTGGTCGTTGATGCAAGCAGCACATTTCACTGTAAGTTTCAACGTTGTAATACACATGTGACAAGTAAAGTGAAACTTTAACAGTCTAGTATGTCCATCTTTACAACAGGGCACCATGGTAGTGCAGAGGTTAGTGCGACACAATAACAGCTCGGGACCATATAGTTCAGAGTTCAGTCTCGGCATCTGTATGTCCTCGCGCAATGTGTGGCTTTCCTCCTACAGTCCAAAGATGAACTGGTAAGTTAATTGGTCATTGTTAATTGTCCCGTGATTAGGTTAGTGTTAAACCAGGCTTGTTGGGAGTTGCGGGGCAGGTCGGCTGGAAGGGCCAGACGTAACCATTCTGTGCTATATCTCTAAATAAAAAAAAAACAGAGCTGAAAGCAAAGTCATCTGCAAGGAGATACTTAGAATCTGACCTTATGTATGAGAACTCAATCCAGTACTTTAAATTTTGTTTAATTTTGCTCCTTCGCAATACCTTTAATCTTCCTTCCTTTCTATACCTCTGACACCAATAGTATCGAATGTTCCAATGTTAGCACAATTTATGGTTAGTTTATATCTTAGTTGACATCCAAATCATCTTTAGCTGTCCTTATCTAACCTTTCATTTCCAACAAATAATTTTAGTTTCTCATTTTCAAAGCAAATCAATTGTCTCTCAGTTTGGTTTCAATTTCTTCCAGACTTTTTGCATTTGGGCTACCCTGTCAATCTTCTATCTTTGGATCAGTTTCTTGGCAACAGAACTTCTGCCTCAGGGGTTCTAAAAAATGTATGTATATAATAAAGGCCTTTGGCATTGTCCTTCACAAACCACTTATCAGCTTGATTTGCCTGGATATAATATTTTGATGCCTTTTATCAAGCAAACCTGCCTCAGTGGACAGTTTTCCAAAGGGATCGTATTATGTCCTCCTTCATTCAATGTAATATCTTGTGAAATGTATTTGTCCTCTACATCAATGGCATGACCCTTTAGAAGCCAATATTACCCTGCCACTCAGTCTGCAATTTATGCACAATTAATATTTTAGTACCACCTAGTGTTTTTATGTCTTCATTTGTGTGTGTGCATGTGGGCCTGTGCTTAAAAATGAATATGTATGTGCAATCTGTGTGGTGGGGCACTATGGTAGCATAGCAGTTAGTGTGTTGCTATTACAGCCCAGAGTGTTGGAGTTCAGAGCTCGGTCCCAGGTGTGTGTGTGTGTGTGTGTGTGTGTGTGTGTGTGTGTGTGTGTGTGTGTGTGTGTGTGTGTGTGTGTGTGTGTGTGTGTGTGTGTGTGTGTGTGTGTGTGTGTGTGTGTGTGTGTGTGTGTGTGTGTGTGTGTGTGTGTGTGTGTGTGTGTGTGTTTCCTCCCACAGTCCAAAGGCGTACTAGTTTATCGGTAATTTTGTCATTGTCAATTGTCCCGTGATTAGGGAGCGGTTAAATTGGTGAGTTGCTGAGTTTTTCAAAGGGCGGATGCGCCTAATCCATGCTGTATCAGGAAATAAATAAACAATGCATCAAATTTGTCTTCATCTTGTCAGATAAACTAAAAAGACATCAAAACAAACTTTTCCTCCTCTGAATTAGTCTTCTGTTGGAAACTAGCTTCAGAGCAAAAATTACAGCAATTTATATGCATGAAGTGCCATTAATCTAGTCAACACCCAAGTGAATTTATAGGAGAGGTTATTAATCAACTTTGGACATCATTCCTCTTTAGGAATTGTGATCAAAAGCATGGCCAAAGTGAAACCGAGGAATGTGTGGTTGAGAGGTGCAGAGGGAATGTAAGGAAATCGCAGGGTTCCAAACCCCTTTAGGGAAGCCATAGACTAATTGGTAGTGCTAAGAAAACCCCATAACCAATGTTTGATGAATGTTATTGGGTTGGAGGAGATTGCAAAGTTTATGGAATAAGCTCTGATGATTTGAAAACAAAGATGTAGATTTAGATTCAAGATAGAGCACAAAACAGTCTAATGAGCCCACACTGCCCAATTACATGCTACTAATCTACTAACCTGTACATCTTTGGAATGTGGGGGAACCTGGAGCAAACCCACACAGTCACGGAGAAAATGTACAAAATTCTTACAGGCAGCGACGGGAATTGAACCTAGGTTGCTGACACACTATTAGCGTGTTACTAAACGCTACACTGCTCTGCTGTCAACATGTGAATTTTAAATTTACTCTTTTGCCAGACCTGGAACCAAATTAAGCAAAGACTTGATAGGTGAGTTTGGGAGGAACTTAGGATGAGATCAAAGAGAGACAAACTAGTAATTCCTAATCTCTAATCAATAGTGTATTGAATTTACTGCAGGTAAAGTCTGAGTTGGAACAGGATAGAGCAGCATATATAAACCTACAGCTCAACATCTGAAGTGAAATTTAACACTTAGGAAGTAGGAAGTGAGTGAATTAAATTGATAAATCTGTTTATTAGTGTCATAAATACTGATGTAGAGTGAAAAGCTTTGTTTTGCAATGCCATCCATACTGGTCATTTTGGTTGTGTAAGAGAAAACAATAAGGGAATGCAGAATAGAGTTGCAGAGAAGGTGTACTGCAAGAATATAGTATAAAGGCCAGTGCGTTAGATTGTGAGGTCAAAAGTCCATCTTGTTGTTCAAAAGTCTTATAACAGTGTGTCAGTAGATGTCCTTCAGCCTGATGGTGCATGTTTTCAGATGTTTATATTTTCTGCCCAGTGGGAGGGGAAAGAAGACAGAAAGCTCAGGATGGGTGTGGTGTTTCATTATTTTGGCTGTTTTGAGCATAAATATGGACCTGGATTTTTCCTCCAACTCAGTCTGATCTGACAGACTCCCCTGGAGGCACAGGATGATGGAGGGCTGATTCTACTAGAAGGCCAAAAAGAAAACTTGGTGCAACCTAATTTTTTACGGAAACATCCAAGTTTAAAGAGGAAATATCAGATGGAATTAATCAGAAAGTCATGGAAATACACAGAAGGCCCGGCAGCTTCAGCAGAGAATGAAAACTAAGTAATGATTCATATAATTTAAATCCATTTGAGGAAACTATGGGAGAGGAGGTTAGTTCACCAGTAGAGCAAGTAAGTAGACAGCGTGTGAGGGAGGAAAGGCAGGTGATGGAGAAGGGATGCGCTCAGCCCGAAGATGTAGGGGAGAAGAAAGAAAAGGATAATAAATTTGAATGCATTGCTAGGGATGAAAAGAGAGGAGGAGGTGGAGAGTATCTTAAATGTATCTATTTTAATGCTAGGAGCATTGTAAGAAAGGTGGATGAGCTTAAAGCGTGGATTGATACCTGGAATTATGATGTTGTAGCTATTAGTGAAACATGGTTGCAGGAAGGGTGTGATTGGCAACTAAATATTCCTGGATTTAGTTGCTTCAGGTGTGATAGAGTAGGAGGGGCCAGAGGAGGAGGTGTTGCATTGCTTGTCCGAGAAAATCTTATGGCGGTGCTTTGGAAGGATAGATTAGAGATTTCCTCTAGGGAGGCTATTTGGGTGGAATTGAGGAATGGGAAAGGTGTAGTAACACTGATAGGAGTGAATTATAGGCCACCTAATGGGGAGCGTGAGTTGGAAGAGCAAATGTGTAAGGAGATAGCAGATATTTGTAGTAAACACAAGGTGGTGATTGTGGAAGATTTTAATTTTCCACACATAGATTGGGAAGCTCATTCTGTAAAAGGGCTGGATGGTTTAGAGTTTGTGAAATGTGTGCAGGATAGTTTTTTGCAACAATACATAGAAGTACCGACTAGAGATGGGGCAGTGTTGGATCTCCTGTTAGGGAATGCGATAGGTCAGCTGACAGATGTATGTGTTGGGGAGCACTTCGGGTCCAGTGATCACAATAGCATTAGCTTCAATATAATTATGGAGAAGGACAGGACTGGACCTAGAGTTGAGATTTTTGATTGGAGAAAGGCTAACTTTGAGGAGATGCGCAGGGATTTAGAGAGAGTGGATTGGGTCAAGTTGTTTTATGGGAAGGATGTAATAGAGAAATGGAGGTCATTTAAGGGTGAAATTATGAGGGTACAGAATCTTTATGTTCCTGTTCGGTTGAAAGGAAAGGTTAAAGGTTTGAAAGCGCCATGGTTTTCAAGGGATATTAGAAACTTGGTTCGAAAAAAGAGGGATGTCTACAATAGATATAGGCAGCATGGAGTAAAGGAAGTGCTCGAGGAATATAAAGAATGTAAAAGGAAACTTAAGAAAGAGATTAGAAAAGCTAAAAGAAGTTACGAGTTTGGTTTGGCAAATAAGGTGGAAGTAAATCCGAAAGGCTTCTACAGTTATATTAAAAGCAAGAGGATAGTGAGGGATAAAATTGGTCCCTTAGAGAATCAGGGTGGTCAGCTATGTGTGGAACCGAGGGAGATGGGAGAGATTTTGAACGATTTCTTCTCTTCGGTATTCATTAAGGAGAAGGATATCGAATGGTGTAAGGTGTGGGAAACAAGTAAGGAAGTTATGGAACCTATGACAATTAAAGAGGTGGAAGTACTGGCGCTTTTAAGAAATTTAAAAGTGGATAAATCTCCGGATCCTGACAGGATATTCCCCAGGACCTTGAGGGAAGTTTGTGTAGAGATAGCAGGAGCTCTGACGGAGATCTTTCAGATGTCATTAGAAACAGGGATTGTGCCGGAGGATTGGCGTATTGCTCATGTGGTTCCATTGTTTAAAAAGGGTTCTAGAAGTAAGCCTAGCAATTATAGACCTGTCAGTTTGACATCAGTGGTGGGTAAATTAATGGAAAGTATTCTTAGAGATAGTATTTATAATTATCTGGATAGACAGGATCTGATTAGGAGTAGCCAGCATGGATTTGTGCGTGGAAGGTCATGTTTGACAAACCTTATTGAATTTTTTGAAGTAGTTACGAGGAATGTTGACGAGGGTAAGGCAGTGGATGTAGTCTATATGGACTTCAGCAAGGCCTTTGACAAAGTTCCACATGGAAGGTTAGTTAAGAAGGTTCAGTCGTTGGGTATTAGTGCTGGAGTAATAAAATGGATTCAACAGTGGCTAGATGGGAGATGCCAGAGAGTAGTGGTGGATAATTGTTTATCAGGATGGAGGCCGGTGACTAGCGGGATGCCTCAGGGATCTGTTTTGAGCCCAATGTTGTTTGTAATATACATAAATGATCTGGATGATGGGGTGGTAAATTGGATTAGTAAGTATGCTGATGATACTAAGGTAGGAGGTGTTGTGGATAATGAGGTGGGTTTTCAAAGCTTGCAGGGAGATTTATGCCGGTTAGAAGAATGGGCTGAACGTTGGCAGATGGAGTTTAATGCTGAGAAGTGTGAGGTTCTACATTTTGGCAGGAATAATCCAAATAAAACATACAGGGTAAATGGTAGGGCATTGAGGAATGCAGTGGAACAGAGAGATCTAGGAATAACAGTGCATAGTTCCCTGAAGGTGGAGTCTCATGTAGATAGGGTGGTGAAGAAGGCTTTTGGAATGCTGGCCTTTATAAATCAGAGCATTGAGTACAGAAGTTGGGATGTAATGTTAAAATTGTACAAGGCATTGGTAAGGCCAAATTTGGAATATTGTGTATAGTTCTGGTCGAATTATAGGAAAGATATCAATAAATTAGAGAGAGTGCAGAGATGATTTACTAGGATGTTACCTGGGTTTCAGCACTTAAGTTACAGAGAAAGGTTGAACAAGTTAGGTCTCTATTCATTGGAGCGTAGAAGGTTGAGGGGGGATTTGATAGAGGTATTTAAAATGTTGAGAGGGATAGATAGAGTTGATGTGAATAGGCTGTTTCCATTGAGAGTAGGGGAGATTCAAATGAGAGGACATGATTTGAGAGTTAGGGGGCAAAAGTTTAAGGGAAACACGAGGGGGTATTTCTTTACTCAGAGAGTGATAGCTGTGTGGAATGAGCTTCCTGTAGAAGTAGTAGAGGCCAGTTCAGTTGTGTCATTTAAGGTAAAATTGGATAGGTATATGGACAGGAAAGGAGTGGACGGTTATGGGCTGAGTGCGGGTAGGTGGGACTAAGTGAGATTAAGAGTTCAGCATGGACTAGGAGGGCCAGAATGGCCTGTTTCTGTGCTGTGATTGTTATATGGTTATATGGTTAATTTCTATCAGCCATTAAGGGACTAACATTAAACGAGGGAGTGTAGTAGATTTCTAAATTTAAAACAGCCAATTGCAAACTATTTAAGCGGAACGGTGCTTTCTCTCGAAGTCTGGACACTTCTGTAATTCACAACCAATGACCATCAAAGTCTGGGACAGCACAGTACCTAGACAGTTAGCATAAGAACAGAAAACAAAGGAGCAGAATTAGGCCATTTGACCCATTGAGTCTCCTCCATGATTCCGTCTCGGCTAATTTATTTTTCCTCTCAATCCCACTGCCCCGCCTTTTCCCCATACATAACCTTTGGCACCCCGACCAGTCAGGAACCTATCAACCCCCGCTTCAAATATACTCAATGACTTGGACTCCACAGCCATCCATGCAATGAATTCCACAGGTTCACCACCTTCTAGCTAAAGAAATTGCTCCTCATCTCTGTTCTAAATGGACATCTCTCCATTCTGAGGCTGTGCTCTCTGGTCCCAGACTCCCCAACAATAGGAAAATTCTCTGCACATTCACCCTATCTAGCCTTTTCAATACTCAATAGGTTTCAATGAGATCCCACCTCTGTCCTCTAAATCCCAGCAAGTACAGGTCCAGAGTCATCAATTGCTCCTCATATGTTAACCCTATCACTCCTGGAATCATTCATGTGCACTGCCTCTGGACCCTCTCCAATGCCAACACATCTGTATTGCAATTACAGTGAACTGGGTTTAATTCCGGCACTGTCTGTAAGGAGTTTGTATGCTCTCCCTGTGACTGCATTGGCATCCTCCGGCTTTGTATGTTCTCCACAAAACAGCGGTGTCCTTCACTGATATTGAGAAGGTTTCATTCCAATTCTAATTTCTCCTGGTTGTGAAATTATTATCAAGTATCCTAAAACACCCAGAAGGTTGTTTATTCAAACTCAATGACATTAATTTTTGCTGCCATCTCCTGGCAATATGGTGTGGTAGTGCAGCCGGAATTTTGGAGCCATTGTTCCAGAGAGAGTACTTCAGACCTCACTGAACTCACTCTGGTAGCTGAAAGATCTAAATTAAAGGATTTAAAATAATCTGCTAACTACTGAATTCCTTCTTTTCCAGCCCTTTACCTTTCCTACCCACCTAGCTTCACCTATCACCTTCTAGCTTGTTCCCCCAGCCCCTCTCCCCACCTTTTTATTCTGGCATCTTCCGCCCTTCCTTTTCAGTCCTGAAGAAACATCTCAGCTTGAAACATTAACTATTTATTCATATCCACATGTGCTCCCTGACGTCCTGAGTTCCTCCAGCATGTTACTCTAGATTTCCAGCAGCTGCAGAATCTCTTGTGTTTATAACTGCTGAATCCTTTAAAAAACAGGTCTATCTGGCTCACTAATTTGCTTCAAGGAAAAATAGAACCTGCTAAAAATAGATTCCTTAGTTGATCAATATCTTAGTCTTCCCCCACCAATCTTTCCACTAACTCCTCAGATCAGGAGTGATTTGGCTATTGATCATAAATGCCAGTGAGATCTGCATCTCATACAAAAATGAGATAAGGGCTTGTGCTCTTTCAGTAATACATAATCAAAGTGCCAAATTGCCAATTTGCAAATTCACTTTTGCTGAAATAACTAAAGAATGTACTGCCTGGGGTAGTAGTAGATACAGATAGATTAGGGATATTTATGAGATATTTAGATAGGCAATAAGTGAAATGGAAGGAAAGGGACATTGTTTAGGCAGATGGGATTAGTTTAGTTGGCCAGTTGATTATTAATTTTATTGGTTCAGCATAACGTTGTGGGCTGAAGGGCCTGTTCCTGTGCGGTACTGTTAAATGTTCTATTGGGTTGATGGAAACTTGAATGTTTTTGTGGGTAAAACATTCAATGATAAAATGATGAATTACTGACCTACAAATTTACAGCACCTTGCTCTGCCTCAGAATGTTCCAGAACACTTCACAGACAATAATGTTTGATGTGTTTTCTCTGTTGCACGGTGAATTACACAGTGACCAATTTGTGCACAGCAAGCTCCCTAAATGTAAAATGAGAAAATGACCCATTTGTGAAAATGCTTATGATTTATATATTCCCGGCAAAATACTGCCTGGGTTTCCTTTGAATTTAGCTCGTAGCCTTAGTTTCAGAGTCCCATTGGAAAGACATGTTCAGGAACAAAGCATTCCTTCTGTGCCAGGGTTTCCTGAATTTGATCTTAGAATTCCTTGCTCAGAGGCAAATGGGTCACAATTGACAGAAAAGCAGAATGTAGTCCAGATGAGGGGACCAACCTGAAACATCAACTGTCCACTCCGCTTCGCAGATGCTGCCTGACCAGCTGAATTCCTCCAGCAACACACTAGCATAGCAGTTACGTGAATTTCAGGAAGGGAAAGTCAAGGGAACACAGGCCATTCCTCATCGAGGGATCGGAAGTGGAAAGTGTGAGCAGTTTCAAGTTCCTGCGCGTTAGCATTTCTGAGGATTATCCTGGCGCAACATACTGATGCAATTACAAAGAACGCAAGACAGCAGCTATATTTCATTAAGGGTTTGAGGAGAATTGGTATGTTCCCAAAGACACTTACAAATTTCTACAGATTACAGTGGAAAATGGTCTAACAGGTTGCATCACTATCTGGTAGGAGGAGCCACTGCACAGGATCAGAAAAAAGACAGAAATTTGTAAAGTCAGAATTTTGTGTGTGTTTGTTGTCTACCTAAGGTATGAGTTAGGACTCCTGCATGGCTCACTCATGGTGTTTCTATGTCATGGGTTTTTTCTGCAACACAGATTAACATGCAACACCTAAGGCACTGAGTGCTCCTGAGGGGCAACTGCACAGGGATTGTAAAAATGCTGCAGAGATTGGCAAACTCAGCCAGCTCCATCAAGGACACTAGCCTCCCCAGCACTGAGGTCGTCCTCCAAGAGAGATGTCTCAAAAAAATAGCATCCATCATTAAGACCCCCCTCACCCAGGACATGCTCGCTTCTCATTGTTGCATCAAGGAGAAGAGAGAGGAGCCTGAAGACACACACTCAATGTTTTGGGAATAGATTTGTCCCCTGAGTTATCAGCTTTCTGAATGGACAATGAACACTACCTCACTATTTATTTCATTTATTTTTTTCATATATACCTCTCATTGTAATATATAATTTTTATTATTATATATTGCAATGTACTGCTACCATAAAACAACACAGTTCACAACATATATCAGATCAGTGATACTAAACCTGATTCTTAATCTGATTCTGATCTGGGTTCAATTCCAGTTGCTGGGCCTTGTGTGTGTTCTGGTTTGCTCCCTCATTCCACAGATGTTTAGTAGGTTACACGGGCATAATTGGGTAGCCTGGGCTCATTAGGCCAAAAGGATGTGTTAATGTCTCTAAATAAAATAAATAAATGTGTTTTATTCTGAAAGCAGGATGTAAACCTGGTAAACACCATTGAGTTGCAATGTAGTAGTTTGACATTTAGATATGAATACAAAGCTATGATAATTGTAAGAGTCACCTTTCTAGAGGTGGGTGAGGCAGGCACAATTAAAACACTTACAAGACTTTAAGGACAGTTTCATGTATAGGGAAGGTTTTTAAAGGGATAGGAGCCAAATGAGTCCAAGTTGGACCAGCTCAGGGTTATAGGCCATAAGACTGTAAGATATGGGAGCAGAATTGGGTCATTCAGCCCATGAAGTCTACTCTACCATTCTATCATGGATGAGTTATTATCCCTCTCAACCCCATTCTCCTGCCTTCTCCTCGTAACCCTTACCAATCAAGGGGTGGTGAGGTGGATATATATCTCCAGCAAAGGAGGTATAAGCTGCTCCTTTCCCCGCTTGCCTAAAAATCACCCTTAGCAAGGTGTATCACTTGCCTAGTCCCACCCCCTCCATTCAGGGTCACGTGAAGCCATGGGAGCAGGTGGTGGATAGTCGTATGAGTAGCTGGTGCATATCACAAGTTCTGTTTATACAAACACTGATGCCAGACAGACAATCTCTGAAGAGTATTGATAATGGCCACCCATCTTGTAAAGACACTGCCCAGAAGAAGGCAATGGCAAACCTCTTTTGTAGAAAAATTTGCCAAGAACAATCACGCTCAAAGACAACCAAAACCCAATCTCAGACAATATGACCATAATGATGGTGATGACTAATCAACATCCGGTTTAATTCCACAGATTCACTATCTTCAGGCTAAATAAGTTCCTCCTCATCTCTGTTCTAAAGGGGCGTCCTTGTATCCTGAGGCTGTGCCCTCTGGTCCTAGATACATCTACTATTGGAAACATCTTCTCCACATCTACTCTTTCTAAACCTTTGAATACCCAACAGGTTTCAATGAGACATCCTTCACTTTTCTAAACTCCAGTTAACACTGTCAGTCCCATAATCGTTCTCATGAACCAAAGATCCCATTTCCGTGTTGTATAACTCTATGACTGTGTAAAATCCTGTTATTTCCTGAATGTGTTCTGTCAGGTGAAGAGCTTGTAACTATTAAGAGTGGAACCAGAGATGAATGCTGGAAATATTTGTTCTATTGGTTCATTCTAGTATTTCTAATCTGGAAGGTTCTTGTACTTTTTATGAATTACCAAAGGTTACTAGAAAAACTTTGGATCTGGAAAACCTGTTTAAAAAAGGAATCTGTACAACATATCAATAAGCGCTTGAAAAGTGAAAATATAATTTTACTTTTCATCGGATTAGTTTTTATTGAAGTAGTTAATTTATCAAACTCAAGATGTTTGATAATTTGTTAATTTGATAATTTGTTTGACAATTGTTTTATTAAAGAAAAAAAGACAACTGCTGGTCAGATTTATTTCAGATGTCATTGATGACCAGCTGCTGACAGGAATGTGGCAGTAATTATTATCATAATTTCAAAATTTCATAAATAATACAAGAAGCAGTTAATGAAGAATTCATGCCTCAAGGTAGCTGCCAGCATCTTCTTTCAGAAAATCTCCCAGTACCCATCGGGGTCAAATCAAAATTTCTGGGTCAGAAGAAAATGTCTGAAAAATGAAAGCATTCTCTTAAGAATGAAAATTTATGCATATTCTGCAGCTCTCTTGGGTAATGTAAAATTTTAAGAATTTTCCTTTTCCCTTTTTAATAGTGCATGCAAGCAACCTGGCACTGGTTCATTTCACAGAAGAGTTTTCCTTCGCAGCTCCTGAAGAAGAGAGAAAAAGGAACAATAAAATAGGAAGTTATATTCATCATCATCATCAACGATTACTTGTACTCAAGTATGATTCTTCTGCTGGCGGTTGATCTGGTCACTGTGGGTCTTGAGATGACTGAAGAGGCCTGTTTATGATCCACAAGTCCTCTTGCAGTGTTGGCTGCTGTAGGTCATTGAGGTGGTGGTGGATGTGGCTGGTTGGGCCTGTCCCATTCTCTCCTTACACTGAAGCTGCTTAATCTCAGTGGCACGGCGGAGGTATTCCTCGAGCTGTGCAGTCATCTCATACACCGTCCTTCTCCAGCTTTTCCTATCCTGTGCTAATTTCACCCATCCATTCAGGTTGTTGTGGCACTTATTCAGGTGGGTCTTGATATTGTCCTTGAACTGCCCTCCAAGAGTGCACTTTGCATCCTTGAGTTGGCTAGGGAGGCGGGAGTCAGGCATACGGATGATGTGACCGACCCACCGCAATTGGTGTTGAGTCACGATTGTGACTATGGAGTTAATGTTAGCTTCAAACTGGATACTGGAGTTAGCACCTCTGTTCTTCCAGCTATCTCTCAAAATCTTTCAGAGGCAGCTTTGATGGCAAGTTTCTGGGGATTTTATATGCCTATTGTATGTTGTCCATGACTCCACTCCATATAGCAAGGAGGGGAGGACTATAGCTTTATAGACCAGAAACTCAGTGCTGGTCTTGATATCCCGATCTTCAAAAAACTTCTTTCTCAGCCTAGCAAAAGCTCCACTGGCACAGCCTATTCTGCAATTTGTTTCAAGATCAATGTTGGCTCTTGAAGAAAGAAGGCTGCCAAGATATGGGAAATGATCAGTGTTCTCCAGAGGGGTATTGTCAACTTGGATGGTTGGAGGTTTTGGAGCTTGACCTGGAACAGGTTGGTGCAGGACTTGAGTTTTCTTGATGTTTAGATCAAGTCCCAGGAGCTTGTATGCTCTGGAAAAAGCATCAATTATGCACTGCAGATCCTCCTCAGAGTGAGCTACGATAGAGTTGCCATCTGCTTGTTGGAGCTCCATGATGGAAGTAGTTGATACCTTGCTCTTTGCCTTGAACCTGTTAAGGTTAAAGAGCCCTTCCATCAGTCCTGTTGAGAATCTGGACTCCTTGTGGGAGGTCTTGGCCTGTGAGATGAAGAAGTGTTCCAATGAAAATGACAAACAGAGTTAGGGCAATGATGCACACCTGTTTGACCTCGGTCTCAACCTTAAAAGGTGCTGTTTCAGAGCCTCTGTTGCTAATGATTGTTGCACTCATATCATTGTCTAAGACCTGCAAGATCTTGAGGTATTTGTCCAGGCCTCTAATATTGGACAGTACCTGCCAAAGGGCAGGATGATTTACTGATTCAAATGCTTTTGTAATGTCTATGATGGCCATGTAAAGTGGGAAATTTTGTTTTCTATCTTTCTCCTGCAATTGACGTGCTGTAAAAATCATGTCAGGTGTTCCTCTGGCTGGATGGAAGCCACACTGAGACTCGGGTTGGAGATCTTCTGCCAGAGGTGAAAGCTGGTCACATAAAATTTGGGGAGTACCTTTCCTGTTGTAGAGAGGTGGGAGATGCCTCTGTAATTTCTGCAGTCAGCTTTGTCATCCTTTTTGAAGACAATAAGAGCATCCCTGAATTCGGCTGGAATCTTCTCCTGGTTCTATATCTTGTCAATCAGGTCATGAACATGACTTAAAAGTTCAGTGCCACCTTCCAACAGGCCTAGTGGCCTTGTTGTTCCTCAATTTATTGCAAGCTGTCTGCACCCCTTTGATACTAGGAGGCTTAAAAATGCTGGTGGAACTCAACAACATCTATGGAGAGGAATAAAGAGCTAATGTGTCAGGCCAAGCTCTTTCATCTGTACCACACAATGTTTCATAGCCTTTGAAATACTTATGAAATGTAGGCCTCTCCTATAACCTGTTCAACAGTAATAATTGAAATTAACCTGTTAGTTTTCGTGGAAATTCATCCTAAGTTGTTGGTCATTAGAGTGAATTTCAGAGTCAAGAAGACAAGATTTTAATTACTATCATCATTATTATGTGATGTGTCATATGGTGTGGGTGATCATGGTCATGACCATGATTATTTTTGGTAAATTTTTCTACAGCCGTAGTTTGCCATTGTCTTCTTCTAGGCAGTATCTTTACAAGATGGGAGATCCTAGCCATTATCAATACCCTTTTGAGATGGTCTGCCTGGTGTCAGTGGTCACATAACCAGGACTTATCATGTGCTCCAGCTGTTCATATGACCATCCACCTCCTGCTCCTTTGGCTTCACATGACCCTGATCATTGGGGGGGAGGGGTGGCTAAGCCAGTGCTACTCCTTGCCCAAGGGTGACCTGCTGGCTAGTGGAGGGAAGGAGTGCCTTACACCTCCTTTGATAGAGACATACAGTACCTCCACCCTGACACCCAGCTAGTAATATAAATTTATAAATTGTTTTTTATTGTCACATTTACCGAGGTACTGTGAAAAACATGTCTTACATGCAGTCCCTACAGATTAATTTATTACAGCATTGCATTGATGCAGTACAATTTAAATGGGGGGGGCAGAATAAAGTGCTTAACTGCAGCAAAAGAGCAGGGCAGGTGGTAGGAAAGGTGCAGGCCATTATGAGGTAAATCGTCAGGTCAATTGTGCATCTTATACTAGGGAATGAGCCAATAGTCTTACAACTATAAAACATAAGATATAGGAATATAAACAGGTCATTTAGCCCATCGAGTCTGTTCCAGCATTCTATCATAGCTGGTTTATTATCTCTCTCAACTCCATTCTCCTGCCTTCTCTCCATAACATTTGATACCCTTACTAATCAAGAAACTATCAACCTGCTCTTTAAGTATAGCCAGCTGGATAGAAGTTGAGCCTGGTGATACGTGCTTTCAGGATTTGATACCTTCTACCTGATGTGAGGGAGGAAAAGAAGAAATGGCCAGTAGGGTCAGATCTTTGGTTGTACTGTCTGCTTTACCTCAGCAGTAATGAAGACAATATCCATGAAGTAGAGGCTGCTTGCCATGATGGACTATGTCAAATATTCTGCAGCTTCTTGCTGTCATGGTCAGAACAATTACTACTCCAAGCCATGATGCATCCAGATAGGATGATTTCTATGGTGCGTCAATTGGTGAGGGTCAAAGGGGACATGTTAAATTTCTGTAGCTCAGGGTGATGGAATTCAGAGTTCAATTCTGACATTATCGGTAAGGAGGCTGTACATCTTCCCCGTAAAATGCATGGGTTTCCCTGGGTGCCCCCTTTCCCTCCCACAGTCCGAAGACTTCTGATGTGGGGGTATGGATTAAGTGCTCTCTGATGCAGATTCTTGTCATGTATTGGATCCGTCTGAGGCCCTTCACCATTGAACACGTGAATATGGAACGTTATGATTAGATATGTATTACAGGTAAATAAAATCTGGAAGCACTTTGCATCTGACCCCTCAGATTTACAACAGGGATGGCTGGCAGTTTTAGTATTTGAATGGGGTTGTATGAATAATGTGAAATGAAATGTATTGCTGCCTTTAGCTGAAACAAAAGGATAAGTCCGTGTTTTTTTTTTGTCATCTCTGTGTTAATTGGCACATAAAGGTGTTTATAAATTAATTTATTTCATCAGCTCTTTGCTCCATCTGCCACAAAAGGCGGGGTTTTGTAATGGCCAGCATTTCAATTCAGTTTCCCATTCCCATTCAAACATATTGCTCCATAACCTCCTCCTCTACCACACTGAGGCCACACTCAGACAGGAGGAGTGACACCTCATATTCCATTTGGGAAGCTTCCAACTCTATGGCATGAACATGGATTTCTCTAACCTCCAATCATTATTCCTCCTCACGTATCTTTCTTTTTCCATTCCCTATTTTGGCTTCTCTTTTACCCCTTTTCTTCTCACCTGCCCTTCACCTCCCTCTGGTGGTTCTCCTTTCTCCCATGGTCCTCTGTTAACTTGTATCAAATTCCTTCTTTTTCATCCCTTTACCTTTTCCACTTATCACCTCCCAGCTTCTCATTTCATGCACCGCCCCCCCCACCAACTCATCCCACACATTGCTCACCTGCTAGCTTGTACTCCTTCCCCTGCCCCTCTCTTCTTATTCTGGCTTCTTCCTCTCCAGCCGTCATGAAGGGTCTTGGCCCAAAACATCCATTGCTCATTCCTCTCCATAGATGCTGCCTGTCTTGTTGAGTCCCTCCAACATTTTAGACCATAAGACAAAAGAGCAGAAGTCGGCCATCCGGCCCATTGAGTCTGCTCCACCATTTCATCAAGAGCTGATCCAATCTCCCCTTTAGTCCCATTTCCCCGCCTTCTCACCATAACCTTTGATGTCCTGACTACTCAGATACCTATCAATCTCTGCCTTAAATACACCCAATGACTTGGCCTCCACTGCTGCCCATGGTAACAAATTCCATAGATTCACCACCCTCTGGCTAAAAATTTTTTTGGCATCACTGTTCTGAATGGTCACCCTGCAATCCTCAAGTCATGTCCTCTCGTACTAGACTCCCCCACCATAGGGAAACAACTTTGCCACATCCACTCTGTCCATGCCTTTCAACATTCGAAATGTGTCTATGAGGTCCCCCCTCATTCTTCTAAACTCCAAGGAGTACAGTCCAAGAGCGGTCAAACATTCCTCATATGTTAACCCTCTCATTCCCGGAATCATTCTAGTGAATCTTCTCTGAACCCTTTGTGTGTGTTTCTCAAAATTCCAAGCATCTGTATAATCTCTTGAGTTTGTTTTTCCTCTTGGATTTACTGAATTCCTTCAGCCCATGAATTACCTTTAAATCTCTGTTGACAATGCTTCCTTTTCCTTTTCTCAGAGGTTTCTGCCCTCCTGGAGGCTGGGACATCAGTGATCTACAACTTCCATGAATCGTATGGAATTACCCGGAATACTAGCATCCATTTGTCTGCCATCTACTCTGACCTGACTCTTTCAAGGGAGAAGATTGCTTTCAGCTTCCGGACAACGCACATCCCCAGCATACTGCTTTACGTGGACTCCTATTATCAGGAATATATGGCAGTGGTTCTGTCCAGTAATGGTAGGTAATAACACTGAAGGAAATCTCCATTTGGTTATGTCAGTCATCAAGTGACAAATATATTTATTGCTTCCTTAAACAAACTTGTTTTTGATTAATGTGCTGATGTACTTTATTACCTATAACACTTGTACTTTATTAGTTGAAACATTGAGTTTAGAAGCCAAGAAATTATGTTCTGGCTTTACAAAGCTCTGTTAGGCTGCACCTGAAATATTGTATGCAGGCCTGGTCGCCCCAGTATAGGTAGGGTGTTGAGGTTTTAGAGAGAGTGCAGAAGAGGTTTGCCAGGTTGATGCCTGAATTAGAGGGCCAGTGCTATATTGAAAGGTTAGACAAACTTGGGTTGTTTTCTCTGGAGTGGTGGAGGCTGAGGGGAGATCTGATAGTCCATAAGAATATGTCAGACATAGACAGAATAGACAGGACAGTAACCTGTTCCCAGGGTTGAAATGTCTTATACTAGAGGGCTTGCATTTAAGATGAGAGGGGGTCATTTCAAAGGAGATGTGAAGGGTAAGTTTTTTTTACACAGATTGTTGTGGGTGCCTGGAGTGGTGGTGGAGGCATTGCATAATGAACTTTGAAGAAACATTTTGATAGGCACATGAATGTGAGGAAAATGGAAGGAATTGGACATTGTGTAGGGAGAAGAGATTAGTTCAGTTGGCCATTTAATTACTAATTTAATTGGCTTGGCACAACATTGTGGGCCATTGTTCTCTGCTGTAGATCTATGTTCTGTGTTCCAACGTAGAAGGAGACCATTCAGCCATCAGGCTGTGCTGTCTCACAGCACAGCAATTCTCTCAGAGCTATTCTCCCTTTAATTTTCCTGTAGTCACACAACTTACTCTTTCACACACTCATCCATTCCCTCTCAATACTTTTGCCACATCCACAGTTTGGTACAATAGCAAAGAGGATTTGTCCCATGGCTTTACTTCATTAGGAGTTTAAGGAAATTTTGTACGTCACAAACATTGGTAACTTCCTACAATGTACCATAGAAACCAATCCATCTGCTTACACCATCGTCTGGTATGAAGACTCAGGAGCACAGAATCACAAGAGGCTTGTAGACTCACTCAGTTCCTCCTTGGGCATTTGCTTCCTCACCATTGAGGATATCTTCAAAAGGTGATGCCCCAAGGATGAATGACCCTTGCCATCCTGAGCATTCCATCTTCTCATTACAATCATCAGGGAGGAAATATGGGGTGGGGTGGGGGGTGCGGTTTCTAAAGAGACACACATAGCTATACAATGTACTATGTATGTTAATCAAAATGGCTTCTTTGTTTTGTTAAGAGTAGTAATCCGTCTTTGTTATTTTAAGTGCTTTCTCTCGCAGTTGTTTAGCTTCAGACTTGCTGATATCGGGATTGTATTCATTTGTTAACCAATGGGGAAATGTTATTTTGTCTTGTGGCTGGGAGCTGGGGGGTTTTTGCGGTCTTTTCGGAGGAGTCGGGAAGAGGACTCTGAAGAAGGTGGACGTGCGCTGCACTGCTCGGTCGACCACCAGGGTGGTCCCAGGTGCAAGGACGTGGAGGTCAGTGGAAAGCGACGAGGGGTCGAGTGGTTCGATGGTTGAGCTCCAACAATGTGCACTAAACTGACTGAACTTTGATAAGTTTTAGCGCCTTTTTATTTTATTTTATTTTCCTTCATATATACTGTACTGTTAGTAACCTTTTAGTTCTAGTAAAATCTTTAAAGTATATTCTATAACGGTATCTGGTGTGAGTTTGATATTGTGTGTGCGACGCGGCATTAACTTGTTTTCCACAGCACCTGCGTATACGGGAGGTGGGGTTGGAGAGTGACTGGGGTTCTTCCCCTAGACATATACCAGTCTGTTGAGCGGGTGTTACATAGCATTTTAGGAACAGTTTTCCTCTCCACCATCACATTTCTGAACATTCTATGAATCTATGAATACTACCTCACTATTTTCCTCTCTTTTGCACTATTTATTTATTTTTCATATATTTTTATTTTAATCTATAGTAATTTTATGTAATACAGTGTATTGCTGCCAAAAAACATAAATATTTCATTCCATACTGTATGTTAGTCATAATCAACCTGATTCTGATTTGAGGAAATTTGCTGTAGCCAGTTAGCTGTTGAAACACGTCTGAAGACTGCAGAAGGAAGCTGCCACATCTGGAAACAGGGGGAATGTGCAGACTTCACGCAACCAAATCAGGACCATACTTAGGTGAAAGATCAAAGTAAATTCATTATCAAAGTACAAATATGTCACCATTTACCACCTTGACATACATTTTCATGCAGGCATTCACAGTAAATACAAGAAACACAATAGAATTATTGAAAGATCACACTCAAAAGGACTGACAGATAATGTGTAAAAGACATACCCTGTGCAAATACAAAAAGCAAAAAAGAAATAATATTGATAATAATAAATACATAAATAAGCAATAAATATTGAGAACTGGTGATGAGAAGTCCTTGAAAATGAGTTCATAGTTTGTGGGAATAGTTTGGTGATAGGGTGGGTGAAGTGTAATTATCCCCTCTGGTTCAAAAGCCTGATGGTTGAGGGTTTTTTTACTGTTCCTGAACCTGGTGGTGTGGATCCTGAGGCTCCTGTATCTCCTTCCTAATAGCAGCAGCAAGAAGAGGGCATGGCCTGGATGGTGGGGGTCTTTGATGATGGATGCTGCTTTCCTCTGGCAGCACTCCTTGTAGATATTCTTATGGTATGGAGGGCTTTACTACTCTGTTGTGAAATCACTTAATTATTTCCACTTCCACTGGCTCTAACTTTGTCACTAAATATAAGCAAGGGCTGCAAAACTCAGTTAGCCAGGCAGAATCCACAGTGAGGGGTAAAGATTCAGACTGATAGGTGCCAAGTTGAAAGTGGGGTGTTTTGAGTATCTCAGAAACTGCTGACCTCCTGGGATTTTCATGTACAACATTCTCTAGGGTTTACAGAGAATAATAAGAAAAAATATCCAGTGAGTGGCAGTTCTGTGGGTGAAAATGCCTTGTTAATGAGAGAGGTCAGAGGAGAATGGCCAGACTGGTTCAAACTGACAGGAAGGTGACACTCACTCAGATAACCATGCGTTACAACAGTGGTGTGCAGAAGAGCATCATTGAATGCACAACACATACCTCGAAGTGGATGGGCTACAGCAGCAAACGACCGCACAGGATTCTAATCATTTACCAAATGAAGTGCCCACTGAGAGAGGTATTTTACTTCTTGTGCATAACAATGTCCATTGGTATTCATACTGATCGTGGCTAATGAATGCTTTTCCTTCGTTACTGACAGGTTCTTCCAAGACCCCACTTATCCATTATTTTACCAAGTACCTTTTTGGGAAGCTTTATTTGAGTGTAGGTGGATAGTAAAATGTGTTGGAACACAGTATTTTGATTGAAACTAGATCAATCTTTAGGAATGAACAAATTGCCTTGAGCCTTTTTAAAGTGCTTGCAGTGAAATCAGCATGAAGGAGTTTCAATCTAGTTCCTGGTGAGTGTGTTGATGTGTCCATAATTGGACACTAATTGGAACCAAATTAATATCCTCATGGAAATACATAAAATATCAAGAGAGACTACCCACAGGATATATTCTTTGTCTTTGATTCCCCCTAATGAAAAAATGTGTAATAAACCTATGACTGCAACAACAATATGCATATATTAAATTATATTTCTTAAATAACTGTTTGTATATAAAGTCAGGCAAATAGCTAACTGTTAACAAAATCCATATCCTCAATCACCAACTCTAAATTTAACTAAACATGAAGCTGTTTCTTTTCTAATCCTCTCAACGACACTACAAAATAAATTAGGCTTAACAATTTGACAGCATGCACTTCTGATTCCAATAAACTCAATTAATTGCTTCTACAACACCCGACCATATATAATAAACCCTTTTCTGGTACTGAAGAGTTATGCCAACTATATATTAGTGTGATGCAATAAATCACATGCAAATTCCAATATCATTTGTCTCTCAAACTTGACAAATACCAGTTGTCATTTACAAAGACACTAAATGTAAATACATATTAGATCAATACAGCACAGAACAAGCCCTTCAGCCTTCGATGTTGTGCCAGCCTTTAACCCCATCCAAGATTACTCTAACCCTTCCATCCAACATAACCCTCCATTGTTCTATCATCCCAGTACCTATCTAAAAGTTTCTTAAATGTTCTTGCCTCTAGCACTATCTCTGGCAGCGCATTCCATGTAATAGTGCAGAACAGAACAACACAAGATCAAACCCTTCAGCTCATAATGTGTGTCAAAACTAATTAAACTAGTCATTAAATGCCTAACTAATATAATCCCTTCTGCCTACACATGGCCAATATCACTCTATTTTGTGCATATTTGTGTGTTTATTTAATAGACTCTTTAACATCTCGTGTAATGTTTTACAAATTCTCAAGTGCCGTAAATCTAATAAAAGTATTCATACATACATAGAACATAGAACATTTGAACACAGTACAGGCCCACAATGTTGTGCCAACCTTTTCAACTACTCTTAACATCAGTCAAACCATTCCCTCCCCCATAACCCTCCATTTTTTCTTTCCCCATGTACCTTCCCCAAAGTCTCTTGAATATCCCTAATGTATGTGCCTCTACTCCACCACCCCTGACAGGGCGTTCCAAACAACTACCACCCTAAGTGTAAAATAAAACCTACCTCTGACATCCCTCCAATCACCTTAAAATGATGCCCCCTCCGGATAGGCTCTGCTGCCCTGGGATTAAGGTGCTAGCTCCTTACTCTATGCCTCTGATCATCTTGTACACCTCTATCAAGTCACCTCTCATCCTCCTTTGCTCCAAACAGAAAAGCCCAAGCTTGCTCTCCCATCCAGGCAGTATTCTGGTAAAACTCTATAAGACCACAAGATCTAGGAGCAGAATTAGGCCATTTGGCCCATTGAGTCTGCTCTGCTATTTCATCATGGCTGATCCGTTTTCCTCTCAGCTCCGATCTCCTGCCTTCTCCCCGTATCCCTTCATGCCCTGGCCAATCCAGAATCTATCGACCTCCACATTAAACTTACCTAAAGACTCAGCCTCCACAGCTGCCTGAGGGAATAAAATTCCACAAATTCACCACTTTCATCTCTGTTCTAAATGGACATCCCTCTAATCTGAGGCTGTCCCCTCCCACCACAGGAAACATGTTACGCAACCAGCAGCGATAGATATGAAATTGAGTCAGGTTTTTATAAATGAACAACGATATTTATTAACCTCTACTCTACAGTCATAGAGGCAGACTGTTTTTCCTAATATAGTTTTAGCATGTTTACATGACAAAGCTGCTTTAGCCTTTGTCGATCTGATATTTTTGTCACATAGTCCACATTATTAACTTTAGATATAATCTCGTAAGAACCATGAAATTTAGCATGAAAAGGGTTCGTTTGCACAGGCAAAAGAACCAACACCTTATCTCCCAGCTTAAATGACCTAATTCTAGCTTCTTTGTCAGTCCAAGTTCTCCTTCTTTCCTGAGCAGATTTTAAATTTTGCCTTGGTAAGCGGCAAGCTTTTTGTAATCTTTCCTTAAATTTTAAGACGCAATCCAACAAATTACTATGTAGTTCTTTGTTAACCCACTGTTCTTCTAACAATGCCAAAGGTCCTCAGACTCTATGCCCAAACACAAGTTCAAAGGGACTAAAGCTTAGGGAATCCTGCACTGACTCCCTTCCTGCAAACAAAAGCAAATGAACTCCCTCATCCCAATCCTTCTCATTTTCAACACAAAACATCCTAATCATGGTTTTGAGGGTAGAATGGAACCTTTCTAAGGCCCCTTGTGATTTTGGATGGCATGAAGATGATATAATCTGTTTAGCTCCCAGTTTATAAACTACCTGCTAGAATAATCTAGACATAAAATTACTTCCTTGATCAGACTGGATTTCTTTAGGCAACACAAATAAGGTAAAGAATCTTATGAGAACCTTTGTCACAGTTTTAGCTTTTACATTCCTGAGAGGGATTGCTTCTGGAAACCTAGATGCTGTACACATGATTGTCAGCAAATACTGATGGCCAGCTTTAGTTTTTGGCAATGGGCCAACACAATCTACTTTTGAAAACAGTTCACCAAATGCAGAAATAGGTTGCAATGGGGCCACTGGTGTGACTTGATTAGGTTTTCTCACAACCTGACAAGTGTGACAAGTTCGGCAAAACGTCACCACATCTTTTCCCAAACCAGGCCGGTAGAAGTGTTTATAAACCTTGTTTGTGGTGTTCTTCACACCAAGATGGCCACCCAAGGGCACACTATGAGCCAAAGTTAAATTCTCATTCATATAGACTTTAGGAACTACTACCTGGTGAACAACTGCCCATTCCTCACTTGCTGGAATCTCAGGTGGTCTCCACTTCCTAATTAACACCCCACTATTTAAATAATACAGGTACTTCCTCAATTTCACTATCTGGAAGAGCGTTCTCTCTCAAGGTGGCGACTTCAGGATCTCTACTCTGCTCCACTATAATTTCCTTCCTAGACAAGACAAGTCATTATGGTCAGACTTACAACTAGGATCTTTGTCAAACACGGAAGGTAGGAAAGTCCCTGACAAATCATCAGAATCTGAATCCCAATTTGAGCTGTCATGGGTATCAGACCCATGCTGCACAGAATCATCTGCCTTGGCAGATTTTTTGGCTATGGTTCGGGTTATTACACAGGAGGGATACATGTTAGAATCCATCTTTGGATCATCAGTGATTGGCTTAGTTGTTAGCTGCACTGTAGGAACAATTTTACCACTTGCTAGGTTATTCCCTAACAATAAAGAAACACCATACACTGGTAAACGGGGTTGTAGTCCGATTTTAACATTTCCCAAAACTAACCCTGACTGTAAAACTACTTTGTGCAGAGGTACAGACATAAGGTTACCCTCAATACCACATATAAGATTCACTTCACCAGTGTCAGTCTCATCACTAAACTCTAGAACACTAACTAACATAAGAGACTGAGAAACCCCAGTATCTTGAAGAATTTTTACTGATACTTGAGTGGACCCTTCCTTTATGGAAACAAATCCCTCTGACATAAAAGGATCGAATCCCTTCCTAACTGGGTCAGATCTCGACAGAGCTTCCTTTGTATGTCCCAAACCCTGCGGGTTTATGGGTTTTTCGAAGTGTTGCACACAGGCATCTGGAACTGCCTCCTTTTCTCTCTTCTTCAAACAGAAACAGTTAGCCATAACATGACCAGATTTCCTACAATAGTGACAAATAGGATCAAAGTGTTTTTCCTTCACTGGCTTCCCTTCATCTTTACTTTTATCACTAGCTTCCGATTTAATTTCTTGGTTTACCCTGACTATTCATACTACTCCTTTGGAAAGTTTTACTCGGAGTGACCTTACTTTTGTGGGTTAGAGCATACTCATCTGCTAATTTAGCAGACTCCCACAACGTGGCAGTATCCTTTTCATCCAACTATGCCTTTAAATTATTAGGGACACAACTTTTAAATTCCTCAATCAAAACCAACTCTTTCAAGTTGTCAAAATCATCATCCACATTTTTGGATATGCACTATCTCTGAAAATACACAGATTTGTCATAGACAAATTCCACATAGGTCTGGTTCACAGATTTCTTTAGATTTCTAAACCTTAGTCTATAAGCTTCCTGAACCAGCTCATAAGCCTTAGGTACAAGTTGCTTCACAACATCATAATCAGCTGCCTGTTCAACGGATAAAGCCATACAAACTTGTTGTGCTTTACTTTTAATTACACTTTGTATAAGGATTGGCCATCTATCTTTCGGCCAGCTGGAACTCTGAGCAACTTTTTCAAAATGCTGAAAGTATTTATCCACTTCTGTCTCATTAAATGGAGGAACCAATTTAACTTCCTGGCTAGCAATATATGGTTTCCTTGAACCAAAAGCCTGATTCTTGGACCTCATTTGCTGCATCTGTAACTCAAACTACCTCTATTTCTCAGCTTCTTCCCTCTGTTTAGCTGCTTCTCTGCCTTTGTCAAACTGCCTTTGTCTTTCTTTATCCTCTAACCTCATTTGTTTCAGTCGTAACTGGATCTCCTCTTTACTCACAGGAAACTTCTCTAACACCTTCTTATCAAAGACCTCTTAGATACATAGCACTCAGCAATTTTCCTCTGAATTACTGGCTTTGACATAGCCGGTTTTATCTCTGTAAGCTCCAGCTGTCTAGCAATTTCCAGCACCTCAGCCTTTTTCACTTTTGCTAATACCTCAGGAGATGGCAATGCCAGAAATTCCCTAATATCCATTGCTGCTGATATTCACTCACAAACCAATCAAACAAAAGGAACTGGGTATCTTCCCCTTCCCAATCAGATCACTAATTAAACAATCAATAAGCTCTAACTCGGTTCAAAATCCCGGGCAAACCTCCAATTTTGTTACGCAACCAGCAGCGATAGATATGAAATTGAGTCAGGTTTTTATAAACAAACAATGATATTTATTAACTTCTACTCAAAAACATCGAAGAGTAAACAAACGACTAACTTAAATGGAAGTTAACAGTGTTATGCGTCTATAGTTCTACAGTCGAACTTAGAGATAATTCTTAACAGAGCTTATTCAAGCACGGTCTTAAAGTGGTAGTTTAATAAGTCCAAGTGATTTATGAAATAATTGAGAGGAGAGACTTCCTGAACCAGCTTTTGATCGATGCTTGAAGAAAGACGAAACTGCTGATGCAGATCCCAGCTGCTTACTGCCTTTTTCTCAAAGTAACTGACCTTTCGCCGGAGGTGATCAACACACACCCAAGACCATGCAGGGGTTAACCAAAAGTGCGTGTCACACTTCATGTCAATTACTTCGATACACACAGAACGCTGTTGATTCCTACCCAATTCTCCGGGTTCGCACGAAGCTGGTATCTCTTCACTCTGGCTCTCCTTCTACGATTACGTAACCACCAACTGTGACTCCCAATAAAACAACTATGCAACAAATTATTGTCTCCCTTTTATACCAGCGGGAACATGCCATCACCCCATCATCATGGGACAATTACATCATGCTCATGGGACATATTACAGTGTAAACAGTACTTTTACAAATCACCATCTGTGAAAGAGTGAGCCATACTTTTCATGCAGGGAAACTGAGAACATTCTTCTCCCAATGTTTTGCTTATATCTTTCAAACTTACCAATAAAAGTAGACACTGTACTTTTTGCCTGGATTAAATTAAAATTTTCATCCTGCAGTTTCATATTTGGAATGTTCATTTTCTCATACAGATCAGATAGGTATGCCACATCTCCAGTAGAAGTTCAATCTTGTTTCCCAAGCTCTAGTCGACTTTGAGCAAAAATTCAACCACAGCATCAAAAAGATCAAAGGAATGTTTTAAGCAGTGGCCTTTTGAGAACCAACCCAGTTCAGTGTGAAGAAGCAAGTGTTCAAACACTTCATTGTTATCTTGGCATAACTGGTGAAATATTCTGCTATTTAATGGATGAGCTTTAATTTTGTGGGTAGCAAATATTACAAGAGTCATGCTTGAAAAACGCCACCGGCTGAGGTTGCTGGCTGCGAGATGTTGATGATAGATTACATAATGGATTGCAAACAGACTTGGAATTTCTTTTTACATAAATGCCACTAAACCAGCATGGCAGCCTGTCATATATGGTGCTCCATCTGTTGTACAAGAAATCATGTTCCTAATCGGAATACATTTATCCTAATTTTGAGCTTGTTGTAGATTGATTCTGTATTGATACTTGTTTTAATTTTTTTTACAGAAGAGAATCTCTTAATAAACTTTTCCATTTTTGATAAATTGTACATAAACTGTATGTATGCCATTAGCAATGCCTCATTGTCTCGCACAGTTGATTCATCCAGTTGCACCTCAAATTCTGTTTTTTTGTAGCTCAGTGCATAGTTGATACTCAGTGTCTTCACTCATTTCATCAATATGATGAGCTACTCAGCTATTATTCAAATAAATTGATTTTAAAATACTGGTATCTATTTTAAGAACATCTGATACAGCAGGCATTATTAATCTTTCACCAATTGTATGAGATTTTCCACACTTTGCTTTCATTTTGGAAATGTTATAAGGAGCAATGAGATCACTATCATGGTCAGTTTTAGCTTTCTTGGCAAATGACTTCTGCGCACAACACTTCTCAAATACTTCTTTCATCTTCTGGAACTGAGTAATACCATAAGTAGCCTTCTCAGGTTGTCTTTTATGGAAGTCTTCCTATATAATCTTGATGATTTCTTGCCTTCATTAGACAGTACAGTATTACCAATAAGACACAAGAGGTGTTGCTGACCTGACAGGAACAGAATAAAACCATACTCCAGGTATGTAACATTGTATTGGCGCACTTTCTGTAGTTTCTGTTTCTAGGCACGATTAGAATTCAAGGCTTCACCTCTTTCAGACTAATGGATATTGTGCCATACATATTTGTCCATCATTAATGAGGATAAAATGAAAAATTACACAAATTGGGAATGCCTGTCGGATGTTGATGATGAAAGTGAGTTGACATGCTCGGTCAGGTCTCATGCCTCAAGTTAGGCTGCTGCTTACTGGCCCTCTCCCCTAAGGATTTTGAAAGCCCCCCCCCCCGATGACTTCTATTTCCCCTCCCATCCCCTAAGGACATGTTGGATCACTGCTCCAGCAGACAAGATAAAGGAGAATCCGAAGGGATTCTACAGATATTTTAAGACCAAAAGGATTGCAAGGGTCAAAATCGGGCCTCTGTAAAATCAGAATAGTAATCCATCAGTGGAGCCAAAAGAGATTGGGGAGATCTTAAATAATTTTTTTCCATCTGTATTTACTCAAGAGATGGACACAGAGTCTATAGAAGTGAGGCAAAGCAGCATCAACTTCATCGACCCTGCACAGAGTGCAGAGGAGGAGGTATTTACTATTCTGAGGCAAATCAGGCTGGATAAATTCCCAGGGCCTGATAAGGTGTTCCCTCAGACCCTACGAAAGGCAGGTGTAGAAATTGCCAGGGCCCTAGCATTGATATTTAAGTCATCCTGAGTGATAGGAGAGGAATCAGAAGATTGGAGGATAGCCAATGTTGTTGTGCTGCTTAAAAGAAGGCTCTAAGCATGATCCAGGAGATTATAGGCTGGTGAGTTTGACGTCAGTTGTGGGAAAGTTATTGGAAGGTATTCTTAGGGACCAGATATATATAAATATTTGGATAGACGGACTGATTAAGAAAAGCCAGCATGGCTTCATGCATGGTAGGTCATCTCTAACCAATCTTACAGAGTTTTCAAGGAAAGTAGATGAAGGTGTTACGAATGTGCCACAACTCTGAGGGGCCGAAGGGTACAAAGTCGCTCCCTCCTTCTTGAGAATCGCAAGATCGCTATTAATTTGGGTCTTGGACCCAGGAAATGAGAGAGAATCCTCAAGGTTTTGGAATGTGTCCTGGCCCCTCAGCAAGACAAAGCCACGGATAACGGCCATTGTCTCTTGGAGACGGAATTGTGTATTGAGTACTGTACTATTCATTGAAGCCCTCAGGGGGTGACCAGAGTGGGCTGGTTGAGGGATTGCATCATCCCAACCTGATTGACATCTGAGACCCCGTGACTAAGGATAAAAGAGGGTCTGGGGAACAACCCCTTTAGACACACCAGGAGAAATGTATGAGACCGGTGGGGACTTGTGTGTGTGTGTCCATCCTTGCCTGGATGACAAGTCCTCCACGGAACGGCCTCGCTAAAGGACGAATACGGATCAAGATCAGATCAAGGAAAGCCGGCAAGTTTCTTTTCCCAAAATCTCTCTCTCTCCAACAATTGCAAACCCAGCGGGGCGAAGGTTGATGGGATGCCATTTTAAATAACAGGATTCGGTTTTAAGGGATTTCGACAAAGCATGTGAATAATAAAGACAACCCCATGGAAGATTGACTGAGTGACTTTTATATTTCCATCGGACAATACATTATCCCCTAGACAATGATAGAGCTTATTTCTCATTGATTATTATTATACCCGTACTTTCAGATTTAGTATTGACGACGTATGTCATCTGTATGTTTGCATTGATATTATTTTTGTGTCTTTTTACTAATAAATACTGTTAAAAATAGTATCAGACTTCAACGGACCTCTCCATCTTTGCTGGTAAGTGACCCAGTTACGGGGTTCGTAACAAAGGCAAGACAGTGGATGTTGTCTACGTGGACTTTAAGGCATTTGATGAGGTCCTGCATGGGAGGTTTATCAAGAAGGTTCAGTCGCTCAGCATTCAAGATGAGATAGTAAATTGGATTAGACATTGCATTTGTGAGAAAAGCTAGAGAGTGGTTGTCGATAGTTGCCTCTGACTGGAGGCCTGTGACTAGAGGAGTGCTGCAGGGATTGGCACTGGGATTGGCACTCATCTATATCAATAATCTGGATGATAATGTGGTTAACTGGATCTGCAAATTTGTGGATGACACCAAGATTGGGGTGTCATGGACAGCGAGGAAGGCTATCAGGGCTTACAGAGAGATATGCACAGATGGAATTTAATGCAGACCAGTGTAAGATATTGCACTTTGGTAGGACCAACCAGGGTAGGTCTTACACTGAACGGTAGGGCACTGAGGCATGTGGTGGAACAAAGGGATCTGGGAATACAGGTCCAAAATCTGTTGAAAGTGATGTCACAGTAGATAGGGTCATAAAGAAAGCTTTTGGCACATTGGCCTTCATAAATTAATGTATTGAGTACAGGAGATGGATGTATAAGACATTGGTAAGACCTAATTTGTATTGTGTGCAGTTTTGGTCACTGACGTAGAGGAAAGATGTAAATAAGGTAGAAAACAGAGAAAACATACAAGTAGGACCTGAGTTATAAGAAAAGATTGAATATGTTAGGACTGTATTCTTTACCACGTCGAAGAATGAAAGGAGATTTGATAGAGGTATACAAAATTATGAGGGGTATAGATAGGGTAAATGCAAGCGGCTTTTTCCACTGAGGTTGGGTGGGATTATAAATAATGGTCATGTGTTAAGGGTGAAAGGTGAAAAGTTCAATAGGAATATAGAGCTCTCAGTGCCATTAACTGTGGTGTTAACTGTTCAGGCTAACAGAATGGCTTCTCAGTAATGTTACCTAATGCTGTAATGGATTTCTGTAGCTGGAATGTTTGGGTTATAACTGCAGATAAGGGCAACTAACCAATGGAGAATTGTTATGCTATCTTGTACGTGTGAGCTGAGCTGGAGTTCGCGATCTTTCTCGGGGAGGACAGAGGTGTGAGGAGCGGACAGCGGTTCCAGGCCGGCGGATACTGGACGTCGGCAGTTCAGATAGTGGCTGAAGCTCCAACGTATTAAAATACTATATTCACAAATTAATGAACTTACTGATTTGGCGCCTTTAGGTTATCTGTTTCTACTGACCCATCACTAAGAAATAATTATGAAGTTGTAATTATTTACTCGCCTTTGGTGTATTGTCTGATATTTGTGTTGCAAGCGTGTACTGGGGGGGGGCATTACACCATATTTACACTGAAATATTGCACTGTTGGCGGGGCAATGGCGGTTCACCCTAGATAAACGGGGGTAAATTGGGGGCACTGATGCTACAGGAACATAAGGAGAAACTTCTTCACTCAGAGGGTTGTGAGAATCTAGAATGAGCTGCCAGCACAAGTGGTGCATGTGAGCTCAATTTCAACATTTAAGAGAAGGTTTATAGGTACATGGACGATGGGCATGAAGAGCTGTGATCCTGGTGTGGGTTGATGGGAGTAGGCAGTTTGAATGGTTTTGGCATGGACCAGATGGGCCAAAGTTCCTGTGCTGTATTTCTCTATGACTTTATGACTCTGTTGAGGGCAATAATCTCTTATTTCTCCAAGAAACACCAGAACAGACACTTTTCTTGCAACCCATCCCCCACCATAAGATTCATTCCTTCTAGCACCAGTGCAGAATAATTGCAGCATGGACATTTACAAAATGCACCAGTTACTTAACATCATTTCCAAACATCATGGTGCCTTCCTCAAGGAAGGACAGTGACAGTAGGAACACTGCCACTGTAGAATTCGCTCCAAGTCACATACCATCCTGTTTCTGAAATTTATTGCCATTCCTTCAACATTGTTGTGACTAAATCCTTATGGTTTTACCATGCTAGGACCATCAGACTCAAAGACAGTTAGTTTCCACAAGCAGTAATAATAAACAACATCTCCACCCCACCACTACCACTGTTTTATCATTTCCTGTCAGAGACACCTTATGTCTTCTGTCACGTGATGGACATACAAATATACTATGTATTTAAACTACCTTAGGTATTTATACAATATTTGTTCTGTTCCTTTTTATTAGTGTGTCCTTTAACTTATTGTGTTTTCTTGTGTGCTGCGTCAGATCTGGAGAAACAATTATGTTTTGTTTTCCTTTACACTTGTGTACTGCAAATGACATTAAACAATCATGGATCTTGAATAGTAGCACTCTCTTCACCAGAAGGAATGTAGCGCTCCAAGAAAGTGGCTCACCACTATTTTCTCAATGGTATATAGGGTTGGGCAATAAACACTGGTCTTGGTAATGGCATCTAGGTTCTGTAAATGAATAATAAATTAATAAAAATGCAGTGTGCAATTTGCAAGTTCTAGAACAAAGATTTAGAACAATAGAGCACAGTGCCAACATTTTAACCTGCTCTAAAATCTTTCTAATTCTTCCCTCCTCCATAGCCCTCCACTTATCAATCACTCATTAGTCCATTTAAGAGGTTCTAAAATGTTGCTGATGTATCTGCCTCTACCCTTGGCAGGCATCCACAACTCCGTGTACAAATTTAGTTTTTACACCCCCCCCCCCACTATATTTTTTTCCAATCACTGGAACATTATGTCCCAGGTATTTGCTATTTCCGCACTAGAAAAAAGTCATTGGCTAGCACCTGATCTATGCCTCTTAACATCTTGTACACTTCTATCAAGTCACCTCTCATTCCTCCTTCGCTCCAAAGAGAACATCCCTAGCTCACTCAGCTTGTCCTCATATGACCAAGTATTCTCTCTAACCTGTCTTACAATTCCCTGACTCGCAAAAGTACCCTTGTTGTTCCACTGACACTTAGTTAAAATCCAAATTCTAAGAATGATGAAGTACCACCCCTGGATCAATAATATTTCTTTTTGAAAAATGGGCAATAAATCTGTCCTTGTCAGTAATGACTCACCAATGAATAGATAATGATCTCAATGTTTTTTTGCATCTTATATGTTTGACTTTGATGACTGGCCACCTAAATTCTGTTCGATAATTGAGCTTGTCATTTACTAATTGGGTGGCAGAGTGGAGATATGTCTCTACCAAAGGAGGTATAGGGTGTACCTTCCTTCTGCTAGTCTGTAGGTCACCCTTGGGCAAGGTGTAGCACCCCCACTCCCCTCCCGATCAGGGTCATGTGAAGCCATGGGAGCAGGTGGTGGAATATCGTATGAGCAGCTGGTACATATTACAGGTCCTGGTTATGTGACCACTGATGCCAGGAAGACAATCTCTGAAGAGTATTGACAATGGCTAGAATCACCCATCTTGTAAAGCCACTGCCCAGAAGAAGGCAATGGCAAACCACTTCTGCAGAAAAAATTACCAGGAGCTATCACGGTCATGGAAAGACCAGAATCTCCCACATCATATGACATTGCATATAATGAACAAACAAACATTTACTAAATGGAACATAGACTTTTAGCCCAAAACATTGAATCTTTATTTCCCTTCTTGTAGATGCCTGCTGACTTGCTGAGATCCTCTAGCATTTTGTGTGTGTTGCTCAAGGCATCCAACAGCTGCAGAATCTCTTGTCATTGGCCCGGTAACATACTGGCATCATTGCTGTGATATGCATGGTTAGAATCACTCATTAGTGACAGGTAATTGCAACCTCCGGCTGTGTTTATTCTCGCTAGGCTAGTTGTGTCAGGAAATGTAGAGGAGGCTTGACCCATACACAGAACAGCAGAGATTATTTAATAGTGAGCGATAACTTTAATAATAAACTGCAAAATAACAAGCCATTGGGGGCCACAAAACAAGAGAGAACAGATGCTTAACCCAACAATGTAACTGAGGGCTAGGAGCATCTGGTTGAGGCTGGCTGGTTTGATGGGTGAAGAAGGGCTGAGGATGAGAGCTGGGTTTAAATAGGCTGCAGGTGATGAGTTGGAAACGTGTGGCAGGTGACTACTGTTAACTGGGTGGAAAGTAAAGAGATGCCTGCCTGTTCAGGCCTGAGAAGTTGAAGTGAGACCATATCCTAAAGCTGTTAAGTGTCCACTAATATAGTGCCACCGCGGGAACTCTTCAAGTCTTACCTATTTCTGCTTGTTGTCAAAACTCGGAAACAAATATTTCAGAATGAATGATGTTTACAGAGCCATAACCACTTGAGGAGTTGCCGATTAATTGGTTCTGCCTGTGTAATGTTTCCTTACTACAGAAATTATGGTGCATACCTAGAGAAAAGCTTCTGGCAACAAATAGGCATTGGTATTGTCACCTTCTCTGAGTGACTAAAAATTCCAATTATGCTAAGTTGACTACTAAAATATTTATGGATAAAACTTTACCAAATAATAATTAACATGCATATCTTTGCCAACGTGTCTCACTTAACACATTTTTTTGCAGCAGCAGGTGACACTCTCTATAAACACAAGTGCCAAAAATATTCAACATTTGTATCAACTAATAGCTGAAACAAACTGAAGTGATTCTCTGGTTGAACTGCTAAAGGTTTCTTTTAACATTTTATATGTAAAATAGGACAGTGTAGAAGGATCTTTATTTGTCCATGGCCTTCTCTACTGCCATGATGGAAGCAAATTCAGTTTGGAGGAGCAACAGATGGTTTGAATATCAATTTTTCTGGTAATTTCTCCCTCCTCCCTCTATCTCTCCTTTTCCATTCCTTATCCATTCCCTTCTCTTCACATCCCATCAACTCCCTGTGAATCCGCTTCTCCTTCCATAAGACATAGAGCAGAATTGGACCATTCAACCCTTTGTGTCTGTTTCCCTTTTTTCCATGGCCCACTGTCCTCTCCCAGTAGATTCCTCATTCATCCCCCTTCCACCAATCCCGTCGAAGCTTCTCACCATGCCACTCCCCCACCCACCCAACTTCCCTCCACCTGGCTTCACCCAACCCATGCCAACTTGTCTTCCTCAAACCCCTACCACCTTCTTTTCCCGTTCTGATGAAGTATCTCGGCTTGAAGCATTGACTGTTAATGATTCCCATTATTAGACACTGCCTGACTTGCTGAGTTCCTCCAGCATTTGTGTGTGTTCCTCACGATTTACGGCATCTGCAGAATCCCTTGTGTTTATTAAAAGTCTAATCTGTTTTCTACTGACCCTCTACCCATGATTTTTCAATGGGTTTTATTGAACCCTCACTTTCACTGCCCTGGAACTGTGCAATGGAGCAATGTAGACAAGCTTTATTCTTCAGTGCTGTCAAGTTGAGTTCATTATCATATGCGCAAGAATGGTAAGATGGAAGCACAATGAAAAACTTGCTTGCAGCAGCATCATGGGCTTGTAGATTCAGGCAGCAATACACAGAACATAAACTATATATAAATTATACAAAGCAGTGAAGAAACAAGAAGTGAGGCATTAGTGCAGAAGAAGCCTACAATCAGAGACAAGCTCATGGCATGGTGTTCCTTTGCTGAGTTAGGATTAGGGTGTGCATGTCAGTTCCAGAAGCAAATAGTTGTAGGAAAGTAGCTGTTACAGCACCCAGTGGTATGGGACTTCTGTACTTCTGTACCTCCTGCCTGACAGTTGCAGTGAGATGAGGTTATGACCCAAATGGTGGGATTCCTTAATAACAGATTCAAGATTCTTTATTCTCATTCTTCAGTGCACATGTTAAAGGAAAATGAAATGATTCAAATCAGGTGCAGCAGAAAAAAACACAATGAGCATAAAAACAATAAATATAAATAGATTAGCTATATACATAGACTGATTCTATATACATAAAGCAACACCAGGCAGAAGAACATCTGTACATAAGGTGATTGACAGGAAATGATGAAGTAGTGGTGGTGGTGTGGGTGAATAGATGGAGGAGGTGATCAGACTCACTGCTTGGGGGAAGTAACTGTTTCTGATTCTGGTGGTCCTGGCATGGACTCTATGTAGCCTCTTCCCTGATGGGAGTGAACAAACAGTCCATGAGCAGGGTCGGTGGGATCCTTCATGTTATGATAGATGTCACCCTTCTCGAGCCAGATTCTCCCATAGCTGCTGTCAATGGTGGTGTATGCTGTACCTGTGATGGACTGGGTTGAGGCCACTACTCTGTGAGGCCTTTTGTATTTGTGCACGTTAGAAATGACCATGATATTATAGTCAGGATACTTTCAGCAAGGCACCTGTAGAGGTTTGCTAGAATTCTGATATTCCTGATTGGATTTTCAAAGTTCAAAGTGAATTTATTATCAAAATACATATATGACACTATATACAACCCTGAGATTCATTTTCTTCTGGACATTCACAATATATCTATCGAATAATAACCATAACACAATCAGTGAAAGGCCACTCAGTTTGGATGTTCAACCAGAGTGCAGAAGACAGCAAACTGTGCAAATACAAAAATAAGGGATGAAAGAAAGAGAGATAAAATAAAGGATGAGAGGTGGCCTGACAGAGGTGTACAAGATGATGAGAGGCGTTGATCGTGTGGATAGTCAGAGGCTTTTTCCCAGGGCTGAAATGGCTAGCACAAGAGGACACAGTTTTAAGGTGCTTGGAAGTAGGTACAGAGGAGGTGTTAGGGGTATTTTTTTTACATAGAGAGTGGTGAGTGCATGGAATGGGCTGCCAGTGATGGTGGTTGAGGCGGATAAGATAGAGACTTTTAAAAGACTCCTAGATAGGTACGTGGAGCTTAAAAAAAATAGAGGGCTATGGGTATAGGTAATATCTAAAGTAAGTACATGTTCAGCACAGCATTGTGGGCCAAAGGGCCTGTATTGTGCTGTAGGTTTTCTATGTTTCTATTTTTTTTAATAATTATAAACCAATAACAAATAAATATCAAGGACATGTATAATTGAAGCCTGCTTGAGACAGGTTGTGAAGGGAGAAGTTAAAGATGTCAGTGAACTCACCAGTCAGATACCGTTTGTGGGTTCACCCTCCTGAAAGCTGCTCACATGTTGGCCGCAGAGGCTGATATCATAGGATGTGGAAGTCGTGATGGTTCCTCCATGCCTTGACAATCAAAGTGAGCATAGAAGACATTGATCTCATCTGAAAGCAGAGCCCTACTGTCTCATATGTCACTTGATTTAACTTTATAGGGGTGTTAGTATTCAAGCCCAGCCATGACTATCAAGTATCCTTTGTTGATTTGTTTGGTCCGAAATTGCCACTTTGCCTGTGAGATGGCTTTCTGGAGATCATACCTGGACCTCTCGTAACTTTCTTGGTCATCAGACATGAATGCCTCTGATTTTGCCCCCAGCAGATTGTGAATTTCATGGTTCTGGTTGGGGAAGACGCTGAATTATTTTGAAGAGACGCTCTCATCTATGACTGTTCTAATAAATTCCATTATAACCATGGTGTAATTGTTCAGATCCATAGATGAGTCCTTGAACACGGTCCAGCCAACTGACTCGAAGCAATCCTGTAGTCGCTCCTCTGCCTCCCGCGACCGCCTCTCCATTGCCCTCATCTCAGGAGCTTTGCTCTTTAGCCTCTGCCTGTATGTAGGTAGAAGAAGGACAGTCAAGTGATCCGATTTACTGAAGTGCGTTCTGGGCAGGGAATGGTTGGCATTCCTTATCTTAGTATAACAGTGGTCTAGTACGTTGGGACTTTTGGTGCTAAAGTTATATGCTTATGGTAATTGGGCGGGGCTTTCTCTGTGGAATTGCGTTTAGGAGCCAAAAGGTAATGTTGCAGACATATAGGACCCTGGTCAGACCCCACTTGGAGTACTGTGCTCAGTTCAGGTCACCTCACTACAGAAAGGATGTGGAAGCCATAGAAAGGGTGCAGAGGAGATTTACAAGGATGTTGCCTGGACTGAGGAGCATGCCTTATGAGAATAGGTTGAGTGAACTTGGCCTTTTCTCCTTAGAGTGAAGGAGGATGGGAGGTGACCTTATAGAAGTGTATAAGATGGTGAGAAGCATTGATCGTGTGGATAGTCAGAGGCTTTTTCCCAGAGCAAAATGGTTACCACAGGAGGACACAGGTTTAAGGTGTTGGGGAGTAGGTACAGAGGAGACATCAGGTTTAAGTTTTTTAGTCAGATAGTGGCGTGTGCATGGAATGGGCTGCCGATCACAGTGGTGGAGGCGGATACGATAGGGTCTTTTAAGAGGCTTTTATATAAGTACATGAAGCTTAGTAAAATAGAGGGCTATAGGTAAGCCTAGTAATTTCTAAGGTAGGTACATGTTCAGCACAGCTTTGTGGGCTGATGGGCCTGTATTGTGCTGTAGGTTTTCTATGTTTCTAAACAAGCTTGGTCAAAGACCCAACTATGATTTGAAATGTGGCGGGATGGACTGTTTCTTGTTTGATATCAGCATCATGTAGTATCTGAAGTGCTTGATTATAGTTGGCCACTGGTGGTATGTAAATTGTGGTGAGGATTACGGAGGAGAACTCCCTATGTAAATAGAATGGACAGATTTGACCATTCGGTAATCAAGAAATGGGGAACATGAGTTTGACAAAACTGCCACATCGGAACATCACCAAGAGTTTATCACAAAACACACACCTCCACCCTTTGCCTTTTCCGAATCAGCAGTCCAGTCCATTCAGTAAATCAAGGAGCCTTTTGATTTGATCCCTGAATCTGACATGCTGGGAGACTTTCAATTTACACTCAGACTTAGAATACAACAGTCCCTCATTTCATTCCGATACAGCAACCTTGCCCTTGGGTCCTCAGTTTTGTTCTCCAGCAACTGCAAATTTTTTAGCAAGATGATGGGTAGAGCCTCATCTCTCTGCGTTTCAGCCTGGCTTGGAGTCCCCTCCCTCTCCTGCCTCGCTTCTGGCCATGGCAATGAACCTTTGTCTGCTTAAAGATGCAATACCTGGTCTGGCGAGACCTTGAGATGATCCTGAAATCTGTAGATCATTGTTGGTTTAAAAGTACATTGCTTAGAGGGAAATTACATGCTACAGATTGCAGTGAGAGTAACTTGATAGAGGTATATTTGAAAGTACATTTTGAAGTATTGTCCACAGCCCACAGAATGTTACCATGGTTCAATGGCCCAATCAATGAATAATGATGTGATCAGTGATCAGTGTCTTGCTAATTAAAAATAAAGTTGAAGGGATCTTGAGTATGAAATAGATTTAGTCACAAATTGAATAGAAACTATAGTGTGGTTAAACAATAGTGGGAGAGTTCAATTGTAAGAGGAATTTGTGTTTTAAATGGACTAGCAAAATATTTCCAAAGGAAACTCATGTTGTTGAGAGGAGACGGATCAGGTTTGCTGTTTACTGATTTCATTGGTACCATAAGGAAAAATATAGGTTATTTTAAACATAGTCTCTATTGTAAATCAGAAAGAACGTAGACCATAAGAACATATGACATAGGAACAGAATGAAGCTATTTGGCCCATCAAGTGTGTGGACTTTGCTGACCTTGTGCTTCCAAGTACCCTGAATCCTCATCCTGAATAAATGACTCCAGCATCTTCCCAGCCTCTGAGATCAGACTAACTGGTCTATAGTTTCCTTTCTTCTGCTTTTCTCCCTTCTTGAAGAGTGGAGTGACATTTGCAATTTCCAGTCCTCTGAAACCATTCCAGATCCTGTGATTCATGAAAAGCCTCCACAATCTCTTCAGCTACCTCTCTCAGAACCTGGGATGTGGTCCAGCTGGTCCAGGTGACTTATTTACCCTCAGACCTTTCAGCATCCAAAGCATTTCTCCTTAGTATTAGCAACTACACTCACTCTGCCACAGGAGTACTTCAATACAACAATGTAAAAAGTGCATCGAACTATTCCCATGGAACAACAGTTTATAGTCTGGCATGGACATGCTGAGCTGAAGGGCATGCTTTGGTACTGTGCGACTTAATAACTCTAGTTGGGGTAAAAGTCCTATTCCTGTTCTCCAATTGATCTATTTTTCATCTACTAAAGTAAGTTAACAACAAAATGACATTTTCCAGTGTGCAGGTTCACAAACTGTGAACAAAAATCAGCGAAGTGGAAATCCTTTTTGCATGTGCTTGAGCAGGGCTGGTTGCAAGTCAAAGTACAAAGTTCAAAGTAAATTTATTATCAGACTACATATATGAAGCCAACTGTAACCCTGAGATCCAGTTCCTTGCAGGTAATCACAGAAAATACAGGAAACAAAATAGAATCAATAAAAGACTGTACCCAACAAGACAGACAAACAACTAGTGTGCAAACGACAACAAACTGTGCAAATGCAAAATTAGAAAAGGAAAACATAATAATAATAATAAATAAGCGATCAATAAATATTAAGAACATGAGCTGAAGAGTCATTGATACCGAGTCCATAGGTTGTGGGAACTGTTCTGTGATGGAGTGAATGAAGCTAAGTGAAATTATTCCCTCTGGTTCAAGAGTCTGATAGTTGAGGGGTAATAACTGTTCTTGAACCTGGTGGTGGAGGTCCTGAGGTTCCTGTACTTCCTTCCTGATGGCAGCAGCCAGAAAAGAGGATGGCCTGGATGGTGGGAGTCCTTTATTATGGATGCTGCTTTCCTACCTCAATAGTGGTGAGAGCTTTACCCGTGATGGACTGGGCTGTATCCACTACATTTTGTAGACTTTTCCATTCAAGGACATTGGTCTTTCCATACCAGGCTTAGATGCAACCAGTCAATTTGATGTACATTCCAAGTCATTGACTATGATTGCCATCTTGTAACTTAAAGCGGATTGAAATTGGATATGGAATCAACAAAGCTCAGACTGGCTTGAGTAACTCTTTTTAGTTCTAGACATCTGGGTGTTGTTGGAAAAGCCAGCACTTACTGTCCTTTAGAAAGTTGGGATGCGCTGTCTTCTTGAACGGTGGTCTTAAAGTACGAATGCAAACATCAATCCATTTAATTCACATTAGGTCCAGTGAGGAAGATTAGTTATTCACTTTATCAGAAGCATAAGGGATACTGTTGTATAATCAGACAAACTGGAAGGTTGATAATTAAATCAAATTGCTTACAAATATACACCTGCCTTTATAATGACAGAAGAAACACCACCTATATTTCTTCTGCGCTGTCTCTGTCCGTCCGTTCAGTTGTTTAACTTTTCACGGTGAACCAAGGTATTCAATATTTATACCACAATAATCTTTAAAGAAAGTTGCAACTCTGAGAGAAAAGAAAATATTATCTTTATAGGTCACATGTACAACAAAACACAGAGTGAACTGTACCGTTTGTGTTAATGACCAACACAGTCTGAGGATTTGGTGGGGGCAGCTCCTGCTTCAGGCACCAACATACAGTAGAATGTCCCGAATTTACAAACACTAATCCATATACCTTCAGAGTGTGGGAGGAAACTGGAACACTGATGAAACCCTAACATCAGAGGGAGAAAGTACATTCTCCATACAGACAGCATTAGGAATAGAAACTGGATCTCTGACAGCTGGCGCTGTAAAGCATTGTGCTACGCGCTGTGCCACCGTGCCACCTCTGTAGAGCCAAGGTTATACTAACAAATGAAGCCTTTGCAGAATGTTGCAATTTTCAGGTAAAACATCATCTGAATAAGGGGGTGGGGGGCAGCAAGTATATAAACTCCCTTGATTCGGTGTATTTCAGTAGTTCAATTAGAATTTCAATGCACTACAAATCTTTCCTACATTGGAAAAACAACTGATTAGGTGACCATTTTGTAGAACTCCCCTCTTCAACTCACAAACTTTCCTTCTTCACACAGAGAATGGTGAAATTGTGGAAGAATCTGCCAGCTTAAGTGGTGGATGCAGGATCATTTTCAACTTCCAAGAAAAATTTGTATACGTAAATGAATGTGAAGGGTGTGGAAGGCTATAGTTAGTGTGCAGGTCAGTGAGACTAGGGAGAATAATAGTCAGCATGGACTAGATGGGCCAACGGGCCTGTTAGAATGTTGCAGTGTACTATGACTATAATTCCAAGTTTGCAGTCATTTAGCATTTACATTCTCTGTCCCACTTCCACATTGATATTTCTGTCATCAGTCCCTCTGGCTATTCAAATGAAACCAGTGAAACAGAAATTCTCCTTTGGATTCAGCATTCCCAGAATTAGCTTTGGGTTTTATAGTGTTTCATTGGCAGTTGTCAGTAACAATTCTGTTATTCCCAATCACACCTAAGGCCCCTAACTCGTGTTCCATTTACAACTTATTTTGCTTTCCAAATACCTCTCATGTCATTTAATGCTTCCTGCAATATCAGATTTTCCTTTATTTTTTCCTGCCTCTTCACTGAATGCACTTGCTGACAACCTTTAGGGGAACTTGAGGGGGAAACGTCTTCATTCAGAGGTGGTGAGAGTGTGGAACGAGCTGCCAGCGCGAATGGTGGATGCAGGTTTGATAAGAGAAATTTGGATAGATACCTTGATGGGGGAGTTATGGAGAGATTGTTGGGACTTGGTACAATAATATTTCAGCAATTATACGGACCAAAGAGTCTGTTTCTGTGCCATAGTGCTCTTTGACTCTCTGCTGCTAGTTCTTTTGAAGTATCATGAAACTGAAACATTAGTCTTGTTTGCGCCTCTATAAATATGGTCCATCTAATTAAATTCCAACAGGTCATAGGGCATAGTACACGGAACATAGAACAACATAATGCAGGAACAGGCCTTTGACCCACGGTGTCTGCTCTGACCGTGATGCTCATCTGCCTTCACAGTCTGCTTGTTCAATTGTCCACCTAAAGGCCTCTCAACTGTTGCTGCTCTATCTGCTTCTGCACATATCCTCTAGCGATGTGTTCGGAGCACCCACCACCCTCTGTATAAAACTCAAACATACTGTGCACATCTCCTTTAAACTTTCCCCCTCTCTGCTTAAACCAACAATTGCACCTGCTAATACTTGACATTTTCACTCTGAGAAAAGGACTTTACCCTCTCATAATATTACGTACTTCGTGAGCTCAACCCCTCAGCCTCTGGCACTCGAGAGAAAGTGATTTTGTGTTTTCTTATAGCTAATACTCTCCTTATAACAAGTACTCTCCAATCCAAGTACCGGTCTGATAAAGCTCTGTTACAGCACCTCTAATTTTTGATTTTAATTTTACAAGCGTACATATGAACACACAAGGACACACACACACTCTTTCACATGATCATATACACTTAACAAGAACAATGCAAATTTTACAAGCATTTGTAAACTTTATAAATGGCTCTACTAAATTACAAATTTATAGAATGAGATAATGAATTCCTGACTAACACAAAAAGCAATTTATTTTTGGTCTAAGTATAATAAGAACTTGGAAAGCCTGGTTCATTCACACACACACACACAAACACACTCACACCATATACACATACAGACACAGACACACACACAAACACACTCACAGCATATACACACACAGACACAGACCCACACACACAAACACACTCACACCATATACAGACACAGACACACACACAAACACGCTCACACGTGCACACACACACACACACACACACACACACACACACACACACACACACACACACACACACACACACACACACACACACACACACAGATAAGGACAACAAAGAGGTGGTCATGGCAGGCTGAGACAGGGTACCAGGTCAGGGTACCTGTGCTGATCTACTGTTAAGAGTGTTTCCCAATATCTTTAACTTCTTGTTTTGTCAGTCTGAGGAACTCATCTGCTTCAAACAGGCTTCAATTATACCAGTGTTCAACCTGCCTCAAGACTCAAAACGTGGTAACCTGCCTCAATGACTCTCATCCAGTAGCACTGACATCCACTGTGATGAAGTCCTTATCAACTCCTGCCTGAAAACCGACTTGGATCCACCCTGCTTTGCCTACTGTCACAACAGATTAACAGCAGATGCCATTTCATTGGTTCCTCACTCAATCCTGAACATCTGGACAGCGAAGGTGCTTACATCAGGTTGCTTTTCATTTACCACAGCTCGGCTTTTAGTACCATCATCCATTCAATAAGCTTCAAGTCCTAGGCTTCAATACCTCCTTGTGCAACTGGATCCTCAATTTCCTCACGTGCAGATCCCAGTCAGTTCAGATTGGCAACAACATCTTCTTCACAATCTCACTCAGTACAAGCGTTCCACAGGGCTGTGTGCTCAGTCTCCTGCTCTACTCACTTTACACTTATGACTGTGCGGCTAAGCACAGCACCAATGCTATATTTACGTTTGCTGATGACACCCTGTTGTGGGCCAACCCAAGGGTGGTGCGAATCAGCATAAAGGAGGGAAATTGAAAATCTGGCTGAGTAGTGCCACAGCAACAAACTCTTACTCAATGTCAGCGAGTCTAAAGACTTCATTATGGACCTCATGAGTAGGAAACCAGAGCCAGTCCTCTTTAGGAGATCAGAGATGGAGAGGGTCAGCAACTTTAAATACCTCAGTGTTATTAATTCAGAGGACCTGTCCTGGATCCAGCATGTAGAGCATTGTTATTACCAAGGAACCACAGCAGTGCCTCTCCTTTTTTAGAAGTTTGTGTAGATTTGGTATGTCATCTAAAACTGTGACAAACTTCTATAAATGTGTAGTGGCGAGTATATTGACTGGCTGCATCACAGCCTGGAATGGAAACATTAATTTTCCTCACAATGGAATATCCTACAAAAAGTAGTGGATACAGCCTAGTTCATCACGGGTAAAGCCCTCCTTACCACTGAGTACATCTACTAGGAGTGCTGTTGCAGGAAAGCAGCATCCATCATCAAGGGCCCCCACTATTCAGGCCAGGCTCTCTTCTTGCTGCTGTCATCAGGAAGAAGGTACAGGAACCTCAGGATCTGCAGCACCTGGTTCAGGAACAGTTACTACCTCTCAACCATCAGGCTCTTGAAGCAGAGGGGAGAACCTCACTCACCTTCTCTCGTTCCATCACTGAACTGTTCCCTCTGAACTCGACTCACTCTCAAAGACTCTTCTTCTCATGTTCTCAATATTAATTAATTAATTATTTATTATTATTCCTTTATTTACCTCTTTCTTTTTGTATTTGCACAGTTTGTTGTTCTTTTTTCACATTGGTTGTTGTCTGGCCCATTAGGTGCAATCTTTCTTTGATTTTATCGTGTTTCTTGTATTTGCAGTGTATGCCCGCAAGAAAAGGAATCTCAGGGCTGTATATTGTAACGTATACAATATGTATTTTGATAATAAATTTACTTTGAACTTTGAACACACACATAAATTGAACTGTACAAATTATACAAGGGATTGTAAAGTTTGTAAATGACTTCTACTAAATTGCCAATTTATAGTGTGAGAGCATAAATTCCTGACTAACACAGAAAGCAATTTATTTTTGTTCAAAATATAATGAGAAGTTGGAATATCTTGTTACATTTGGTTATTGCAGCCACGTTAATCAAAATGTTTAAGAAGTAACTGGCAAACAAATTAAGGAGGAAGCCAATTAAAGGCACTAAGAGAGAAGCAGAGAAATGAGTTGGATTGTTGTGCATGTCTGTGATGTGGGATACACAATATTCTGGACCTTCCCTTTGTTATTTTTAGTGGAATAATGTTACTTGTCCTAGAACTTTACTTATGAGATTAGATGGGTGGTTCTGAATGGTAATCTAGCACCGGACGGAACAGTCCTCTATTGATCCAATATTATTAACTTTTCACAGTCAGGACCGGAGGATCCTTTGAATATTATCATGAGGAACTATCAATTAATTTTACATAGCCAGTGCTTATATTTCTCAAGGTTGAGTAGGGAATCTTGTTTGAAAATTGGCTGTTAACTAACAGTCTCGGAAATTATCACATTATTGATTTTGAGATGACCTTTATGTATCCCAAGATGACGGAATATCTGCATAACTGCAAGCTTCCACTTTCTTGTTCTCATTTAGAAATCCCTCTTGTGATTTTGGCCCTCCATAATCCAGTAATCTTCTTTAGTCACCTATAGACTAGAAATATCCGTGTTTCACTATTTATGGCCTCCTAATCGTTCAGTACCTAATAACTCCACATTTAGCAGTCTTGAATTCTGCCGGCAAGAGCCTCATGCTGATATTAATGTATTTATGCATGTTTTATTGCATATCCATACTTTAACCTCTAACTTTATATTTTATATAATGCTTTATTCTTTATAATTGTTGAATGTTGTTTTTTTTCATGTCACACCTGCACACCACAGCAAATTATACAAGATATTACAGACTGGGCACCACGGTTGCTTGGCAGTTAGTGTGACACTATTACAGCTTGGGGCTTTCCGAAGATCAAAGTTCAATTCCGGTGCTGTCTGTAATGAGCATTTACATTCTCCCCATGAACCGCATGAGTTTCCTCAGGGTGCTCCGGTTTCCTCCCACAGCCCAAAAGATGTACCAGTTATTAGGTTAATTGGTCATTCTAAATTGTTCTGTGATTAGGCTGTTGTAAAAATACCTGGGTTGCTTGGCAGTGTGGCTCTTTGGATGGGAGGGGCCTTTTTTGCATGGTATCTCTAAATAATAAATAAAGGAAATTGGAGGGACATCTGAGGACAATTGATCCACACATGACAGTACCACAGCGATTAGAATATGCTTTACAGAAGCAGCCATCAGCAATTGGGTTTTTGTTTTTGCCAGTGTCTGTGAAGAATTTGTAGTCGTCAGTCCTGACGAAGGGTCTCGGCCCGAAACGTTGACTGCTCGTTTCCACGGATGCTGCCCGACCTGCTGAGTTCCTCTAGCTTGTTTGTACGTGTTGTTTTGACCACAGTATCTGCAGTGTACTTTGTGTTTAGTGATTGAGACTGATAGGATAAACCTACCAAAAGTCAAAAATTCACAAAAATTCACAAAGTCACAAAAGGTCACAAAAGTCACTGAATGGTCTCTTCCTGTGCCTTGACAATTATTTGATAGTCCTTAAAACCTTCCTATTTGACCAAGCCTTTGGTCATTTCTCCAAACATTTCCTTTGACAGTTCATTGCCCAGTTTTGTTCAGTACAGTAGCCCAACATTTTCCTTCTCAAAATGTTATATAAATTGTCATTGTTTGCTTCTTCAAAACAAAAGACTATTAGGTACACATGTACACCTGCCTATTATACAAATATCTAATCAGCCAATCATGTGACAGCAACTCTGCATAAAAGCATGTAGACATGGTCAAGAGGTTCAGTTGTGTTCAGACCAAACATTAGAACAGGGAAGAAATGTAATCTAAGACATTTTGACCATGGTTTTTGGTGCCAGACGGGGTGATTTGTGATTTGAGTATCCCAGAAGCTGCTGAAATTTTAATGCACAACTGTCTATAGAGCTTACAGAAAATGGTGCAAAAAAAACCAAAAAAAAAATCCTAGTTCTGTGTATGAAAATGTCTTGTTAATGAGAGAAGTTAGGGAAGAATGGCCAAACTGGTTCAAGCTTACAGGAAGGTAACTCGAATAACCACACAACAATTCTTCACAGCAGTGATGTGCAGAAGACCAGCTCTGAAAGCACAGCACATTGAACCTGAAGAGAAATGTTTACAAGCAGCTGAAGACCATGAGCATACACTCAGTGGCCATTTCATTAAAGATAGGAGGTGATTAATAAAGTGGCCTCTGAGTGTATGGTAATGACTATCTTTTCTTCAGCATTCACTGATACTTCTCTGAGAAAAGAACAACAGCCTGCTTTGGAGGTCCACCTGCCACAACATCTGCTGTATCCATAAGCAACAGAAATTGTAAATTTCCTTTTCATTCACAGCACTGCAACCCCTCCTATCCCACCAATCCCAGCCACCCCTAATTGCCACACCATCCCGATCAATCAGGATTTTACTTCTCTGATCTGTCTTGTATATCTGTGAGCTGTTTGGTACAGTTTATAATATTAATCTTATAATATCATCGTTTTTAATTATGTTGAAACACATTTTCTGTAATTGTAGTGGGATGAATTCATTCAGAAATCCTTCAGGTGAAAAGGTATTTTATTGGAATTATTCATTCACAGTACAATGCATCCCAAGAAAAAGAAAGCAGAAAACAAAAATCTTTTAAGAAGCTTTCCAGTGACTGCTCTCTGTCCTTTCTAAATGTCTGGCCGTGTGCAAACATGCAGCTGCATTTCACTATCTGAAATTGCATCTCGGGATATTAGAAACCTATTTTAAGATTGTGTATGTACAAGTTCTGTGGATATTTAAAAGCCACAGGAGGTAAGATGCCTGTCTCTTTCTCTTTCATCTTCACACAGCTTCACAGCTTGTGCTTTGAGTGTGCTAGCTCCTGTAAAGTGCTCAGTTTAGATCAGTTCCTGGGACTGAGAAGGGCAAGCTCCCACATTGTACCAATACCTGTAGTACTGTCAATGTCGATACAACTAGGTTGTCTTTGAGCACGTATAGCTACATTAAAGACAGTGTTAAACCTAAGGAAAAAGTGTATCACATTACCATACTGAGCAGTAAGCCTAAAGATTAGAGGTTTTTTATAAGTCAGCAAAGGATATATGAAAAAGGATAAATAGACTAGTGAGACTAAACTAGAGAGATACATAAAATAATACTCTAAAGATTTCTATAGCTAAATGAAAAAGGTAAAAAAAACAATCAGCAAGTAAATCTTAAGATTTTCAGAAGGGCTTCAGTAATGCCCACTAGAGGTTGATAAACAAGTTTAGAAACACAGAAACTGAGGGTTATATACTGATAGGGATTAACAGATAATATTGTAGTGGTTTGTGTGACGCTATTGCAATTTGGGGTGTTGGAATTAAATTCTAATGTTATCTGTAAGGAATATCTGTACATCCTCCCCGTGGAATGCCTGAGTTTCCTCCGGGTGCTCCGGTTTCCTCCCACAGGCCAAAGGTGTACCAATTGGTAGATTAATTGGATATTGTAAATTGTCCCATGATTAGGCTAGGGGTAAATAGGTGGGTTGTTGGGGTGGTGAGGCTTGAAGGGCCAGAAGGGCCTTTTCCACACTGTATCACTAATTAAAATAAATAATTGAACATGGAGAGGTGGGTACTTGGAGCAAAAATCTAAACTGCTGGAAGAACTCAGTGTGTCAAGCAGAATCTAAGGAGGTAAAGTGCTGGTTAACATTTCAGGCTGAGGCCCTACATCAGGAATATGGGTGGAGAGGAACAAGTGGCAGTGTACTGAAGTGAAAAGGATGGCTGTTTGGTGACAGGGTGATGGGCAAATAGAACAAGGAGGCGAAAGGGATAGGGAAGGAGAACCAAAGGAGAAAAATCACTGGTGTCTAAGTATGTTTGTAAGGCAGGTGGACAGAATGGAAAAAATGAACAAGGGAGAAATCATGGTAGACTGGTGGGTGAGGGAGAAGAGCATAGGCCGAGTGGGCTACCTGAAACTGGAAAATCAACGTTCATACCATTAGGTGTAAACTATCCAAGAAGAATATGGGGTGCTGTTCTTTTAGTTCTTGTTTGGCCTGTAAGTAGCAGTGGGGAGTGCTGAGGGCAGTCAGGTTGGTTTGGGAATTGTCGGGGAGTTGAAATGACATGCTAGACGATCAAGATGAATAAAGCCAAGTGTATTCACCTGGACTATTCTTAGTCTTACCAGTGTAGATCCAGAGCATTCAGTACAATAGAGCAGCTCAGAGAAGGTGCAAATGACTCTCTGCCTCACCTGGAAAGACTGTTTAGGTCCATGAGTGTTGATAAAGGAACGGGTGAAATTCCAAGTGTTGCACCTTCTACAGCTTCAAGGGACGGAATCAGGGGACAGGGAGAGGTGGATAGGAAGGGACAAGTGGACCAGGCAGTCATGGAGAGAGTGGAAAAAATCTCTAGCTATCCACTCTATTTCTGCCTATCACCTAATACACCTCTATCAAGTCACCTCTCATCCTCTTTTGCTCCAAAGTGGATCTAACTCACTCAACCTATCTTCTTAAGGCATACCTTCTAGTCCAGGGCATGTTTGGAAGGTTAATTGGCCACTGTAAGTCACCCTCAGTGTGTAGGTGAGTGGTAGTATCTCAGAGAGTGGGGGATATTGCTGGTTATATGGAGAGACCAACATGCCTTAGATTAGATAGATAGTAATAGTCAGCATTGATTGATGGGCTGAAAGGCCTACTTCCATGCTAGTTCTTTCAATGATTCAAACTTTTTCCAATGCTGCAGGTCACTGAGTTGCAATGTTAAACTCTATTTCTGTCTCTACATTCTGCCTGATCTAGTGTTGAGCATTATTACTGTGCACCACAGTAATGTAGCAGTTAACACAACACTATTACAGCTCATCAGAGTTCAAATTTCAGTTCCGACATTATTCGTAAGGAGTCAGTAGAATGCATGCGTCTTCTCTGGGTTCCTCCGACGGTCTACAGACATACCAGATAGTTGGCTAATTGATCATTGTAAATTGTCCCGTGGTCATACTCTGTTTCTAGAAACACATAACAAATAGAACCCCTCTTAAAGATACTGGAATAAAACGATAATTTCTCCAACAATCATTGAGCATTGATCCAAAAGTCAATTAATGATTCCATTTGAACATGGATATGGAGAACATTACTTAAAGCCAGTCCCAGGGGTGGTCATTATGGAAGGTTTACACTGCGTAATTGACAGAATTAAATCCCAGCTGTCAGACTAGAGCTGACTGCATAGAAGAAACTGTCCAGCCCCCAGATTAACTTCAGTATTCCTGTCACTATATTGAAATCAGCCCTACCCAACTAGGCTGAATTAGGACAACTAAATGGAGAATTACTAATAAGGAGTGTGTCTTTTCTTTGAAGTTTTCTAGGTACTACATTCAAGTGTAATTAAAACACATCATTTGTAAGACTAACGAAATGAGGACGATCTTTCCATTTCTCATCACAGCAGTTGTCTGATGTTACAAATCGACAGTGTTGTGACAAAGGACCTTTACTTCATTGCTGTTGTTCTAGCCCAGGGGATCAGAAGTCAGTTTTATAAAGTCTGACTGAGTCTCTTGCTGACAGCTGTTAAATCAACGGTGATCTTTCAAATTGGCATTTTTAGAAGCTATCCTCTGATTCCTTTCATTAGGAAATGGTGGATGGACACTATGACATCAGAATTTAACCCACTGTTGATATCAGACATCCCATCCTGCGAAAACTCATTTCAGGGAGGTAGCACCATCAATTTGCGGGAGACTCCCAGGAGAGGTGGGATGTCTGCAATAGAGTAGCTCCTTAGCAGCTAGCCAGCTAGTTTAAATAATGTTAGCTATGCTAATGAATGAATGACACCTGTTAAACTCACCTCAACATATCTTTTGCATTTTAACACACCATGGGAAGTAGAAATGTCATTGTTGCAAACAATGCAGCGAGCAACACTGTCATTATTTTTGATCTCACTCTCTCTCTCCCTCCCTCCCTCCCTCTCTCCTTCCCCACCCCCCCCCCCCCACTTGCTCGCAAAAAAATTGATTTCTGGGATATTGTATATAATTTGCGGGTGTCAGAGAGGGAGCCACTATCAATTTGTAGGAGACACCCGGAACTTCCGGGAGAGGTGGGATGTTTGCTTTGATGTCCTGGCTAATCAAGAACCTATCAACCTCTGCTTCAAATATATCCAATGACTTGGCCTCCACGGCCATATGTGGCAATGAATTCCACAGATTTATCACACTCTGCACTCTGACTAAACAGATTCATCCTCACTTCTGTTCTAAATGGACATCCTTGTATTCTGAAGCTGTGCCCTTTGGGTCTAGACTCACCCAGTATAGGAAACATCCTCTCCACATCCACTCTATCTAAGCTTTTCAATATCCGATACGTTCAGTGGGATTCCTCCTCATTCTTATAAGCTCCAGCGAGTACAAGCACAAAACTATCAAATGCTCCTCATACAAATTAACCTGGTTTTTCCTGGAATCATTCTCACTAAGCTCCTCTGGAACCTCTCCAATTCCATCACATAATTTCTCAGATAAGGGCCCAAAAATACTCATAGTACTCCAAGTGCAGTCTGACCAATGCCTTAAAAAGCCTCAGCATCACATCCTTGCTCTTATATTCTAGTCTCTCAAAATAAAAGCAGATATTGCATTGGCCTTCCTTGCCACCAACACCATCTGAAAGTTAACCTTTAAGCATTCCTGTACAAGAGTCCCAAGTCCATTTTTACTTCTAAGTTTTGAATTTTCTCCCCGTTTAAAAAATAGTCTGTGTCAAGGTTTCAGATTTACTGAATCATTGGAATCTCCTCTGGAGAAAATATGACCTGCAAAAAAAGGACAGATTACACATGAATCCCAGGGGGACCAATATCCTTGGGGGCAGGTTTGCTAGAGCTGTTGTGGAGGGATTTAGCTAAGCTGGTAGGTAGTGGGTACTGGAGTGATAGGGCTGAGAATGGGGCAGTTGGAATAAAAGTCAATGCAATGTGGAGTGAGGAAGGGCAGGCAGATGATATGGCAAAGTTGCAGTTGGTGGAATGAGTTGAAGTGTTAACAGGGGGCCAAATTCAAAAAAATGTAATGAATACAGGACTAAAGATGTTACATCTGAATGCACACAGCATACAGAATAAGGCAGATGATCTTGTAGTGCAGTTCGAGATTTTCAGGTATGACATTATGGACGTCACTGAGTCGTGGCTGAAAGAAGAAGAGATGAGAGCTTATCATCCAAGGGTACACCTTGTATTGAAAGTACTGGCAGGTAGGCAGAGAGGTTAGGGTGGTTCTGTTGGTGAAAAATAAAATAAAATCCTTAGAAAGAGGTGACAGGATTGGAAGATACAGAATCTGTATCGGTAGAGTAAGAAGCTGTAAGGCTAAAAACACCCTGATGGGAGTTATATACAGGCTCCCAAACAGTAGCCAGGATGTAGGATATAAATTTCAACTGGAAATAGTAAAGACATGAGGCAATGTTACGATAGTCATGGGGATTTCAATGTGCAGGTAGATTGGGATAATCAATTTGGTGCTGGATCCCAAGAGAGGGAATTTGTAAAATGCTTACAAGATGGCTCTTTGAGCCGCTTCTGGTTGAGCCCACCAAGGAAAAGGCAACTCTGAATTGGGTGTTGTGTAATTGATCTAAATTGACTTTATTTCTTACATCCTTCACATACATGAAGAGTAAAATGATGAACCAGATTTGATTAGGGAGCTTAATGTAAAGGAACATTTAGGAGTTGGTGATCATAATATAATAGAATTAACTCTGCAGTTTGAGAGAGAGAAGATAAAGTCAGATGGATCACTGTTACAGTGAATTAAAAGGAATTACAAAGGCACGAGAGAGGAGCTGGGCAAAGTTGTTTGGAAGGGGACACTAGTGGGGGAGGTGATGGCAGAACAACAATGGCTGGAGTTTCTGGGGGCAATTCAGAAGACACAGGATAGATACATCCCAAAGATGAAGAAGTATTCTAAAGGGAGGATGAGGCAACTGAATGACAAGGAAAGCCAAATAAAAGCAAAAGAGAGGGCATATAATAGAGAAAAAATAGTGGGAAGTTAGAGGATTCAGAAACTATTAAAAACCAACAGGTCAATTAAAAAAATATATAAGGGGAAGAAAAGATGAAATACTCAGGTATGTTAGCCAATTATATCAAAGTGGACACCAGAAGTTTTTTTTCAGATATATGAAGAGTAAAAGAACGGGGAGAGTGGATATTGGACCACTGGAAAATGACACTACAGAGCTAGTAACGGGGATAAAGAAATAGTGGATGAACTTAAGTATTTTTCCTCACTCTTCATAGTCGAAGACACTAGCAGTATGTCAGAAATCCGAGAATGTGACAGAGCAGAAGTGAGTGTGGTTGCTATTACTAAGGAGAAGGCATTAGGGAAGCTGAATGGCCTGAAGATAGGTAAGTCATGTGGACCAGATGGACGACACACTAGAGTTCTGACAGAGATCGTGGAGTCATTAGTAATGATCTTGCAAGAATCACGAGATCTGGAGTGGTTCTGGAGGAATTCTTGCCTGATAAATATTTTGGAATTCCTTGAGGAAATAATGGACAGGATAGACAAAGGAGAGTCAGTGAATGTTGTTTACTTGGATTTTCAGAAGCCCTTTTACAAGGTGCCTACACATGAGGCTGCTTAACAAGAGCCCATGGTATTGTAGGAAAGATATTAGCCTGGATATAAGATTAACTGATTGGCAGGAGGCAAAGAGCGGGAATAAAGGAGGACTATTCTGGTTGGTTGCCATTGACTAGTCATGTTCCACAGGTATCAGTACTGGGGCTGCTCTTTTTCAAGCTATATGTCAACAATTTGGATGATAGACTTGATAGCTTTGTGGCCATGTTTTCAGTTGATACAAAAATAGGTGGAGGGGCAGGTAGTGTTAAGGAATAGGGAGTGTACAGAAGGACTTGGACAAATTGGGAGAATTGGCAAAGCAGTGGGAAATGGAATGTAGTGTAGGGATGTACATGGTCATCCTTGCTAATGGACTCCAATATCTTCCCAACCACTAAAGTCAGGCTAATTGACTGACAATTTCCTTTCTTCTGCCTCCCTCCCTTATTAAGACTGGAGTGTTATTTGCAGTTTCCCAGTCCTCTGTAACTATTCCAGATCCTAGTGAATCGTGAAAGATCATTACTAATGCCCCCACAATCTGTTGCGATAGCTCTTTCAGAACTCTAGTGCTTGTAAACAGACTTTAGCCTGTGGAAGGAACCTAGAACACACACACGAAACCCACATCTCACTGCAAGGATGTACAAACTTCTTACAGACGGCTTTGAAACTGAACTCTGAGCTGGAATAGCATTGTGCTAACAGCTTCCCTAACATGTTGTCTTGTCTTTGACTGCTATATATATCCATTCATAGCCTAGAGCATTTTAAGATCATTTCCAAAATGGAAATGTCAAGAGTGATTTCCAATATCGCTTTGAGGACTAGCTTTCTGGGTACAGGGTAGGTTGTATGATAGGACCTATCACAGTCTATTTACTCAATAAACAAAATAAATTTTCATCGAACAGTCACGGTCAAGACTGAAACCATGTGATCTGCAACAACATCTGCTGATAACAGCAGGATTATTTTTCTAGGAAAATTTACTGGGCAGGGAGCAGTTATATAATATAAACAGAGAAACTAACGGTATGTATCGAATGCCCAGATAAAACTGACAAGAGGGTTACCTAACCTCAACTTCCAGCTTCAAACTCAGCTTCTCCAGCAGCCCAATCTAGGCCCGCACCAATTTGCCATAGCAGGGCCTGGTTCCAAGTTTGAGGTTCAGACAATTTAAACACTGGACTAGATAGTCTGGGGGCATCTCTCTCTGCAATACTATGGCTGTGAGCCTGCCCCTGGCTGCCGTGCTTCATGTCTGTGAAATCTGCGGTGACTTGTCCCGCCTATATGATGAACTGAATACCAAAGCTTTGGGCCTACTCTGAGCTTCTCCAGGGATTTGGACCTAAGGACTGAATTTGGTTCAGTACGCTGTTGTTGTTGCTCGCGTCTATTACTTGCATGAATGGTGTTGTTGTTTTTTCCTCTTTCTCCGTGGGAACTGGGGGTTGGTCTTTTTTTTTATTACTGGGTTCCTTCGGCTTCCTTGCTTTGCAACTGCCTGATAAGCAAACACATCTCAAGGTTGAATAATTTATACATTAGTTGATATTAAATGCACTTTATCTTTGAATCTCCTGTTTTGGCCAGCATTTATGTTGCCCCTCAATCCACGCTTTCAACATTATGAAGTGGTAGAGATAACATGTCCACTACAGAGAGCATCTTCAACAGGAGATACATCAAGAAGGAGGCATCCATCATTAAGGACCTTCACCATGCAGAATGTGCCCTTGTCTTCTTACTATCATCAGGGAGGAGGTACAGGAGCCTGAAGACCCACACAAAACATTCTTGGAGTAGCTTCTTGCTCTCTACCATCAAATTTCTAAATGGTTCATGAATACTGCCTCCCTATCCCTCTTTTTGCTCTACAGTCAGCCCTCCTTATCCACGAGGGATTGGTTCTGGGATACTGTTACATACCCCGTGGATATCTTGTCTTATGACCATGATGTAATTGAGTATCTGGTGAGCATGATGTAATGGTCTTGTGATGGTGGGGAGATGTAATTTCCGGCCAGTGGGAGGTCACGTGATGACAAGTTCCAGCAGGTATAAAATGGGAAAGCTTGCCGTGACACAGGAGTTTTGTGTTGAGTCGTCGTTCAATTCGTCAGTTACTCCGTTATGCTGCGTATTTGGTCTTATGACGCAGTTTTGTTTTAAAGTGGAGTTTTACTTTCTACTGTAAGGTACAGAATCGTTGTGCCAGCAGTTTCGCTAATCACTGACAATTTGTTTGATGTATTGTTGGTTTAATTTTAAAGTCTAAGTATTGGAGAGTGAAGACTTTACCAAGATATGGGAACCCAAAGGATCAAGTAAAGTTGGTGTCGTTGGTGGTTTACTACAGGATCGACCTTATTGAATCTTTGTTCAGGAAATAGTGACCTGCATCTGAGATAACACCTACCTGTAAGAGTAGAAAGGGTTGTGCAGTGTTCATTCGCCAAGAAAAAGGTCAGTTCCTTTAAGCCATTTTTATTTCCTTCGTCGTGAATCCTTCGGATAAAGCATATTTCGGCTGGGATTAGCAGTAACATCATGTTGTCAAGGAATTCGTTACTTCAGGAAAGTCTCTTCTAATTGACTGTATAAATCACTTGGACTTTCACATTTACCACTTTAAGACTGTGTTTGCATTTACCATTTTAAGAACTGTTCCAGAGTTGCCATACAGCAGTTAACTTCTGGTTAAGTTAGTCGTTTGTTTACTTTTGCTTTTTGTTGAGCAGCGTTTAATAAATGTTTATTTGTTTATAAAACTTGACTCAATTCTATATTCATTGTTGCCGGAGACGTATCGTAACAATACCAAAAAACGCGGATTCTCAAGTCCCTTATATAAAATGGCATAGTATTTGCATATAACCTACGCACATCCTCCCGTATACTTTAAATCATCTCTAGATTACATATAATACCTAATACAATGGAAATGCTATGTAAGTAGTGGTTACACTGTCTTCTTTATGGAATATTGACGAGAAAAAAAACTGTACGTTCCTCTCGCTCACAACATATGCAGCAAATGAACGAGACACGAGGCGAACAATGATCAAACAATGAGTAAAACTTGTAATACCTGTACAGGAGTTGTTACACTATCTTGTTTAGGGAATAAAGACGCTTTGGAGGAGGTTCAATAATACTAAAGTCAGGATCTGAGGAGGTTGAGGTCTGAGGAAGTGCACTTCTTGGTTTTCTCGATTCGTGGTTGGTTGAATTCGTGCATGCGGAACTCGCAGATAAGGAGGGCCAACTGTATTTGTTTGTTGTCGCTACTTATTATCATAATTCTTAGTAATATTTTATGTTTTGCACCATACTGCTGTCATAAGCAAATTTCACCATATAGTATGCCAGTGATAATAAACCTGATCCTGGTAGCATAGAACATAGAGCAGTAAAGCACAGAAACAGGCCCTTGGACTCACCAAGAATGTGAGAACCCTGATGCCAATATAAATGAATCCAGTCTGCCTGCCCATTACCCACATTCCTCAATTCACTCTCTGTCCATGTGCCCATCGAAATGCCCCTTGATCAGTTAGGGAAGTGAGCCTAGGAGGGAAATGTAGATTTCAATACAGACAAGTGTGACATGCTGCATTTTTGAAAGTCTAATCAGTGTAGGACATTTTGTATGAATGGCAAGGCACTAGGGGCTGTAATGAAACAAGGGGACCTAGGAGCTCTTGTACTCCTAGTCTTCCTGTTCCATTGCAATGAAAGTGGCATCACTGATAGACAGGCTGTGAAAAGGAATTTAGCATGCTGGCCTTTATCAGTCAGGGCATTAATACAGGAACTGAGACATAACGTTGCAATTGTATAAATAATTGGTGGGGACATGCTTGGAGTACTGTGTGCAGTTTTGGTCACCCAGCTATAGGAAAGAAGTGGTTGAACTAAAAAGAATGCAGAAAAGATTTAAGAAAATGTTACCATGACTAGAGGGAAAGAGTTGTCAGAGAAGGTTGACCAGGTTAGGTCTCTTTGGAATGAAGGAAAAGGACAGCCTTATAGAGGTTTAGTATATCAAGAGGGAATTTGATATAGTGGACTTTCCCCAGGAAAGGAAGTTCAAAACTAGCAGGTATGGATTTAGAGTGAGAGTGAGAAGGATTTGAAAGGAGGGACTGCAGAGGATGGGGGGAATGTGGAATTGAGATGCAAGAGGAAATGGTTGAGGTAGGTATAATAGTATCATTTAAGGAGCACTTGGATAGGTTTGTGCAGGAGTAGGGATTAACAGGGTACAGGTCAAATACAGGAAATTGGGACCAGATGTGTGGGCATCATAGTCAGCAGGGACTTGTCAGGTGGAAAGGCCATTATCCATGCTATATTACTCCATAACTCTCTGACTCTACGGCACTTAAACTCTGCTATCATATCTGCCTCGACCGCTTCCCCAGCAGCCTGTTCCAGGCACCTACCGCTCTCTGTGGAAAAGAATGTATCTCATAAATCTCCTTTAAACTTCCCCCACCCCCTCAGCTTAGTGGGAAAATTCTGTGTGTTGATTGGCTGCTCTTCTATATTAAAAAAGAGAACATTTACCTTAAAATGGCTGCAGAAACATGGATTTCTCATGAGGTCAGAATGAGCATTATTCTTCAACCAACACAGTTAGAAATGTATTAACTGGTCCTTTCATCCCATCATTGTTGTAGGATTCTTGCTGTGCCTGAATCAACTGTTCTGTTGTCCACAAGTATGACATGGTTTAGAAGCTGCCACAGAATAGTCTCATACCTGGTCCTAGGAGAGTAAAGAAAAGTTCAAAGCAAATTTATTATCAAAGTGCATATATGTCAACATATGCAACCCTGAGATTCATTTTCTTGTGGGCATTCACAGTAAATATAAGAAACACAATAGAATCAATGAAAGACCACACCCAACTGGATAGACAAACAACCAGTGTGCAAAATACAACAAACTGTGAAATACAAGAAGAAAGAAATAAAAAAAACAAAATCAAAATAAGAATGATAACTAAATAAGCAATAAGTATTGAGAACATGAGATGAAGAATCCTTGAAAGTAAGTCCATAGATTATGGAAATATTTCAGTGATGGGGCAAGTGAAGTTGAGTTAAATTATCCCCTTTGGTTGAAGCGTCTGATGGTTGAGAGGTAATAACTGTTCTGAAGCTGGAGTGATACACAAAAGACTGCAAACGCTGGAATCTGGAGCAAAAAAAATGCTGCTGGAGAAACTCATTCCAGATGAAGGCTCATTCCACATGAAGGGTCTCAGCTACTTAGTGCAGAGGTTCCCAAACTAGGGTCCATGGATCCTTTGGTTAATGGTAGAGGTCCATGGCACAAGAAGGTTTGGAAATCTCTCATTTAGTGTCATAGAGCATTAAAGTACATAAGAAGTCCCTTCAGCCCATCTATTCTGTGCTGGCCAGATATTCTGCCTAGTCCCATCTACCTGCATCTGGGCAATAGACCTCCATACCCCTCTTGTCCATGTACCCACCTAATCTTTTCTTAAAAGTTTCCCTCCACATGCGCTGCCTGAACTGTTGTTACTCCAGCATCTTGCTAGTTGTCCCAGAAGAGTGAGACTGATTTCTATTCTCTCCCTACCTTTCTGCCCTGTTGGATCACAGGCCATCAGAACTGAAAGTCAAAGCCATTTACAGGGCGCAATATTTCCGATGAAGACACACTTCCCTTTGAGTGTCAGTGCAGTTTCCATGTTTGATAGGTAATTATGTTGTACCATAACATTCGCCACGTCGGCTGGGGATATATTTCATATGCAAATAGTTCATAACATTCACAGCAGCAGCTCGCGATTTTTCATTTTAACAGGTCCCTCCATTTTTTTGGAAATACTACTTGAAATTAGAAGCAGTAATCGATATAAGGCTTTTTCATTTTGAGGCTTATAAATTATGTAAATGTGATGTTTGACTCTTACAATTTAAGTGAATTATCAAGCACATAAATGCTCTAAAGAAAACTATAACAGGAATAGAAAAGCCATTCACCCAGTGTATTGGGTACAGACCAAGCATAAATCTTCTGCTCTATATAAATAGAGGAGATATACCTTCATTATACATTATTTTAATGCCTCTTATACTGGCCGTATTTCAATTGCATTTGAAGCCGAGCACTTATATGTTGGCTGTGGTGAATGACTGGCCTTAAGGAGACAAGATAGTGAAAGACACCCCATGGTTAACTGGCACATAACTATCTGAAGTAATTGGAAGAAAATGCAATATTTAAACTGGAATGTGTTGTCGGCGATAACTACTTACAGAAACTTTGAAAGTACATTCAATTTATTTGGAAAACCTTCCAGCTGAAGGGATATATTTTCAGATTTAATACTGCAAAGATAGTAAATCAAAGAAATTTAAACGTATAAAGAGGTCATTTTGGCCTATCATACCTGTGGCAATTTTAGCTACACGTTGGAGCTCCAAATGCAATCTTATTTCCCTACTCCTCTCTCTCTACTTAACTTTTTGTTCAATATTTTATCTAATTTCCTCTTCAATCAACTGCAATAGAGATTTGTAGTGATTGTTTTGCATTCTAATAACTGTGTGTGTGAGAAGAATCTTACCAACCTTCAGAATTTCTTCTAGAGTTAAAGCACAGTGGTTGTATTTGAAGGATAATAATCCAATGTTCTGGATTAATGAACCAGAGCCATGCTGTATGTTTGGAACCCATCACGGTGAATTTGAAATATTTAATTAGAAGTTAATGAAAATCAGAATTAAGCAGTTGATATGGTGAACAAGAAATTCTTGTCAAACTGTATCTGTTTGAATAATAATCTTTAGCAAATAAAGGTTACCAACCTCAATAGTTTATAGCCTGCATTTGATTTCAGTATCAAGGTTAACATTTAGCTATCCTTAGAGATGGACTGTCATATCATTCAGATCATGGCCATACCCATGAACCATTTAAAAGTGAGAAATAATCTTAAATCTGAACTATTGTTATTACCTCGTCAACCTAAGGAAATAAATTCTCACTATTCACCATCTCAAACCCATCTTGTGGTGTTAAATCAAAGCTCCATCAGCTTACCCAGATGAGCCCTAAGGGTGTTGTAGCAGGAATCTTGGCCAGTATTTATTACTTATTACCAGAAATATTTCCAAAATTTATAATAGACTGGAGACGAGGTTCCCAGGTTTTGCGAGGTGGGTAGAGCGAATAGAGAAGTATATTTATGTGGTGTATTCTGGGGGAGAATGTCACTGTCACTGAACATTCTAACACACTTCTACAGATATACTGATGAAAATGTCCTGACCGGTCTGGTACAACGAACTGAATATTTAAGAATGTAAGAAACTGCAGACCGTGGACATGGTATAATACATCACAAGCTTATCCTCCCCTCCTCGTGCACCTCCACCCACACCATCACAAGCTTATCCTCCCCTCCTCATGCACCCCCACCCACATCATCAGTAGCATCTACGTGAGACACTATCTCAAGAAGGCAATGTCCATTATCGATGCTCCACACCATCTTCTCACAGCTACTATTAGGTGGAAGGTACGGAAGCCTGAAGTCCCACATCACCTGCTTCAAGAATAACTACTTAACCTCCAACCTTTCAATTCTTGAAACATCCTGCACAACCCTAATCATTACTTCACCTCAGCCTAGCAACACTTTGCACTGCAATTGACTTCAGTTTTGTTTTATTGTATGATTTATAAATTTATTTCATGTTTCTCCTGTGAATTCTGATGCAATGCACCTGTGCGTACATGTACTTGCCTTTGACTATAGAATATAGAATAATTTGCCTAGGGATAAAGAGGGTTTTGTAATACAAGAAGGCCATTAGTTTTGCCAATTACAACTGGGAGTAAAAGGTCACATTGTGCATCATTGCTTGTCGTCAGTGCAGATCATGTATGTGATGATGGGCTGGAATTCTGGAAATCAAGATTGGAGATTGGAAGTCAAGATTCGGGAGGTGAGTTGCAGAGTTATATGGCAAGAAAACAGGCCCTTCAGCCGAACCCATTCATGCTGACCAAGATGCCCATCTAAGTTCGGAACATTTGCCTACATTGTTCCCATATCCCTTGGAATCTCTTACACAATAAAGGTGAATGTTTGATCTCTCAATCTACCTCATCATGGCCTTTGCACTTTATTGATTTATTTACAGAGATACAACGTGGAACAAACTGCTCCAGCCCTTCGAGTTGTGTTGCCTGGCAACCCCCAATTGAACAGTGGCCGAATCACGGGACAATTTACAATGACAAATTAACCTACCCACTGTTACGTCAACCTGCACGGCACTTTCCCTGTACCTGTAACACTAAGTTTTGCCTGCTGTTTTAATCTTATTTTGTACCTCCTCAATATTCTTAGATATGGAGTGATCAGTCTACCTGAAAAGCTTTAGGCATGCAAACAGAAGCTTTTCACTGTACAGTACTGTGACAGTATTAAACCAAGAATCCAATTGCTAAGCAGTTACAAACATTAACATTGAAGATTAGCTTCATTTGTCACATGTATATTGAAATCTTGAACCATGCAAGTGTGTCATTTGTGTCAAACCAAATCAGCAAGGATTGTGCTAGGCATCACGTTTCTGGTGCAAACACCTCATTAACCATAACTGCACGTCCTTGAAGGAAACCGAAGCACCCACAGGAAACCCATGTGGTCACGGAGCAAATGTACAAACTCCAGCAGTGGGAAGTGAACTTTGACCGGCGATCACTAGTGCTGTAAAGCAATGTGCTAACTGCTTCACTACCATGCCATCCATGACATTAACAGGCCGTTCCACTGTGTGAGTCTGTCACTAACACAACTCATGTGTCCATCTTTGCTCTATTTCCCTTTGACTCAGTAACATGCAGCGCAAAGCAAAGTGCTGGAATCAGCAAGCGATTCTGCATTTGTGGAGAGAGAAACGGAAGTTAATGGTGACTGACTGTACTTACTGAAGCTTAAGAGAATGAAGGGGGGGGTAGGGTGAATCTTCAATAGTGTGCGAGTCCAGGACCAGAGAACACAGCCTCAGAACAGAAGAATGCCAATTTAGAACAGAGATGAGGAGGAATTTCTTTAGCCAGAGGGTGGTGAATCTGTGTAATTCATTGCCATGGATGGCTGTGGAGGCCAAGGTCATTGGAAATATTTAAAGCAGACGTTAATAGGTTCTTCATTAGTCAGGACATCAAAGGTTACAGGAGGTCTGGGTTGAGAGGAGTAATAAATCAGCCATGAATACCAGAGCAAACTCGATGGACTGAATGGCCTAATTCTGCTCCTACATCATATGGTCTAACAGTCTTATGTTTCAAGTCGCAAATTTTTTGCCAGAACTGAATAAAGAGCAGAGTGCATTGAGTCCAGTCATATTCAGAACTTTTTCTGCAGAGTACAAAACCAGAGGCTTTAGTGTATAGCTGAGCTAGGTGCAGTGGGGGACACGGGGCTGTGTTTGTGGTGGAAAGAGAGATCAGAGTCAAACTAATAAGAAGCCCTGGCAACAAGAAGAAATTACATCAAGAGTTTGAAAAAGAGAGGAAAGATTCAGGGTTCAATTCCACAGGAAGGCAGGAAAATAATCGGACACTGATCACTGCAGATGTTGTACAGTCTCATTATCAATTTAAATTATAATCTCATACAAAACATGTAACTAAAATTAGGATCTCAGAACTAGATTATTGACTGGATGAAATTATAATTAAAAATTATAAATAGCCAGTTGGAAATCTTAATTACCAATAAAATAAATTAAATGTTGTCAGACTGTTTAATATTTATTTATTCATAGAAAAGAGTTCTTGCTAATAGTAACATTGGCCATCGCAATTGTCCCTGAGGTTAGGAAGCAATTAAGATTTGATCACATTTCTGGGTGTGGAGGCCCATACAGTACTGAAAAGGTGGGCTGCAAGGTAATTTTGTAGCTCTATAAACACTCTGGTTAGACTCTATTTGCAGTATTGTGCTCAGCCCTAGTCAGTACATTACAGAAAGGATGTGGAAGGGTGCAGAGGAGATTTACCAGGATGCAGCCTGATTTAAAGAGCATGCCTTACGAGGAAAATTTGAGTGAGCTAGGGCTTTTTAAGAGTGAAGGAAGCTGATAGGTGAATGAAAAGAGGTGTATAAGAATATAAGAGACATAGATAGAATGAGCAGCCAAAGCCTTTTTCCCACGGCAGTGGAGGACATCCTTTTAAGGTGAGTGGTAGAAAGTTTAGGGGAAATGTCAGAGGCATGTTTTTTTCACACAGAGAGTGGTGGATGCCCAGAATGAACTGCCAGGGGTAGTTATCAAGGTTGATGCATTAGGGACATTTAAAAGACTCTTAGATAATACACTAATGACAGAAAAATGGAGAGTTATGGGCTACATAGGAGGGAAGGTTTAGATTAATCATTGAGTAGATTACAAGGTCAGTAGAACATCATAGGTTGGAGGGCTCCATACTGTGCTGTACAGTTCTATGTTCTGAAACATTCTGATGCACTGTATGTTGACTTTGTTCCATGAGTCTGGTATATCTGTGGGCATCTTTATTGTGACTAGATAACTTTCTTAGTTAGCTATGGATAGTTTGTCCTTTTGCTTATTTCTCAATGGAAAAGTCTTAATTATCTACCAATTTCTTTGTCCTAGACTCTTAGAAGGATACAGCAAAAAAAAGGTTCTCTGACCAGTAGTGTGAACACTAACCAGAACCATTTATTAGTAACCCTACATTAATAGTATTTTAAAAATTCTCCTGACATTTTCATCAGCCCTCTCCAGTTTCTATCCCTCATCTACACACAAGGGGCAATTTATAGAAGCAATTTAACCTTCCAACCTGAACATCTTTGGGTATTGGAAGAGCAGAGGGATCTGGGGGTACATGTCCACAGATCCCTGAAAGTTGTCTCACAGGTAGATAGGGTAGTTAAGAAAGCTTATGGGGTGTTAGCTTTCATAAGTCGAAGGATAGAGTTTAAGAGACGCGATGTAATGATGCAGCTCCATAAAACTCTAGTTAGGCCACACTTGGAGTACTGTGTCCAGTTCTGGTCACCTCAGTATAGGAAGGATGTGGAAGCATTGGAAAGGGTACAGAGGAGATTTACCAGGATGCTGCCTGGTTTAAAGAGTATGGATTATGATCAGAGATTAAGGGAGCTAGGGCTTTACACTTTGGAGAGAAGGAGGATGAGAGGAGACATGATAGAGGTGTACAAGATATTAAGAGGAATAGACAGAGTGGACAGCCAGCGCCTCTTCCCCAGGGCAACACTGCTCAGTACAAGAGGACATGGCTTTAGGGTAAGGAGAGGGAAGTTCAAGGGGGATATTAGAGGAAGGTTTTTCACTCAGAGAGTGGTTGGTGCGTGGAATGCACTGCCTGAGTCGGTGGTGGAGGCAGATACACTAGTGAAGTTTAAGAAACTACTAGACAGGTATATGGAGGAATTTAAGGTGGGGGGTTATATGGGAGGCAGGGTTTGAGGGTCGGCACAACATTGTGGGCCAAAGGGCCTGTAATGTGCTGTACTATTCTATGTTCTATGTTCTATTGGGAGGAAATCTACATGAATGTGGAAACTTTACAGAGGCAGCACTTGAGATCAGGTGTACCATGATCAACAGCTCCACAATCTGCACAAATCTGCCACCTACTGTTTCTCTGATGAACTGTCTATTGCTCCAATCTCTGTTTGTAATGGTATTGTCACGTGTATCAAAATGCAGCGAATAGCTTGTCTTGCACACGGCTTGTATAGGTTAAGTTACCACATTCTGAATTGAACTGGAACAAAGGAAGACAATGATGATGCAGAAATGTAAAAGCTACCCAAAAAGTGCAGTGCAGGTGAACGATAAAGTGCCAGATCATCTTCAGCTATATTAAGGCCACGAGTCCACCTTATCCTACAAGAGAACCTTTTGAGAATGTGATAACAGTGGAATAGAAGCTGTTACTGAACCTAGTGATACATGTTTTCAGGCTTCTGTATTTTCTGCCTGATAGGAGAGGGAAAAGAGAAAATGCCCAGGGTGGAGCAATGAGCAATGTTCCCTCTCAGGTGTGTGTGTGCATGCATGCGTGCGTGCGTGCGTGCGTGTGTGCGCGCGCGCATGCACACTTTTTGCTACTAGCGCACAAAACAATTTAAACTGCACATGAGAAGTTGTCTCCCTCTACCTTGCTGGCATATTAACTCTGAGGCAAATGGTGCTGACTACATGGAGTTTGCAATGATTTGGCTGCAGGCTTTAGAATTAACTTTTTAATTTTGTTTTTAAGTGAAGAAATTATTCAGTGTGCACATGTTGTTGCCACTGGGCAAAAAAACTGCACAGCACAAGATATTTGCACACACTGGTCATTCCAAATCAGAGGGAACAATGGGTGGGTGAGGCAGTGAGAAGTGTAAACAGGTTCCATACAGGGAAGGCTGGTTCTAGTGATGTGCTGAGCTGTGTCCACAACTCTTGACAGCTTCTTGCAGTCACTTGCAGAGCCGTTGCCATACCAAGCAAGCCATGATGCGTCCAGATAGAATTCTTTCTAATGTTGGAGATAATTGCAGTAGAAACAATTTGGGGAAGGGAGTGTTCTGCAAGGAAAGGTTGAGTATGACGTACAAGGAGATTAGACAAATGACAAGGGTTTATATGATGACAAATATGATTCCAAGGCGAACTATAGAACATGTTTAAATATATTTTTCTTGATGAAGCTTCTTTTATCTACAATAGTAACTTTATTTCATTTACCAATTACTGCTTGACCTGTGGAGAGTTTCCAGCATTTTGTGTTTATTTTTGCCAATTTAAGTAACTGGCCTCTTTTCTTCTCTGGGTATCCAAAAAGCACAAAACCAGCTCAACAGTATTTCCCGGTGATCTGTGAATTACAGCGACTTTAATTACAGGCCATTGTTTTCCCTTATCAGAGGAGATGAGTTATGAAGCTGGGAGCTACCGGTTTATGCTCCTTCACCTCCTCCCACCACCGTATTCTGGCTTCTACCCCCTCCCTTTCCAGTCCTGATGAAGGGTCTTAGCCCGAAGCTATGACTATTTATTCCCCTCAGTAATTGCTGCCCGACCTGTTGAGTTCCTCCAGCACTCTGTGTGAGTCCCTCAAGGGTGACTTGCTTTTGGTCTGGTTCCTTGAGTTCTGATGTGGCTGATAGGGCCACTGTACTTTCCGCAGTCTCTGCCACAGTTGCGGCAGGAAGTGCTGTTTGGATGATTGCATGTTTTCTCCGCTGTTTGAGCTTAGCCTCCAAATTCTTCCATTGGAGAGACCCAGAGTGGCCTATACCTCTCCTTGGTTGACACAAAGACCAGTACTATTCAAAATCTAGACACATAACAGAGACGATGAAACTGAGTATGTCATTGGTGACATACAACAGCAAGTAGGTAGGACAAGTTGTAAAAGGAGAGTCTGCAAGGTACATATGTAGGTTAAACAAATAGGCAAAACTTTGGCAGATCGAGTATAATGTGCGGAAATGCAAAGTTATCCACATTGATCATAAGAATAAAAAGGCGAATATAACTAAAATGAAATAAAGTAACAAAAGATACTGAAGGGGGCACAAGAGACTGCAAATCCTGTAATCTGAAAATTTATGGTGGAAGAACTTATGGATACCGAAGGATTTGCCCATGTTTGTACATGAAATGTAAAAAGTTACGATGGAGATACAGAGAGTTTGAGGATGCCTGGACCTTTATTGCAAAGAGGATGGAGTAGGAAAGTATTGCTACCAACATACAAAGCATTGGCAAATCCATACAAATAATTATAGTCTCTTGAATTTCAGAGGGTCAATTGCTTTGGAGGCATTTCTGAGAAACTTCACCAGGCTGATTTCTGGGATGGAGAAGTTGACTTATGATAAAACATGTACTATTTGGAATTTTGAAAAATAAGATGATCTTAGAACATGCATAGAAGATCGAACACCACAGCACAGTACAGACCCTTTGGCCCACAGCGTTGCGCTAATCTTCTAACCTACTTTGCAATCGATCTAACTCTTCACTCCTACATAGCCGTACAGCTTTTTAACATCCATCTACCTATCTAAGTTTCTTAAATGTCCTGAATGTATCTGCCTTTACCAACACCAAATGAAGGGCCTCACCAATGACTGCTCATTCCCTGTGGCTGACCCAGTATTTTGATTGTATTGATCAATCAACAATTCCTGGTTCCTGACATGATCCGGATGCCCTTTGGTCAGATGATGACATGACCTCACAGGTGATCGTCTACCTGTTTCAAGCGTATTGCCCACAAAACCAAGCAATGTTTTACTCAAAGTCATAGGTAGATAGATAGATAGATAGATAGATAGATAGATAGATAGATAGATAGATAGATAGATAGATAGATAGATAGATAGATAGATACTTTATTCATCCCCATGGGGAAATTCAACATTTTTTTCCAATGTCCCATACACTTGTTGTAGCAAAAACTCATTACATACAATACTTAACTCAGTAATAATATGATATGCACCTAAATCACTAACTCAAAAAGCATTAATAATAGCTTTAAAAAAAAAAGTTCTTAAGTCCTGGCAGTTGAATTGTAAAGCCTAATGGCATTGGGGAGTATTGACCTCTTCATCCTGTCTGAGGAGCATTGCATCGACAGTAACCTGTCGCTGAAACTGCTTCTCTGTCTCTGGATGGTGCTATGTAGAGGATGTTCAGGGTTTTCCATAATTGACCGTAGCCTACTCAGCGCCCTTCGCTCAGCTACCGATGTTAAACTCTCCAGTACTTTGCCCACGACAGAGCCCGCCTTCCTTACCAGCTTATTAAGACGTGAGGCGTCCTTCTTCTTAATGCTTCCTCCCCAACACGCCACCACAAAGAAGAGGGCGCTCTCAACAACTGACCTATAGAACATCTTCAGCATCTCACTGCAGATATTGAATGACGCCAACCTTCTAAGGAAGTACAGTCGACTCTGTGCCTTCCTGCACAAGGCATCTGTGTTGGCAGTCCAGTCTAGCTTCTCGTCTAACTGTACTCCCAGATACTTGTAGGTCTTAACCTGCTCCACACATTCTCCATTAATGATCACTGGCTCCATATGAGGCCTAGATCTCCTAAAGTCCACCACCATCTCCTTGGTCTTGGTGATATTGAGACGCAGGTAGTTTGAGTTGCACCATATCACAAAGTCCTGTATCAGTTTCCTATACTCCTCCTGTATCTTTGTTTGCACAAGTGCAATGTTGTGGAGTACAATGAAAAACTCACTTTGCAGCAGCATCACAAATACACAGGTACAGAAACCATAACAGAATATAAAATGCACATAAATTATCCATAAAACTATTCACTCAATGACTAAACCACTGTGATAGTTAACTCCTGTATCTAATAAAGTGGCCACTGAATGTATGTTCATGATTTTCTGCTGCTGTAGCCCATCCCCACTGCAAAATTTGATATTTTGTGCACCCAGCAATGCTCTTCTGCACACCACGGTTGTAACGCGTGGTTATTTGAGTTACTGTCACCTCCCCGTCGGCTTGAGCCTGTCTGGCCATTCTCCTCTCACCTCTCTCATTAACAAGGTTCATTCACCCACAGAACTGCCACTCTCTGGATGTTTTTTATTTGTTTTTCACCCCATTCTCTGTAAACTATAGAGACTGTGGTGAATGAAAACACCAGAAAACCAGCAGTTTCTGAGATACTCAAACCACCCAGTCTGGCACCAACAATCATTCCACAGTCAACATCACTTAGATCACATTTTTTTCCCTATTCTGATGTTTGGTTTGAACAACAACTGAACCACTTGACCACAACTGCATGCTTTTATGTGTTGAGTTGCTATCACATGATTGGATAATTAGATATTTGCATTCATAAGCTGGTGTACAGGTGTCCCCCGCTTTACGAATGTTCACTTTATGCCACTTTGATTTTACAAAAGACCTACATTAGTAACCTGTTTTCGCATTACAAAGAGGATTTTCACTTTTACAAAAATTTTTCCCATATAAATTAATGGTTCTTCGCTTTACGCCATTTCGGCTTAAGAAAGGTTTCAAAGGAACGCTCTACCTTTGTAAAGGGGGGGACACCTGTATCTAATTAAGTGGCTGCTGAATATACAATGCATTGAAAATAAGATTGCTGAAGTATAACCTTTGTGGAAAAAAAAAGACACAATAAAAGGCAAGATCACAGTTGTGCAAGAAGTGGTCCATAGTGTTCCATTGCTGATGTAGGGTTTGGATTGTGCAGATCAGTTTGTTGGCCACAAAGAACTACAATAAGTGAACAAGAATGCGGAAGGGCAGTGGAAACAGATGAAGAGAAAGTCTCCGTTCTTGCCATGTGGTGGCATAGAGGTGGCCATTTTGTGAGACCGTCCTTGCAGGCACCATTTTCTGCTAAATTGCTCACCCTCTTTCAGATCCAAAGACATATTATTCCTCACTGTGTAGTAAGTTGGCCCTACACTTTCTTATCTGCTTTAACCACTTTGTATGATTTCCAGTGTTATTTTTCATTCAATGTATTGATTTCTGTATCACATTCAAAGCCTGTTTTAAATCACTGCACTCTTTCTTCAACCCTCCCACTTCATTCTCAGCTACTTGGGCTTCTTCTTGTTGTTTACTCTTTTCTTTATCCAGTTGTTCATTCTTCAGCTGAAACTGTTTCAGATGTATCAAATCCACACTTCTCTGCCCTTTTCATTAAAGTGTACCACCCCATCATGAAGCCTTATGAAATCCTCAATCTGCTATCAGATTTTGTAATCATTTAAATTTACTACCAACAGTTTCCCCCTTTGCTGTCAGGGTGACTGGCAAACCCTTCATATTGTGGCCACTTCCACAATACAGTTCTTCTGCAGGAATCTCTCCCAATCAAAACAGTCAACGTCCTCCAGCCTTGCAGAATTCCCTGAATTCTTCATCCTGTGTCAGTAATAATTAACTACCCAGCCCCAGATCTCTCTGTGCTTCTCCTATGTGGTCTGTCTTGGGTCTCCCACTGACACAACAGAGAGATTTATCCTCAGATCCCCAACAGGAATGCCAATTCTGTTACAAGGATTACCCCTCAATAATAATGACCAGTTAGGCACAGAGTTTACTGAAGTACTGTATATTTATTGTCCCAAAACACTGGGCCCAGCCAACCAAATCACAGAATGTTCCTTCTGCAAACCTACTATTTTGCATAATAAATGTGAATTGTCAAACGATCTAACTGTGTACCCTCCATGAACAGTCAAAGACTAGAAAAGGTAATACCCACAACACCCAGCAAAAAGCCTACACTGGCCAGGCATTCCTCATGGTCTCAACCCAAACTCCACTTGTCCAATATGGGGTTATTCAAATCTGCAATGGGTGATCTTCTGAGTTGTTGCTGCTTATGCTCCCAAGATTCTCCATTCCTATTCTTTTTGTTATTTGAACAATCTATGATGTTTCAATATCGTTGGCTTGAGGTCATCGATAGCTTTTGAATGAATATAGCCCAGGGGTAGAACAGTATGGTTTTATAGTTCACCCTTCAGCTTTGAGCCTTATTTGATTTCTTCTGTTCTGTCCAATTCAGATGATTTAAACCAGTTTAACTAGGTCTCCCAAACACTGGGCCCAGCCAACCAAATCAAGCTGTTCCTTCTGCACCACTGCCATTTTACATAATGAACAGTTTCTTATCTGAGAATGGTCTCGGGTTTGGCAGATCATTAGTAAAAACTCCTTGTGTTCCTGTTTAACTGCTGAGATTAAGTTATCCCAGAGCAAGAATCAATTCACGCCAGCTCTCAAAATGGCGTCTGCAAGGCCAGTCTCACAAAATAACCACCTCCATTCCTGCCACCACATGGCAACAACGAAGACTTTTATCTGTTTCCATTGATCCACCTTATCCATTCACTGATTTGTAGAGTGCAGTTATTTCTGGCTAACAAGTCAAGAACTTGATGGTTATAGCAAAGAAAGAAGGTGTTACTGACAACACACACAAAATGCTGGTGGAACGCAGCAGGCCAGGCAGCATCTATAGGGAGAAGCACTGTCGATGTTTCGGGCCGAGACCCTTTGTCAGGTGTTACTAAACCTAGTGATGTGTACTTCAAGCATCTGTATCTTCTGCCCAATAATAGTAGCTAGAAGAGGACATGAATCTGGTGGGGATCTTTGAAAGAAGGTGGCACCTTCTTGAGGCAGCACATTCCGCAGATGCTGTCAGTGGTGGGAAAGGTTATGCCCATGATGGATTGGTATAAGATGAAACTCTCTTCAGCCTCTTGTGTTCCAGTCGATTGGAATTTTTGTACCAGGCTGTGAAGAAACCATGAACACAAGAAGGATCTCGGCCCAAAACATTAACTGTTAATTCTTCTCCTTAGATATTGCCTGATCTGTTGAGTCCCTCCTGTATCCAGCAAGTCCACAGTGCACCATCATTAATGTGTTTAAGTAAAAATTGTTTTATTTTGTTCCATTCTTCTGTGGTGAGAAGGTTATTAGTGCATAACGTGGAAAACAACTGCTTGCAATTCTGTAGTGTTCTTGATTCTGTAAATAAAACTTTTAGGCTATTTCACAGAGGTTTCTTCAGAGTGGAATTGGCATTTTGTCAAGGACGGATGTTGAACTGATGGTGCTTAACCTGTGTCTACCCCTCGTGGGCAACCATTGGCATTGTCCATCTGGAGGCTCCCAGCGTCCTGCAGTCTCACTATTCCATCTTCCACAATAAAATGGGAATATTAGAATTCAATATAATTTCTCAATCCAGTTTAAGTTGTGTCAGTTTACTAAAACAATTATATTAATTTTAAAAACACTTACCTGATGTTAAAATGGTGAATGATCCTACTTCAATTAAGTGGGGCCTCCTGGATGGGCAGGCTATGGATGGTGCAAAGCCAAGTGGCCAGGTATGAACTGCATCTGGCTCCTCAGCTCAGTACTGTTGGGCTCAGTATGAGTCCTGTGGAGATGGGAGCAAAGAGGGGCATGACTCATCAAATAAATGGAGCCTCACTTGATGGGCCAGCTGCGGTTGGTACAAAGCTAAAGGGCCAGTTATGAAGTGCATCTGGCTCCTCAATTTAGTACTACCCAAAACTACTGCTGGACACGGTATAAGTCTGTGGTGGGGGGGAGCGCTAAGGAAGGCCAGATTTATCATGTGTGACTTGACCACATGTGCAGAATACACTGACAAGCATCCCACTACCATCCAGTGATTCTCTGCAGAACTGCCAACCAGTAGAAAGCATAATTAAGAAACTCAAGAAATAGAGATGTAGAGAGGGGGGCAATTTCTAAAACCTTAAATGAGAGAGGGACACTTGCGAAGGAAACCACATCATAGGAAAGATGGGCCTGCACTGGAGAGGATGCAGAGAAGATTTTCCAGGATGAAGCATTTTAATGTGAGGAGATTCTGGCTGTTCTGGTGTGTGTTTTCCAGGGTGCAGAGAAGGCTGAGGAGGACCAGATAGAGATAGTAAAAACAAATATGTGTAGAGCATAGAAAGAGTAGATAGGGAGAACTTCTTCCCCATAAAAGCAGTGTCTAAATCCCCAGGGAACACAGGTTTAGAGGTTTGGAGGGGATCACAGGAAGTGTCTTTTCAGCTGAAAGGTGTTTACTATGTGGAACACAATAGCATGACAATTTGGTGGATGTCTATACTGTGCAGCCACAATGGTCAAGTGCACCTGAATTGCCAACGCATGGCAGACTGCAGACCAAGTGCTGGCAAATCGGAAACTGTAGTTGGCCTCTGCATGGTCAGTCTAGACATGGTGGGCCGAAGGGCCTGTTTCTTTGCTGCATGGTTCTACTGAAATCCACAACTTAAGGCCTACAGAGTAGAAATATTGGCAGCAGTTCAGAGTGAGAAGGAAATGGAGGCTTGAGAGGTGGCCACAGTCAGTAGGATTGTAGGATTGATGTTAAAGTTATAATCTACTTGCCTGGACTAAATTTTAAACTGGAAGGCCAGGATAGAGTGGACCTGGAGAGGATATTTCCATTAGTGGGAGAGACTAGTATCCAAGAGCATGGCCTCAGAATAAAGGCACATTCTTTAGAATTAGAATGAGGAATTTCTGCAGCGAGAGGCTGGGGAATCTATGGGATTTACTGGCGAGGAGGACAGTGGAAGTGGAACAAAGGTAATTTAAAATTTGCTCCTTGTTTTTTTCAGATTCAGCAGCAAGAGGTATCCACAAAACAAAGGAAGCACTGTATACACAGCATGTTAAAGGTTATAAGAAATTACTTTATTAGAGTTATAGTATAAAAAGAATAAAATACAAAATAAATAAAAATGGTTAATAAAGTAGTAAAAGGAACAAAATAGTATTATCAATCAATCACTGAGCCACTGCTGGAGGGAAAAGCAAATGTGTGACAGCTTCTCCAGCCTCTCTCCCTCTCCCTCTCAATGCCTTTAACTCAGTCATGTTAGTTATTCATTTAATTAGAGATGGAGTGTGGAATTGGCCTTTCTGGCCCTTTGAGCTGCACTGCCCAGCAACCCATTACAGCCCCAATTTAACCCCAATTTATTAATTAACCTACCCAGCAGATTTTGTGACTGTGGGAGAAAACCCGAGGACCTGGAGAAAACCCACGCATTCCATGGAAGATGTACAGAGACTCTGTACAGAGGTATCCAGGATTGAACTCCAAACTCAGACTCCCTGAGTTGTATTAACATTGCACTACCTGAGGCTCTTAGTGCCAGCAGTGACACAGCCTAACAGAAGATTACCTCTTTGCATAAAGAAATTCCCCTTTTTATACATGCCAAGATCCTTTTTTACTCAAATACTTCCCCAGCCAAGCATGTTTTTAATGGTTCCCAACTCTAATGGCTGTAGACTGGTACACACACTGAGTTCTCAAAGCATGACTGTGGACTCGATCTCTTGTACTTTCTCAAAATGTTCCCAAATTCCAAACTAAACACCAATTTGTCTGACAAACTTTCACTTTGTGTTACACATTTTAGCATGTACCATGGAGGAATCACATTTAACTCTTCCCTTACAGGAAATCAAGTCATTGGGTGTATTTAAGGCAGAGATAATTAGGTTCTTGATTTGTAAGAGGGTTAACAGTTACAGGAGAAATACCAGCCTGTTCAGGAACAGTTATTAGCCTACAACCATCAGGCTCCTAAACCAGTGTGGATAATTTCACTCACCCCAACACTGAAATGATTCCACAACTTATTGATTCTCTTTCAGGGACTCTACAACTTATGTTCTCAATATTATTTATTCACTTTTATTTTATAATGTTCACAATTTGTCTTTTGCAAATTGCTTGCTTGTCAGTTTTTGTCTATGTATAGCTCTCATAAATAGAAACATAGAAAACCCTCAGCACAGTACCGGCCCTTCGGCCCACAAAGTTGTGCCAATCATGTACATACTTTAGAAATTACCTAGGACTACCCATAACCCTCTATTTTTCTAAGCTCCATGTACCTATCCAGGAGTCTCTTAAAAGACCCTACCGTATCCGCCTCCACCACCATCGCCAGTAGCCCATTCCACACACTCACCATAAAAAACTTACCCTTGACATCTCCTCTGTACCTACTTCCAACAACCTTAAAACTGTGCCCTCTCATGTTAGTCACAACAAATGCTATTGTATTTGTTTATTTACCTGTAAATATTTGCAAGGAAATGAATCTCAGGGTTGTATATGATGGAACTATATGTATTATAATAATAAATTTGCTTTGAACTTTGAACTTCGCATGGGGTTCAGAGAAAAAAATGTAACCATGATTCAATAGTGAAGCAGATTGAAGGGGCTTCTATACCTTATGGCTTATGGTCTTAAAGGAGAATGTGGAGAGATGAGCTGGACTGATCAAAATTGGGTGGTGATCCCAGATCAGGTGTAAGTCTAGATATAAAGAGTGGTCATGAAGAAATAAACAGAGAACCACAGACACAAAATAGAAATGAATAATTACATAGTTAGTTAAAGTCTAGAATGCTTGATCATGCATAAGGGAACGAGGCCATATGGAATACACTTAAGAAAATGAGAGCAGAATATGGAAACTGGGTTTGAAATGTGTTACTGTCCATTAAATAAGAACTAATGTGGGAAAATTAGGACGTAATGTTTCAAGAAATTATTAGACCATTAAGTTGACTAGTAGAGTTGATTATATATTAAACTTTTTGTAGATTGGAGATGCTTTATGTTTGTATTACAAAACTAAAATCGATAATTTTGAGTAAATGTAGGTTCTCAAAAGGCAGGCCATGTCTGAAGTCACTGAGATTATGACAAGCTTGATGGATGAGATGACAGGTGCTGTGTACCTTCTCTTGCAAAAAGATATTTCATACAGTCTCCCACAAGAATTATAAGGCCACAACAAAGCTTTCTGGGATGAAAGAACAAAAAAATAAATTGGATGATGAAGCAGTCTAATAATAGAAAACAAGATAAAAATAATTTCTTAATTGACACGCTGGTAAGCCAAATGCATTGTTTAAGAGGCAATGTGTCAAGGGCCAGATCTTTTTATGGCTCACTATCACTATCTAGTGGTGTTACTATGAATTACAGCTTTGCAGTGCTTAAAATGGTATCCACGGTGATGTTACCTGCACTGAAGCATTTACATTCTTCAAACCCTGCAGTGTGTAAACATCAAAGTTCAAAGGTTAAAGTAAAATGCATTAGCAACATACATATATGTCACCATATACTACTCTGAGATTCATTTTTGCAGGCATTCACGGTAGAACAAATAAATACAATAAAATTAATGAAAATGCACACAAAGACTGGCAAACAAGAAATGTGTAAAATAAGACAAACTGTGAAAGTAAAATAAATAAATAGGCAAATTAATCAATCAACAAATAAATAAATAATACTGAGAACATGAGTTGCAGGGTCCTTGAAAGTGAGTTTATAGATTGTAGAATCATTTCAGAGTTGGAACCATACTGGTTCAGGAACCTGATGGTTAAAGGGTGATAACTTTTCCTGAACCTGGTGGTGTGGGACCTAAGGCTCCTGTACCTCATCTCCAATGGCAGTACCAGAAGAGGTCAAGCCTGGATAAGGGGGTCCTTGGTGATGGATGCTGCTGCTCCTATTGGCTCCACTATTTCACATTTCCTGCAGCGTAAGTCGGCAGTAAACATGGAAGAGCACTGCAGTGCCCCATTGATTGCAATTCATATTCCTAGAGTCATGGAGTCATACAGCACAACAGCAGAGAAACAGGAACCTCAGTCCAGCTAGTCCATGACAGCCTGGTCTTCTGATTAATCCTATCTACCTGCCCCGGGCCATAGTGTTCCATACCTCTTTCATTCATACACCTATCCAAGTTTCTCTTAGATTGAACTTGCATCTGACATTGGAGTAACTTAGACAGAAAGCAGCATGGAACTGGGCAGCATTGAAACAGGCTCTTTGGCCCAACTCATTCATGCTGACATGATACCCAGTTTTGGCTCAGATCAATGTAAAGCCTTCCTGTCCATGGACCTATCCAGGTGTCTTTTAAATGCTCAGCTATCACAAATCTTCAGAATATTGTACTCCCATTTATTGCCTTGTGCACAAGTACAGCTATGCACAGGTGCAATGCAAAATTTACTTGCAGCAGCAAATTTGGCATGTGGTCATCAACTCTATAGAAAGCATTCTGTCTGGATGCATAACGGCATGGTATAGCAATTGCTCTGCAAGTGACTCCAAGAAACTGCAGAGAGCTGTGGACACAGCTCAGACATCACAGGAACCCGCCTCCCCTCCATGGATTCAGTTTACAGAACATAAGATACAGAACGTTCACAAGAAAAACTTAACATGAATTATACAAAATTATGCAAGAAATAAACATCACTAGAACAATAAAAACTCCGCAAACCGGTCATAGTGTTGCTATACTAAGGTTATGATTAGGGTTGTGCCAATTGGTTCAAGAAGCAAATGGTTGAAGGGAAGTAGCTATTCTTGAGCCTGGTGACATAGGATTTCCAGCTTTTTTACTTCCTACCTGATGACAGCTGTGAGAAGATCATGGCGTTTTGATATAGATGAGGCAGTATCTAATTGTAGAAACTACCCAATGGTGAGGAGGGATATGTCCATAATGTATTGTGTTGAATCACAACTCACTGCCGATTCATATGTTCCAATGCATTCCTATTGCTGTAGTAGACCATGATGTAACCAGTTAGGACACTTTCAAAAGGACATCTGTAGAAGTTTGTTAGAGTGATCAGTGACATGCTAGATCAGCTTAACCTTCTTAGAGATTAAAGACACTGGCATATCTTCCTTTTGATTACATCTATGTGTGTCATATCACTGATATGCACAGCAATCCTTTGTCGTATCAGAACATCAGGTCAGTCCAATTATTATTGATGACCAGAGAAGCTGAAAAACAGAAGCAAGAGGCAGCATTTAAGCCCCTCAATCCTGTAATGTCATTCACAGAGATTGTCTCTGACTGTGAAATTTTACCCCATCCTTCAGTAATATTGTTAACAGAAATGAATCTGTCCAATTTAAATTTAGCACCAGTTAAAATCAGAATCAGAATCAGTTTTAATAAAAATAGCATATGTCAAATGGCATTTGTCGTGAAATTTGTTGTTTTGCAGCAGCAGAATGTTGGAATATATAATAATAAAAGCTATAAATTCCTATAAGAAGTATAATAAAAAGAAAATTAAATTAAATACATCGTGCAAAAAGAGAGTGGGAAAAATACTGAGGAGGCATTCACGGGTTCATTGTTCATTCAGAAATCAGATGACAGAGGGCAAAAAGCTTTTCCTGAAGCATTGAGTGTGTGTCTTCAGGCTCCTAAACCTCCTCCTTGATGGTAGCAATGAGAAGAGAGTATGCCTGGGTGATGGTGGTCCTTACTGATGGATTTTACCTTTTTGAGGCATTGTCTTTTGAAGGTGTCCTGGATGTCAAACATTCTAGTGCCCAAGATGGAGCTGGCTGAATTTACAACTTTCGTTTTCTGGTCCTGTGCAGAGCTCCTCTCCATACTAAACAGTGATACAACCATTTAGAGTGCTCTCAACAGTATATCTGTAGAAATTTGCGAGTGTCTTTGCTGACATACCAATTTTCCTCAAACCTAATGAAATATAGCCACTGTCATGCCTTCTGCATCAGTATGTTAGTCTCAGGATAGATCCTTGGAGATGTTGACATCCAGGAACTTGAAAGGGCTTGCCCTTTGCATTGCTGATCCCTTGATGATGGATTGGTGTGTGTTCCTTCAACTACCCCTTCTTGAAGTCCACCATCAATTCTTACTGACATTGCATTCTTTCCAAATTTTCTTTATGATTGAATCAAAAGAGTAAAATTCACAGCTTGTATACATTTTGAAAGTAGCAGCACATCCAAGATCAATGTATAAAAGCACAGTGAATGGCTTTATTCTTCTTCTGCTCAGTAATAGAGTTTGGTAAATCTTGCACTGACTAGATCTAGTGTACAGTGAAGATCTTAGACTAGTATATAAACTATTGAATTTCTATCAAAATCAGGTTTATTATCTTTGACATATATCGTGAAATTTGCAGACTGTGTGCCTTCAGGCTCCTGTACCTCCTCCTTGGTGGTTGCAATGAGAAAAGGGCATTTCCTGAGTGATGGGAGTCCTTAATGATGAATGCCACCTTTTTGACATATCACCTTTTGAAAATGTCCTGGATGCAGGGGAAGCTAGTGTCAATCATGGAGCTGACACTTTTAGTTAAAATTCCAGATTTGTTTCTACTTTTTGCACATCAAGATGTTCAATATCTTCAGAAGTATTGTGTGAGAACCTAGTTTGAGATAGAGACAACAGGGCTTTAGATGATTATGTGGTTACTGAGAGTTGAAGGTGAGAGCTACCTGCAGTGAAATGTTCAGTAACAAATTGTTGGACTGTGGCGACTTGGAACAATAATAAGGAGCCAGAAGGATAAAATTAGTAAATTGATATATTATTGTTATATGTACCAAGGCACAATGAAAAACTATGTGTTGCATGGCAACCATGCAGGTTAATTCAATTACAGAATGGAGAATAAAGTGCTCAAGGTTACAGAGATTAGCAAACAAAGGCATAAAGAACCTACGAAAAGTATCCAGTCCAGATGGGGGTACTGGACAAGTACTAAAGTCCTGTGCTGATCAGCTGGCTAGAGTGTTCACTGAGATCTTCAGCAGTATGCTGTACACACCTGATTTTCAATTGCACTGGAGCCCAAGAAGAGAACGGTAACCTGCCTTAATGACCACCACCCAGTAGCACTTACATCCACAGTGATGAAGTGTTTTGAGAGGCTGGTGATGAAACATGTCAACTCCTGCATGAGAGGTGACTTAGTTCCACTCCAATCTGCCTACTGGAGCAATAAGTCCACAGCAGATGCCATCTCATTGGGTCTTCACTCAATCCTGGGACAGCTGGACTGCAAAGGTGCATACCTCAGGATGCTCCTTATCGATTACAGCTCAGCATTCAGTACCATCATCCTCTCAAAACTAATCAATAAGCTTCAAGACCTTGGCCTCAATACCTCGTGATGCAGTTGGATCTTGGATTTCCACACTTGCACACCCCAGTCATTTTGGATTGGCAACAACATCTCCTCCACGATCTCCGTCAGCGCAGTTACACCCCAGGCTGTGTGCTTAGCCCCTGCTCTACTCACTTTACGTGTATGACTGTGGCTAAGCACAGCTGGAATACCATATTCAAGTTTGCTGACAACATCACTGTCACAGGCCGAATCAAATGTGGTGGCGAATCAGCATATAGGAAGGAGACTGAAAATCTGACTGAGTGTTGTCATAACAGCAACCTCTTAGTCAATGTCATAAGACCAATGAACTGATGGTAGATTTCAGGAGAAGGAAAAATGAGGTTCATGAGCTAGTTCTCATCAGGATCAGAGGTGGAGAGCGCTAGCAATTTGAAGTTCCTAGGTGTTATTATTTCGGAAAACGTGCCCTGAGCCCAACATGCAAGTGTAATTATGAAAAAAATGGCAGCACCTCTACTTCCTTAGAAGTTTGAGAAGACTCTGAGAGGCAGAATTTATGAACATTCAGAGAGGTATAATATGATTAGGAATAGTCAGCATGGCTTTGTCAAGGGCAGGTTGTGCTTTACGAGCCTGATTGAATTTTTTGAGGATGTGACTAAACACATTGATGAATGAAGATTAGTAGATGTAGTGTATATGGATTTCAGCAAGGCATTTGATAAGGTACCCTAAGCAAGGCTTTTTCCAAAAGTATGGGATCCAAGGGGACATTGCTTTGTGGATTCAGAACTGGCTTGCCCACAGAAGGCAAAGAGTGGTTGTAGACGGGCCATATTCTGCATGGAGATAAGTGACCAGTGGTGTGCCTCAGTGATCTGTTCTGAGACCCTTACTCTTCGTGATTTTTATAAATGACGTGGATGAGGAAGTGGAGGGATGGATTAGTAAGTTTGCTGATGACACAAAGGTTGCAGGTGTTGTGGATAGTGTGGAGGGCTGTCAGAGGTTCCAATGGGACATTGATAGAATGCAAAACTGGGCTGAGAAGTGGCAGGTGGAGTTCAGCCCAGATAAGTGTGATGTGGTTCATTTTGGTAGGTCAAATATGATGGCAGAATATAGTATTAATGGTAAGACTCTTGGCAGTGTGGAGGATCAGAGGGATCCTGGGGTCCGAGTCCATAGGACACTCAAAGCAACTGCACAGGTTGACTCTGTGGTTAAGAAGGCGTATGGCGCATTGGCCTTCATTAATCGTGGAATTGAATTTAGGAGCCGAGAGGTAATTTTGCAGCTATATTGGACCCTGGTCAGATCCCACTTGGAGTACTGTGCTCAGTTCTGGCTGCCTCCCTACAGGAAGGATGTGGAAGCCATAGAAAGGGTGCATAGAATTACAAGGATGTTGCCTGGATTGGGGAGCATGCCTTATGAGAATATTTTGAGTGAACTCGGCCTTTTCTTCTTGGAGCAATGGAGGATGAGAGGTGACCTGATAGATGTGTGTAAGATGATGAGAGGTATTGATTGTGTGGATAGTCAGAGGCTTTTTCCCAGGGCTGAAATGTTTGCCACACGAGGACACAGGTTTAAGGTGCTGAGGAGTAGGTACAGAGGAGATGTCACGGGTAAGTTTTTTACTCAGAGAGTAGTGAGTGCGTGGAATGGGCTGCCGGCAACAGTGGTGGAGGTAGATACAATAGGGTCTTTTAAGAGACTTTTAGATAGGTACATGGAGCTTAGAAAAATAGAGGGCTATGGGGAAGTCTAGTAATTTCTAAGGCAGGGACATGTTTGTCACAATTTTGTGGGCTGAAGGGCCTGTATTGTGCTGTAGGTTTTCTATGTTTCTGTGTTTTCTAAGAATTAATCTGGCATCTAAAACTTTGACAAACTTCTAGAGATGTGTAGTGGAGAGTATATTGACTGCATCAGAGCCTGGTATGGAAACACTGAATAAACACTGTTGAATAAAATATCCTATAAAATGTAGTGAATATTGCCTGGTAAAGCCTTCCCAATCATTGAGTACATCTACATGAAACGATGTTGCAGGACATCAGTGAATCCTACCTCTTCTCACTGCTGCCATCAGCAAGAAGGTACAAGAGCCTCAGGACTCACACCACCAGGTTCAAGAACAGTTACTGTTCCTCAACCATTATGCTCTTGAACCAAAGGGGATAACTTCACTCAACTTCACTTGCTCCATCACTGAAACTTTCTGACAACCAATTGCTCACTTTCAAGGACTTCCCATCTCATGGTCTTGGTATTTATTGCTTATTTATATTGATTTATTATTATTATTCCTTATTTTTGTATTTCCAGTTTGTTGTCTTCTGCACTCTGGTTGAACACCAGTGTCTTTCACTGGTCTTTCACTTTCAGGTGGTCTTTCACTGATTCTGTTACGTTATTATTCTATAGATTTGCTGTGTATGCGCACAGGCAGATGATCTCAGTGTTGTATATGCACAGTACTTTCCTAATTAATTTACTTTGAACTTTAATTTTTGCGTCTCAGGCCATTCACAGAGATCATTTCATCACATCAGTACTTTGAGGTAATACAAGGGAATATTGGTAACAGAATGCAGAATATAGAGTTGCAGTGACAGAGAAAGAGCAGAGCAGGATGACAGTTGGGTACAAGGCTATAACGAAGTTGCTGGCATGGTCAGAGCATTGGCTGATTGGTAGGAGGCAGTGACAACTGGTGTTCTGCAGGGGTTGATGTTGGGACCGCTTCTTTTTATGCTGTATATCAATGATTTAGATGATGGAATAGATGGCTTTGTTGTTAAGTTTGCAGATGATTAGTGGAGGGGAAGGAAGTGTTGAGGAAGCAGGTCAGCTATGGAGGACTTAGACAGATTAGGACAATGAGCAAGAAAGTGGCAAATGAAATACAATGTTGGAAAATGCATGGTCTTTCACTTTTGTAGTAGACATAAATGTGCAGACTATTTTCTAAGCAGGGAGAAAATCCAAAAATCTGAGATGCAAAGGGACTTGGGAGTCCTTATGCAGAACACCCTAAAGGTTAACTTGCACATTGAGTCAGTGGTGAGGAAGGCAAATGCAATGTTAGCATTCATTTCAAGATGTCTAGAATACAAGAACAGGGATGTGATGCTGAGGCTTTATAAAGCACTGGTGAGGCCTCACCTTGAGTATTGTGAACAGTTTTGGGCTCCTCATCTAAGAAAAGGTGTGCTGGCATTGGAGGGAGATCAGAGAAGGTTCACAAGGATGATCCCAGGAATGGCAGCGCTATCATATGAGGAACGTTTGATGTCTCTAGCCCTGTATTCCCTAGAATTTAGAAGGATGAGGAGGGATCTCATTGAAACCTTTCAAATGTAGAAAGGCCAAGACAGAGTAGATGTGGAAAGAATGTTTCCCCTGGTGGAGGAGTAAAGGTCAAGAGGGCACAACCTCAAGAATGAGGGGTATCCATTTAAAACAGAAATGTGGAGAAATTTCTTTAGACAGAAGGTGGTGAATTTGTGGAATTTGTTACCACAGGCAGCTGTGGAGATAGGTTGTTGAGTGCTTTTAAGGCAGAGATTGATAAGTTCTTGATTGGGCCTGGCATCAAAGGTAATGTTGAGAATGCCAGGGAGTGGGGCTGAGGAGGGGTAAAAAGGATCAGCCATGATTGAATGGTGGAGCAGACTCGACGGATCAAGTGGCCTAATTCTGCTCGTATGTCTCATGGTATTATGGTCTTATGGATGTAGATTATGACGTCAAGAGTCCATCTTATTATACAAGAGGTTTGTTTAATAGTCATATAGTAGTAATAATGATGGATACCACAATAGCAGAGCATCTAGTATCTCACTATTACAGCTTGGGGCATCGGAGTTCAATTCAACTGTCATCTGTAAGGAGTCTGTACATTATTCACGTGGAATATGTGGGGTTTCTGCAGGTGCTCTGGTTTCCTCTCAAAGATGGTTAGGAGGTTAATTGGTCATTGTAAATTGTCTTGTGATTAGGCTAGTGTTAAATCGGGGGGGCCTGTTTCTCAATAGTCAGATGGAAGCTGTCCTTGGGAAGAGTGATGCATGCTTTTAGGCTTTCGTAGGCATGAAGGAACGAGTGAGAAAAGCGAAGGTCTGGGATTTGAGGAACCTTCTGCTGCTTTTCCAAAGCAAAAGGAAATGCTATTATGTTATAGTTCCGTTGCTGTTCTACCTTCCTGTACAGCTCTGGGAGAGTAATAGAAGGCCAGGCTGGAACAAATGGCTAGACTGTAATAAAGGGCAACAACTGTAACATCAGCTTGAAGTGTCATTAGTATATATACAGTATGTCACTGTATACTACCCTAAGATTTATTTTCTTGCAGGCATTCACTGTAGAACAAAGGAATAGAATGGAATCATTGAAAAATTACACACAAAGAATGACCAACAACTAATGTGCAAAAGAAGGCAAACTGTGCAAATACAAATAAAAGTAAATAGTTAATACTGAGAACATGAGTCCTTGGAAGTGAGAGCATAGATTGTGAAATCAGTTTAGAGTTGGCGTGAGTGAAGTTATCCACGTTGGTTCAGGAACCCGATGGTTGAAGAGTAATAATTGTTCCTGAACCTGGTAGTGTGGAAACTCAGGCTCCTGTACATCCTTCCTGATGGCAGCCGTGAAAAAAGAGCATAACCTAGATGTCAAGTGTTCTTGGTGATGGATGCTGCTTTCTTGTGGTAGCGCTCCTGCTAGATGTGCTCAATGCATCATACACAAAAAGGTGGAGGAGCTCAGTCTTTATGGAATGATCAAACAGTAGACATCTGGAGCCAAGACTTTTCTTCAGTACTGGAAGGGAAGGAGGATGATGCCAGAATAAAAAGGTGGAGTGAGGGGAAGAAGAATAGCTGGAAAGTGATGGATGAAGCCAGGTGGGTGGGAAAGGTAAAAGGTGGAGATGAAGGAATCTGATAGGAGAGGAGAGTGGACCATAGGAGAAGGGGCACCAGAGGCAGGTGATAGGCAGATGAGAAGAGCTGAGAGGCCAGAGTGGGGAAGAAAAAAGGAGGGGAGTGGGAGGGAAAAAGTCCTTTACCAATATTCATGCCATCAGTTTGGAGGCTACCCAGATAGAATTTAAGGTGTTGCTCCTCCACGGGCTTTTCCTGTAATGGACTGGCTGTATTCACCAGTTTTTATATGCTTTTCTGTCCTTGAGCATTGGTGTTTCCATACCAAACTGCAACAGAAACAGAGAACAGTAAAGTTCTAGATCTGCATTAATAGAAAAGTTGTGTGAACTGTCACAGAAACTTCAAACAGGAACAATGGCATACAACCATGACTCTAAGCTTGAAGTATAACACCGGCTGGAACTTTTATCAAGACCAGAACTGAAACAGGGAATTAGAACTATACAAAAAGGCTGGAGACATCAGGAAAGGCTGGAAACATTCCAGGAAGCTGGAAGTATAACAACAGGCTTGGCAAAAAGAGCAGAACTACAATTGCATGAATGGCCACTTGTCGAACAGAGATTGAAGGCTGCATTGGGAGCTGGAACTAGGCTAGAGTGATAGCAAGGACTGGGACAAAATGGAGAAAGTATATTTGCCCTAGATAATAAAAATTGTATTCACAGGAGCTGATAAACCCAGGGGAAAATTGTACAAAAATTGCTTATATTCAAATGTACCGACTGGGAGCTCAGTTCAGTACTGTCAAAGGAGAATTCATTTGGAAGGTTTTGTGAGAGTACTCAGTCTTACAGACTGAAGTGAGAATTGGGACAAAGAATCAACAAGACAGATGACAACTGAACAATTTTCCTCAGCCCCAGTGCACCATATGGTGTGGCCCATAATGACAGAACAGTAATGATCAGTGAGATTAATGATGTGACGGGACTATGTAAGAAATCGTATACCCTTCAACAAAGCTTTCTGGGATTGTAAATAAAATCGTATAAAGCTTCAATGCAAGAGAGTGTCAGCACTGTGGAGCACAACTTAAGTGTCTACAGTTTCTCATATCTCTCAGCCTGCTTGTTTCTGTGCATAGTTTGGATTGACTAAGCTGGCGAGATATTGGGGTGCTTTGCAACAGCTAACAAAATTACTAACTATTCTACCTTTATATGCTTTTTCTGGACTACAATTACTACAGTCTGCAGCTTGTAACTTCCCTTTGAGAGTTGTGCTTTTGAACCATCTAAGACCTGGTGTTTGTGCAGTATCCTAAAACTTTCGGCAAACTGGATTCTCGAGAATGCAGGTTCGGCCGTGGTGGCCATTGCTGGAGTGGACTTCAGGCTAGTTTGACACTTCGGGTTGGATTGAAATGGTGGTGCACGGGCCCGAGAGTGGAAAATGAACCAACTGATTAATTTGCTGAGCCTGATTAAAAAGATTGAGACTGAGTGCAAAGGACAAACTGGTGTTCAGCTCACTATTCTGTGAGGCTTTACTCATCTCAGCACTGAACTGATTCCACTGGGTGCAGCACTGTACTGGCTCCTGGGACTCTGCATTATCTGTTTACTTTTGTTATTGTTTACACAATTTGTTCTTTTTCCACATCTTGTGTGGGGCTTTTCATGGATTCTATTGTCTTTCTTTGTTTGTGGCTCCCTGCAAGGAGACAAATCTCGAGATTGTATATGGTATACTGTACATACTTTGCTAATAAATGTACTTTGAACTTTGAACTTTGTCTTTTGTCTGGTGGCAATTGTTGATATGCCTTAACTGGAGCAGGGAACAAGTAAATCAGCGGTGGGTTAACCTTGTGCTATTGGGCTAATCAGAACACTGAAAATTCATTGCAGAGAGAGCTTTGAGACTATTAACACAAGATATTCTCCAAAACCTGGATATCTTAAGTAACACACACAAAATAAACAGTTGATGTTTTGGGCTGATACCCTTCACCTGGATTGAAAAGGTAGCGGGCAGGGGTCAGAACCAATCCTAATGAATGATCTTGGCTTGAAACATCAACTGTTCCTTCCTCTCCATAGATGCTGCCTGACCTAATGAGTTCCTGCAGCATTCTGTTTGTGTTCCTTATGGTTATTAATCCGAACCTTGAATGCATTAGAACTTGGTATAAAAATATTATGACAGGTGTAGGTAGGGTTAATGTATGTGGGCTTCCCCTGCCTCATGTTGGTGAGCCTAGAATTAGAGGTCATGGGTTAAGGGTAAAAGGCGAAATATTTAAGGGGAATCTTCCTTCACTCAGAACGTGGTGAGAGTGTGGAATGAACTGTCAGAAGTGTGAGATATGGGCTCAAGCGTAACATTTAAGAGAAGTTTGGATGGGTGTATGGATGGGAGGGATATATAGGTCTATGGTTCAGGTGTATATAGAAGGGACTAGACAGAAGTTTAGGCCTGCACTAGATGGGCTGAAGGGCTTGCTTCTGAGCTGTAATGCACTTTGACTCTATTGCACATCCTAAACGTATCCCCATCACTGGTGTTATCTACAAGAAGCACTGCCTTAAGAAGGCAACATCTATCATCAAAGAGACCCATTTCCTGGCCCATGCCACCTACCATTTGGCGGGAGATACAGAAGCTGAGGTCACAGACAACCAGGTTCAAAACAGCTGCTTCAGTTCATCCATTCAGTTCTTGAATTAAAGTGCACAGTACCTCAGTACAGTAACACTACGACAACTTTGCGATACATTACACTTCAAATTTTGTTTGTTTTAATTGGGTTCTTTCTTTTAAAATATTGTGCATAATTTATGTTAATTATTTTTTTGTGTGAATACTGTTTGTCTGATACTTGGTGCCTGTTGTACTGCTGTACCTAAATGTTTTTATTGCACTTGTGCATATGACAATAAACCTGACTTTACATTTGAATTTGAATTGACAAGAGCAAAGATGGGGCTCTTCAAATAAAAAATCTCCAATGTTGTAGAGAACAGGAACTGCCCTTGCTAATGTGTTCTGAACTTGCCAATGCGTAGCAGTGCAGAAATGCAGAGCGAACACAAGGTCAGAATGCAGTGGATTTGGTCTCCCACTGTGCTATTGGACTTAATAGTGGTGGACTCCGGACATACAGGTAGTGTAGCAGTTGGCGTAATAGCTTGCAACGACAATCACCGGGATTCAATTCCCACTGCTATCTGTAAGGAGACTGCATGTATCTCCCTGTGACCATGAGGGTTTCCTCCAGGTGCTCTGGTTTCTTCTGACATTCCAAAGGCGTACAGGTTGGGGCTAGTAAGATGTGGGCTTGCCATATTGGCGCCGGAAGCATGCCGACACCTGCGAGCTGCCCCAGCACATCCTTGGACTGTGTTGTCATTGACGCAAATGCCACATTTCACGGTATGTTTCAATGAACATGTCACACGAAAAAAGCTAGTCTAATCCTTACCTTTAATCTTAGAGAGCTGAGAGAGTTGGGAATGCTTTCATACCTGGTCCCTCAAATTCATATGAGCCAAAGACAGCCCAGCCAAAATAATCAATTTATTTGAAAAGGGAAGTCATGCTCTCCATAAAAGTAAATAATTTGTTTTCTTTGACATTATTTTAATTGCTCTGTATATTTTAATTAATTTAAGTAAGTTAATTGTGAGGTGGCTTTAGAGATAATGGATGCTCTAATTATTATCTTCCCATTTACTGTAGACTTTGGGCTTGTTCCCATGTATTGTAGTGCAGCAAATGTGACTTCACTAATTTCATATAAGAGGGAAAGAAACAAGGAACTATCAACCTGCTAATAAAGCATAACTAGTAGCAAAAATGCTGTAATTTGTAATGAAGGGTGTAATAACAGTGCACCCTGATAAAAACTATTGGGTCTGAGCAGAAATATAGGTGACGGGGTGGAGATACATCTCGTCTAAAGGAGATGTAAGGTGCTCATTCCCTCCGTTAGCTTGCAGGTCACCCTGGGCAAGGTGTAGAACTCACTTTCCTATACCTCCCCCCCCCCCCCCCCCGATGAGGGCCACATGAAGCCATAGGAGCAGGTGGTGGGTGGTCGTATGAGTAGCTGATGCACAGTACAACCCAGGATATGCAACCACTGACTCCAGGCAGACAATCTCTGAAGAGTATTGGTAATGGCAGGGGTCACCCATCTTGTAAAGACTCTGCACAGAAGAGGGAAATGGCAAAACACTTCTGTAGACAAATTTACCAAGATCAGTCATGGTCATGGAAAGATTGTGACTGCCCATGTCATACAACATGGCACATAACAAATGAACAAGTAGAAACAATGGGGCTTAATAAATGGAAAATCAAGCTTAGCTAATCAGGCTTTGGAGGTCTGAGTAGTGGAATGGATATGGGAGAGCCCTAGGATTTCTGAAAAGCTTTTTACAGGGTACATCACAGACAAATGGGTAACAAAGATAGACCATAGAACTGGGTGCAATATCGATAGCTGGCCTTTCAACAGAAAGCAGAGACCTAGAATAAACATACTTGTGGTCGGAGAAATGCTTTGTCGAGCTCCTTCAATCTGTCCACAACAATCAGGATTTCCCAGTAGTTAATCATTGTAATCCGATCTCCATTCCCATTCGGATGTGGCAGTCCAGGGATCCATCTACTGCCGCAATGTGGCCATTCTCAAATTGGAGGAGCAACATCTAATCGTTTGTCTGGGTAGCCTCCAATCTGATAGGTTAAGTGTCAGTATCTCTAACTTCCTGTAATTCTCTCTCCTTCCCCCATCCCTCGTATTCCATTTCCCGCTCTGGCTCCCCTCTTCTCCTCACCTTCCCACCCCCCAGGTGCCCTTCCTGCTTCCCATGGTCTATGCTCCTTTACTGTCAGGTTCCTTCTTCTTCAGACCTTTACCTTTTCCACCTGTCACCTCCCAGTTTTCCACTTCATTCCCCCTCCCCACTCTCATGCCTTCCACTCACCTGACTTCACCTTCTAACGTGCACACCTTCTCTTCCCCCTTTCTTCCCAGACCTGATGCAGGGTTTCAGCGCAAAACATCAACTGTTTACTCCTTTCCATAGGTCATGTCTGACCTGCTGAGTTCCTCCAGCATTTTGTATATGTTACTCTGCGAATAAATGGCTCATTCTTGATGGCCAAGCTGCAGCAGATGAGACACCATTGGGATTGGTGTTCCAGCACCAACTTTTCCCAGAGGGGTGAAATCTCGTTTTACCAAGCTTCCTGGTGGGATGGGGATTGTGAGTATTGAGGAGGATGTAAAGAAGTAGATGTGGACAATCTGAGTGAATGAGTAGGATGGAATATAATGGGGAAATTTGTGAGATTATTGTCCCCTAAGTTTGTCATAGGTGGGGGAGGGGTGTAGTGGGGATGAATTAAATGCTCCCAATGGTGTGTGTCTCAAAAGCCTCTGACAACCAAGTCCAACTCTTGGCCTTCATGTGTGGCTTAGCTACTAAACTCAGTGGAACTGTTTGCACTGTCAGGAGAAGGGGTAAAGGTGAGTTACTGGCACCTTAAAACCAGTTGCTACAGCAGATGGGACTCATCAGTCATGGTTAGCACCTCATTAAGGAGAAGGACAAATTCAGCATTTTCATTCAGGCTGAAAGATGATCCCTGAATATATTCCAGTCCACCGATTCAAAGCAGTCCTGCAGTTCGTCTAGGAGAAGGAGAACTCTGATCTCAAATTTGCAGCTATACCCACTCACGGCGAAGGCTTCAGGAGTAAAGTCTGGAAAGATCCAGAGCTGGAATCCCTGAGGCAGTCTACACTGACTGGCAACTCCTGCGATGCCACTGATGCTCTGTATTGGTCTCTGCCATTCCGTTGGGTTCATCAGGCACTTGGAGAGGGGTTACCTGCTGCATGGGCAGCAGTTTGATCTCCATGTTGTACTGCCCTGGCTTGTGTATTGACTGAACGTAGACAGCTAGAACTCAACATCCATAGTTGACCATGACCAATGGAGGGCCTTCTGTTCCACAGAAATCTGTCACTTACAAATGTTCAATATCTCTCTCTCTCTCTCTCTCTCTCTCTCCTTGCTACAGGTAGATGTACAGTATGTGGATGGTTAAACTCTCTCTCTGGTACAGGTAGATGTACAGTGTGTGGATGGTTAAACTCTCTCTCTGGTACAGGTAGATGTACAGTGTGTGGATGGATAAACTCTCTCTCTGGTACAGGAGATGTACAGTGTGTGGATGGATAAACTCTCTCTCTCTCTCTCTCTCTGGTACAGGTAGATGTACTGTGTGTGAATGGATAAATTCTCTCTCTCTCTCTGGTACAGGTAGATGTACAGTGTGTGGATGGATAAACTCTCTCTCTCTCTCTCTCTCTCTGGTACAGGTAGATGTACAGTGTGTGGATGGATAAACTCTCTCTCTCTCTCTCTCTCTGGTACAGGTAGATGTACAGTGTGTGGATGGATAAACTCTCTCTCTCTCTCTCTCTGGTACAGGTAGATGTACAGTGTGTGGATGGATAAACTCTCTCTCTCTCTCTCTCTGGTACAGGTAGATGTACAGTGTGTGGATGCCCTGTACTGTATTCTTCTATCTCCTGCTTCTCCAATCCACCTCCCTGTTTCCAGACCTTCTGGACCAGGCTTGGACCAAAACCACACTTCTTTGTTAGTGCGAATATGCAATAATCTTTCATTAACACCTCTGACCTTGGAGATTATCCATGACTGAATTTGGCATTAGTAGATCCACAACATTGGCTCTAAGAATAGCAATCTCGCACATAAAATAGGGCTAACCGAATGAGAGAGCAGAGCACAGTGCAGGCATTTTTCTCCACTCTGTTGTCTGACTGTAGAGATACCACACAGAACAGCCCACTCTGGCCCTTTGAGCCCAGGAACCCACCTGTTTAATGCCAGCCTAATCACAGGACAGTTTACAATGACTGATTACCCTACTAAATGGTACGTCTTAGGAATGTGGGAGGAAACCAGCGCACCCAGAGAAAACCCAAACATTCCATACAGACTTTAACCTACTCCACAACCAATCTAACCCTTCCCTCTTGCACAGCTCATAACCGTCTATTTTTAATTTCTCCATGTACCTACCTAAGAGTCTCTTAAATGCTCCTCATGTATCAGCTTGACCACATAACTCAGTAGTGTGTTCCAGGTACACACCGCTCTCTGTATAAAAAACTACTTCTGGCATCCCTCCCTAAACTTTACATTACTCACCTTAAAAAAACTGTTGTCTTGTATTGGCCATTGCTGCCCTGGGGAAAACACACTGGCTATCTGGTCTAACTTTGTCTTTCATACTCTATCAAGTTGCATCTCAGCTTCCTTTACTCCAACACCCCAGTAACACTAGCTTAGCTATCCAAAGAACACAGGCTTCTGAAATTTAGCCTTCAGCTAATGTCAGGGCGAGATAATTTGTGTTTGTGCAGTTAGTTTTCGAGATCTAGGATGTATCACCTGGGTGATTGGTGGAGGCAGCTGCAATACTCACTTTCAAAAGAGATTTCGATAAGCACTCAAGGAACAAAGATTTAAAGGGCTTTGGGGGAAGATCAAGAGTATGGAACTATTTGGATAACTCATCCCAACAAACAAACTGCCCTTTTTTCTCCTGTACCATTCCATCTTGTACCTTTGAGGGGGAGGACAAATGATCAGAGGAACATAAAAATTACTTAAAGGATTCATTGGCCCCTATTTAATTCATTGTGAAGGTTATATTGTTGTTTACTTTCTTGGTAGATTGTACAAGAGATCCATTCAAGAATCTGATAACTGTGAGACATAATCTGTTGTTGAGCCTGGCAGTATGTGCTTTTAGGCTACATCCACACTAGACCGGATAATTTTGTAAATGGCAGTTTCGCGTAAAAACGATAAGCGTCCACACTACGTTTTTGAAAATATCTCTATCCACACTGAAACGGAGATTTCGGCGAATCTCCTCCTGTTGCGCATGCGCAGGACACATCTACCGAAAACAAGCGACATGTTTGGTGTTGAATCTCGCCGTAAAAGTGCGCGTTTGTGTAGTTACAGACTAGAAAACCTTAAAACGATGGACAGCTGTTGGCTCTCGCGCAGGAGAACTTAAAACTAAAAAACAAAAAATACTGGAGCGTACGGAGGCAACCGACAGGGAGTTCACGGACAGATTGACCCGGCTGACGATGAACATTGAAATAATGACTAACTCTGTTGCATTAATAAAGCCCCTTGTTAAATATATAAAACATGTCTGCATCAGTGTTATCTTGTATTTCCATACAATATTACATTAGGCTGTTACACATCTATTGTCAGAGAAGTACTTGCATAAATAGGTAAACCACCTTCATAGGAGCAAGGACAGAAAACAGGACAAAGTGAGTATACTTATTTATTCAGTAAGTTATGGGTCAAAGTATTTGGTGAGTACTTTCTAACTCTTCTGGCTTCAGTCTCGTTGCCGTCTGTTCTGAAATTGTTAGGTTGCGTTCAAGAAAACAATGAAATAGCGCACTGCCATCTGACAGCATTTTCAAAAGTCTCCAGTTACTCTGTCCACACTGATCTGCCCGAGCAGCGTTTTCAAAAATACCCACCCTGGAAAGTGGGTATTCGTGGAAAGTGGAAAGTGGGAAAGTGAAAAGCTCTGGTTTCGGGAGACAAAAACACCGTTTAGTGTGGACAGAGGGTAAAAACAAAGAGGAAAAGCTTCGGTTACGGATTTATCCCACTGCTTGCCTCCTGCCAGTCAGCCATACTAGCAATACTATGGGCTCTTCTCTTGTTTAGCAGTCTCATGTGTGTCACCTTATTAAAGGTCTTCTGAAAGCCCAAGTAAGCAATTTCCATTGACTCTCCTTTGCTGGCATGTATGGTTGAATAACAATTAAACTTGAGCTAGTGTTCACACGTTCATTGTCCATTCAGAAATCTGATGGTGATGGGGAAGAAGTATTGCTAGTATGGACAGAAGATTGGCTGACTGGCAGGAGGCAAGCAGTGGGAATAAAGGGGACCTTTTCTGGTTAGCTGCCAGTGACACAATGGTCAGTTTTGGGATTGCTACTTTTTATGTTATATATCAATAATTCAGATGATGGAATTGATTGCTAGGTGGCCAAGTTTTCGAATGATGTTAGTTGGAGGAGCAGGCTGTGCTGAGGAAAGAGAGAATCTGCAGAAAGAGTTAGACAGATTAGGAGAATCGGTGAAGAAGTGGCAGATGGAATACAGTGTAGAATAGAGTATGGTCATGCACTTTGGTGGAAGAAACAAAGATGTAGACTATTATCTAAATGGGGAGCAAATTTTGAAATCATAGTTGCAATGGTACATGGGAATCCTCATACAGAATCCCTAAAAGGTTAACTTTCAGGTTGAACTAGTGGTAAGGAAGGCAAATTCAGTGTTAGCTTTCATTTTGAGAGGACTAGAATATAAAAGCAAGAATTGAATGCCAAGATATTATAAGGCATTGGTCAGATTGCACTTTAATATCTTCAATAGGTACATTTAATGTCAGAGGAATATATACAATATACATCCTGGAGTAATGTGAACAGTTTGGGGCTCCTTATCTGAGAAAAGATGTGCTGACATTGAAGAGGGTCCAGAGAAAATTCACGAGAATGATCCCCGGAATAAAGGGGTTGACATATGAGGAGTATTTGATGGCTCTGGGCCTGTACTCACTGGAGTTAGAAGAATGAAGAGAATCTCATAGCAACCTATCAAATAATGAATGTCCTAGATGGTGAGCATGTGAAGAGGATGCTTCCTGGAGTGAGTGAGTCTAGGACCAGAGGGCACAGACTCAGAATACAAGGATGTCCCTTTAGATATGAGATGAGAAGAAATTTCTCAAGCACAGGGGACTTCATTGTCACAGATGGCTATGGAGGTCAAATCATTGAGTGTATTTTATGCAAAGTTTGATTGGTTCTTGATTAGTAAGGACATCAAAGGTTACAGGGAGAAGACAGGAGAATGGAGGGGTAATAAATTAGCCATGACGCAGACTCGATGTGCTGAATGGCCTAATTATGCTCCTATGTTTTAATGTCTTATGGTTGTCATGACACCATGTTACCGACAGTAGCTCTCTATACCGCTACCATGTATTACCTGCAGAAGGAGTTAGAGCAGAATATGGTCTCATGAGAGTACAGGCCTTACACAGGCTCCAGATTGTCCTTTTGCATTCTGACAAAGGCCTTTTGAATTCTCATGTGCCCGATACCAGAAATGCATGTTAATTGAATGTTGCCTTTTCATTCTCGCTCACGTGAAATGGAACTGTTCGTATCCTCAGTTCTGCTTTATACTGGATGCAGTTATTGATGTTTAAGTTGTCTTAGAATGTAGGTGGTGAGGGAGTATTCATAGCCCATTTGTAGCTATCAGAATCAGAATCAGGTTTATTATCGCCGGCATGTGATGTGAAATTTGTTAACTTAGCAGCAGCAGTTCAATACAATACATAATCTAGCAGAGAGAGAAAAATAATAATAACAAATAAAATAAAACATAATAATAAGTAAACAAGTAACTCAATTACATTTATTAAGTAGATTTAAAAGAATGTACAAAAACAGAAATACTGTATATTAAAAATAGTGAGGTAGTGTCCAAAGGAATCGGATGGCAGAGGGGAGGAAGCTGTTCCTGAATAGCCGAGTGTGTGCCTTCAGGCTTCTGTACCTCCTACCTGATGGTAACAGTGAGAAAAGGGCATGCTCTGGGTGCTGGAGGTCCTTAATAATGGATGCAGTCTTTCTCAGACAGTGCTCCCTAAAGATGTCCTGGGTACTTTGTAGGCTAGTGCCCAAGATGGAGCTGAATAGATTTACAACCTTCTGCAGTTTCTTTTGGTCCTGTGCAGTAGCCCCTCCATACCGGACAGTGATGCAGCCTGTCAGAATGCCTTCCACATTACAACTATAGATGTTTTTGAGTGTATTTGTTGACATGCCAAATCTCCTCAAACTTCTAATAAGGTATAGTCGCTGTCATGCCTTCTTTATAACTACATTGATATGTTGGGACCAGGTTAGATCCTCAGAGATCTTGACACTGAGGAACTTGAAACTGCTCACTCTCTCCACTTCTGATCCCTCTAGGGGGATTGGTATGTGTTCCTTCGACTCATCCTTCCTGAAGTCCACAATCAGCTCTTTCATCTTACTGATGTTGAGTGCCAGGTTGTTGCTGCAGCACCACTCCACTAGTTGGCATATCTCACTCCTTTACGCCCTCTCATCACCACCTGAGATTCTACCAACAATGGTTGTATCATCAGCAAATTTATAGATGGTATATGAGCTATGCCTAGCCACACAGTCATGTGTATACAGAGAGTAGAGCAGTGGGCTAAGCACAGACCCCTGAGGTGCGCCAGTGTTAATCATCAGCAAGGAGGATATGTTATCACTAATCCACACAGACTGGGGTCCTCTGGTTAGGAAGTCGAGGATCCAATTGAAGAGGGAGGTACAGAGGCCCAGGTTCTGCAACCTCTCAACCAGGATTGTGGGAATGATGGTATTAAATGCTGAGCTATAGTTGACGAACAGCATCCTGACATAGGTGTTTCTGTTATCTAGGTGGTGTAAAGCCATGTGGAGAGCCATTGAGATTGCATCTGTTGTTGACCTATTGTGGTAATAGGCAAATTGCAGTGGGTCCAGGTCCTTGCTGAGGCAGGAGTTCAGTCTAGTCATAAACAACATCTTAAAGTATTTCATCACTGTCGATGTGAGTGCTACCGGGTAATAGTCATTAAGGCAGCCTACATTATTCTTCTCAGGCACTGGTATGATTGGTTCCCTTTTTGAAGCAAGTGGGAACTTCTGCCCGTAACAGTGAGAGGTTAAAAATGTCCTTGAATACTCCAGCTAATTGGTTGGCACAGGCTTTCAGAGCCTTACCAGGTACTCCATCGGGACCTTCTGCCTTGCGAGGGTCCATTCTCTTTAAAGGCAGTCTAAAATTGGCCTCTGAGACAGAGATCACAGAGTCCTCAGGTGCAGCAGGGATCTTCACAGTTGTAGTTGTTTTCTCCCTTTCAAAGCGGGCATAGAAGGCGCTGAGTTCATCTGGTAGTGAAGCAACACTGCCATTCATACTGTTGGGTTTCGCTTTGTAGGAAGTAATATCTTGCAGACCCTGCCAAAGTTGTCATGCATCTGATATTGCCTTCAACCTTGTTCGAAATTGACTCTTCACCCTTTCCTCTAGGCGTTAAGATTGAAGTATCTTGTGTAGGACTAATCACACTTTCTGTATGGAAGATTGAGAGAAGGACAGTGGATGTTGTGAAGAATAAGCTGCCTTTTAGTTCATTTGCCAGCCCAATAAAGGGTCTCGGCCTGAAATATCTACTCTTTATTCTTTTCCGTAGATGCTGCCTGACCTGCTGAGTTCCTCCAGCATTTTGTGTGTGTTCCTCTCCAGTCATTTTTTCTGAGGAGACTTTGTGTGTTATTAAGTATCCACTTACTCTGAAAATAATCTGCATATCGACAGTGCAAAACATTCCAAGATGCCTCAAGGTGGTGGAACAGAGTCAGTCAACGCCTTTAAATTGGTGGTTGTTTATTTGTAAATTGGTTTATTACTTTACATATGCTGACTTACAGTGAAAAAGTTTGGCTTACCATCCATACAGATCATTTAATGACAATATATTAATATAGTACAAGGAAAAATGATAATAAAGAACAAGGTAAAGTGCTACAGTTACAGAAAAAGTGCAGTGCAGGCAGACAATAAGATGCAATACCATAACAAGGTAAATTGTCAGGTCAAGTCTTCAGCTAATGGTACAAGGGACCATTCAGAAGTCTATAACAGTGGTAGAGAAATTGTCCATGAGCCTGTTGAACCATACTTTCTCTCTTTTTCAGTCAGCCTGATGGGAGAGGGAGAAGTGAGAATGGTCAGTATGTTGAGGACCTTGATTATATTGTCTGCTTTACCAAGGCAGTGAGAGGTATGGTCAGAATCCATGGAGTGTGATGGGCTTCTGTAATGTACTGAGCAGTGTCTACAACTCTCTGTAGTTTCTTGCAGGCATAAGTAGAGTAGTTGTTGTACCAAGCCATACTGCATCCAGATAAGATGCTTCCTATGGTGCATAGATAGAAACGGGCCAGAGTCAAAGGGGATATGGCAAATTTCTTTAGCCTCCTGAGGAAGGATAGGCACTGCTGAGCTTCGATAGCCATGTCACTGATGTGGTTGGAGCAGGACAGACTATTAGCTGGTAATGTTCACTCCTGGGAACTTCAGCTTTCCACTCTCTTGACCTGAGAACAATTGGCAGAGAGGGAAAATAATTAGCAGGGGAATGAGACCAGTAGTTTTCACTTCAATATGCTGAGTGACCTTCTTCTGTGCTCTTACAATTCTAGGTTTTGAAGCCAAGATTTTTAACATTTTATAAAACACTCCATTGACCTTGGAGATGAGTTGGGTTCCAAGTGATATGATACATCCCAAGTGGTGGATGCACATTCAAAATTCCAAGGAGTTCTGCTTGCCTTCTTAGGTACTTCACCAAAAGGCAGATGGTCCAGAAACTACAGCCTATCCTAATGGAAATGATTATTGGGCACAAGCACAGAGTATCCTATTGTAGGGTCTTGACCTGAAACATCAAAAATTCCTTACCTCTAACATATAAGATTCAACCCGCAAATTTCATCCAGCAGGATGTTGGTTGCTCGAGCATCTTGTCATCACCAGTTGGACCCATCAAAGGAATAGCCTTCTTCCTACAGAGCAAACACATGGGAGGATGGAATGGTTCCAAATACAATTAAGAAACAGGAAAATTATAGGCCACACATCCTCCCACAGAATCTCAGGCAAAGCACTCCCCACCACTGGACACATTTACCGGGACTGTTGCCAAGAGAATGCAGCATCCATCATCAAGGACTCCCAGCATCCAAGCCATGCTCTCTTCTCAATAGTTTTTCATAATTTTTTTTCTGTAAATTCTTGTAAAAATGAATCTCAAGTTTGCATATGATTTATTTACACACACACACACACACACACACACACACACACACACACACACACACACACACACACACACACACACACACACACACACACACACACACACACACACACACACACACACACACACATATTTTGATAATAAATTTACTTTGAAGTTTGGCCTTTACCCACCCTGCCATTCAACAAAATTGAAAATTGTGACAGATCGCATCTTTTGTTTGAACATTTTTTAACCTAGTCTTTCTACTTCCTTGTATTCATGATCCAATCAGAAGTATTTAATTTTCACTTTCTCAGTTTTAACTGAAATCATCTTTGTGTTTTCACTCTTCTCACTGTAACTGAGTGAAAAAATAAAAGACCTCTTTTTCTTAGTCCGCTTATCTGCTCAGCTGCAAAGCTTCTTCAATTTCTTAAATGTTTCAGTAAAATAATCTTATATTGGATCATGGTTCTTATAGTATGGAGGTGAAACTCCCAGACCCCTTCGCGCAGAAGCCCAAGTACTACGTTCTCTACCATGTCAATGTATGATATCCAGAATGTGGATAGCTCTTCATTGTTGTGACGGAGGTGTTCCAGAAAGTCTGTCAAAAGGGTTATCAGCTCAGCTAAGAGTGGACTTTGCAGCAGATTGTTCAACTTCTTTTGGTTCAAGTCACTGGCCATGTCGTTCACATGGTCTAAGAATGATTTGATCATCCCACTCCTCTCTGGAACGTTAACCCATGGTGTGAACTTTGCCCATGCGAGTCTCATCAGTGCTTCATAGATGTACTTGTGGACCCTGAGAACACGACTGTAGTGTTTACCATCAAGGACTCCATTGATGGACCCCTCTGTGACAATTCCAGCCTCTGTGCATACGCCCTTCAGACCAGCATCCCGAAATCGCTTTCCTAGGATGGCTAAGGAATGGCCCCATCCTGAGAAGAATGTTGGAGAAGTGCTCTTTGTGCTTCCAGGCAATTTCAGTGGCTTTTGCATAGAGTGCTTAATCCATGACTACCACAGTTGTTTCTTGATGAAGTTCCTTCCTGATTAGCTCTGGTTAGTTCAGGATTTTAAATACTGTGGTCAGCTCTGTGGCTGGTGAATTGATGGTTGTCAGATACCCAACAATATCTTGTAAGATTGGTTCTTGGTCCCTGGTTCTGATTTTAAAACCAGTCCAGCTTGGGATTGTCTGATTCTCTGGATCTGTTTGCCTTGCAAGTGTCCACACCAGGTTCTTCTTGCAGGCAAGGAAGCTACCACCACTGCAATGCTATCATATATTTTCTAGCACTAGAGGTGTAAACCTTGCCAAAAATCACTATAAGAATTATTCCCCCCAGATGGTACCAGTGGCCCAAATTTGGGGTCCTGGCTCACGGACTATACTCCCTTCCCTATCTTATATTCAGATCCATCTCTACGCAACCTGCAGAAAGATTGGCCGCTTCAACAGATGATAGTGTTAACAGAACATAATTAGTGGTGTTTATCATTGTGGAAGATCTTCAGCAGGGAGTTGGTTAGATTGGCAGCTCTCCTTGTGCTGGATCTTCCCTTGTGCCTGTTCTTACAAGTCTTTAAAAGATTCAATCCTAAAAGAGGAGCATTGACTTTTACTTTCATATCCTGTGACTGACGATGAACCTCTCTTGTTTCAGGGAGTCTACAGATCAGGTACAAACTGGATAACAATAAGGATCCCAGTATTGTCAGCATCAATGGCAGAAGTTTGGCAAATGGACAACTGCACAGCGTGAAAATTGATCGGGAAGGGAGAGACATATATGTTCAGGTAACGTGCCTACTCATTCAGTTACACTAAGGAAAGTGAGAACGTAACAATATTTTCATGAAGGGTGGTGGGACTGTGGAAAAAGCTGCCAGCAGAAGTGGTAGCTTACAAGTTCAATTGTAAAATAAAGGAGAAGTTTGGATAAGAGTATGGCTGGGAGGGCTGTGGTCCAGGTGCAAGTCAAGGGGACCAGGATAATAATAGTACAGCAAATGGTAAATGGGCTGAAGGACTTGTTTCTGTGTTATAGTGCTCCATGACTCTATGATTTCAGTTAAAACTAAGAAAGCAAACTGTACTTGAATTTAATCGACTTTACTTCTTACATTCATACATCCTTCACATACATGAGGAGTGAAAATGTTTACATTACATCTCCATCTAAATGTGCAATGAGCAATCATAGCAATTTATAATAAATAGAACAGTCAATGTAACATAGAAGTACACTCAAATTAGTGAGAGTTAATCAGTCTGATGGCCTAGTGGAAGAAGCTGTCCCGGAGTCTGTTGTTCCTGGCTTTTATGCTACGGTACTGTTTCCCAGATGGGAGTAGACGAAATAGATTGTGGTTGGGATGACTTGGGTCCTCAATCATCCTTTGGGCCTTTTTTACATACCTGCCTTTGTAAGTGTCCTGAATCATGGGAAGTTCACAACTACAGCTGCACTGAGCTGTCTGCACCACTCTCTGCAGAATCCTGCGATTAAAGGAGGTTACAGTTCCCATACCCTGCAGTAATGCAGCCAGTCAGGATGCTCTCAATTGTGCCCCTGTACAAAGTTCTTAGGATTTGGGGGCCCATTCCAAACTTCCTCAACCGTCCGAGGTGAAAGAAGCACTATTGTGCCTTTTTCACCACAGCGCTGGTGTGTACAGACCACGTGAGGTCCTCATTAATGTGTATGCTGAGGAACTTAAAGCTGTTGACCCTCTCAACTCCAGATCCATTGATGTCAATAGGGGCTTAGCCTGTCTGCGTTCCTCCTGTGGTCTACAACTAGCTCCTTTGTTTTTGCGACATGGAGGGAGAGATTGTTTTCTTGACACCACTGTGTCAGAGAGATGACATCTCCCCTGTAGGCCACCTGTAGGTCAGTAGAGAAGATGAGAGTGCAAAACAAAAAGCAAAAGAGATGGAAATTCAGTTTGCCTCAATGGAATTGCATTCTGCAACCATGATACAACAGGCTGCTGCTGCTGTGCATTTTGTTTAGCGTCACAGAACAAGGATATACACTCTGGCCATTTTTTTAGGTAACCTGTACACTTGCTCATTATAATGCTGTCAATATAGCGTCAAAATACCTCTACCCCAAAAAAATTGCAAGAAAAAGGTTTTATGGCCAATTCTTGGACTTTCATACACACTGAACAACATATCAAAAGTTAAACAGAAATGGAGCACGGGAAAGTAAAAGAATCTGACGTTTAAAAAAATGGCCACCAATGAAAAAAATCGGACCCATAGCTGTCTTATTTTGCTCTGTTTCACTATTTCTAACAATGGTAGTGCCATAATTGTAGTATAAAATGTGAATGGCAACACCCGCAGGGTGTGTTTTATTGCCAGAACTATGAACTATTATTTCATGATGTCCCCTCCCACTCTTGTCCGCCTGTGACCGCACAGTTGACGGTTTCTGGGAAATGTCCTCTAGCTTCCACCAGAGTACACCTAGTTGGCAAGGCATTTACTGCACAAAGAGTGTGAGCATCTGGGGAAATCCTCGGTACTCTTTCTCCCAATGATTGACATGAGTCCAGGGGACAAAACCTGTATCTTGTCCATCCTGGATTACCGATGCAAACTTGTGTCAAAACACAACATGCCGGCTATCATTACCTTCGCTCAACCGCTGTCTTGGAGGGCTTCTGAAATAGCGAATGCTGTTCCAGATGATAGCCCGATCAGAAATGTGGTGTTATTGCTTGGGAGCTTCCATACCTTCATGAATTTGTTGGGTGCCATCGGAATTTTGAGGGATGGCAGTGGACTTAAGTATATCCTGGAGACGGTGTATGGTGAAAATGTCGTTGTACACATGTTGAGTGGAAAGGTGGTGCAACGAGCATTTTGTGGGGACAAGCTGGTGGATCAGTGCCTTACAGGTCAGATTGTTGCTGAAATCATGGAGGATGACCCTGGTTTTCAAGACCAAGTGGAGGAACTTGAGAGACTGTACATGCTGATGAAGACTGGCGCAAGTAACTTGGAGTCATTGTTGAAATCAGATTGCATTCGCAGGATTGACAGAGCTGTAACTCTCAAAAAGGATGAACTGGCAGGACATCCAAAACCAGCACACTGGGTCAACTACCAGCAGATGGTAGGGATTGCTAAGGCACTTGCTGCGGCCGATCGAATGGGGTCATGGGAGATGCATCTCAGTGCCATGTCAGCTTGCTTGCCGATATTCCGAATTAACTGAAGCTGACTCGTCTCTATCTCCAGAAGATGTATGCATTGGAATGACAACCCCGAGGTTCATCAGAAGTTCCAGTCTGAGTTCCATGTAAACTGACACAGCAGCCAATACTAGGCTGGACTTGGCTCTGATCTTGTGATGGAACAGACACTAATGCTCTCACTAAGAGGACAAGAGGGCCTAACGCGAGGCAGTGGGATGTCAGAGCACCAGAGAGCAGTTTGGACTATTTCTTCCACTGTCATCCTCTTACAACCTTGCCATGCAAAAACTGACCACAAATAGTTACAACAGGTGAACAACATAAGGAGTTGTCCACCTCCAGAGTGAGTAGAGATGAGGCTGACCTTGAAACTGGACTGTTTCACGCCACTTTCGGATGATAAATCATTGCGCAACATCATCACAGGGGTTTATGCAAATGAGGATGTCAATGTACATGACCTGTTTGCAATAGGAAATGACATAGTTAGGAAGATGGATGGATACTCTATTTTCTCGTATTCGCACAAAAGGAGTTCGAAGGTCAAGACACTATCATCCAGCAGGGCAGTCGAAGTTGCTGAAGACCGTACCATAGATCCAGTGTTGTTATTCCAGCGGTTCCTAGTTGTGTCACAGACAGGTGATCTCTGGCTAGATGAAGTGATGAACTATGAACTCTGTCCATATCCGACATCTTTGTTTGAAGCAAAGAACATCTTGCGCCAGCTGGATTAGCCACAACTGGCAGAAGCAATAAAGAACTATGTCACCTCCAAATCAAACAATGCTGTCACACAGATGGTCCCAGTGACAGATCACTATGCTCTAGATGGGGGATCACTTCTGCACCGCTTAAAACAGACAGAGGGGTGCACTTATAGTTCAATTGCCGATGACTACGCCTCATTCACTGTTAAACACTATGCCAGAGCCACTGTAGTGTTTGATGTTCATGGGGTTGGGCCAAGCATAACGGACTGTACTCATTAGCGATGAAGTAGAAATTGGAATGTGAACAAGGTGAACATTACAGGGGCGACAATATTTGTTAGAAAAAAGGAGGACTTCTTGTCGAATGAGGCAAACAAGCAGATAATTATCCAGCTCATCATTGAACATTTGCGACAGAGAGGCTGTGAAGTGATTCAAGCTGAAGGAGGTGCTGACGTTGAGATTGCAAAAGCAGCCATCACAATGTCTGATTTCAAATCTACCACCCTCGTAGGAGAAGACACAGATCTCCTCGTACTCTTGCTCTGCCATGTAGTGGTAACAAACTGCACTGAACTCTATTTCCGCTCGGACAAGGTGAAATCAAATGCCTATAATATCAAAGTCCTTGATATTATACTCGGAGAAGCAGCATGATGATCTATTGTTTCTCCATGTTTTTACTGGATGCGACTCAACGTCCAGAGTATTTGGGATCGGAAAGAAGTTGGGGTTCCAAAGAATCATCAAGAAAGGAAAGGGAATCAGAGACTGTTCGAAAGCATTCTGTTCACCAAAGCAAAGTCAGGATGGTGTGGAAACCAATAGCTGTAGGGCAATGGTGGCGTTGTTCAATGGAAAGCAGAACAACTCCCTGGCATCTATCAGATACAATATGCTCTGCAAGAAAGTTGCAAGAGCCAAGACTTTCATCATGCCTGAAAGACTGCCACCAACCACCTCGGCCTGTAAATTTCACTCCCTGCAGGTTTCCTGCCAGGTTATGGAGTAGATGGGCTGTAGTGATGAAATGGAGCCGTCTGAGTGGGGATGGAAGGTAGAAGGGGAAAAACTTGTTCCAGCAATGACAGACAAAAGGCTTGCTCCAGAGGTACTTATTCAGATGATTCACTGCAACTGTTCAGGAGGGTGCAATACACTAAAGTGTACCTGCAGAAAGCATGGGCTGGAATGCACCAGTGCATGTGGGCATTGCCAAGATGGCAACTGTGACAGTATGACAAATGATCCAGTGATAGAAGAGGATGATGAACAAGACTGCATCTGAGAAGCCATAAGGTAGCACATTATGTGTCATGACATCAGTAGTTGTCCCTTGGTTATGTCATTGATGACATCATGACATCAGTACAAATGCACCTTTCATTCCAGGAAATACTGTTGTTTGAAAAACATTGGTAAAAAGGGCATTCATTAAAACATCAGGTTTAAAAACTTACAATTTGATGGCTATCAGACAGATTTTTGACGTTTCCCTGTTGGTGGCCATCTTGCTTTTTGGTGGCATTTTTGGAGAATTTCACATGTCAAAATTGTCCAACTTTTGATATGTTGTTCCCCACATCAAATAGTATAATAAACAATCATAAAACGATTTTTGCAATTTTTTGGGGGGTTAGGTGGTATATTGACCTACCTATTAATGCAAATACCTAATCAGCCAAACTTGTGGCAGCAGCTCAATGAATAAAAGCGTTCAGAGCAAACATCAGAATGGGGGAGAAATGTGATCTAAGTGACTTTCACTGTGGAATGATGGTTGGTGCCAGATGGAGTGGTTTGAGTATCTCAGAAATTGCTGATCTCCTGGGATTTTCATGCACAAGTGTCTGTAGAGTTTACAGAGAGAATAGTGCAAAAAACAAAAATAAAAAACATCCAGGGAGCAGTAGTTCTGTGGGCAATGAGAGAAGTTGGAGGTTCAAGCTAACAGGAAGTTGACAGTAACTCAAATAACCATATGTTACAACAGTGGTGAACCAAAGAGTATCTCTGAATGCACAGCATGTCAAAACTTGAAGTGAATGGTCTGTAACAGTAGAAGACGACAAACATACACCCAGTGGCCACTTTTTTAGGTGCAGAAGTTACCTACTGAAGTGGCCAGTGGATGTATTCTTACACCTTTGCTGATTCCCAAGAGAGATAAGCTAAATTCATTGGAACAATGCAGTACACGGTGAAACGAATAAGACATATTGGTGTAACAGAGAGACAATAGGAGGTGACTGAGAGGTCATCTGTTAAACAAAATCTAATGTATACTGTATGTTGTTTTTTTGGAATATCAAGGAGGACATCAGTGAAGCCTTGCCAGATATGGAATTCAAGATCTGTTTTAATAGATAAGAATAAAGGCATTGAGAAGCTATTAGTTCTTTGTTTGAGGTGCGAGAAACAAGCTTTGAACACTGCTCTACTGCCCATTATACTGCAGGCATTTAAGGCAGCAATGAAGAACCTACATCTCTGCCAGTGTTCAGGGCTCTCTTCATCATGCAAGTAGCACATTTTTCATTACTGTCAGTCATGCAAGTCCCAGGTGGAGTCTCAGGAATACCATCACACTCAGATGTAGAAGGATTCTTCATTGCTGTTTTTGTAATACCTTTGTCTTACCAGTTAGGGTTGTTAGCCCTGAGCTGAATCTCCGAACCACTGTTAGTCTTACCTCTACCCTTTGACCTGTTTGGTATGGGTAACCATACTAAGAGCCAAACCCTGACTCCAGCCATCATAGCTCTCCAGGTCATTGAGGCACGCAAGCTTCCAAAACGCGAGAGATTCTGATCCTCTTGGAGGTTTGAACAATGCAGTGGAGAATAACAATGTTATTGTTCAAGAAGGACAGACTGAGGATCATTGGATGTGAGGAGGCCTTTCCAGTGAAAATCAGTAAAAAAAAATGTTACAATACGCTTTATAGCACAGGTTTGTTAAAAGCAAGTTGCGATTAATTAAAATTAAATCAGAAATGTTGGAAGAACTCAGCATGTCAGGCAGTATCTGTGTATAAAATTTCATTACAACTGGATGAAGGGTCATTTGAAATGTTGGCTCTGTTTCTTGCTCTACAGGTGCTTCCTGATATTTCCATAACTTTTTGTTCTATTTGGGTTTGATTAACTTGACTGAATTTTCCGATCGGGTTAAAAAGTGATTCAGATAAAGATTCTTTTATTTATCATGTCTACATTGAAGCATACAGTTAACTGCATCATTTGTGTTAACTAACACAACCTAAGGATGAAATGGGGCAGCATGCAAGTGATACCATACACTCCGGTGCCACAAGCATGCACACAATGCTCAGGAAAACAACACAGAACAGAGCAAAAGAAAAGACAACAAGCAACAAAAAAATAAGCAGCAAAACAAGCCCAATTCCTCTTCCTCACCCACCCATCCATGCACATGCACAGCCCTCCAACCCCAGGGTAGGCTGCCTCCTACCTCCAGCCTGTCGCAGACTCGCAGGTTCACAGGTATTGGGTTTTGACTTCACCAGTTCCTCTGGCTTCAACCTCTAGTCATCTTTGGGGCTTTGAAATTCAGTCTCGACCCCAAGCCCCACTCTTGATGATGAATGAGAACTTTAGAGGAGGACCCTGAACTCCGGTCTAAATAAGATGATAAAGTTAGGAAGGGGTATAATTTGTGTGGGTTTTATGTAACGTTTGAATAAATTCACTCACTGTTAGAGCCTTGGTGACATTTAAGCACAACTCTTTAGATTAATGCCCTGGACCATTTGTTGCTGGTTTAATGCATCCCATTCCTGTTGTTGTTCACAGTTCAAAGAAATTTATTATCAAAGTACGTATATGCCACCGTGAACAACCCTGAGATTCATTTTTCTTGCAGTCATTCACAGTAGAATAAAGAAATGCAGCAGAATCACTGAAAAGCTACATACAAATACTGACAGTCAACGTGCAATAGACAAACTGCAAATATAAAAAACACAATTAAAAAAATAATAATACTGAGAATATGTCCTTGAAAGTAAATCTATAGGTTGTGGAACCAGTTTAGAGTTGAGGTGAGTATTGTTATCCACTCTGATTCAGGAGCCTGATGGTTGAAGGGTAATAACTGTTCCTAACCTGGTAGTGTGGGACCTAAGACTCCAGTACCACCTGCCCGGTGGCAGCAGCAAGAAGAGAGCATGGCCTAAATGGTGAGGCTCCTTGATGATAGATGCTGCTTTCTTGTGGTAGAGTTTCTTATGGGCTCAATGATGGGGAGGGACTGGGCTGTATCCATTACTTTTTTAGCTTTTCCATCCTGGGACTGGTGACTCCATGCTGGGCCATGATGCAATCCATCAGGATATTCTCCACTATGCATCTGTAGAAATGTATCAAGGTTTTAGATGACATGCTGAATCACACACACACACAGATACTCACAAACACACTCACTCAGACACAGACACATAATGTATGTCACAAAAACAAAGGAGCTGGTTGTGGACTACCGGAGGAATGGAGACAGGCTAATCCCTATTGACATAAATGGATCTGTGTTTGGCGGGGTGAACAGCTTTAAATTCCTTGGCATACACATCATGAGGAACTCACGTGATCTGTACCTACTGGCTGTGTGGTGCAAAAAAGCACAACAGTGCCACTTTCATCTCAGACAGCTGAAGAAGTTTGGTGTGGGCCCCCAAATCCTAAGAACCTTCTACAGGGGCACAATTGAGAGCATCCTGACTGGCTGCATCACTGCCTGGTATGGGAACTGTACTTCCTTCAATCGCAAGACTCTGCAGGGAGTGGTGCGGACAGCCCAGCACATCAGCTTCTTCCACCAGGCCATCAGACTGATTAATTCATGCTGACACAACTGTATTTCTACTCTATATTGACTGTCTTTTTGTACATACTATTTATTACAAATGATTAAATTGCACATTTAGATTCAGACATAATGTAAAGGATTTCACTCCTCTTATATGTGAAGGATACAGGTGATAAAGTCAATTCAATTCACACACACACTTACACAAACATACACACCCAGACTCACACTCTCTCTCTCTCACACACACACAAACACCAACTTTGCCCAAGAATCCAAGAATGGAAAAGCCTACAGGAAGTGTTGAATATAGCCCAGGACATCAAAGAAAAAGCCCTTCCCATCATTAAGCACATCTACAAGGAGTGATGCCACAAGAAAGCAGCCTCCATCATCAAAGACATAGAACATAGAATAGTGCAGCAGAGTACAGGCCCTTCTGCCCACAATGTTGTGCCGACCTTCAAATCCTGCTTCCCATATAACCCCCTACACCTTAAATTCCTCCATGTACCTGTCTAGTAGTCTCTTAAATTTCACTAGTGTATCTGCCTCCACTGATTTAGGCAGTGCATTCCACGCACCAACCACTCTCTGAGTAAAAAACCTTCCTCTAATATTCCCCTTCAACTTCCCACCCCTTACCTTAAAGCCATGTCCTCTTGTATTGAGCAGTGGTTCCCTGGGGAAGAGGCACTGGCTGTCCACTCTATCTATTCCACTTAATATCTTGTATACCTCTATCATGTCTCCTCTCATCCTCCTTCTCTCCAAAGAGTAAAGCCCTAGCTCCCTTAATCTCTGATCATAATCCATACTCTCTAAACCAGGCAGCATCCTGGTATATCTCCTCTGTACCCTTTCCAATGCTTCCACATCCTTCCGATAGTGAGGCGACCAGAACTGGACACAGTACACCAAGTGTGGCCTGACTAGAGTTTTATAGAGCTGCATCATCACATCGTGTCTCTTAAACTCTATCCCTTAACTTATGAAAGCTAACATCCCATAAGCTTTCTTATCTACCCTATCTACCTTTGAGGCAACTTTCAGGGATCTGTGGACATGTACCCCCAGATCCCTCTGCTCCTCCACCCTACCAAGTATCCTGCCATTTACTTTGTAATCTGCCTTGGAGTTTGTCCTTCCAAAGTGTACCACCTCAGACTTCTCCAGGTTGAACTCCGTCTGCCACTTCTCAGCCCACTTCTGCATCCTATCAATGTCTCTCTGCAATCTTCGACAATCCTCTACACTATCTACAACACCACCAACCTTTGTGTCGTCTGCAAACTTGCCAACCCACCCTTCTACCTCCACATCCAGGTCATTAATAAAAATCACAAAAAGTAGAGATCCCAGAACCAATCCTTGTGGGACACTACTAGTCACAACCTTTCAATCCGAATGTACTCCCTCCACCACGGCCTTCTGCTTTCTGCAGACAAGCCAATTCTGAATCTACCTGGTCAAATTTCACTGGATCCCATGCCTTCTGAATAAGCCTACAGTGTGGAACCTTATCAAATGCCTTACTAAAATCCATGTGGATCACATCCACTGCATTACCCTTATCGATATGACTGGTCACCTCCTCAAAGAACTATCAGGCTTGTTAGACACGATCTGCCCTTCATAAAGCCATGCTGACTGTCCCTGATCAGACCACGATTCTCTAAATGCCCATAGCTCCTACCTCTAAGAATCTTTTCCAACAGCTTTCCCACCACAGACGTAAGGCTCACTGGTCTATAATTACCCGGACTATCCCTACTACCTTTTTTGAACAAGGGGACAACATTCGCCTCCCTCCAATCCTCCGGTGCCATTCCTGTGGACAATGAGGACATAAAGATCCTAGCCAGAGACTCAGCAATCTCTTCCCTTGCCTCATGGAGCAGCCTGGGGAATATTCCGTCAGGCCCCGGGGATTTATCCGTCTTAATGTATTTTAACAACTCCAACACCTCCTCTCCCTTAATATCAACATGCTCCAGAACATCAATCTCACTCATTGTCCTCATTGTCATCAACTTCCCTCTCATTGGTGAATACCGAAGAGAAGTATTCTTTGAGGACCTCGCTCACTTCCACAGCCTCCAGGCACATCTTCCCACCTTTATCTCTAATCGATACTACCTTCACTCCTGTCATCCTTTTGTTCTTCACATAATTGAAGAATGCTTTGGGATTTTCCTTTACCCTACTCGCCAAGGCCTTATCACGCCCCCTTCTTGCTCTTCTCAGCCCCTTCTTAAGCTTCTTTCTTGCTACCCTATATTCCTCAATAGCCCCATCTGATCCTTGCTTCCTAAACCTCATGTATGCTGCCTTCTTCCACCCAACTAGATTTTCCACCTCACTTGTCACCCATGGTTCCTTCACCCTACCATTCTTTATCTTCCTCACTGGGACAAATTTATCCCTAACATCCTGCAAGATATCCCTAAACATCGATCACATGTCCATAGTATATTTCCCTGCAAAAACATCATCCCAATTCACACCTGCAAGTTCTAGCCTTATAGCCTCATAATTTGCCCTTCCCCAATTGAAAATGTCCCTGTCCTCTCTGATTCTATCCTTTTCCAAGATAATGCTAAAGGCCAGGGAGCAGTGGTCACTGTCCCCCAGATGCTTACCCACTGAGAGATCTGTGACCTGACCCGGTTTGTTACCTAATACTAGATCTAGTATGGCATTCCCCCAGTTGGCCTGTCAACATACTGTGACAGGAATCCGTCCTGGACACACTTAACAAACTCTGCCTTATCTAAACCCTTGGAACTAATCAGGTGCCAATCAATATCAGGGAAGTTAAAGTCACCCATGATAACAACCCTGTTATGTTTGCACCTTTCCAAAATCTGCCTCCCAATCTGCTCCTCAGTATCTCTGCTGCTACCAGGGGGCCTATAGAATACCCCCAGTAGAGTAACTGCTCCCTTCCTGTTTCTGACTTCCACCCATACTGACTCAAAACAGGATCCTGCTATATTACCCACCCTTTCTGTAGATGTAATAGTATCCCTGACCAGTAATGCCACCCCTCCTCCCCTTTTCCCCCCTCTCTATCCCTTTTAAAGCACTGAAATCCAGGAATATTGAGAATCCATTCCTGCTCTGGTGTCTGCCAAGTCTCTGTAATGGCCACTACATAATAATTCCATGTATATATCCAAGCTCTCAGTTCATTACCTTTGTTCCTGATGCTTCTTGCATTGAAGTACATGCACTTTAGCCCTTCTACCTTACTACCTTTACACCCTTTATTCTGCTTCTCTTTCCTCAAAACCTCTTTATATAGTAGATCTGACTTTACTCCATGCACTTCTTCCAATGCTCTATCGCTCTGGGTCCCAACCCCCTTGCAAATTAGTTTAAACCCTCCCGAACCATGCTAGCAAACCTACCTGCAAGGATATTGCTCCCCCTCGAGTTCAGGTGCAACCCATCCAATCTGTACAGGTCCCACCTTCCTCAGAAGAGATCCCAATGATCCAAAAATCTAAAACCCTGCCCCCTGCACCAACTCCTCAGCCACGCATTCAACTGCCACCTACTCCAATTCTTACCATCACTATCACGTAGCACTGGCAGCAATCCTGAGAATGCCACCCATGAGGTCCTGTTCTTCAGCGTTCTGCCTAGTTCCCGAAACTCACACTTCAGGACCTCATCCCTGTTCCTGCCTATGTTGTTGGTACCAACATATACCACGACTTCTGGTTGCTTTCCCTCTCGTACCAGGATGTCGTGCACCCGGTCAGAGACATCTCGGACCCTGGCACCCAGGAGGCAACAAACCATGCGGGTGTCCTTCTCACGTCCACAAAGTCTTCTGTCTGCTCCCCGACTGTAGAGTTCCCAATGACGACAGCTCTCCTCTTCTCCGTCCCACCCTTCTGCTCCACATGGTCAGACTCAGTGCCAGAGTCCCTGCCACCGTGGCTCACCCCTGGTCGGTCGTCCCCGCCGACAGTATCCAGGATGGTATACTTATTATTCAGTGGAATGGCTACAGGGGTTCTCTGCACTACCTATCTACTCACCTTTGCTTTTGCTTTCCCCCTCTGTGACTGTCACTGGCAGCCTATGTGCGACTACATCCCTGTAGTTCTCATCTATGACTGCCTCATTCTCCTTTATGAGTGGAAGGTCATCCAGCTGCTGCTCCAGATTCCTCACACGGTCTTCCATATCGGCCCGTTGCATGCACTTCTGGCAGATGTGACTCTGCGGGAGACGGGAGCTCCCCCAAGACTACCACATCTCACATGAGAGGCACATCACCGTCCCAGGAGGCATTGTAAAGCCTAATTGGGAGCAAGCTCATCCTCCGCCTCTTCTCGTCAAAGCCTCTTGAGTCAAACACTCAAAGCTCCACTCCTTCACTGGCTCACTCACTCACTGGCTGCTCCACTTGAGCTACCCCTCTATTTGTTTGTTTGAGCTTTTCAAACTGCTTGGTCACCTGACCTTGATTGCCCAATCAGCTGTTTTCTGCTGAGTCTGAGCTATTCAAATCTTAATTGTCTAATCAACTGCTTTCTGCTGAGCTATTCAAATCTTGATTGACTTGATTGCACAGTCTAACTGCCAAAATTGCCAGAAAATCTCAGGTCAAAGCCTCAAAGCTCCTCTCCTTCACTGGCCCACCCACTCACTGGCTGCTTTCCACCTCACATTCAAGGCCATGCTTTCTTCTCAGTGCTAGCATCAGGAAGGAGGTACAGGAGCCTTAGGTCCTACACCACCAGGTTTAAAAACAATTGTTACCTATTAACCTTCAGGCTCTTGAACCGACCTGAATATTTTCAATTAGCTCAATACTGAACTGTTTCCATAACCTATGAATTCACTTTCAAGGACCCTGCAAATCACATCTAGTATTATTGATTTAGTTACAGTATATGTTTTTGTATTTGCACAGATTGTCTTCTATTGCACAATTGTTGTTTTTCAGTCTTTGTATGTAGTTTTGCATTGATTCTTTTGTATTTCTTAGTTCCATTGTCAATGCCTGCAAGAAAATGAATCTCAAGATAATATGCACGTTCAATATGCTTTGCCTCACTTCTTCAGACTGGCTATCATTTAGACCCGATGAAGGGTCTCGATCTGAAACATCAGTTGGCCTTTTTCCTCCAGAGACGCTGCCTGGTCTGCTAAGCTCCTTCAGCTGTTTGTTTTGTTTTTGCTATTGTTATATATTGATGAAGAATTATCTGTATTGGGATAACAGCTTTTTACCATCCTTATCAGTGAATTACAGGAAGCAATCTGGAGTCATAGTTCAGGGATAAATAGCAGGAGGGAGATTAGTGGGATGAATGGACAAGAAAATCACTGAGGGTCTGAGCCCTGCAGAAAGCAGAGAGTGAGGGGGAGGTAAAGATGTGATTGCTGGTAGGATAGTAAAATAAGTAAGATCCCACAGTTCTGGATATAATAACATTGGAATAAAGTAAGACCATATACTGCTAGGCTTAGAGATTTTATAATGTGTAATTAAAAAAGATGCAGTTAATTACATGCTGAAAGAATTCGAAATACATGCCAAACTGTGTTTCAGATAGGCATAATTTAAAACAACATTTCTCTGTTTGATTTTTTATACATGCCAGAGTATTTCTTCAAATAACCCTAGCTGCACAAAAATGTAAGAATGTAGTTGTATGTAGTCTGTGAAAATAAATGCATGAAGCTCAGATACTATTTTCCCCTCATATTAACCTTTGCCTTCTAATTTTTGTTTCTATTTTCCCTGGGCAAAAGACTGTATGTATTAACCCAGTCAATGTTCATCACACCTCTATTTACCAACCCTGCGCTCCAAGGAATAATTAATACAGCCTCTGGATTTGAGGAATGACTCTCCAAAGTGTCATGTACTCCTCCAGATCCTGAAGGCAATCAATATTTTTGGGTAGCATGGTAGCATAGCTGTTAGTGCTTGTGATCACTGATTTCCACCATTTTTACAGTCAATTCCCACCATTGTCTGTAAGGAGGTTGTACATTCTAACACTTGATCACATGGTTTCCTCTGGGTACTCTGCATTGCTTCCACATTCTAAAGGTTAGAGTTAGTGAGTAGTGGGCATGTTACATTGACACTGGAATTGTGGGCTGCCCCCAGCACAATCCTTGGACTGTGTTATTGAAGCAAAGTAATACATTTAACAGTATGTTTCTAAGTACCCGTGACAAATAAAGCTTATCTTTTATCTTAACATCCTAGCCTATGCAACTTCTCCCTGTAATTCAAGTCCCCGAGTCCTGGCAACATTCAGGTAAATCTTCTTTGCACTCTTTCCTGCTCCTACCCCACTCTTCCATCAGAATATGGAGCTGCAGACTGAGGGAGGGTTGGAGATCACAGTATTATGTTGCTCAAGCAGAAAAATATTGAGGCTAAAGGAAAGCTCAACCATGATATTACAGAAAAGCAGACAGGACTCAAAGGACCACTAGCCTGCTCCTGAAACTAATTCTTTTGTTGTATAGCAACAAGCTGAAGTCTTGGAAATGGGGTTCCCTTGTGTTCAATTAACTGCTGACAATGTTAATAGCTTGCATTGTTTATATTTTCTACTGGATCAGAGTTAAGTAAATAATACTAAATCTAGCGGTAGGCAATGAAGCAGATAAAGTCTGCCTTTGAGTTCAGTAATCCCCATTCAGAGAATATTCAGAATGATAGCCAATCACCTCAATGAGCAATTCGTAAGAAGAATATTAAAGAGCTTCTAATATTTCTCATTAAAAAATAATTAAAAACACATAAGCCATAATCATTTGATGATACAATGAAAATTAACTCTAAATGTGGACCAAGGACTGAGTACTGTTTAATACCCCTCAGAGTATCAGAAGTTCTGGTTGTTTTCATCATTGTGGAAGATCTGGTTTGTCACAAGAGCTCACTAGAAGAGTACTGCTAAGAAACAGGACTTGGCCCACAATGTTTGTCTCAAATTAAGTTACTGTTATGTTATCTGTGTGCATAACATTGATATCTCTATATCCAGACAGCTAAACTCCCAAGGAGTTAAACCATCTGGCACCTAGCTTCTGGTAAAGTCACACATGGCAGTAAGGTCAAGGCGGAGATTCCAGAGGAAGAGAGATCTAACCAAGCCTTCAACTGTGAGGCTGGCAGAAAATGATGACTTATCACAATGCCAGTGAATGTGGAAGAAAGCTGCAACAGTGAAGGGTCCCCACTCAGCTCCATGCTTCTGACCACAATCTGTGCATCACACTGCCCCCATTTTAACAATATCGAGCACAGGCATTCTCCATTAAGGGAATTTACCCAAAAATATGTGGATCCTGGATCAGTCTCTATAGCCAGCTGAGGACCCACTAATAGACAAACCCTTAGGAGAGCATCATACACGACTAGAGTGATCATGCAATTACCATTCTACGGCTGCTCTTGTGCCTTTCTAAATTCCACTTAAATGTTCCTATCACATCTGCCTCAACCACCTCTTCGGAAATCAAGTTCCAGGCACCGACAACTCCCTATGTAAAGTTTGCCTTGTAAATCACCTTTACACTTTTCCCCTCTCACAAAACCTGGTACCATCTGGTATTTGACATTTCCCTTATGGAAGGAAGACTGTCTATTACTCCATGTAAGCCTTGCATGGCCATGTAAGCCTTATATACGTTTTTTAAAACTTTCATTTCTGTAAGACAAAAAGATATAGGGGCATATTTGGGCCATTTAGCCCATCTAGATTGTTCTAGCATTCAGTCATGGCTGATTATTTCTCAGCCCCATTCTCCCATCTTTTCCATGTAGCACTTAATCTTGTTTTCACCAATCAAGAACCTATCGATCTCTGCCTTAAATATACCCAGTGACTTGGTCTTTAGAGTCCTCAGTAGTAATGAATTCCACAGATTCACCAAACTTTGACTAAAAACCTTCTTTCTCATCTCAGTTTTAAAAGGAAATGCCTCTATTTTGACGCTATGCCCTTGGATCCCTGACTCTCCTGTCAGGAAATGTAGAGGAAGCTTGACCCAAACACAGAGCAACGGAGATAATTTAGTGGCGAGTGAGTTCTTTAATAATAAACTGCTAAGTAACAAGCCACGAGAGGTCACAAAACAAGAGAGAACAGGTAGTTAATCCAACAAAGTAACTGAAGGCTAGGAACAACTGGTTGAGGCTGGCTGGTTTGATGGGTGAACAAGGACTGTGGATGAGAGCTGGGTTTAAATAGGCAGCAGGTGATGAGTTGTAAATGAGTGACAGACAACTTCTGTTAATTGAGTGGAGACTGGGAGGAGCCTGCAAGTGCAGGCCTAACATCTCCTACAAATGGGTGCATCCTCTCCACATCCACTCTATTCAGGTATTTAGTTATATCTGAACAACGCAAAGAGTAGTGGGTAGTGAGAGGTAGTGGGTGGTGTGAAGTTATTCAAGAAATCTGTGCGACAAGGGGCAAATAGGATCAAAAGTACCCATCATGTTAGCATAACTTGGATGAACACTCCATAACTCACTTACAGAACTACCATATTTTTACAAAATAAACTTTACTCTAAATAAAAAATATTCACAAGAATATACCATTCAATGACTTTTTATTCTTTACATTACTTAGTCAATGCTTTCTGTACTGTTCTGTTACATTCCTGCACATCAATAGCACTGCTACTACTCATGTGGCAATCTGGGGTGGTATATTAACCACTACAATAAATGAGTGGCTTCCTCCCCCAACCCAGCCCCTCCCTTTACAGTAGGCAAAGAACCCTACAAATGTGGTCTTCTCCACCGAGTGCTTATGGTGGCTGCGCCAAGCTTCAGTGCATCCCTCAGTTTGAACTCCTGCAGCCTGGAATGTGCCAGTTGGCAGCACTCCTCCATGGACATCTCAATATGTTGGCAGACCAGCAGGTTTCAAGCAGACCAAAAGGCGTCTTTCACCAAGTTGATGATCTTCCAGGACCATCCAGGGGCACTTGATATTAATCTTGATATGGGCCTCTGAGAACAGCTGGTTGATCAGAGTCCTCTGTCATGCCCTTGCTCTCTTTTTGAACAATGCATTTAATTTAATTATATATATAATAATTATTATTTATTTAATATATAATATATTAATTATATATATAATTGTAATTTGTATTTTATTATGTATTGCAATGTATACAAAACAAAAAAGTTCACATGTGTGCCAGTGATATCAAACCTGATTCTAATTCTAATTCTGATTCCGATTCTGAAAAGAATACATAATTGTTGCTGTTCTTGCATTCATTAAGTAAACCCATCCCATTGTACCGCCTTTGCTGAAATTCCTCAATCTATCACAGCCAGGTCAACATTCATACTTACATACAGTGTCTAATAAGATTAGTGGAAAAGAATCCAGAAACTTTATTTCCCGGCAAAACTATATTTGGAACATTGTGTGTTGGTTAGGTCTCTTTCCTGAGGAACGGTTGTACGTGCAATATCAAGAGGATGGCAAAGTTTGATGGGATGGATGCAGAGTTATTGCTTCCTGTGGCTGGAGTGCCCAGCACCAGATATCACAATGTCAACATTGAAGTTGACTACTCAGTACAGAGATGAGAAAAAAAATCTCCACCCAGCTTAGGAATTCCCTTTAGAGAATTTAGAGGCTCAGTTGCACTGTATATTTAAGCTCTGATCAATAGAAATTTATATATTAAAATGATGAAGTGACAAGAAATTATCCAATGAAAATGGTTTTGTCGTGAATAATTAATGTAGCACATAGTAGAGCTGATTATCCCCTGTCTCTGTTTCTTATATTCTTACCAATTGACCTGTATTCATAACATCAAATTGTGTGATCTCACCGATGTTTCAGAATTCTGTTTTGAAACTGCAGCCTTCACGTCCACTCTATGATTGTAAACTGTTATTGCACTTGTATCTTCCACAGGGTAAAATTCATTACCATTCCTCCATCCACTTTCCATTGATGACATTAGTTCCCAAACACACACAAGCAAATGTGATATGAAAAATTTTATAATAACTCAAGCATTGATTGAAGTTCAAAATGTGTCACACAGTCTACATTCTCAGAAAATGCCAAAATCACAGCACTGAGAAAGGTCCCTGAAAAAAAGCTGTGCTCACTAATAGTGTCTGCAGAGGTCTAATTTTTCATTCTATATTTTGAGCTCTCTGCAATTTCTGAGAGTTTGGGATTGAATTTATCCTGTAAGCTTTTCACAATCCACCCCTTTAGAAGGTTTGCATTTATATTGAATATTTTGTATCTCATTTCAATTGTAATAGCTTTTTTATGTATTGTCTTGTGCAGGTACAAACCTTGATATTGTTAGGAGATTCTATTGTGTTATTTGCTGTCAAAAGCATTCGTATGAAGTCACATAGAGCTGATACATTTGCATCCAAAAAGTATGCATCAAGCATCCAATGTATACAAATTTCAAAGTTAGTTCAAAGTTAATTTATTATCGAAGTACATATGCGTCACCATATACAACCCTGAGATTCATTTTCTTGTGGACATTCACAGTACATAGAAAAAGTACAAGAGAGACAATGAAAGACCACACCCAACAGGAAGGACAAGCAATCAATGTACAAAAGAGAACAAACTGTGTAAATTCAGAAGGAAATAAAAAGAACTGATAAATAGAAAAAGAACTAAAATGACCAATTTTAGAAAATACTAGGAACAATTGAACCCACTTAGATTAACACTACTCAGGACAGAAGGAGGAAGAGAAATAACAGACATTAAAAATCATACACGACAGTCAGATAAAACTTCTAAGAATATATTTTCATCAACGAAACAGGATTCAGCACTTCACCTGAGCATATGCAATTCTGATAAGTACACACCACTAAACTTAAGTGAAAGCACAACCCAGAAAAATGAAGAAATTATCACTATCAAAGAAAAAGTTAACCAATAGAAGAGCATGACCCCACTTAGAAGACATCCCCGCTATCTGAGCAGTCCGAATTTCAATGAGGAAGTGTTGAATACGTGGCTCAGAGTTCGAGACCTCTTCCCAGAAACAGAGGGATTCTTTATGACAATACAGAACCAGCTGGTTAACACAAAAAATGAACAAAATAATGAAAGACAACAAATACAGAAAATTTCAAAAGAAACCTGAAACAATCCAACAAATTACAGGATCCTGCAGCAGTTTAACTCAGTCTGAGTACTTACATAGGCACAATCGGGTGGTAAACATCATGCACCAAACTCTTGCTAAAGCTCATAAAGGACACCGTATCTCTATAAGTACTAGCCCAAACCAGTTGTAGTGTCAAAGGTCTACAAACTATATTATAATTGATTTGTTATTACAGATAGGAGAATCAATAATAATTGCCCGGTTATAACATTACAGGATAAACAGCAAGATCAACTTACTTAATAGATATAGCCATTCGAACAGGCATAACATATCGAAATCAATGTGAAAAATATCAAAAATGTCTTGAATTAAAAGAGGAAATTGAAAGATTATGGAACATGAACAGTACAGTGATGGGGCGAGTGAAGCTGAATGAAGTTATCCCCTTTGTTCATGAGTCTAATGCTTGAGGAATAATAACTGTGTCTGAACAGGGTAGTGTTGGTCCTAAGGTTCTTGTACCTCCTTCCTGATGGCAGCACTGAGAAAGTAGCATGGTCTGGCTGGTGGGAGTCCTTGATGATGGATGCTGCTTTCCTGCGACAGCACTCTATGTAGATGTGCTCAGTGGTGGGGAATGTTGTGGACTGGACAGTATCCACTACTTTTTGGAGGTGTTTCCTTTCATAGGCATTAGTATTTCCATGCCAGGCCATGATGCAACTGGTCAATATACTCTTCATAACACATCTGTGGAAGTTTGTCAAAATTTTAATGACATGTCAAATCCCTGCAAATGTCAAAGAAAGTACAAAGAGATTAAAAGTGATCAATTTGAGGGTGAGCATTCATTTTGTCCTCTTCTTCTTCCAGTGCTGTTTCCACCAGAAGCAAATTTCTATGCTGTTTCAATGCCTCTTTAATAACTGCGCTCCCTGGCTACAGAATATTCTTTAATTCAATTATTGTACTGTTGGATACCCATATATATCTCAATGCCAACCCTACCCAAAACCCGACTCTAGAATCACCAGTCTGTAGGCTTGTTATCTGCACAGTATCCAAAATACTGGCCCAGGATCCTCACTATGCCCTTTTTTATAGAGTCATAGAGTGCTACAGCACAAAAATAGGCATTTTGGCCCATCTAGCCCATACCAAATTGTCATTCTGCCTAGTCCTATTGACCCGCACCTGGACCAAAGCCATCCATAACCTTCCCATCCGCTTACTTCTTGTAGCTTCTCTGAAATGTTCCAATCAGACCCAAATCCACCACTTCCACTGGCAGATTGTTCCACACTCTCACCAACCTCTGAGTGAAGAAATTCCTCCTCAGTTTCCCCTTAGATATTTAAACATTCACCCTTAATCTATGGCCTCTAGTTCTATTCCCACTTCAACATCAGTTGAAGAAGCCTGCTTGCATTAACCCTAGCTACACTCCCTCATTGTCTTGTATATCTCTATAAATCTCCTCTCATTCTACACCGTAGGGAGTGAAGTCCAAACCTATTTGCTATAGCTCAGCTCCTCGAGTCCTGGCAACATTCTTGTAAATTTTCTCTTCACTCTTTCATTCGTATTGATAGGTTTCCTGTAGGTGGCTGTCCAGAACAGCACACAGTACTCCGAACTGCACACAGCTCTTATTTGATCCTATTCTCTCCCGTGCCAATACCTGGAGAGTACTCACTCAGGACTAGCTGCTTTTTATGCCCGATAGTACTTCTGGTCTCTCAGATTCATACTGTTTAATACAAGGACATCCCTTTTGAACAGAGGTGAGGAGGAATTTCTTTAGCCAGAAAGTAGTGAATCTGTGGAATTCATTGCCACAGACACTGGTGAAGGCCAAGTCAGTGGGTATATTTGAAGCAGAGGTTGATAGCTTCTTGATTATTCAGGCATCATAGATAGGAGAAGGTAGGAGAATAGGGTTGAGTGGGATAATAAATCAGCCATAATACAATGGTAGAGCAAACTTGATGGGCCAAATAGCCTAATTCTGTTTCTATGTCTTATGTTCTTATGGTCTCACACATATATATATTAAGTTTCCATGAGGCAGCGCAGCACGGCAGCAGCGACCTTTCAGACCTGGTGTTACTTTAATTTAATTTTCTATTTTAAGTTTGATACACAATTTTCGATTAGGGCACATGGATAACAGAGTGGCTATCTACCATCGCCAGATACTACTACAATACAGAGATCGCCCAAAAACAAACCTTCACAAAGATCTGCTGGCTGAATTACGCGACGTCGGCTTGCTGAGGGGAATGGGCCTACATTCCTCGGACTTGCCTGATGCTGGTAGCCGGAGACGGAGACGTCGAAAGCGATGTGCGAGGAAGCAGAAGCGAGGCAACTGGGCAGGGGTCCGTGCCAGGCTAAAAGCAAACCCTAGCCGGCCGGCTCTCCCATCCATTCTGCTCTCCGATGTCCGCTCCCTGGACAATAAAATGGACTACATCCAACTCCAACGTAATACTCGGCGTGAGTACAGAGTTTGTTCCGCGTATGTCTTCACAGAGACATGGCTCACTGATGGGATTTCGGATGCTGCCATCCAGCTAGACGGGCTAGCTTTGTTTCGTTCGGACAGAGATGCAGCTGTCTCCGGTAAGACTCAAGGTGGTGGCTTGTGTGTCTACGTCAACATGGAATGGTGTAAGAACTGCGTGCTGGTTTCCAGACACTGCTCATCGTTAGTGGAGTTTGTGGCTGTTAGATGCAGACCATTTTATTTGCCACAGGAATTCACTTCTGTTCTTATATTCGGTGTCTACATTCCCCCCAGCGCTAATGCTAAGGAGGTGCACTGTGAACTGTACGGGGCTATTAGCGAACTGCAGAACGCACACCCTGATGGTTTGTTTATTGTCGCCGGTGATTTTAACCAAGCGAACCTTAAGTCAGTGCTCCCCAAATTCCATCAGTATGTGGACTTTGCAACGAGGGGGGAGAACGTGTTGGACCTGGTTTACACAAACATCCCCGACGCGTACCGGGCGGAGCCCTGCCCCCACCTCGGATACTCAGACCACATCTCTGTTATGCTAATCCCAGCATACAGACCGCTCACCAGGCGCTCCAGACCAGTTCAGAAGCAGGTGAAAACATGGCCAGCAGGAGCCATCTCAGCTCTTCAAGACTGCTTTGAGCACACTGACTGGCACATGTTCAGGGAGGCTGCAACCGATGGCGACTCTACCAACTTAGAGGAGTACACAGCATCAGTGACCAGCTACATCAGCAAGTGCATTGATGATGTTACTCTGTCCAAGACCATCACTGTACGTGCCAACCAGAAGCCATGGATGACCGCGGAGGTGCGTGCGCTGCTGAGGACCCGTGACTCTGCCTTCAGAGCAGGCGACAAGGCAGCTCTAACAACAGCAAGGGCCAAACTGTCCCGAGCCATCAGAGGGGCAAAGCGTGCACATGCCCAGCTAATCCACAGCCACTTCCTGGACAGCAGCGACACGCGGCGCAAGTGGAAGGGCATCCAGGACATCACCAATTACAGGATAACATCACCTGACTGTGCAGGTGATGCCTCCCTCCCAGATGTGCTGGACAACTTCTACGCCCAGTTAGAGGCAGAAAATGACGTGGGGGCGAGGAAGTCCACCCCTCCTCCAAATGACCAGGTGCTGTGTCTCTCCGTGGCCAACGTGAGAAGAACCTTGTGCAGGGTCAACCCACGGAAGGCTGCTGGACCAGACAACATTCCCGGTAGAGTGCTCAGAGGATGTGCAGACCAGCTAGCAGATGTTCTCACTGACATCTTCAACATCTCCCTGAGCAGCGCCACCATTCCAACGTGCTTCAAGGCCACCACCATCGTCCCTGTGCCGAAGAAGTCTTCAGTGTCCTGCCTAAATGACTACCGTCCCGTTGCACTTACATCCAACATCATGAAGTGTTTCGAGAGGCTCGTCATGAGGCATATCAAGACCTGCTGCTCCCCTCACTGGACCCCCTGCAGTTTGCGTACCGTTCCAACTGCTCAACAGATGACGCCATTGCCACCACCCTCCACCTGGCCCTAACCCACCTGGACAAAAAAGACACAAACGTTCGGATGCTGTTCATAGACTTCAGTTCAGCATTCAACACAATCATCCCTCAGAAACTGTTTGGAAAGCTGAGCCTATTGGGCCTGAACACCTCCCTCTGCAACTGGATCCTAGACTTCCTGACTGGGAGATCTCAGTCAGTCCGGATCGGGAGCAGCATCTCCAACACCATCACACTGAGCACGGGGGCTCCCCAGGGCTGTGTGCTCAGTCCACTGCTGTTCACTCTGCTGACCCACGACTGTACTGCAACACACAGCTCGAACACATCATCAAGTTCACCGATGACACCACCGTGGTGGGTCTCATCAGCAAGAACGATGAGTCAGCTTACAGAGAGGAGGTGCAGCGGCTAATGGACTGGTGCAGAGCCAATGACCTGTCTCTGAATGTGAACAAAACAAAAGAGATGGTTGGTGACTTAAGGAGGGCGCAGAGCAACCACTCCCTGCTGAACATCAACGGCTCCTCGGTAGAGATCGTAAAGAGCACCAAATTTCCTGGTGTTCACCTGGCGGAGAATCTCACCTGGTCCCTCAACACCAGCTCCATAGCAAAGAAAGCCCAGCAGCGTCTCTACTTTCTGCGAAGGCTGAGGAAATTCCATCTCTCACCCCCCATCCTCATCACATTCTATGGGGGTTGAATTGAGAGCATCCTGAGCAGCTGCATCACTGCCTGGTTCGGAAATTGCACCATCTCGGATCGCAAGACCCTGCAGTGGATAGTGAGGCCAGTTGAGAAGATCATCGGGGTCTCTCTTCCTACCATCACAGACATTTACACTACATGCTGCATCCACAAAAGAAACAGCATTATGAAGGACCTATTCACCCCTCATACAATCTCTTCTCCCTCCTGCTGTCTGGGAAATGGCTCCGAAGCTTTTGGGCTCTCACGGCCAGACTATGTAACAGTTTCTTCCCCCAAGCTATCAGACTCTTCAATACCTGAAGCCTGGACTGACACCTTGCCCTATTGTCCTGTTTATTATTTATTGTAATGCCTGCACTGTTTTTGTGCACATTATGCAGTCCAGTGTAGGTATGTAGTCTAGTGTAGCTTTCTTTTTTTTTTACGTAGTTCAGTTTAGTTTTTGTACTGCGTCATGTAAACCATGGTCCTGAAAAACATGTCTCATTTTTACTATGCACTGTACCAGCAGTTATGGTCAAATAGACAATAAAAGTGACTTGACTTGATATATCTTCTTGCTTGGCTAAAAGACGAGCTTTTCTTTCATGTGAAACCAACGTTTGGGTTTTTAATTTAATTTTATATTTTGACTTCAATATAATGAATTATTTCGAGACTGAGAAGCACCATATATTTTGTTTATTCTACCCTCTCCAGCTTCACTGGACTTGTGTACATACCTCATCACACCCAGAGCAAAATTATCTCGAGTATCTTTATCAATGTTAACACACAAAATACATCACAAACAATATATCTAATCACTATCATACAGATACTTGTGGGAGTTATCATGTCTAAATTGCTGTTATATTTCCCTTAGTATAACAATGACTGCACTTTATGTATTTGGCAGCATGGTAACATATCGGTTAGTGCAAAGCTTTACAGTGCTGGAGATCAGCAGCTAGGGTTCAATTCCTACCGTTGTCTGTGAGGACTTTGAACATTCTCCCCATGACTACCGGGATTTCCTCTGGGTGCTCCAGTTTTCTACAACATTCCAAAAGATGTACAGGTTCCACAGTGATCGGGTCTCTGGCACTGAGCCTGGTTCCATGGTGCAGAAGGGAAAGAGGAAGATGAGGAATGTGTTAGTCATAGGGGATTCCATAATGAGAGGAACAGACAGGGGGCTCTGTCATCCTGATGGAGATACCCACTTGGTGTGTAGCCTCCCAGGTGCCCAGGTACGGGATGTCTCAGATCGGGTGCAAAGTATTCTGAAGGGAGAGGGTGAAAAGCCAGAAAGTTTGGTACACTTTGGCACCAATGACATGGGTAGAAAAAGGGAGGAGGTCCTGAAGAGAGAATTCAGGAAGTTAGGTAGGAAGCTGAAAAGCAGGACCTCTAGGGTAGTAATCTCAGGATTGCTGCCTGTGCCGCGTGCTAGTGAGTGCAAGAATAGCATGATCAGGTGTATTAATGTGTGACTGAGAGACTGGTGTAGGGGGCAGGGTTTCAGGTTCCTGGATCATTGGGGACTCTTCTGGGGAGGTACGACCTGTACAAAAAGGATGGGTTACACCTGAACCCAAAGAGGTCCAATGTCCCAGCAGGCAGGTTTAATTGAGCTGTTAGGGAGGGTTTAAACTAATTTGGCAGGGGGATGGGAACTGGAGTGATAGGACTGAGGAACAGAAAAACAGAAATAAATCAAAGATAGTGTTCAACAGAGATGACAGAAAGGACAGGCAGGAGGTGAGACATAATCACAGCCAGTGGGATGATTTACAGGGCAACAGAAGCATGGTACAGTTAAAACAGAAAGCATCATGTACTGGACTGAAAGCGTTATATTTGAATGGATGCGGCATAAGGAATAAAATGGATGATCTTGAAATTCGGCTACAGATTGGCAAGTATGAAACTGTGGCTATCTCTGAAACTTGGCTAACGGATGGCGGCCATTGGGAGCTGAACGTCCAAGGATATACGGTGTATTGGAAAGATACGTTAGTAGGCAGACGGGGTGGTATGGCTCTGTGTATAAGAAATAATATTAAATCATTAGAAAGAGATTACGTACGATTGGAAGGTGTAGGGTCTCTATGGGTTGAGTTAAGAAATGGCAAGGGTAAAAGGACCCGAATGGCAGTTGTATACAGGCCTTCAAACAGCAGCCGAGATGTGGATTACAAGTTACAGTATGAGATAGAAAAGATGTGTCAGAAAGGCAATGTCATGATAATCGTTGGGGATTTTAACATGAAAATGGATTGGGAAAACCAGGTCAGTACTGGACATCAAGAGAGAGAATTTGTAGAATGTCTAAGGGACGGCTTTTTAGAACAGCTTGTTGTTGAGCCTACTAGGGGATCAGCTGTGCTGGATTGGATGTTGTGCAATGACCCAGAGGTGATAAGAGAGCTTAAGGTTAAGGAACCCTTAGGGAACAGTGATCACAATATGACTGAGTTCACATTGAAATTTGAGAAAGAGAAACTAAATTCCAATCTGTCGGTATTTCAGTGGAATAAAGGAAATTACAATGGCATGAGAGGGGAACTCGTCTAAGTTGACTGGAAATGGACACGAGCAGGAAGGATAGCAGAGCAGTAATGGCTGGAGTTTCTGTGAAAAATGAGAGAAATGCAAGACAGATATATTCCAAATAAGAGGAAATTTTCAAAGGGAATAAGGACACTACCATGGCTGACAAGTGAAGTCAGAGCCTAAGTAAAAGCAAAAGAGAGGGCATACAAAGAAGCCAGAGCTAGTGGGAAGATAGAAGGTTGGGAAGCTATTAAAAACTTGCAGAAGGAAACTAAGAAGGTCATTAAGAAGGAAAAGATGAATTATGAAAGGAAGCTGGCAATTAATATCAAAGAAGATAGAGGGCTAAGGGTAAGCCTAGGTAGTTCTAGGGTAGGGACATGTTCGGCACAGCTTTGTGGGCCAAAGGGCCTGTATTGTGCTGTAGGTTTTCTATGTTTCTAAGATACTAAAAGCTTTTTAAGTATATAAAGGGTAAAAGAGAGTCCAGGGTAGATTTAGGACTAATACAAATTGACTCTGGGGATATTGTAATTGTAACCCCCTGGGTCCCATCAGGCTCGCTCAGCTCATTCTCGTCTAGGGAGAGCAGCCTTCGGCCCCGCCAAACTGGGTAATCAGCTTGTGTGGATGCTGTGTGATGTCCCCGCCTCGCCAAAGAACAAACAGGACACCATATGCGATTAAATGATTACAATTTATAAAGATTACTATAACTAAGTAATTAATAATGATAGAATAAACCAGCCATGATTGAATAGCAAAGCAGGTCAATGGCGTGAATGGCCTAATTTTGGGCATATGATAGATATTGCCTTCTTGAGGCATTGACTCATATAGATAGATCTGATGGTGGGAAGTGATGTGCCAGAGATGTACTTGCCTGTGTTTGACCCACATTCCCCTAAACTTTCCTATCCATGTAGCTGATCATGAACATTGTAGACTATGGTGCACAGAGATGTTAATCCTAACACCCTAATGTTTAATGCACTGAGCAGCTTGACAGCACATTTAGCTCAACTCAGATATGCTCTGTTTTCTGTGTTGATTTAAATGTAAATGTGCTAGGGACCATGCCTAACTGCTAAACTGGCCACATTCCAGTGGCTTAATTAATCAATGTTCTGAGATGCCGGCTGTACAAATTTCAGGGACTTTATCAAGTTCTCAAAGTATCTCATTTTAGACTCAAGGACATGAATTTGGCATAGTTTATCTTAAGCCATAGAAGGCTTTATAAGGCATTAGTCAGCATCAGAAGGACTTTATTGCCAGTATGTGAAGCATACTGATTGTGGCTTAGTGCTAGGCATAAAACACAAGACAATACTGCAAACAGCCCATGAACAATCAACAATTAGCAGAATATTTACATGAGCAAACGTCAGTAATCAAACTTAAATAAATATGAACATATGAAAAGACTCAATAACAATCAACAGAACAAGGAGATCAGAAAAGGCCATTTAACAGATGTTGTGCAGAGGCAGTGAGGGGATGAGACTTGAGTGATTTTTGTTGGGAAGCTGGGTAGCTACAGGGAAGAAGCTATGGAGATGACGAGCAGTCCTGGTGCAGATTGACTTGAAACATCTCCCTGGTGGCAATTTAGTGAATAGGTGACTGCCAGGATGGGTTGAGTCAGCAGAATTTTTTCAGCTTGTTTCTTCACTCTGGCAATGAACAGGATTTTTAATGTCAGACCACACTTGGAGTATTGTGAGCAAACAAGAGAAAATCTGCAGATGCTGGAAATCCAAGCAACACACACTAAATGCTAGAGGAACTCAGCAGACCAGGCAGCATCTATGGAGAAGAGTACAGTCAATGAACGTTTCAGGCCAAGACCCTGCATAAGGACTGGAAAAAAAATGAGTCAGAGGAAGAAAGTGGGGAGGGGAGGGGGAAGAAGAACAAAAAGATGATAGGTGAAATGGGGTGGGGAGGAACCATGAGGTGATAGGTGAAATGGGTGGGGGGGTGAAGTAAAGAGCTGGGAAGTCGATTGGTGAAAGGGATACAAGGCTGGAGAAGGGGGAATCTGATAGGAGAGGACAGAAGATCATGGAAGAAATAAAAGGGCGAGGAGCACCAGAGGGAGATGATAAGATGAGAGAGGGAAATGGGAATGGAGAAAGCTGAAGGAGGGGATAGGGGGAGGAGGCTTTACCAGAAGTTTGAGAAATCGATGTTCAGGCCATCAGGCTGAAGGCTACCCAAACAGAATATAAGGTGTTGCTTCTCCAACCTGACTGTGGCCTCATTGCAACATGGACTGTTACATTGGGACGAGAATGGGAAGTGGAATTATAATGAGTGCCTGCTTTTTCTGCTGGACAGAGCATAGGTGATTGGTACCCAGTCTACGCTGGGTCTCACCAATATACAGGAGGCCACACCAGGAGCACCAGACACAGTAGATGACCCCAACAATCTCATGTAATTGTCACCTCACCTGGAATGTAGTTTGTTGCCATGAATTGTAGTGTGGGAGGAGATGTAGAGGTAGGTGTAGCACTTGTTCTGCTTGCAAGGGTAAGTGCCAGGAGGGAGATCAGTGGGGAGAGATAAATGGACAAGGAAGTCACGTAGGAAGTAATCCCTGTGGAAAGCAGGAAGTGGGGAGGAGGGTAAAATGTGCTTAGTGGTGGGATCCCACTGAAGAAGGCAGAGGTTACAGAGAATTATGATTTGGATGTGGAGACTGGTAGGGTGGTAGGTGAAGACAAGAGGAACCCTATCCCTGGTGGGATGGCAGGATGATAGTGTGAGAGCAGACATGTGTGAAATGAAAAAGGTGTGTTTGAGGGAAGCAATGATGGTGGAGGAAGAGAAGTCCCTTTCTCAGAGTGGTCGTGGAGAACATGTTTCATATAGTGGGGGAGTCTAGGGTCAGAGGGCACAAAGTAAGAATAGAAGGACAGAGAGTAGAGAATCCATGGAATTCATTGCCACAAATGGCTGGAGAGGCCAAGCCATTGGGTGCATTTAAAACGGGTTTTTTTAGGTTATGGATTACTAATGGTGTCAAAGGTTATGGGAGAAGGCAGGGGAATGGGGTTGAGAGGGAGACTATATCAGACGTGATTGAATATTGGAGTGGATTCAATGGGCCAAATGGCCTAATTCTGTTCCTATGTCTTATGTCTTATGTCATCATTTGCCATTTAAATCTGAAAGCCGTGAAGTTGACACATAACAAAACTAGGGAAAATATCACATGCCTAGAAACTGAGTATGCTGCAAAAAAATGCATGCTATGATCATAGAACACAATAATGGTTTTGTGGCAGACAACCCAATCAATGTAAACTTTCATGGTTGCCTTGAACACTACAGAATATCTCTCACATATTTTCCTTTACACAAGCTTTGAAAGGAAAGGCAACATCAGAGACATTGTCTGAATCCTTGTGGGAATAAAAGAGAAGCTGGGAGAGATGGTTAGATGCATGTGGGAGTGAGAGAGAGGCAATGGTGAAGGGGGCACAGTTTGGGCCTTAAGTTGGTGGAAGGATGGTTCAGATGACCAGAGATCAAGGTGACTGACAGAGTGGAGATCAAGGCATGCACTAGGAGCTGATTATAGATTACAGGAAAAGAAAAACAGAGGTCCATAAGCCAGTTAGAAAGTGTCAGTAAGTTTAAATTCCCCTGTGTTATCATTTCAAACCATCTGTCCTGGGCCTAGCACATTAGAACCATTACAGAGAAGGCATAGCAGTGCTTCTACTTTCTTAGAAGTTTGCGAAAATTTGGCATGCTAATTAAACTTGACAAACTTCTATAGATGCATGGCTGATGACTGGTTGTATCACAGTCTGGTATGGAAACATCAATGCCCTTGAATGGAAAAGCCTACAAAAGTTAGTTAATACAGATTAGTCCATCATAGGTATTATTATTGGGTTAATTATAGCCTCATGTAGTAAGGTATAGGAAAAGCTTTTGAAAACTGGTTTGTTATAGTCTTGTGTACTGATGTATACTGAAAAAAACAGTTTTGCATGTCGTCCTTATAGCCATATAAGATACAGAAGCAGACTTAGGCCATTCAGCCCATTGAGTCTGCATGGCTGATCACAGATCCCACTCAACCCCATACATCTGCCTTCTCACTATAAACTTTGATGCCCTGACCAATCAGGAAACTATCAATATTTGCTTTAAATACACCCACAGTCCTGGCTTCAAACTCTGCCTGTGGCAGAGCATTCCACAAATTCACTACTCTCTGGTTAAGAGAATTCCTCCTTAACTCTGTTCTAAAGAGTCACCCCTCAATTTTGAGGCTGTGTCCTCTAGCAATGGACACCCGCACCATAGTAAATGTCCTCTCCACATCAACTTTATCTAGTCCTTTCAACATTTGGTAGGATTCAATGAGATCTCCCCGCATTCTTCTAAATTCCAATGAGTATGGGCTCAAAGCTGCCAAAGCTCCTCATATGATAACCTCTTCATTCCCAGAATCATCCTTGTGAACCTCCTCTGGACTGTCTCCAATGACAACACATCTTTTCTGAGGTATGGGCCCCAAAACTATTGACAATACTCAAGTGCAACCTGACTAGTGTCTTATAAAGGCTCAGTATTTCTCCTTGTTTTATATTCTATTCCCCTTGAAATAAATGCAAACATTGCATTTGCCTTCTTTACCACAGACTCAACTTGTAAATTAACCTCCTGAGAGCCTAGCACGAGGAATCCTAAGCCCCTTTGCACCTCCGATGTTTGAATTTTCTCCCCATTTAGATAATAGTCTGCACTTTTGTTCCTTTTACCAAAATGCATTATCATTCATTTCCCAACACTGTATTCCATCTGCCACTTCTTTGCCATTCTTCCAATTTGTCTAAGTCCTGTTACAATTGCATTGCTTCCTCAGCACCACCTACCCCTCCAACTATCTTTGTATCATCCATAAACTTTGCCACAAAGCTATCAATTCCATTATCCATATTACTGATAAACAACTTGAAATGTAGTGGTTCCAATACTGACCCCTGAGGAACACCACTAGTCACTGGCAGCCAACACAAAAGGCCCCCTTTATTCCTACTCATGGCCTCCTGCATGTCAGCCATTCTTCTATCCTTTCCAGTATCTTTCCTGTAATGCCTTGGGCTTTTATCTTGTTAAGCAGTCTCATGTGTGACACCATATCAAATACCTTCTGAAAATCCAAGTACATGACATCCCCTACCCCTCCTTTGTCCACCTTGCTTGTTACTTCCTTGAAGAACTCTAACAGATTTGTCAGGCAAGAATTCCCTTTACAGAAACCATGCTGACTTTGACTTATTTTATCATTAGTCTCTAAGTACTCCGAAAACTCATCCTTAAAATTTGACTCAAACTCTTTCCCAACCACTGAGGTTACTCTGAATGGCCTATAATTACCTTTCTTTTGTCTTCCCTAATTCTTAAATGGTGGAGTGACATTTGCAATTTTCCAGTCCTCTCGAATCATGCCAGAATCAAATGATTCTTGAAAGTTCATAAACAATGTATCTGCTATTTCTTCAGGAACTTCTTTCAGTACTGTGGGATATAGTCCAGGTGACTTATCCACTTTAAGACCTTTTAGTTTGCCGTGCACTTTGTCCTTTGTAATAGCAACGGCACTCACTCCTGCTCGCTGACACCCATAGACCTCAGTCACAATACTAATGTCTTCCACAGTGAAGACAGATGCAAAGTACTGATTAAGTTCATCCACCATTTCTTTGTCCCCCATTACTACCTCACCAGCATCATTTTCCAGTGGTCCAATACCAACTCTCACTTCTGTTTTACTGAAAATACTTTTGATATCCTGATTTATATTAACTGCTGGTTTGCCCTCATATTTCATTTTTTTTCCCTTCTTATGTCTTTTTTAGTTGTCTCTTGTTGGATTTCATAAACTTTCCAATCATCCAACTTCCCAGTCACTTTTGTTACATTATATGCCCTTTCCTTGGCTTTTATGCAGTCCTTAACTTCCTTTGTCAGCCACAGTTGCCTAACCCTTCCATTTGAGAACTTCTTCCTCTGTGGGACATGTCTATCCTGTACCTAGTGAACTATTCCCAGAAATGTCAGCTACCTCTGCTCTGCCGTCACCCCACAAGAATCCCCTCAAATCTACCTGAGCAAGCTCCTCTTCAATGCCTCTGTAATTCCCTTTATTCCCTTGCAAAATTGATACATCTAACCTATTCTTCTCCTGCTCAAATTGCAGTATGAATTCAATCATATTATGATCACTTTCTCTTATGGGTTCCTTTATCTTAAGCTCAGTAATGAAAGCTGAATTATTACACAACACCCAATCTAAGATAGCTGTTGATGCACCATCAATAACTCTCTCTGAGACGTGAAGTCGAGTTAATCACCTTTTATTGACTGGAAGAAAGAACAAGCAGTAGTTGACCACCATACTACATCCTGGAGAATGAGGCCGGGCTCAGGCCTCAATCGCCTTTATACAGGGGTCTGTGGGAGGAGCCACAGGAGCAGTCTGCAGGGGGCGTGTCCAGACAGGTATATGTAGTTCACCACATTCACCCCCCCCCCCCTTTGTTTTAAAAGAGAGTCCCCATGGGGCGAAGTTTCTTACAAGTATATTTACAGGTTAAGTCTATCAGGTGGTCGAATCTGTCGCTGCGATCTACGTAGCACCAGCTGTGATTGCACCGGTGCCGGTGGTGATTGCACCAGAGACGGTGGTTGTGCTGGTTCCGGCCTAACTGGAGGTGTCAGCCCACTAGGCATCAGTGATCCCTCATGCATGTGCGAGGCGCCTGGTATATGCGCGTGTGAGACGCCCGGTATAGGAGTGTCATGAGGAGACTGTGTAGGGCTCGGTGTGCGCAATGTCACCTCGGGTACAGGGTTCATAGTTACAGCGGAGTGTTCGGGGTAGTGGTCTGCTGCTCCTGCGGGCGCCAGGTCGCGGACAGAGACTGTGACCTCCTGCCCATCAGGTAAGACCACGTAAGCATACTGGGGGTTCGCATGTAGAAGGTGAACCCTCTCGACCAGCGGGGAGTATTTATTGCTCCTCACATGTTTCCGGAGCAGCACTGGCCCCGGGGACATCAGCCAAGCTGGTAGGGAGGTCCCAGTGGCAGACTTCCTGGGAAAAGAGAATAGGTGCTCGTGAGGGGTGTCATTGGTGGACGTACATAACAGGGAGCGGATAGAGTGGAGTGCCTCAGGGAGGACCTCCCGCCATCGAGAGATCGGCAACCCTTTTGACTTAAGGACTAAAAGTGTGGCCTTCCACACTGTGGCATTCTCCCTCTCCACCTGTCCATTTCCCCGGGGATTATAACTCGTAGTCCAACTAGTAGCAATGCCCCTACCCAGCAGGTACTGGCGCAGCTCGTCACTCATAAAGGAGGATCCTCTATCACTGTGGATATAGCAGGGATATCCGAACAGAGTGAAGAGCTGGCGCAGGGCTTTTATGACGGACGTGGTAGTGGTGTTGGGGCTGGGGATGGCAAAGGGGAATCGCGAGTACTCGTCGTTAATATTGAGAAAGTAGACATTGCGATTGGTGGAGGGAAGGGGGCCCTTAAAGTCAACACTCAGTCGCTCAAAGGGGCGGGTGGCCTTGATAAGTTGTGCCTTTTCAGGACGGTAGAAGTGTGGTTTGCACTCAGCGCAGATTTGGCAGTCCCTGGTCATAGTCCTGATGTCCTCAAGGGAGTACGGCAGGTTCCGGGCTTTCACGAAATGGTAAAATCGGGTGACCCCCGGGTGGCAAAGATGTGCATGGAGGGCGTATAGCTGGTAGAGCTGCGCGCTGGCACACGCTCCCCGGGATAGGGCATCAGGGGGCTCATTGAGCCTTCCAGGCCGGTACAGGATAGGTGGAGAGTTCTATTCTCCACCGCAAAATTTTATCATTTTTGATTTTGCCCCGCTGTTGGTTGCTGAACATGAACGCAACTGAGCACTGGTCAGTCAGCAAGGTGAACCTTTTGCCGGCGAGATAGTGCTTCCAGTGCCTAATAGCTTCCACTATGGCTTGGGCTTCTTTCTCCACCGCGGAGTGCCAAATTTCAGAGCCTTGAAGGGTACAAGAAAAGAATGCTACTGGCCTGCCTGCCTGATTGAGGGTAGCAGCCAGCGCGAAGTTGGAGGCGTCACTCTCTACTTGGAAGGGAATGGTCTCGTCCACCGCATGCATCGTTGCTTTGGCAATCTCCCCTCTAATGCGGCTGAAGGCCGCGCAGGCCTCGGCAGAGAGGGGAAAAGTGGTAGACCTGACCAGGGGGCGGGCCTTGTCTGCGTAATGGGGGACCCATTGGGCGTAATAGGAAAAGAAGCCCAGGCACCGTCTGAGGGCTTGGAGGGTGGTGGGAAGAGGGACCCCGTTCTCCACGACATACCCAAGGATAGCGAGTCGGGTGGTTCCGAACTCACACTTGTCCCTATTATACGTAAGGTTCAGGGCTTTGGCCACTTGGAAAAATCGTTGGAGGTTGGCGTTGTGATCCGGCCAGTCGTGACCACAGATGGTGATGTTATCCAGATAGGGAAATGTGGCCTTCAGTTCGCACTGGTCCACCATCCGGTCCATTTCCCTCTGGAAGACCGAGACACCATTTGTGACACCAAATGGGACGCGCAGGAAGTGATAGAGCCTGCCGCCTGCCTCAAAGGCGGTGTAGGGGCCGTCCTCCGGGCAGATGGGGAGCTGATGATAAGCGGATTTCAGATCTATTGTCGAGTACACCTTGTACTGAGCTATCTGGTTGACCATATCCGCGATGCGGGGTAGGGGGTAAGCGTCAAGCTGCGTGAACCTATTGATGGTCTGGCTATAGTCCACGACCATCCTATTTTTCTGCCCGGTCCGAACAACAACCACCTGGGCCCTCCAAGGGCTTGTGCTTGGCTCAATGATCCCCTCCCTGAGCAGCCGCTGCACCTCTGACTGAATGAAGGCCCTGTCCCCCGCGCTGTACCTCCTGCTTTTAGTTGCCACAGGTTTACAGTCGGGGGTCAGATTGGCGAACAGCAGTGGGGGAGGGATCTTGAGGGTGGAGAGGCTGCAAGTGGTGTCAGTGGCGCAGCTGTCGGCATGGTGCTGGGTGGGACGTGCGGTTCGGTGTGTGTGTGTGTGTGCAGTAACGGGGTATATGGCAAGGTCCCACAAAACTGAGGATTCCTGACAGTGAGTGGTGGGAGGGCCCGTCATATGCCATAGTCACACTTTCGAGGTGGCTCTGGAAGTCCAGCCTCAATAGCACAGGTGCGCACAGTTAAGGCATGACCAGTAGCGCAAAGTTCCGATATTCTGTGCCCTGCACCACCAATGTCGCTACACAACCCACCCGGATGTCTGTGGAATACGACCCAGAAGCCAAGGTGACCCTCTGGCTTACCGGCCGTGTCACGAGTCTGCAGCGTTGCACTGTGTCCGGGTCAATAAAACTCTCAGTGCTGCCCATGTCAAACAGGCAGCTAGTCCTGTGCCCCTCCACCAGGATGTCCATCATTGACCTTGCAAGCTGGTGTGGGGTGCTTTGGTTGAGGGTTACGGTGACCAGAGTTGAACTGCCGTCTTGGTGCCCGGTAAGCACCGGTGGGTAGGGGGCGGGGCATGTTGGCGCCGACAAAGATGGCCGCCCCCATCCGGGCATGCAAGATGGCGGCCCCCATGCCTCGCACGAGGCGGGCAGGCAAGATGGCGGCCCCCATGCCTCACACGCAGCGCTGCCCGACCCCGCTCGTGGTTTAGACTTACAGACCTTGGCGAAATGGCCCTTCTTCCCGCAGCTGGAGCAGGTCGCTTCTCGGGCCGGGCAGCGTTTTTGGGGGTGCTTCTCGAGTCCGCAGAAGTAACACTGCGTGGGCTTGCGACTGGCAGCAGCTGTGGTCGGGTTCAGGGAGTTCGTGGACTCGCGACTGGCAGTGGCGTTGGCGAATTCGCTCGCGGGAACCGGTGGTGGCAGGGTCTGAGGTGTCCACGGAACCAGCGGGGGATCGCGCGGCTGGACAGCGTCAGCGTTGTGCAGAGCAGCCTCCAGCATGTCGGCCGTCTCGATCGCCGAGTGTAAGGTAAGATCGGCATTTTCCAGCAGCCGCTGGCGCACGTACACTGACTGATTCCTGTAACAAAGGCGTCTCGTACTAGCAGCTCCGCATGCTGTTCCGCCGTGTGCGTTTTGCAATCGCAAGTCCGCACGAGTGTCTGTAGGGCTCAGAGAAACTGAGCGCTCGACTCTGCAGGCCGCTGTCATCGCATAGCTAAGCGATGTCTTACATAGACGGTGTTCACCGGCCGCAGGTACTGTCTTTTGAGGGCTTCCAGTGCCCCTTCGTAGGTCGGCAGGCCTCTGATAAGTGAGTAAACTTTCGGGGTGACCCTCGAGAGGAGAATTCGGTGCATAACAGCGGGTTCAGTTGCACTAACCTCCTCCAAGTATGATTGGAAGCATGCAAGCCAGAGTTCAAAGGCAAGAGCTGCTTCAGGGCCTTGGGGGTTCAAATCCAATCTTTCCGGACATAAAACGCTTTCCATGTTTTAAAACTTCCAGTCAATAAAATTGATGCACCATCAATAACTCTCTCTGAGATGTGAAGTCGAGATATCGCCTTTTATTGACTGGAAGAAAGAACAAGCAGTGGTTGACCACCATACTACAACCTGGAGAATGAGGCCGGGCTCAGGCCTCAATCGCCTTTATACCGGGGTCTGTGGGAGGAGCCACAGGAGCAGTCAGCAGAGGGGCGTGTCCAGACAGGTATATGTAGTTCACCACAGCTGTTTCCCAAGTAGGCTCAAGCACCAGCTGCTCTAAAAAGCCATCTCATAGGCATTCAACAAATTCCATCTCTTGTGATCCAGTGTGAACCTGATTTTCCCAATCCCCTTACATATTGAAGTTCCCCATTACAATTGTGACATGGCCCTTATTACATGCCCTTTCCAGCTCCCTCTGCGATCTCATCCCCACATCTTGGATGCTATTTGGAGGCCTGTATATGATGCCCAAAATGGTTGTTTTACCCTTGCTCTTTCTTAACTCCACCCGCAAAGATTCAACGTTCTCTGACCTTATGTCATTTCTTTTTAAAGATGTAATTCCATCCCTTACCAACAGAGCCACACAACCGCCTGTGTCTTCTTGCCTGCCTTTTCCTTACAAAGTATATCTTTTGATATTAAGCTCCCAACCACCATCTTCTTTCAGCCACGACTCAGTGATGCCTGCAACGTCATACCGACCAATCTCTAGTTACGCCATGAGTTCATCTACCTTATTCCAAATACTATGTGCATTTAAATACAGCACCTTCAGTCCTGCATTCTTTGCCCTTTTGAATTTTGCCTCTGTGGTACAATACAACTCTTTGCACTGTCTGGACTTGTACCTAGTCCTTCATTACATTCATTTTACCCTTACTATCTACTTGTAAACCTGTTGGCTCATCCTCAGCTCCATCTTCCTGGTTCCAATCCCCTTGCCATATTAGTTTAAACCACTCCCAACAGCTTTAACAAACCTGCCCGCAAGGATATTGGTCCCCCTCAGATTCATGTGCAACCTCTCCTTTTTGCACAGGTCACACCTGCCTCAGAAGAGGTCCATATGATCCAGGAATCTGAATCCCTGCCCCCTGCTCCAATTCTTCAGCCACGCATTTATCTGCCACCTCTTTCTATGCCTTTCCTCACTGTCACATGGCACAGGTAGAAATCCCAAGATTACTACCCTTGAGGTCCTGCTTCTCACCTTTCTTCCTAACTCCCTATATTCTGTTCTCCTCCCTTTTTCTACCTATGTTGTTGGTACCAAAATGTACCATGAATTCTGGCTGCCATGGTGAGATAGATTGGAAGATTCAGATGTATTGTCAGTTTATGAGAGGTTTGTTCAACAGTCTAATAACAGTGGAATAGAAACTGTGTTTGAGTCAAGCATTCAGGAAATCTATGATTTGTCCAAAGAGTCTGTGATTTTCAATAATCAGGCAATTTGATGGAATAAGCCCCCCCCCCCCCACCATCACTGAGCCTAACAAAGAGAGCTGTCTCAAGAAAGCAATATTCATCATCAAGGACACTCACCATAGTGTCATAGAGACATACAGCACAGAACAGGCCTTTTGGCACATCTATTCCATCCCAAAACCATTTAGACTGCCTGCTCCCATCAACCTGGACCTGGGCCATTGGCCACATACCCCTCCTATCCATGTACCTATCTAAGCTATTCTTGAACGTTGAAATCAAGCTTGCAAATACCACTTGTGCTGGCAGCTCATTCCACACTCTCACAACTCCCTGAGTGAAGAAGTTTCCCCTCATATTCCCCATAAACTTTCAACTTTTCAGCTTTAACCCATGACCTCTGGTTGAGGTTGCACCCAATCTCAGTGGAGAAAGCCGCTTGCACTTACCCTGTCTATACCCCTCGTATATCTCTGTCAAATCTCCTCTCAATCATCTGTTTTCTAAAGAATACAGTCCTAAACTATCCAATGTCTCCTTATACCTCAGGTCCTCCAGACCTGATAACATCCTTCTAAATTTTCTCTTCACTCTTCCAACCTTACTTACATCTTTCCTATAGGTAGGTAACTAAAACTGCACGCAATACTCCAAATTAGGCCTCACCAACATCTTATACCATTTCAACATAATATCCCATCTCCTGTAGTCAATATATTAATTTATAAAGTCCAATATGCCAAAAGCTTTCCTGACGATCCTATCTACCTGTGACGCCACTTTCAATGAACTATGGACCTGTATTCCCAGATCCTTTTGTTCTACCGCACTCCTATCATTCACTGCGTAAGACTGACCCTGTCTGGACCTGTCAGCTTGGCCATCTTCTCTTCTTGCTTCTACTAACAGGCAAGAAGTACAGAAGCGTTAGGTCCTATATGACAAGGTTCAGAAACAGTTATTACCCTTTAACCATCAGACTCCTGAACCATAAGACCATAAGACAAAGGAGCAGAAGTTGGCCATTCGGCCTATCGAGTCTGCTCCACCATTTCATCATGAGCTGATCCAATCTCCCCTTTAGTCCCATTCCCCCGCCTTCTCACCATAACCTTTGATGCCCTGACTGCTCAGATACCTATCAATCTCTGCCTTAAATACACCCAATGACTTGGCCTCCACTGCCACCTGTGGCAACAAATTCCATAGATTCACCACCCTCTGGCTAAAATTTTTTTTTCACATCTCTGTTCTGAATCGGCGCCCTGCAATCCTCAAGTCATGTCCTCTTGTACTAGACTCCCCCACCATGGGAAACAACTTTGCCACATCCACTCTGTCCATGCCTTTCAATATTTGAAATGTTTCTATGAGGTCCCCACTCATTCTTCTAAATCCAAGGAGTACAGTCCAAGAGCGGTCAAACATTCCTCATATGTTAACCCTCTCATTCCCGGAATCATTCTAGTGAATCTTCTCTGAACCCTCTCCAATGTCAGCACATCCTTTTTTAAATAAGGAGCCCAAAACTGCACACAGTACTCCAAGTGAGGTCTTACCAGTGCCTTATAGAGCCTCAACATCATATCTCTGCTGCTATTCTCTATTCCTCTAGAAATGAATGCCAACATTGCATTCGCCTTCTTCACCACCGACTCACCTGGAGGTTAACCTTGAGGGTATCCTGCATGAGGACTCCCAAGTCCTGTTGCATCTCAGCACTTTGAATTCTCTCCCCATTTAAATAATATTCTGCCCGTTTATTTCTTCTACCAAAGTGTATGACTGTACACTTTCCGACATTGTAATTCATTTGACAATTCTTTATTCATTCCTCCAATCTATCCAAGTCTCTGCAGACTCTCTGTTTCCTCAGCACTACCAGCCCCTCCACCTATCTTTGTATCATCAGCAAACTTAGCCACAAAGCAATCTATTCCATAACCCAAATTGTTGATATACAATGTAAAAAGAACCTGTGGAACACCACTGGTAACCGGCAGCCAACCAGAATGGGATCCCTTTATTCCCACTCTCTGTTTCCTGCCAATCAACCAACGTTCTATCCACTTCCCCGTATAACTTCCCCGTAATTCCATGGGCGCTTAACTTGTTTAGCAGCCTCACGTGTGGCACCTTGTCAAAGGCCTTCTGAAAATCCAAATACACAACATCCACTGCATCTCCCTCGTCTAGCCTACTTGTAATTTCCTCAAAAAATTGCACTAGGTTTGTCAGGCAGGATTTTCCTTTTCAGAAACCATGCTGGAGTTCTGCTTATCTTGTCATATGCCTCCAGATACTCCGTAACCTCATCCTTGACAATCGACTCCAACAACTTCCCAACCACCGATGTCAAGCTAACAGGTCTATAATTTCCTTTTTGCTTCTTTGCCCCCTTCTTGAATAGTGGAGTGATATTTGCAATCTTCCCGTCCTCCGGAACCAGGCCAGAATCTGTCGACTTTTGAAAGATCATTGCTAATGCCTCCGCAATCTCCACTGCTACTTCCTTCAGAACACGAAGGTGCATTCCATCTGGTCCTGGAGATTTATCTACCCTTAGACTATTCAGCTTCCTGAGTACTTACTCTGTCATAATTGTGACTGCGCATATTTCTCTTCCCTGACACCCTTGAATGTCCGATATATTGCTGATGTCTTCCTCAATGAAGACTGATGCAAAATACTCATTCAGTTCCTCCGCCATCTCCTTATCTCCCATTACAATTTCTCCAGCATCATTTTCTTTTGGTCCTATATCTACTCACACCTGTCTTTTACTCTTTATATGCTTGAAAAAGCTTTTAGTATCCTCTTTGATATTATTTGCTAGCTTCCTTTCATAGTTCATCTTTTCCCTCTTATGACTTACTTAGTTTCCTTTTGTAAGCTTTTAAAAACTTCCCAATCCTCTGTCTTCCCACTAATTTTTGCTTCCTTGTATGCCCTCTGCTTTGCTTTTACTTTGGCTTTGACTTCTCTTGTCAGCCACGGTTGCATCCTTTTTCCATTCGAAAATTTCTTCTTCTTTGGAATATATCTGTCTTGCACTTTCCTCACTTCTCGCATAAACTCCAGCTACTGCTGCTCTGCCGTCCTTCCTGCTAGTGTGTCTTTCCAGTCAACCTTGGCCAGTTCCTCTCTCATGCCACTAATTTCCTTTACTCCACTGAAATACCAACACATTAGATTTCGGCTTCTCTTTCTCAAATTTCACAGTGAACTCAATCATGTTATGATCACTGCCTCCTAAAGGTTCCTTCACTTCCATCTCTCTAATCACCTCTGGTTCATTACACAATACGCAATCCAGTACAGCTGATCCCCTAGTGGGCTCAACAACAAGCTGTTCTAAAAAGCCATCTCGTAGACATACTACAAATTCTCTCTCTTGAGATCCAGTGCCGACCTGATTTTCCCAATCGACTCGCATGTTAAAATCCCCTACAATTATCATAACACTGCCCGTCTGGCAAGCCTTTTCTATTTCCTGTTGTAATTTGTAGTCCATATCACTGCAGCTGTTAGGAGGCCTGTAGATAACTGCCATCAGGGTCCTTTTACCCCTGCGATTTCTTAGCTCAACCCATAAAGATTCTGTACCTTCCGATCCTATGTCAACTTTTTCTAATGATTTAATATCATTTCTTACCATTAAAGCCACGCCACCCCCTCTACCTACCTGCCTATCCTTCCAATTTACCATGTATCCTTGGAAGTTCAGCTCCCAGAGACATGCATCCCTTAGCCACGTCTCAGTGATGGCCACAATATCATACCTGCCAATCTCTAACTGTACAACAAGATCATCCACCTTATTCCTTATGCTACGTGCATTTAAGTATAACACCTTAAGTCCAGTATTTGGTACTTTTTGCATTGATTGCACTGCAACTTTATTGCACTGCAACTCATCCCAATGGCTGCAAATTTGCTCCATCACCTGCCTGTCCTTCCTGACATCCTTACGGCTCACTGCCTTAGATCTATTTCTGTTTTCCTTCTCCTCCGCTCCATCATTCCGGTTCCCATCCCCCAGCCAAATTAGTTTAAACTCTCCCTAACTGCTTTATTAAACCTTCCCACCAGGATATTGGTCCCCCTATGATTCAAGTTTAACCCGTCCTTTTTGTACAGGTCACAGCTGCCCCAAAAGAGGTCCCAATGATCCAGAAACTTGAATCCCTGCCCCCTGCTCCAATCCCTCAGCCACGCATTTATCCTCCACCTCATTCCATTCCTACTCTCACTGTCGCGTGGCACAGGCAGTAATCCCTAGATTACTACCTTTGCGGTCCTTCTTCTCAACTGCCTTCCTAACTCCTTATATTCTCCTTTCAGGACCTCTTCCCTTTTCCTACCTATGTCATTGGTACCTATATGTACCACAACCTCTGGCTCCTCACCCTCCCACTTCAGGATATCTTGGATGCGATCAGAAACATCCTGAACCCTGGCACCAGGGAGGCAAACTACCATCCGGGTCTCCTGACTGCATCCACAGAATTGCCTATCTGACCCCCTAACTATCGAGTCCCCCTATTACTACTGCCTTCCTCTTCCTTTCCCTACCCTTCTGAGCCACAGGGCCAGACTCTGTGCCAGAGTCACGGCCACTGTTGCTTCCCCCAGTTAGGTGGCCCCTCCCAACAGTACTCAAACAGGAGTATTTATTGTCAAGGGGTACAGCCACGAGGGTACTCTCTAGTACCTGACTCTTCCCCTTCCCCCTCTTAACCGTGACCCACCTGTCTGCCTCCCGTGGCCATGGTGTGACCACCTGCCTGTAACTCCTCTCTATCAACTCCTCATTCTCCCTGACCAGATGAAGGTCATCGAGCTGCTGCTCCAGTTCCAAGGACTCTGCAATTTATGTCCTCAGTATTGTTCATATATTCAGTAGAAAAGAAGAGATGTATCTGTCCATGCAATACCTTCTCCTTGTTGTTGCCATCAGGTAGGGGCACAGCAGCCTTCAATCCCACATGACCAGGTTCAGAAAAAGTTACTATCCTGCAAACATCAGGTCCTGACGCTGTGTGGATAACTTCATTCACCTCAGCACTGAACTGATTCCACAACCTGTTTTGTTTAGGTATATTTTTTACATAAATTTTATTGGATTTATTTGTATTCCTGCAAATGCATCCAAGCAAATGAATCACAAGTAGCATATGGTGATAACATACTATAAATATATGATAGCACTTGAGACTTCATGCACCTAATAATGTGGCCACTGAATGCATGTTCATGGTTCAGTGCTACTATACCTGGAACAGTACAACACAGCCACAGGCCCAATGGCTCAGTGTTGTGCTGAACTAGCTAAACTGTAAATCAAAAAAATCCCAAAAACTAATACCTCCAATAGATACTGTAACCCATCCACTTCAAAGTTAGACATGTTGTGCATTCATATCAGTTACCTTCCTATCAGTTTGAACCATTCTCCTCTAACCTCTCTTATTAACAAGGTGCTATCGCCCACAGAAATGCTGCTCACTGGATTCTTTTCCCTATTTTCCACACCATTCTCTCTCTAAAGACTGTTTTGCATGAAAATCCCAGGAGATCAGCAGCTTCTGAAATACTCAAGCCACCCATTCTGGCATCAACTATCATTCCACGGTCAAAATCAATTTTTATCACATTCCTTCCCTATACTGATGTTAACTGAACCTTTTGATCATGTCTGCGCACGTTTATGCTCCTCTGCCACATAATCAGCTGATTAGATATTTGCATCAACAAGCAGGTATTCAGGTGTACCTAATAAAGTGGCTACTGAGTGTATCTGTACTTTGATAATAAATTTACTTTGACTTTGACTTAAATAGTTAGGGTTATTTGAAAGAAGAATTACATATTATTGTTTTGTATTTTTTGGGGTTTGCTCCTGAGTTTCCCAACCTGCAAAATTGACTGCACTTTATACAGAACGTACTAGCTGTGTAATGTCCAGATAAATGCTAACTCATATTAATATGCAACTGTAGTACGACTCTCCTGTTAACCAGCAAGATCTAAAATCAGTGTAGGATAACAACAGTTTATGTGCTTCCTGCGGATCAGGAAGAAATCTTCCCACTGGCTCTTAAGAAAGCATTGCACAAGTAAATTCATTTTGAAGTCATATTCCTGTCACATGTAGCAACTATAACCCAATTGCTTCCGTACACAAAGCAAGTATGTCCAACCAGACAAATAATGCCATCTCAAACAGATAACAGATTTATTTTTGAGCTGATAAGATGGCTTTAAAACTCTGGTGGTTGAGAGTGTTCCTGAGGGGGAGAGCAGGATAGCATGTCCTTTCTGACTCTGACAGTATTGCAAGAGATGTCTAGAGGCGAGGTGTGCACTCACTGAAGAAGAGTAAAGAGTCGCTTAATAATTCATCAATTCAGGGTGCAAGATTATGTCAGTCAGGATTCTCAGGACTTATTCTCTTTGCTCTGAGGGGTATAGTCATTAACTCTGTCCACCTTTTTTGTTTATTGATATCTTGCAAAGAAAATTGCTGAAAGGACAATTCTAACTTCGTAGTTTCTTTTCTTTTTTGGAAAAACCTTTGCAAAGATGTAACACCTAACTGATTAAGAAATGCAAATAATTCAGAAAATGTGTAGCTCAGGTGGTTGATGGTTGAGTTGAGTTGTTCTCTGATCTTGACAATTTATTTGCAAACATTGCATTGCCATATGAGGAGACATTATCAGTACACTGTTAATTGTGGTGTTTCCTTCGAAAGCTTGGCTTTTATATACCTGTCATCAGCTGATTGGAAACTCAGTTGTGAGGTGGGGAGGAACTCTCATTGCTGATTGGTTGCATGGCACACTTTGTGTATTGTGATCCGGAATTTTGATGATATTGCCTCATAAATAGGATCGAGGTCTACATAGTTGTTTACAGAATTGTTCACAGAAAACCCTGCTTTTAGGAATTCTCTAGCATGCCACGTATTTGCTTGTGCCGTGATTTACACTAATGCCCAGTTGAATTTGTGAACCTCTCGATCTTCATGAGCATACACAGGGGAGAATAGGTCATGCCACTTTACAGCTGAACAACCAGCTGATGTTCGTGGATCCTTATTGATAGTTTTCTCCCGATTTGGCCAGTGTAATATTTGCTGCAGTCTGCACATTGGATTTTGTAGACCACATTGGTCTTGTCCAGCAGCTTGGTTCATTCTTTTAGTCTCCAAACTATTCTCCTCAACGTTGCTGTTGGCTTACCTGTGACCAAAATTCTATGTTTTTGGAGTAGTTGGGCGATCATTTCAGAAAGATTTTGAATGTATGAACGGATAACCCATTTGGTCGCTTCCTAGATGGTGTATTGTCGACCTTATAGGCATCTTCGTTTGAAGTTCAGGGCGTATCCATTTCATGCCTGTGTAAGTAATCAGATTGAATTAAACTGCTGTAGGATCCTGTAATGTGTTAGATTGTTTCTGGTTTTTCTTGGCATTCTCTGCATCTATTGTCTTGAATTTGTTGGTCCTTTCTGATGAATTTTTGATAATATTTTGTGTTAAACATCTTGTCCTGTATTGTCACAAGGAACACCTCTGTTTCTGGGAAGAGCTCTCCCAACTCTGAGCCAGGTGTTCAAAGCTTCCTTGTCAAATCTAGTCCACTCAAATTGTGGGTATGTCTTCCATGGAGGGCCATGCTCTTCCATCGGATTATGGGGATATCTTCTGTTGGTTAACTTTTTCTTCTATCGTGATGATGTCTTCATTTTTCTGGGTTGTTTTCTCCTTCAAGTTTAGTGATGTATACTTCTTAACAGAGTTGCATATGCTTGTGTGGAGTATTACTATTATCATTATATATTTGCACAGTTTCTCTTCTTTTGCACATTGCTTGCTTGTTAGTCCTAGTTTGTGTATAGTTTTTCCATTGATTCTATCATATTTCATTTTCTACTGTGAATGGCTGCATGAAAATGAATCTCAGGGTGGTGTATGTATGTGTGTGTATATAAACACACACACACACACACACACACACACACACACACACACACACACACACACACACACACACACACACACACACACACACACACACACACACACACACACACACACACTTACTTTGATAATAAATTTACTTTGAACTTTGATGAATGATGGTCTGGCCAAAAATGGGTATATTCCCTAACAAGTGAAAACATATATATTGAAACTACAATGTGATTCATTTGGCCCCACAGAGCCTCTCTGCCTTAACCTTGCTAAGGAAGTGTAATATATGTGATCTCTTCTCATCTTTTATGGGGGGCGCAGATGCATTGGGGTTGGCCTGACACTTTACAGCACCAGCGATCACAGTCAATGTTCAATTCCTACCACTGCCTGTAAGGGTTTCTACGTATTCCCCATGACCCTTTAGGTTTCCTCCGAGTGCTCCAGGTTCCTCTACTTCAAAAGATGTATAAGGTAAGTTGTGGGTATGCTATGTTGATGCCAGAAGCTTGGCAGCATTTCTGGGTTCCCCCAGCACATCCTCAGACTGTTTTGGTCATTGATACAAATGCCGTATTTCACTGTATGTTTCGATGTGACAATTAAAACTAATCTTTAAATCTTGAATACAGAGCAAGCTATTCAAGGACTGTGGGGAATGGCAAAATCTGCAGGCATTTCCCATGAATAAATAAAAAATTAGGCTCTGTCGGCTATTAACTCTTCATTTTTATTCTCTTTTCATGTTTGTTCATGCCTTTTAATTTCCATGCTTCCTGTTCATTACTGACAAATGATTTCACTCTACCTGTAAGTGCCCAATGATGTTACTGGGACAACTGTCTTGGGGATATCAACAAGTCTGACAGCAGGGGAGAGGAGAATTAATACCAGCAGAGATATTGTACAATCATTAACCACAACTGCCTCAGGCATTGTGTCGTTACAAGTCTGTGAGCTAATTCATCTCTCTCACACTCTCTTTGGCTCAATAATTTCTCCCAGCCACTAATGACACAACCACCGTTCACTACTTAAGCTAAATATACACAGACAAAAAGAACATAAGATGTTTTCTTCAAGCTAATCATAATTTTAAACTCCCTGCTGGTGGTTTGAATGCAGAACTTGGTACCACACAGAGTAGGTGAGGGGAATAGCAGGGATGCATTTAAGCGAAAACTAACAACCTGGAGGATGAATGAATGGAAAGAAACAAGAGTGGAGATAGTGGAAAAAGATTGGGAGGGGACTCCAATGGCAAGCTTAGGTGAGCTCAATCGAATAGCCCATAATCTACTGAATATGAAATAAGGATCTTCCTCTGGTGTCTCACCTCCTTCAGTCTATTCCATGGTTCTCTGTCCTCTCCCATCCAATTCCTTACTCTTCAAGACTTTGGTAAAGATAGGCAACATTTTGAGGGGTAAAGATAGGGTAAATGCAAGAAGGCTTTTTCCACTGAGGTTGGGTGAGACTAGAACTAGAGGTCATGGGTTAGTGGTGAAAAGTGAAATGTTTAAGGGGAACATGAGAGGGAACTTCTTCACCTTGAGGGTGGTGAAAATGTGGAACAAGCTGCCAGTGGAAGTGATTGATGCGAGGTTGATTTCGACATTTAAGAGAAATTTGGATAAGTACATGGATGGGAAGGGTATGGCAGGTAGTTGTCATTGGGACTAGACAGATTAATAGTTAGGCCTAGAGAAGATGGGCCAAAGGGCTGTTTCTGTGCCATAGTGTTGTATAACTCTATAACTTCTTTCACCTTTCACCTTCCAGATTCTCACATCATCTCTCCTTCCCCCTCACCTGGTCTCACCTATCATCCGTCAGACTGTACTCCTTACCCTTCCTCTGCCCACCCCCCACCTACTTATTTGAGTTTCTTCCCCCTTCCTATCCAGTTCTGAAGAAGAGTCTGGGCCATTTTGCTATTTCCTCCATAGATATTGCCTGACCTGCTGAGTTCCTCAAGCATTTTGTGTGTGATGCTCAGGTATTTATTTATGGATAATGTTCTTGCCTATTGGTAGATGACTGGAAACATGGCATTTTAGGAGTAAAGCAGATTTAGGCTAAGTTAGTTCTGAGTTAGGAGACTGTCTATAAATTCTAGATTGTCCTAAAGATGCAATATACATACAGGACACTCTTTGGCCACTTTAACAGTACTTGTATCCATGCTCGTTAATGTAAATATATAATCAGCCAACCATGTGGCAGCAACTTAATGCACACAAACATGCAGGAATGGTTAAGAGGTTTGGATGTTGTTCAGAGCGAATATCAGAATGGGGTAGAAGTGTGAACTAAGTAACTTTAACTGTGGAATGATTGTTGTTGGTGCCAGGTGGGATGGTTTGAGTATCTCAAAAACTGCTGGTCTCCTGGGATTTTCACATACAACACTCACTTGAGCTTGCAGAAGAAGGTGTAGAAGACAAAGGGTATCCTGTGGGCATCAGTTCTATGGGTGAAAATGCCTTATTAATGAAAGAGGTCAGAGGACCCTGAAGGGGAGTATCTTCACTTAGAATGTAGTGAAACAAGCTGCCAGCAGAGGTGGTAGATGTGGTTTGGTTGCAATATTTAAGAGACGTTTGGTTAAGTATGTGGATGGGAGAGATATGGAGGACTACGATCCAGTTGTGGGACAATGAGGTTAGGCAGAACAAAGGCTTAGCTCAGAGTAGATGGGACAAAGGGCCAGCTTCTATGCTGTAGCACTCTATAGTTTATTAAGAAACTCCAGGAAATCTGCAAGCATTCTGCATTCTATGAGTGACTCCAGGCTATGATAGTGGTGTTCATTTTGAAATTGACCAAGTTCAGGGCACCACAGTTAGCATGATGCTATTACAACTCAGGCCATCAGAGATTAGATTTTAGAGGTAATGTGGAGAAGACAAAAGAGATTATTGTTGACATCAGGAAGACACAGGTCAACATCTCTCCATTGCAGATCACTGGCTCTGCCATTGAGAAAGTGAAGAGCACAAAGTTCCTTGGTGTGCACATAATGGATGATCCATCCTGGACCTAAAACACCTCCTCACTAGTCAAGAAGGCACACCTTTTGAGGTGATTGAGGTGTGCAAGTTTCCTTGCACCCATTCTAATAACTTTCTACAGGAGCATTATCAAGAGTGTCCTGTTTGGCTGCATCATTGTGAGGTACAGAAGCTGCAAGGTTTGGGCCACAAGACCCTACAGAGGACAATAAAAACCACCAAGGTGATTTGTGACATCTGCTGAGAGCTTTGTAGATGAAGGACCCAAAGCATTGTTGGCGATCCCTACCACCCATCTCACAATCACTTTGACTCAATACTGTCAGGAAGGAGGTACAGGAGCACCAGGACTAGGACGGCCAGACTGTGCAACAACTTCTTCCCTCCGGCTGTGAGACAAATGAATACCCTGCCATCACCGAGGTCTTGTCACTAGGAGAGTGAGCTGTTTACTGTTCACTCTCTCACTGTGGTGCGCTTGACTATGTGCATTGTGAATTATGTTTTGTAAACTTATTTATAGTATAATATTTTGATTTATGTGTTGTGTGTGATATATATTGTGTGGGTGTACTGTGATCCAGAGGAATGTTGTTTCATTTGGTTGTACAGTCAGATGATAATAAACTCGAACTTGAACTTAAATACCAATGTCCTCTGTAAGGAGCCTGTACATCCTACACCCTCCCGTTGGAATCCATGGTTTTTGTATGGGTGCTCCAGTTTCCTCACACAGCCCAAATAAGTACCCGTTAGTTGGTTAGTAAATTATCCCAGCTTTGGGTTAAATCAGGTGTTGTTGGGGGTTGCGGGGCTGCTTGGTTCAAAGGGCCAGAAGGGTCTACTCCATGCTGCATCTCTAAATACAAAGAAAGTTCTAGTCAATTGATCAATTGATTTGATCAAGTTCGCCAGTTCAACTTGAGTTATCCAGCAAATTCAATTAGGAATTGAGGTGATCACTTATTCTTAATTGCCCATATTGAGGATTGGCAAAAAATGCAAGCCCCCTCCTTACATCCGCACAAATCCTGTAGCTCCTTAAACTGAGGCATTTCTTCAGCAGAAAGATCAGAGAAATTCAAGAACGCAGCTCACCACCAACTTAGCAAGCAAGGGCAATAAACACTAGTCTTGATGGCAATGCATAGCGTGGAATAGGCCTTTCTTGTCCTTCAAGCTATGCCACCCAGGAACCACCAACAATCCAGATTTAACCCTAACCAAATCATGGGACAATTTACAATAATCAATTAACCTACTAGCTGGTACGTATTTGAACTGTGGGAGGAAAGCAGAGCACGCCAGGCATTTATTTCATGGAGAGGATGTACAGGGTCTCATTACAAAGGACACTGGGATTGCACTCTGACTACTGGTGCCCCATGCTGTAATAGCATCATGCTAACCACTACACTACTGTGGTGCCCTATATACACACACAAACATATAAATAGAAAAAAAGTAAACAGCCAGTTTGGAGAGATCTTTCTAATAGCGTTATGGCACTGACTTTGAGAAACAGGTCATCGGATGCCTTAATTCAGTTCTTCCACTCAGTGAAATCCTGAGATCTTGGTCTCAGCTCCATGCTCTGGCTCTTCTCCATAACCTTCATTGCCCAATAATCTGCCATCTCCACTTTGAACATACTTGAGCATTCAAAGTTTTAAGATCAAAGTAAATTTATGATCGAAGTACATATATAACACCACATACAGCCCTGAGATTTATTTTCTTGCAGACATTCACAGTAAATGAAATAAACATAATAGAATCAATGAAAGACCACACCCACGAGGATGGACAATGTGCAAAAGACAACAAACTGTGCAAGTACAAAAATAAAGAAAAGATAAATAAATAAACAAAAAGTATTGACAACATGAGATGAAGAGTCCTTGAAAGTGAGTTCATAGTTTCTACCTTCATAATATCAGGACGTTCTGAAAGAAAAGAAATATTCTCTCAATCTCTCATTTAAATGGACATCCCACTTCAATGAACAAATGATAATTTGCTATTTTATTTATGCTGTTTTGGGGACAAGTTTGGACTAGGGCACAAAGAAAAACTATCTTGCTTTTTTTAAACAGGTTTCATCTTTGGCAAAACAGTGTTTCCAATGGCAACACATATGACCTTGCAACATTCCAATCATTAACAGAAGAAATTTTGTGGATGCTGGAAATCCAGAGTAACACACAGAAAATGCTGGAGGTATTCAGCAAGTCAGGCAGCAGCTATGCAAAGGAATTAAGGGCCAACGTTTGGGGCTGAGACCCTTCACCAGGAAGGGAAAGGAAGATGGAAGAATTCAGAATGTGAAGGTGGGGGAGGGTAGAGGAGAAGGAATATAAGCTGGCAAGTGATAGGTTAAAACACATGAGGATGGTGAGTGGGTGAGTGAGGAGTGTGTCATTAGAAGCTGGGAGGTTTTAGGTGGAATAGGTAAAGGGCTGAAGAAGAATGAGGTGATAGGCAGGTGACGAGAAGAGAAGGGTAGAGGGGAACTAGACTTAAGAATGGAAAAAGAGAGGAGAGAGAGGGTGGAGAAATGACTCGAAGTTAGAGAAATCAAAATTCATGCTATAAGGTTGGAGCTGTATCATTTCTGCTTTGTGCTTTGGGGCATCTCCCTAGGTTTTTTGTAATTGGGCTTCTGGAGGTGAGATCTGAATGTACATCTTCCTGACGAAGTGACAGGTGTGTCTGAGGCGCTGAGCTACACCCGACATTACATCACTTTATATTATATTCTCCCTCTTCACTGTTGAAGCAACAGAAGCTGGTAATGTGGAGTGTACAGTGAAGAATCTTAGCTATATGTAGGAGTCACGCACTCCATGGAAACTAGCCCTTCTGTCCACATTATCAACGTCCTACTTACACCAAACCTATTTTCATTGACTTTTTCTATTCTTCCCACATCTTATAAAATTGTCCCAGGCTCTACTAAGGGCTATTTACATTGCGCAATTAACCTACCTATGCAGAAGTCTGTGGGATTTGAGAAGTTGAAGCACATGGAGGCACATCCACGTGGTCAGAGGGAAAACCTGAAGCTCTACACAGGACTGTAGTTGGGTCTCTGTGAGTGGAAGAGCTACCCCCTTGTGGCACAGTGCCATCCCTATTTCAGCCAACCTGCAATTCCGTGTGATGATTCACAATTACTTATCACATCAAAACATGCGGACAAATGTGTGGTTTGCATTAACAGCCAACACACCCCTGGATGTTCTGAGGACAGCCCACAAGTGTTGCCACACATTCTGGTGCTAACATAGTATGCCCACAATTTTCACCAGAACAGCACAAGCAGCAGCAAGCCCCTTTCCAATTCTCCAACCCAGCCACCTCCTCACACGCACAGACAGGCCTGCAACCCCAGGGGGGCCATCTTTGGGCCTCCAGTCTTTGGCGCCAGACTCATCAAGCCTTCACATTCAGTCCCTGGCCTGAACTCACAGACATGACCTCTGGGCCTCTCCCTCTGGACTCACTGACTTCTTTCTTCAACACTACCTGTGAGACTTAACGCTGGATTTCAGGCCACAATCCTTCCTCTCACAGGTGAAAGTGTAAGTCCAAGTCAAAGTTGAGTTCATTGTAACATGCAGATGTATGGATAGGAAACTCTGAAATGCAGCAGCATTATGGGAGCACAGCATGAGAGTGACAACATTCACAAGAGAAACTGAGGGAAGATCTGATACAGGCTTATGAGATTATAAGAGGCATAGATATATAGACAGCCCAGTATCTTTTTAATAGGGTTGAAATGTCTAAAACCAGACAGCATGCATTTAAGGTGCCAGGGGTTGTTTCAAAGGAGATGTGCTTTTATACAGAGAGTGGTGGGTTATGCAATGCACTGCCTGGGGCAGTGGTAGAGACAGATAAATAGGGGCTTTTAAGAGATGTTTAGATTGGCGTATGAATATGAGGAAAATGGAAGGATACAGACATTGTGTTGGCTGAAGAGTTTAATATGGTTGGCTATTTGAATTCTAATTTAAATGGTTTGGCACAAAACTGTGGACTGAAGGGCTTGCTCCCATGCTGTTATGTTCCACGTTCTATGTTCTATAAATTAATGATAAGTTATGCAAAATTATACAAGAGAGAACACAATTGGAACTAACCAAAATCCTTCGCACAGCAAAGTGGTCAGAGTGTTGCTATGCCAAGCTAGCAGTTAGGATTGTGCAAGTCGGTTCAAGGGAAGTAACACTTCTTGAAGCTGGTGGTGTGCAGAATCCCAATTAGCCGCCAGTGATGAAGTCAGGTTGATTCACTATAAGTCAGCTCAGTTTATCAGCTCTCCTGTCACACTCCCCTCTTCTTCACAGTCCTGTTCTCTTCATGATTGACTGGAAAGCGCATTTGGCAATTTATTGCCTGGTTGCCTTTGATATTCCCCTTAATGTCTCTGTGGACACCTTCTCACTGATGTGTAGAAAAAGATTTGTGGGTGTGTGATGAAGAAAATTTGGAATTTGTTGGCTCTCTTTAATTAATTGGGTTTAGATATTAATTATCTAAATTAAACCATAAATCACCAAAATTAGATGGAATGTGTCTTTGAAAACATATGTCTAAGTGAGGTTTGTACATGTAATCTGTTGAAGTGAACAGAGCTGTAACACCCTGCATGGTCCAGTGATTGGAAATAAGGATCATATTTACTTAGTTCCTGCTCATCAGCCACCTTACTGTCAGCATTTCCCTGGTGACAGGCAGGTGATTAGCTGCAGATTCAAATTTTCGCTCTGTTGCCTAAAAGCTATCTCCTTCCTGTGATGACAATACCTTCAGTTAAACGCACTGCGCAAGACAACAACCTCCAGAGAGTTGCTAGCTCTGGTTGGATTAATTTTCCCGTGGTTTGTTTTCCAAATTCTCATTGTCCCGCCCATGAACTAACATCATTGGTTGTCGATGATATCACACCATCATACAACAAGGAAGTAGGCCCTTTGGTCCAACTTGTCCATACTTGTTCAAGTTGCCTACTTGATCTTATCCCGTGTGCCTGCATTTGCATTGATATACCTCTAGAACTTCACTGTCCATGTACCTGTCTAATTGCCTTTACAATGTAATTGAAAATGCCTTGATAGAGTGGATGTAGAGAGGATGTTTCCTGCAGTGGGGGAATCTAGGACCAGAGGGCACCAGAAAACAAGGACGGCCTTTTAGAACTGAGATGAGGAGAAATTTCTATAGCCAGAGGGTGTGAATCTATGGAATTCATTGCTACTGATGGCTATGGAGGCCAAGTCTTGGATATATTTAAAGTGGAGGTTGATAGGATCATTATTAGTAAGGGAGTTAAAGGTTATGGAGAAGGCAAGAGAAAGGGGTTGAAAACTATAATATGTCAGCCATAATGGAATGGTGGAGCAGACTCAACAGTCAAGAATGCTCCTACGTCTTATGGGCTTTCCAGGCAGTTCTTTCCAAATACACTGTCCTCTGTGTGAAAAAGTTGCCTCTAAGATCCTCTTCACCTTAGAATCTGGACTCTCTGAAAGTGGAAAATGATAGTGACCATTTACCTTAAACACAAGAGATTCTGCAAATGCTGGGAATCCAGAGTAACACACAAAATACAGGAGTAACTCAGAAGGTCAGGCAGCATCTATGGAGAGGAGTAAGTAAGGGATATTTTTGAGTCTTGATATTGTGGAATGTAGATACAAACTTGAGGTTACCATCAGGTGAACCACAATTTTATTGAATGCTGGAGCAAGCAAGGGTTGAGTGGTCAACTTCTGATCCGTTTGTTCATGTGAAAGATAAATACAAAATGATCAAGTAGCTATAGAAATACATAAATATCAAATGCAAGAAATTAGAGGCAACATATAATGCAAATAGCATGAGATTTGAAAGCAATACATCATATTGTAGTGACATAGACTTACAGGGTCAATCTGCCGCATCCAATCCAGGGTCAGTGCCAGCAGAACCCAAGGTATCCACATGTGAGAGACAACGGGAAAGACCATGAGACATAGGAGCAGAATTAAGCCGTTCACCCTATCGAGCCTGCTCCGCCATGGCTGAGGAAAGAGATGAGAAGGAGGGGGAAAAAATTACCAGAAATTAGAGAAATCAATGCTTTTGCCATCAGGTTGGAGGCTACCTAGATGGAATATGAGGTGTTGCTCCTCCATCCTGAGAGTGGCCTCAAAGTCTTCTCATTACTATGAAAGGACTTGAATAAGAGTGGCAGATTTCCTTCCCAAAGGACCTTCATGAACAGATGGGTTTTTATGAAAATTCTGATGATTTAATAGTTACTATTGCTTACCTTATCTAAAAATTGCTACAAATGTATTTAATTACTTGAATCAGAGCCCCAGGTTCTACTTTAATGCAAGCTTCCCTGACTTGTTAATTCTTTTTCCACTAGATTTTGCATTAACAAATGAGATGAAGGTCAAACAGTCCTATTCCCATCACATTTGCCACACCTCAGTCCTTTGACATATTCCTACACCTTTAGCTTCAGCTCAGTGCCTAGGATGCTTTGCAAATCTCTCCTGGTACATGGTAGCGCTGTAGTGCCAACACATGCTCAGGCTGCCACCTTCAGTCTGGGCACTGGAACTGCAGACTGGTGGTATTTTGTTGTATTAGCACCCAGGAGATGTAGGGATTGTTGGATCTGGTGATAATTCATTCAGAGTCAAGAATGAGGTGTAAGTCGTGCAAATACAGTATTCGTTTGTTATGTGCCATGCTGCATGGCATGGACGCTCATAGTTCTTCCATGTCCACGATCGTTCTTGCTAAATTTTTCTACAGAAGCGGTTTGCCATTGCCTTCTTCTGGGCAGTGTCTTTACAAAATGGGTGACCCCAGCTGTTATCAATACTCTTCAGAGGTTATCTGCCTGGCATTAGTGGTCACATAACCAGGACTTATGATATGCACCAGCTGCTCATACGACCATCCACCACTTGCTCCCATGGCTTCACATGATCCTGATCAGAGGGCTTAAGAGGTGTCACACCCTGCCCAAGGGTGACCTGCAGGCTAGCAGAGGGAAGGAGTGTCTTGCACCTCCTTTGGTAGAGATATATCTCCACCTCGGCACCCAAATACAGTATAGCTGTTTTATTAGGTGTTCATAACAATTAAAAAAAAGCATCTCACTCGACTGTAAGGAAAATGAAAAGTGAGGATGAAGAACAAAGAAAATAACAGACTTGCACAGGCAGGTAATTCGCAGTCCCCGCCCAGCTAACAGGAGTCACCTGCTACTCATTTCCAACTCATCACCTGCAGCCTATTTAAATCTAGTTCCCTTCCATAAATCTTGTTTACCCATTGAATCACCCAGCCTCAACCAATTGCACCTAGACTTCAGTTATCTTGTTGCCTGTGGTGTTTAGCTTCTGTTCTCTCTGGTTTTGCAGACCATCTTGGCTTGATGTTTTTGCAGTCTATTATTAAAGTTATCATTCATCGCTGAATTGTCTCCACTGCTCTGCTTTTGGGTCAAGCCTCCTCCATGTTTCCTGACAGAAAAATCAACAAAGAACTAGTCATCTTATACTAAAAGCTATACTCAGTGTCCACTTTATTACACCTATACCTGCTCATTAATGCAAATATCTAATTAACCAATAACATGACAGCAACTCAATGCATAAAAGCATGCAGACATGATCAAGAGGTACAGTGCTTGTTCAGACCAAACATCAGAATGGGGAAGAAATGTGATCTCAGTGACTTTGACCATGGAATGACTGTTGGTGCCAGACAGGGTGGTTTTAGTATCTCAGATACTGCTGATTTCCTGGGATTCTAGAGACAACAATCTCTAGAGTTTACAGAGAATGGTGCAAAAACTTAAAATAAACATTCAGTGAGTGGCAGTTTTGTGAGCATAAAAGCCTTGTTAATGAGAGAGGTCAGATGAGAATGGACAGAATGGGTCATGCCGACAGGAATGTGACAGAACTTAAATACCAACATGTTACAACAGTGGTGTGCAGAAGAGCTTCTCTGAATGTACAACTTGTCAAGCCTTGAAGTAGGATGGCTACAGTAGCAAATGACTATGAACAGATTCTGCATAACCACTTTATTAGGTACCCACTGTAAAGTTGCCACTGAGTGTAGCACGCTAGAGGAATTAAAGCACATTCAAAATTCAGTGACATGACGCACTTCGCAGGAAAAGTTCTAGGAAAATACAGAATCAGCTATTGTAAAATTACTGAAAATTCTCAGAACAATTACACATGCACAGGTGATTTTATAAATTATAAGTAAGTTAGACTACAAGAAAAATGTCAATTTTGCAATTTAATCCAACAGAATGATGCAGTTTGCACAGTCATTTCACAGATCTTCTCAGTAATTACACTGAAACACATTTATATACTGGCTTCAATGCCTTAAAATGAGTAAGATCTGTAAAAAAAAAATATTGTGACTATGCCAATGAAAGGAAAAGTGAAAGGCTCTTGTCACCAGGCACCTTTTCCAGAATCAGATTTACTGTCGCTGACTTCTCTGGCATGTAATTTGTTGTATTGTGTTGTATTGTAGAACACAGACATAAAATTACCTTCCATTACAAAATCCAATAGTGTAAATAATGGAATAATGAGGTAGTGTTCATGGGTTTATTGGCCACTCAGAAATCTGGTGATGGAGGAGAAGAAGCTCTTTCTGATTTGTTGAATGTGGGTCTTCAGGCTCCTGTACCTTCCCCTGATGGTAGAAACAAGAAGAGAGCTTGGGCTGGATGGTGAGTGCCCTTGGTGTTAGATGCTGCTGTCTTGAGGCATGACCTCACTTAGACCAGAGATACTTGAGAGCCAATAAGAAACTTAATGAAGCTTTGGAGGGAAGTTACAGGACAAAGCAACAGTAGTTCCTGGCAACATTGATCACTCTTCCACACCTCTCCAGCAGAGACAACCTGAGTGACAAAAGATTAAAACGAAGACTTTTGTTATGAGCTCAGACATAATTAGATGGTGATAATGGCCTTATTAGAGATTTTCTCCAGCATTGTTTAGCTAGAGTCACACAGCATGGGAACAGGCACTTAAATTCAATTGCTCCATGCCAACCAAGGTACCTGTGCAAGCTAGACCCACTTATAATAATATAAGCTATAGGAGAAGAATTAGGTCAGTAAGTCTGCTTCATCATTTGATCATGACTGATTATTTTTCTCAACCCCATTCACCCGCCCTCACTCTATAACCTCCGGACCTGTCAGGGACCGAACATTCTCTGCCTTAGGTATACCCCATCACATAGTCTCCACTGCCTTATGTGGCTGCATTTGGCCCATAACTCTTTCAGCCTCTCTAAGCTTAAGTGTCTTTTATGGGTTGTTAATTTGCCTGCTTCAACCACTTCCTCTGAAATCTTATTCCATATGATGATTTGTCTCTGGGTGAAAATGTTACTATTAAATCTCTCTACTCTCACCCTAAATATATGCCCTTTAATTTTTTTTATATAATTTCTGCTTAGCATTTAAGTGGCACAGCAGAGCCACATGTATAACACATCCTGGGTTACCCCCAACAGGCTTGGACAAATTGGGACTATGAATTCATCTTAGTTGTCTCCAACCTGATGGCATGAGCATCAATTTCTCTCTAACTTTTGGTAGCGGCTCTCGTCTGTTTTTCACCCCTCCCCACTTTGTTTACCCTTATCCCCATGGTGCTGTTGCCCCTTCTCTTTCCCCTCCCCTCTCGACGCCCACATCCTTCCTCTTATTCCATGTTTTACTGTTCAGGTCAGTTTCCTTCTTCTTCAGCCATTTGACTTTCCCATCTCTCACCTCCCATTATGGCAGACAAAGAAAGACAATGTCTATCTATTTGGCTGACAGCCAATCCCTGGCTGACTTTCACCGATCGTTCACTGTTCCCAACAACATCTTCAAATCTCTTGGGTAATACATTTAAATAGTCATGCTTTGGGATGCACTGTTGAGTATTCTTGTCTTTGTGGTTTTACTGGAACGGCAGAGCAGACTCGATGAGCTAAATAGCCTAATCCTACTCCTTTGTATTTTGGTCTTATGGTCTTCGAGATGAGCTGCCAACCATGGCTGTCAAGTCCTATCTGCCTGAAGCAACTGGGTTTAGGGCACTTGGACTTGGTTGTCAGAGGACATTTGAGGCACACGACATTGCGAGCATTTAATAGGTAGTGGGAACTTTTCCCTATTACTACCCCCATGCCAACCTATAACAACCTTAAAGAACCTCTACTTCAGTAATAAAAATAACAACAGAGCATTTGGGAAACAGTATGTAAGTATTGATATTGATATTCCAAGGGACCTGGACGTCCTTGTGTATAAATCCTTGAAAGCTAATTTAGCAAGCAATTAGGAAAACAAATGCCACATTGTCTTTAATTGTAAATGATTTGAGTCTGTGAAAGATTATACAGGGTCCCAGTGGGACTAGTTAAAAACATAGAACATAATGCAGTACAGAATTGGAATAGAGCCTTCGGCTAACTATGAATCTTTTCTGCCTGCATATGATCCATTTCTCTCTATCCCTGCATATTTATGCATTTGACCACCTCTGTGTGGGCCGATAGGGGGGTGTCAAGGGAGGATTAGCACCTCTGGTGACGGAGCTTGTCACGTTCATTCTGAGTCAGCTGGCTCACCTTTGGTTTCCATCAGCTCTCACCTGTGTCTCACAGTAGCTGTTTGCTTGCAACAACAACCACAACCCAGTACACCACTTCAACCAGTGGCCTCATGCACCAGTGAGATAAGAACATGACTATCCTAGCATGTGAAGCCTACTACAGAAGATTGGGCAGATGAGATCAACAGTGAGATCCAATGGCCAGGAAGGTGGTTTTGTAACTCCTAATGGAGAGCAAAGTGCATGACAAGTCACAAAAGAAGTCATGGTCAACCACAGCAACCAAGCAAGACCCCACTTGTGATGCTTGTTCCTACCATTGGATCTGAACATCGGAGGTTGAGAGAATGTAACTGGGCCAGTATAATGGCTTTTCTACTTTAAAAGTTCTTCCACACACATTTCCTATCATCGTTGAACACGACACACAACCACCACCATCAGGTGGGTTGAGGTTTGATAACCCGGGATTTAATTCAGGTAAGTATGAGGTGTTGCATTTTGAGAAGACAAATGAGAGTAGAACTTTCACAGTGAATATTTTAGTTCTAGTCTCACCCAATCTCAGTGGCAAAAAGCCTGTTTGTATTAACTCTGCCATAATTTTGTATACTCCTATCAAATCTCCCTCATTCTCCTATGCTCTGAGGAATAAAGTCCTAATCTATTCAACTTTTCCCTATAACTAAGGTCCTCAAGTCCCAGCAAAATTATTGGTGAACAGTATTTTCTTGCAAAACAGAAGAACCCAGGAGTACAAGTATATAGTTCCCTTCATCATTCTGTTGATAGAGCATAGAAATTGGATGTTATGTTGCAGTTGTACAAGATGTTGCTGAGGCTGCATTCAGAATGTCCTGTTCATCGTTTTGGTCAATCTTTAATAGGAAAGATGCCATTGAGCTTGAAAGAGGAGATTCACAAGGATGTTGCCAGGACTTGAGAGAATGAGTTACAGAATTGGACTTTGCTCTTTGGAGCGAAAGAGAATGAGGTGAGAAAAAGGTGCATAAAATCATGAGATTATAACAATGCATTTCTGCAGTTCCTTGTGCTAGCTTGCCAGTTTTGTACATGTTTTGTACATTCTAAAACCCAATTTTAGTCTTGGTCTTGGTCTTGGCAGTGTTCAGGACTTCCTTCATTGTGCCAGTAGCTTCCTCTCGGCTTTCACCACTGTCAGCCATGCAAGTCCTGGGTGGAGACTCAGGAATACCGTCACACACAGATATACTATAGAAGGATTCTTCATTGTTGTTTTCTCTAATAATCTTTTTTGACCAGTCAGGGTTGTTACCCCTGTGATGAACCCCTGAACCTGGAGGACTGATAGATCTGGCCTCTACCCTTTGACCTGTTTTGCATGAGTGACCATACCAAGGTGAGGAACAGAGGCAGTGTTGATCAGATCTTCTCACTGCGTAACATCATAGAACAATGTACAGAGTGGCAGAGACAACTGTATGTAAATTTGGTAGACTTTGAAAAGGCTTTTGATAGTATCGACAGGAAGATCTTCTGGTGAGTTCCCAGATCATGTGGGAACCCTTTCAAAATTGTCCAGCTTATCCAGAGTTTCTACGTGAATTTCTCCTGCACAGATGAAGACCGCAATTTGAGCTTTGAAATCAAGACAGGAATTAGGCAAGGCTGTGCGATGTCAGCAATATTGTGTAACATGGTAATTGACTGGGTTATGAGGCAAACAATGATAAGCAGAGAGGCATTAGGTGGACTCTATTCTCTACTTTGGATGACATTGACTCTGTAGGTGACCTCGTATTACTATCACATAAACACACCAGCACATGCAAGAGAAAACTCAGCACCGTTGTATCTTTGATGGACAGGTCGGACTCAGAGTCAGCCGGGAAAAGACTGAGACCATGACTTTCAATGTAGAGTATCCTCCTCCCATCAAAGCACATGGCGTTGACTTGCTCAGCACCGGCAGATTCACCTACCTCGGCAATATCATTCAGCAGGATGATGGGACAAAGGACGAAATCCAGTGCAGCGTCAGCAAAGCTGGAAACGGCTTCAGATCAATAAGCAACATATGGGGATCAACCAAGTACAGTGTCAACACAAAGGTAAAGCTGTACCAAACCTGCGTTCTGCCCATACTCCTGTGTAGTTCAGATGTTGGTGCATGACAGAGAATGACCTTGCCAAGCTGTCGTTGTTCCACACCATGAGCCTCCAGCAGATCCTTGCTATCTTCTGACCATGTCCGACTCGTTCAGTGTCATTCAGAGGACATGGCAACAATCATCACTGAGAAACATTGGAGATGGATTGGGCACGTGATCAGAAGAGAGGTCAACTCTATTATCAAGACAGCACTTCATTGGAGCCCTGAAGGATGGAGGAAACACGGGAGACCAAAGACAACATGGAGTCATACCACTGAGGCAGAAATAAACACTCTAAACTACACCTGGGGCACAATAGAAAAGATGGCCAAGGACAGGCAGCGATGGAAGGCCTTCATTGTTGCCCTGAGCACCAGTGGTGTAACAGGCTGTAAGTGAAATAATGAAGTGCATAGAAAAGAATGAATACATAAAATCTTTTTTCCCCTAGACTGAGGAATCAAGAACTAGAGGACATAAACTTAGGGTGAGAAGAGAGAGATTTATTAGGAATCTAAGAGTCAGACAACTTTTTCACTCAGATAATGGTAGTCCGGGTGACAGGATGGAGAAATGTCCTTACCAAGGGAGGTGTAAGGTGTTCCTCCCCTTCTGCTAGCCTACATGTAAGCCCTTGGGTAAGGTGTAGCACTTGCTTTGCTCCCCGATCAGCATCACGTGAAGCCACAGGAGCAGGTGGTGGATGGTCGTATGAACAGCTGGTGCACATCACAAGTCCTGGTTATGCAGCCACTGATGCCAAGCAGACAATCTATGAAGAATATTGATAATGGCTTGGGTAATCTGTCTTGTAAAGACCCTGTCCATAAGAAGGCAATGGCAAAACACTTCTGTAGGAAAATTTACCAAGAACAATCATAGTCATGAAACCATGATAGCCAATGTCAAATGACACAGCACATGATGATGATGATGAATGGTCAGTATGTACTGAAGAAGTACTTGAGGCAGGTTCATTAACAATAATTAAAAGGCACTTGGTCAGATACATGGAGATGAAACTTCAAAGGAATCTGGGCCATGATCAGGGAGTGTGGAATATTACTCACCACCTCCATTTTACTGCCTTCCTTGACCTACACGTTAATTAGTCAATAGCCTTTCACACTCTCTTTCAAATAGATGCCTCACCAACTATTGAACCTCTCCTGATCTCCACTCTATTACAGAACTTCCCTTTTTACTCTATTCATCTCTACTTCCTTTTCAACAGTCTTGAACTTGGTTTAATCTCCAAATTTTTCCATTGAATTAAAAGGCTTTTGACCTTTCTTTTCTCCCCGAATGCTGCCTAATCCACTGAACAGTCTGCGTTGTGTTTGAAAGCTGTGGATGAGTTAGTTTCCAAAGGTTAGAAGATGGAACTACGGCCAGGACTGAACAGCAAGGGTCCTATCAAGAAATTAAAAAAGGCATGGAGAAAGGTTTCAGTGGCAGACGGGCTGAGACAAGTTATAGTCAAGCAAAATCACCAATCTGTCCATTAGTATTAGTTTTCCTTTATCTAGCATAATGATTTCCTCTGAGGTTAATGCATTCAGCAATTTTGGACGATTGTGTGAGCCTGCAGCACCCTCTGGTGGTCCAGATGATTAGCATCAGAAATCCTGAGCATCAGAAGAGATTGAGTCCACTCACACAATCAGGACTGCCGCAGGAGGTCTGCTACTGCAACAGATTGTGATGGTGAGCTGTTTCAGATGGTTACTTATTGCAAATAACTGTGACCAGCTGTGGATCGACAGATAAGGAGAGAGAGAATTGCAAATTACAAGTCGGCAGTTTAATGAATGATTTCATTTAACTGCAAAGGTCATTTCAAAATGTTGGGGAAAAGAAATCACATTTTGTGTTGTAATGAGAGCATTCATTTAAAAATAATCAGGATGGAGCAGCCATTGTTTGCGTTGTCTGCTTTTAATTATTTATGTTTCTACTTGCTCTCCTCCCCTCTCCCCCTTGCCTTTCTTCCATAGAAGTTGTAAATAGGTGCTGCAACCTCCACATAGCTTCTCATCTGTGAAGGGGAGCTGGGAGCAAGCTATTCCAATACTCAGCACACACAGACAGACAGACAGACAGACAGACAGACAGACAGACAGACAGACGGATGCACATCTGCACACACATTCTACAAGGAACAAGACCTTATCGTGGTGCCGAGGCTTTTGAGTTTCCGACATCGCTAGAGCTATGCTCTCTGGAGCTTAGCCATGTGGTGTTTAGCTTCTGGTAGTGTCACCCATGCTGGTAAGGTCAAAAAGGAGGTTGTAGACAAAGAGAAATCCAACCAAGACCTCGGTGGTGGAGCAGGTGGAAGATGATAACACATCACAATGGCAGTGAAGGTGGAGGAAGGCTGCAGATGTGAGGGGTCCTCAAACATCTTGAATTCCATATCACTGAACTCTGACCGTGATCTGTCTATGTTCATGTGGTAGATGTCCCTGCATCAACCTCCCCACATTAAACACAGTCACGGTTACACATTCTTCATTTAGCATCTATGGAAATGAATAATCAGTCGATGTTTCGTGTCAAGATGACTCATCAGGACTGGAAAGGAGGAAGAAGCCAGAATAATGAGGTGTGGGAGAGGAACAAAGACAAGCTAGAAGGTGATAGGTGAAGCCAGATGGTGGAGGGGGGGCGGTAGTGGGGCTGAAGAAGTAAGAAGCTGGGACGTGATAGGTGGAAAAAGCAAAGTACTAGAGAAAAAGGAACCTGATTGGAGAAGAGAGTGAACCATGTGAGAAGGGAACCAGGCAGAGTTGACAGGCAGTTGAGGAGAAGAGGTAAGAGGTCAGAGCAGAGCATTGAAGAAGAGGGAAGGGGGAGGGAAAAGTACAGGAAGTTGGAGAAATCAATGTTCATACCATTGGACTAGAGGCTACCTAAGACAGAATATGAGGTATTGCTTCTCCAACCTGAGTGTGGCCTCATCATAACAGAAGAGGAAGCCATGGACCGACATGTCGGAACTGGAATAGGGATGGGAATTGAAATGGCTGGCCTCCAGGAGATGGGTGGAGGGCTTGGCAAGACGGTCCCCCATTTTACAGTGGCCCTTACCAAGGTAGAGGAAGCTGCACTAGCAGTACCAGATACAATAGGTGACCCAGACAGATTCACAGGTGAGTGCTGCCGCACATGGTGGAATTGTTTGGCAGCCTGAATGGAGGTGAGGGAGGGAGGGGGTGAATGGGCAGGCGTAGCATTTCTGTCACTTCCGAAGATAGATGTCACGAGGGAGGTTGGTAGGGAGGGATGAATGGACGAGTAAATGAGAGGAGAAACCCCTGCACAAAGTGGAGAGTAGGTGAGGGGGAGGGGAGGGAAGGATGTAAAGATATGTTTGGCTTTATTTTACTCAAGTCATTGAATCAAAATTAAGTGAATTGGTCTTATTCGAATCAAGAACATCATATATGACTCAAAAGATCACACTATTACGCCACACACACACACACACACACACACACACACACACACACACACACACACACACACACACACACACACACACACACACACACACACACACACACACACACACACACACACACACACACACACACACACACACACACACCAACCACGTTGCCGAGAACCTTTGCCCAGGAATGGAAAACCCTACAAAAAGTGATAGATATAGCACAGGCCATCACAGCATTGAGCACATCCACAAGAAACACTGTTGTAAGAAAGCAGCTTCCATCATCAAGGACCCTCACCATCCAGGCCATACTCTCTTCTCACTGCTATCATGAGGCAGGGGGATAAAGCAGACTTAGGTCCCACACCACCATAAGAACTTAAGAACATAAGATTTAGAAGCAGGAGTAGGCCATCTGGCCCGTCATCACTGCTCCACTATTCAATAAGATGATGGCTGATCTGGCCATGGACTCATCTCCATCTAGCTGCCTTTTCCCCATAACCCATCATTTCCCCTACTACGCAAAAATTGAATTGAATTGAATTGACTTTATTTCTTACATCCTTCACAGACATGAGTAAAAATCTTTACGTTACGTCTCCATCTAAATGTGCAATGTGCAATCATAGTAATTCATAATAATTTATAATAAATAAACAGTCAATGTAACATAGAAATACACTCAAATCAGCATGAGTTAATCAGTCTGATGGCCTGGTCAAGAAGCTGTCCCGGAACCTATTGGTCCTGACTTTTATGCTGTGGTACCATTTCCCGGATGGTAGCAGCCAGAACAGTATGTGTTTGTGGTGACTCAGGTCCCCAATGATCCTTCGGGCCCGTTTTACACCCCTGTCTTTGTACATGCCCTGAATCATGGGAAGTCCACAACTACAGATGCGCTGGGCTGTCCACACCACTCTGTGCAGAGTCCTGCGATTGAGGGAAGTACAGTTCTCATACCAGGCAGTGATGCAGCCAGTCAGAATGCTCCCAATTGTAGAAAGCTCATAGGATCTGGGGGCCCATACCAGACTTGCTCAACCATCTGAGGTGAAAGAAGTGCTGTTGTGCCTTTTTCACCACACAGCTGATGTGTACAGACCATATGAAGTCCCGGATGATGTGGATGCTGAGGAACTTAAACCTGTTTACCCTCTCAACCGCAGATCCATTGATATCAGTAAGGGTTAGCCCGTCTCCACTCCTGTAATCTACAACCAACTCCTTTGTTTTGCAACATTGAGGGAGAGGTTGTTTTCTTGACACCACTGTGTCAGAGAGATGATTTCTGCACTGTAGGCCACCTCATTATTGTTTGAAATAAGGCTAATCAATGTAATGTTGTCGGCAAATTTAATTAGCAGATTAGAACTGTGGGTGGCGACATAGTCATGGGTATACAGGGAGTAAAGGATGGGACTTAGTACACAGCCCTGAGGGGCTCCTGTGTTGAGAGTCAGAGGGGTGGAGATGAGGGAGCACACTCTTACCACCTGCTGGCGATCTGACAGGAGGTCCAGGATCCAGCCATTCAATTAAGGGTCAAGGTCTCTGAGCTTCCTGTTGAGCCTGGATGGAATTAAGATGTTGAATGCTGAACTGTAGTCCAAGAGCAGCATTTTCACATAAGCATCCTTCTTCACCAGATGTGTAAGGATGGTATGTAGAGCAGTGGCTATTGCGTCGTCTGTCAATCAGTTGTGTCAGTAGGCAAATCATAGTGGGTCTAATTTAGGTGGTAGCACGCTGCAGATGTAGTCCTTGACCAGCCTCTCAAAGCATTTGCTTATTATTGAAGTGAGTGCAACAGGTCGCCAGATTTTCAGGCATGTTACCTTGGTCTTTTTTGGTACAGCGACAATGGTGGATAAATTGAAGCAGAAGGATACTCTACGCTGGGAGAGGGAGAGATTAAAAATCTATCCAACCTTGTCTTAAATACATTTACTGAGGTAACATCCACTGCTGCATTGGGCAGAGAATTCCACAGATTCACCGGTCTTTGGGGAAAGCAGTTCCTCCTCATCTCCGTCCTAAATTTACTCTCCCAAATCTTGAGGCTATGTCCCCTAGTTCTAGTCTCACCTACCAATGAGAACAACTTTCCTGCCTCTATCTTATCTATCCCTTTCATAATTTTATATGTTTCTGTAAGATTTCCTCTCATCCTTCTGAATTTCAGTGAGTACATTCCCAGACAATTCAATCTCTCCTCATACTCTAACCCCTTCATATCTGCAATCAACCCAGTGAACCTCCACTGTACCTCCTCCAAAGCCAGTATATCCTTCCTCAAGTAAGGAGACCAGAAATGCACACAGTACTCCAGGTGTGGCCTCACCAGTACCTGGAACAGATGCAGCATAACCGCCCCGCTCTTAAATTCAATCCCTCTAGCAATGAAGGCCAACATTTCATTTGCCTTCTTGATAGCCTTCTCCACCTGCAAACCAACCAGGTTAAAACAACAATTATTATCCTTCAGTCTTCAGTTTTCTGAATCAACCTGAATAACTTCAATTACCTCAATACTGAACTGTTTCCATAACCTATGAGTTCATTTTCAAGGACTTTGCAATATATGTTCTCAATATTTATTTACTAATTTATTGCATTTGCACAGATTGTCTCATTTACACATTGGTTATTTGTCAGTCCTTGTGTGTAGTTTTGCATTGATCCTATTGTATTCCTTTGTTATATTGAGAATGCCTGCAAGAAAATGGATCTCAGGATAGTATGTGTGTTTTATATTCTTTACCTCACTTCCTCAGACTGGCTATCTCCCCTCTATCATTTAGAGCTAATGAAGTATCTCGATCTGAAGTATTGGCTGTGCATTCCACTCATAGATGCTGCCTGACCTGTTAAGCTCTTTCAGCAGTCCGTTTGTTTTTTTTTTGTTTGTTATTGTTACATATTAGTGGGGAATTATCTGTATTTGGATAACAGCTTTTTATCAAACCTATCAGTGAATAACAGGAAGGAATCCAGAGTTTTAAGATTTAAATTTATCAAGTTCAGATTAGTCGGGTTTATTGCCATATGCACAAGTGCAATGAAAAACACATCACAGGCAAATCACACAATATACTCAACATTCACTAGAAAAGCATAAGTTAGATATGAATGGCCCATTGGTCTTCATAAATCATAGTATTGAATACAGGAGTTGGAATGTTATCTTGAAGTTGTTGCTAAGCAACACACACAAAATGCTGGAGGATCTCAGCAGGCCAGGCAGAAATCTATGGAAAAGAATAAACAATCGACATTTCAGGCCAAGACCCTTCATCAGGACACCTCTTTCTTTCCTATCCAGTCTCCCACATAAACACATCTGCACCAGATGCATCGAGTTGCAGCTCCTGAGAGAGCATATTAAAAGGCTGGAGCTGCAGTTCTATGACTTTAGACTCATATGGGAGAATGAGGTGATAGGCAGGAGCTACAGAGAGGTAGTCACTCCTTGATTGCTGGAGAAAGATAACTGGGTGTCTGTCAGGGGAAAGAGGGGAAATACACAGTCAGTGCAGAGAACTCCCCTCAATAGTAAGTATATAACTTTAGATACTTTTGAGTGGGACGATCCACCAGGAGAGGGGAGCCTCAGTGACCGGGTCTCTGGCAATGAGTCTGGTGCTTTGGCTCAGATGAGCAGAGAGGTGAAGAGAGCTGAAGTGTTGATAGGAGATTCCTTAGTCAGAGGTACAGAGGTGAGGTTCTTTGGGTGCAATAGAGACACCCAGATGGTATGTTGCCTCCCTGGTACCAGGGTCAGGGATATCTCGGATTGGGTCCATGGCATTCTTAAAGGGAAGGATGAGCAGCCTAAAGTCTTATTGGCACCTAAGTACCTATTGGCACCAATGACAGGTAAACAAGGTGAGAAGGTCCTGAAGAGAGACTCCAGGGAGCTAGGTAGAAAGCCGAGAAATAGGACCTCCAGGATAGTAATTTCCGGATTGCTGACTGTGCCACGTGCCAGTGAGGGTAAGAATAGGATAATTTGGCAGGTGATTGAGTGACTGAAGAACTGGTTCAGGGGGTAAGGGTTAATTCTGGTTCAGATTATGGATCACTGGTATCTCTTCTGGGGAAGGTATAACCTGTAAAGAAGGGATGGGTTACACCTGAACCTAAGGGGGTCCATTATCCATGTGGGCTGGTTGGCTAGAGTTGTTCGGGTGGGTTTAAACTAATTTGGTAGGGCCATGGGAACCAGAGTGATAGTGCTGAAAATGAGGTGGCTGGTTTACAAACAGAGGCAGTGTGTAAAAGCTGATGATAATGCAGTCAATGGGATGAGATGCAACGTAAAAGGTGGAAAAAATCAATAAGGGTAAATACAGAACTGAAGTTGTTATCTTTGAATGCGTGCAGTATAGAGAATAAGGTTGATGAACGTGTAGCACAGTTAGAGATTGGCAAGTATGATGTGGTAGGCGTCAATGAATCATGGTTGAAAGAAAATTATAACTGAAGCTTAATGTGCAAGAATACACATTGTATCAAAAGGACAGGCTAGAAGGCAGAGGTGGTAGATTTGCTCTGTTGGGAAAAAGTGAAATCACCTCATAAGAGAGAGGTGACATAGGGTCAGAACGTGTTGAATCATCCTGGTTAGATTGAAGGAACTGCAAGAGTAAAAAAAAACTGATGGGAGTTGTGTACAGACCTGCAATCAGTAGTAAGGATGTGATCTACGAGTTACAACAGGAGATAGTAGATACATGCCAAAAGGGCTATGTTACAACAGTCATGGAGGATTTCAATATGAGAAAATCAGGTTGGTGCTGGATTCTAAGAGGGGAAATTCCTAGAATGCCTATGAGAAGGCCTTTTAGAACAGCTCATGGTTGAGTGCACTAGGCGATCTGCTATTCTGGTGTTGTGCAATGAACCGATAATGATCAGAGAGCTTAAGGTAAAATAACCCTTGGGGCAAGTAATTACAATATGATTGAATTCACCCTTTAGTTTGCGAAGGAGAAGCTAAAGTCAGCTGTATCAGTATTACAGTGGAGTAAGGGGAATTACAGAGGCATGAGAGAGGAGTTGGCCAGAACTGATTGGAAAAGAACACTGGCAGGGATGACAGCACAGCAACAATGGCTGGAATTTCTGGAAGCAATTTGGAATGCTCAGGATATACATCCTGAAGAGGAAGAAGTATTCTAAAAAAAGATGACACAACCATGACTAACAAGAAAAGTCAAAGCCAAAGAGAGGACATATACTAGAACAAAAATTAGTGGGAAGTTCGAAGATTGGGAAGCTTCTAGAAACCAACAGAAAGCAACTAAAAAAAGTCATTAAGATGATAAAGATGGAATACAAAAGCAAACAAGCCAATAATATTAAAAAAGATACCAGAAGTTTCTTCAGGTACATAATGTGGAAAAGAGAGATGAGAATGGATATCAGACCACTGGAAAATGATGCTGGAGAGGTAGTAAGGGGGACAACGAAATGGCAGATGAGCTGAATAAGTATTTTACATCAGTCTTCACTGTGGAACACCCTTGTGGGAGTTCCAGGTGTCAGGGGTCATGAAGTGTGTGAAGCTACCATTACTAAGGAGAAGGTTCTTGGGAAACTGAAAGGTCTGAAGTGTTCTGAAAGAGGTGGCTGAAGAGATTGTGGAAGCATTAGTAATGATCTTTCAAGAATCACTGGATTCTGAAATGGTTCCGGAAGACAGAAAAATTGAAAATGTCACTCCACTCTCCAAGAAGGGATAGAGGAAGAAGAAAGGAAATTATAGGCCAATTAGTCTGACCTCAGTGGCTGAGAAGATGTTGGAGTCGATTGTTGAGGATATGGTTTCAGGGTACTTGGAGGCATATGATAAAATATAACATAGTCTTCATAGTTTCCTGAAAGGACAATCTTCCCTAACAAATCTATTGGAATTCTTTGAAGAAATAATAAGCAGGATAGACAAAGGAGAATTGGTTGTTGTTGTGTACTTGGATTTTCAGATAGCCTTTGACAAGGTGCCACACATGAAGCTGCTTAACAAGCTACAAGTCCATGGTATTACAGGAAATATTATAGCATGGATAGAGCAGTGGCTGATTGGCAGGAGGCAAAGAGTGGGCATAAAGGGAGCCTTTTTCTGATTGGTTGCTGGTGACTAGTGGTGTTCCTCAGGAACATTGTCTTTTTATGTTTCATGTCAATGATTTGGATCATGTAATTGATGGCTTTGTTGCAAAATTTGCAGATGATACAAAGATAGGTGGAGGGGCAGGTAGTTTTGAGCTATTAGAGAGGCTACAAAAGGACTTAGGAAAATGTGTAAAGAAGAGGCAAATTGAGTACTGTGCCCGGAAGTGTATGATCATGCACTTTGGTAGCAGAAATGGAAGGGTTGTCTGTTTTCTAAATGGAGAGAAAATACAAAAAAAAAATGGGATGAAAAGGGACTTGAGAGTCTTTGTGCAGGATTCCCTAAAGGTTAATTTGCAGGTTGAGTTTGTGGTGAGGAAGGCAAAGGTAATGTTAGCATTTGTGTCAAGAGGATGAGAATCTAAAAGCAAGGTTGTAATGTTGAGATTTTATAAAGCAATGATGAGGCCTCACTTGGAGTATTGTGAATAGTTTTGGGCAAATACTCTTGGGAAGGAGGTGCTGAAACTAGAAAAGGTTCAAAAGAGGTTGACGAAAATTATTCCAGGATTGAACAGCTTGTTATATGAAGAGTGTTTAATGGCTCTGGGTCTGTATTCAGTAGAAGAACAAGGGATAAGCTAATTGAATCCAATCAAATGGTGAAAGGTCTTGATAGCGTGGAAGTGGAAAGGATATTTCCTGTGGTGAAAGAGTCTAAGACCAGTGGACACAGCTTTAGGATAGAGAGGTGTCCTATTAGAACGGAGATGAGAAGGAATTTATTTAGCCAGAGGGTGGTGAATCTTTGGAATTCTTTGTTACAAGCAGCAGTGGAGGCCAAGTCTTTGAGTATATTTAAGGCACAGGTTGATAAATTCATGATTAGTGAGGGAATGAAGGGTTACAGGGGGAAGGCAGGAGGATGGGGCCGAGAAGAGTAATGGATCAGCCATTATGAAATGGCAGAACAGACTCATTGGGCCAAATGGCCTAATTCTGCTCCTATATCTTATCGTCTTATGGTCTTAACATAAGAACATAAGAAATAAGATCAGGAGTAGGCCATCCGGCCCATCGAGCCTGCTTCACCATTCAATAAGATCATGGCTGATCTGACCATGGACTCATCTCCACGTACCTGTCTTTTCTCCATAACCCTTAATTCCCCTACTATGCAAAAGTATATCCAACCTTGTCTTAAATACATTTACTGAGGTAGCCCCCATTGTGTCATTGGGTGGGGATTGGGAAAAGTAGTTCCTCCTCATCTCTGTCCTAAATTTAATCCCCTGACTCTTGAGGCTATGTCCCCTAGTTTTTGTCTCACCTACCAGTGGAAACAACTTTCCTGCCTCTATCTTATCTATCCCTTTCAAAATTATTTTTAAATAAGATCTCCTCTCATTCGGCTGAATTCCAGCACATACAGTCCCAGGCAACTCAATCTCTCCTCATAGTCTAAACACCTTGTCTCTGAAATCAACCTAGTGAACCTATGCAGTGCCTCCAAAGCCAGTATATCCTTCTTCAAGTAAGGAGACCAGAACTGCACGCTGTAGTCCAGATGCGGCCTCTCCAGTGACCTGTACAGTTGCAGCATAACCTCCCTGCTCTTAAATTCAATCCCTGTAGCAATGTAGGCCAACATTACATTTGCCTTCTTGATAGCCTGCTGCACCTGCAAACCAAGCTTTTGTGATTCATTTAATGTGTTAGTGTTCAATTGTCTTATAAAATTGGGATATAGAGACTGTCCTTGAGACTGGTGGTAATGCTTCCAGACTTTTTATGGAAGAGCGGAGAAATATATCTGAAGTGAGTGGGCAGTTTGATCATGCTGGTTGATTAACCGAGGCAGCAAGAAGTATAGACAGACTCCATAGAGAGGAGGTTGGTTTCTGTGTTGTACTGAGCTATGTCCACAAGTCTCTTGTGACAATGGGCAGAGCAGTTGCCATACCAAACTGTGATGTAAGCAGATAAGATGTTCTCTATGGTGCATTGATTAAAAATTGATAAGGCTTGAAGTGGATATGCAAAATTCCTTTAGCCTTCAGAAGAAATTGAAGCATTGATGTCATGATGTGCATTGGCAATATCAGAACTCAAGTCTGGAGGAAAGAACAGACTCCGATGTAGAAATGGCAACCAGAGTTTATTCATTCACGGATTCAAAGATTTGAAGATTCAAAGCAAAGCAGAATTCAAATATTCAAAACACATTTATTATCAGAGAATGTATAAATTATTCACCTTGAAATTTGTCTGCTTGTAGGCAGCCACAAGGCAAGAAACCCAAATAACTCAATTTTTAAAAAGGCCAACAATGACTGCTTAGAGAGAGAAAAAAAGACACATACACATTTTGCCAAACAATAGAAGCAAGGCAGCAGCATCCCAAACAAGACTGAGTCCCAGCTCTACTCTCAGAACAGCCAAAGTAGGCCTAAGCCTTGGCTTCCAGTTTCACACCAGTGGAGCAAAAACACACAACCGCTGGATCAGTTTGTAGCCTCGGCACCATGTAAAAGGTATGAATGTTCATGGGAGGGTGAGTGAAATCAGCCCAAACCTTGCCTCTCTACAGTCTATCTGTGCCAGCTGTAAATAACCGAGCCTCTCAAAAGAAGCTTAACAAGTTTAAACAGAAAGCACCAGGAGACCACGTTTCAAAGAATGAGTCACTCAAGAAATAAACAAGGAACTCTAAACAATTAATGACTCTCATTAAACAACAATAACCAATTCAGATGCTTTAAAAACCTAGGAGCACAACGCTGTCTGGCGCCCCACACAGCCCCAATGAGCTCATTCCAGTTGATGAACTTTCTTGGCCTTGGCACTTACATGGTTGGACCAGGCCAGGCTATTGGTGATGTCACTCCTGGGAACTTAAAGGCCTCAACCTTCTCAGCCTGAATGCCTTTAACACAGATAGGGGCATGTGCACTGCCCCTCTTCTCAAAGTCAAAGACCAGCTTGTCAGATTACTTTGAGGGAAATTTGTTATGATGCCATGTTACTAAGCTATACCTATGTAAAACTTAATTTGTAACCATGTATCTTGGCATATTACTCTATCATTAATGCCAAGCAAAGGAAGTGCAGAAAGGCTTGCAAAGAGCAGCAACAGGCACATCTAAAAAGCAAGCAGTGTTCTCTACACTTGTGATGCCACAATTGAATCTCTAGTGTTATCAAAGAAAAGTCTCATAATTACTTAGGCAGGAGTTGATACATGTCATCACCAATCTCTCAAAATACTTCATCCTTGTGGATGCACACTTACCACTTCTAGTTTCCTGGGTAATAACTGCTAGGTAATAATTATTTGTTCTTTTTATATTTTCACAGTTCATCTTCATTTTCACACTGGCTGCTTGTCAATCTTCATGTGTAGATTGTTCACTGACTCTATTGTATTTTTTATTCTATCGTGGATGCCCACAGGAAAGTAATTTTCAGGGTAGACCAAAGTAAATTTATTATCAAGGAACATACATGTCACCATATACAATGCTGAAATTCACTTTCTTGTGAGCACACTCAATAAATCCAATAACCATAATCAAAACAATGAAAGATCACACCAACAGGGTGACAACCAGTGCAAAAGACAACAAACTGTGCAAATACAAAAAGAAAAGTAAGAATAATACATATATAAGCAATAAGTATCAAGAACAGGAGATGAAATATCCTTGAAAGTGAGTCCAGTGGTTGTGGGAACAGTTCAGTGATGGGGCAAAGTTGATTGAAGTTGCCCCCTTTGGTTTAAGAGCCTGATGGTTGAGGAGTAATAACTGTTCTTGAACTTGGTGATGCATATCCTGCGACTCCTGTACCTTCTTCTTGATGGCAGCAGTGAGAAGAAAGCATGACCTGGCTGGTGGGGGCCCTAATGATGGATGTTGCTTTCGTAGGAAAATACTCCATGCAGATGTGCCCAGTGGTGAAAAGGGCTTTATCTGTGAGGGACTGGACTGTATTCCTTACTTTTTGTAGGATTTTCCCTTCAAGGGCATTGGCGTTTCCATACCAGACTGTGATGCTGCCAATCAATACACTCTCCACCACATATCTACAGTATATCAGTTTGTCAAAGTTTTGGATGTCTTGCTGAAGTAGAGGTGTGCTGTGCTTTCTTTATAATTGCACTTACATGCTGGGCCTAGGACATGTACTCTGAGTGATAACACCGAAGAAGTTAAAGTTGCTGACTCTCTCAGCCTCTGATCCCTCAATGAGGACTTGCCCATGGACCTTGGTTCCTTCCTCCTGGAGTCAATAATCAACTCTTTGGTCTTCCTGACATTGAATGAGAAGTTGTTGCTGTGGCACCACTCAGCCTGGTTTCCTGCCTCCTCCTTATATGCTGTTTCATCACCACCCTTGATTCGGCATATGACAGTGGTGTCGTCAACAACCTTAAATACGGCATTGGAGCTGTGCTTAGCCTCACAGTCATAAGTGTAAAGTGAGTAGAGCAGGGACTGAGCACACAGCCTCATGGTGTACCTGTGCTGATGGAGATTATGGAAGAGATGTTTTTGCCAATCTAAGCTAACTGGGGCTGCAGGGCAGAAATCGAGGATCCAATGTAGAAGGAGATAATGAGGGCAAGGTCTTGAAGCTTATTGATTAGCTTTGAGAGGATGACAGTATTGAGTGACAAACTGTCGCTGATGAAGAGCCTCCTGATGTATGCACCTTCACTGTCCACGTGTTCCAGGGTTGAACGAATAGCCAATGAAATGGCATTTGCCATGGATCTTTTGTGCCAGTAGGCAAATTGGAGCTGATTTAAGTCACTTCTTAGGCAGGAGTTGATACGTATCATCACCAGTCTCTCAAAACACTTCATCATTGATAGTCTTTGAGGCAGGTTACCATGTTTTCCTGAGGCACTGGTATAATTGAAGCCTGTTTGAAGCAGTTGAGTACCTCAGACTGCCAAAGTGAGAGGTTAAAGGTCTCAGTGAACATTCCATCCAGGTGATTAGCACAGGTCTTCAGTACTCCACCAGGTACCCCATCTGAGCTAGATGCTTTCCGTGGGTTCACCCTCCTGAAGGATGCTTGCACATTGGCTTCAGAGACTGATATCACAGCATCATTGATGACTGAGAGTTCATAATGTTTCCTCGATGTCTTAATAGTCAAAGCGAGCATGGAAGGCCCATCTGGAAGCAAAGTCCTGTCACTTGATTTCACTTTGTAAGATGTGATAGCATTCAAGCCCTACCACAGCTGTCGAGCATCCTTCATTGATTCAAGTTTAGTCTGGACTTGCAACTTTGCCTGTGAGATAGCTTTCTGGAAATCATACCTGGACCTCTTGTAACTTTCTCGGTCACCAGACATGAATGCCTATGATCTGACCCTCAGCAGATTGCAGATCTCATTGTTCATCCATGGCTTCTGGTTGGGGAAGACTCTGAATGATTTTGTGAGGCCACTTTCATCTATGGCTGTGTTTATAAAGTTGATGACAACCATAGTGTATTGATTCAGATCCACAGATAAGTTCTTGAGTATGTCCCAGTCCACCAACTCAAAGCAATCCCGTAGCTACTCCTCTGCTCTTAGCGACCACCTCTTTATTATCCTAATCTCTGTAGCTTCTGCCTGCATCCAGGTAGGAGAAATACAGCCAAGTGATTAGATTTCCTGAAATGCAGTCAGGGCATGAAATGGTAGACATTCCTCATCTTAGAATATAACAGCAGTCTAGTGTGTTGGGATCTCTGGTGCTACAGGTAATATGCTGACAGAAATTGTGTAGGGGTTTCTTCAAACAAGCCTGATTGAATTCTCCAACTATGATATGAAATATGTTGAGGTGGATTGTTTCTTGTAATGGCATCATTCAGTATCTCAAGTACTTGGTTATAGTTGACTGCTGGTGGTATGTAAACTGTATTCAGGATAACGGAGGAGAACTCTCTTGGTAGATATAATGGTCAGCATTTGATCATTAGGTGTTCAAGATTGGGGAATATGAGGATGATAAAACCGCCACATCAAAGCACCACAGAGATTTTATCATGAACTACACACCTCCATCTTCTGCCTTTTTTCAATCTACAGTTTAGTCCATCCTGTATATCAAGAAACCATAGCATGTGATCGCCAACTCTGGCATACTCTGAGTAAGCCAAATCCCGGTAAAACACAGAACACAACAAATTCTCATTTCCCTTCGATACACCAATCTTTCTCTCAAGTCTCCAATTTCATTCTCCAGTGACTACACATTTGCTAACAAGATGCTGGGAAGAGGGAGTCTCAGTCCACTGCGTTTCAGTTTGGCTTGGAGATCCCCCACGCTTACTTCACTTCTGGCCATGGCGATATACGTTCGTCCACTTAAAGGTTCCGTGACTGTAAAGTCCTTCATGAAATCTATAGTTTATTAAGTCAATTTAAAATTACATTACTTAAAAGGAAATTCCATAATTACATGCTGGAGATTGCAGTGAGAGTAATTCAAAATAAGTATGTTTGGACGTATTGTACATAGCCTGCAGAACATCACCATGGTTCACCGACCCCATTTTGGAATGAATCAATGAAAGACCAGACCCAACAGGATCTCCAAACAACCACTGTGCAAATACAAAATTAAATAGAAAATAATAAATAAATAAATAAACAAACAAATAAGCAAACAAGAAATACCGAACATGAGATGAAGCATTCTTGAAAGTAAGTCCATAGATTGTGGAAACAGTACAGTGATTGCCCAAGTGAAGTTATCCTTTGTCTTTCAAGAGTCTTATGGTTGGAGGGTAATGACCTGCTGCTGTGGGCCCTGTACCTCCTTCCTAATGGCAGCTATGAGAAGAGAGCATAGCCTGGATGTCGTTAGTCCTTGTGGATGGATGTTGCTTTCCTGCGACAGTGCTCCTTGTAGGTGTAGAGTTTTTTTCAATGATGGACTGTACAGTATCCACTAATTTTTGTAGGATTTTCCATTCAAGATCATTGGTGTACTCTCCACCACACATCTATCGAAGCTTGTCGAAGTTGTAGATGACATGCTGAATCTTCGCAGACTTCTGAGAAAGTAGAGGTGCTGCTGTGCTTTGTTTGTAATGGCACTTACATGCTGGACCTAGCACAGATCCTCTAAAATTATAACACTGAAGAGTTTAAAGTTACTCACCCTCTTCTCTTCTGATCCCCAATGAGCACTGGCTCATGGACCTCTAGTTTTCTCCCCCAGAAGTCAATAATCAGCTCCTTGGTCGTGATACCATTGAGTGAGCTGTAGCTGTTGTAACACCACTCAGCGAGATATTCAATCTCCTTCCTATATCCTGATTCGCTACCTTTGAAATGGTTCAATGACATATCCATACTTTGCTAATAATTTTACTTTGAACTTAGATCTTTCCTGAGTAAAATGCCCAAGGTTCATAAATGATGTTTAATGTGCCCCATTGCTAAGTGATGTTTAATGTGGTTCACCATTTCTTTTCCTTAAAGATTGATCAATTCCTGGCACTGAGGTTCAACCTGTCATTGGGGACCGATGTGGAATTCAATGGTGTGAAATCCCTGACCCTTGGCAAGATTACAGGTAAGCTGTGCACAATGATTCCTTCAAAATGACTATTGAATGATATTGAGTAATGATGTTTCATAGATAGTCTAATGAACTTTGATATGACAGGAAATGGTATAGATACTACATAGGCAAAACAGCATTTATGCAGAGAGAAATAGAATTATCCAGGGCTTCTACTTGTTTAGAAGAATGGAGGGTGGAATCCCATTGGAACCTATTGAATACTGAAAAGCCTAGAGAGAGTGGATGTGGAGAGGACATCTCCTATAGTGGGGGAGCCTAGAACCAGATGGCACAGCCTCAGAACAGAAGAATGCCCTTTTAGATCAGAGATGAAGAGGAATTTCTTCAAACAGAGGGTGGTGAATCTGTTGAATCCTTTGCCACAATGGATGTGTGGTTGTGGAGGCCAGGTCATTGGGTATTTTTAAAGCAAAGTTTGATAGGTTCTTGATTAGTAAGGACAGCGAAGGTTACAGGGAGAAGGCAGGAGAATGGGGTTGAGAGGGATAATAAATCAGCCATGGTTGAATGGTGGAGCAGACTCAATTGGCTGAATGGCCTAATTCTTCTCCTATGTCCTTATGGTTATATGATCCTAACTTTTCTGATTGATGACATTCATCAGGTTGAATCCTGAGAGGAATAATAGAGAAGATGCTGAGAGGTCATTCCCTCAAACTAAGGCTCTGGATGAGGGAGTTGCTGTTGAAGCTGAAAGCAAAGAAATATTTTATACGCAGAAGATTGAAAAAATATTAAATTCTTTAGCTCGGAAAGCTCTTTGAGTTTTGTTATTCAAAGTTAGAGTTTCCTGATATTTGGACTCATAGAATTCGGGTGAGGACAATCTAAATCAGGACTGAGGTACTGGATAGCCTATTCCTGCTTCTGATCTTATTTGTACACAGACTGAAGGATTATGTGACTGCTAGAAAGGTGGGGGGATTGTAAATGCTGTATAATTGGACTTCTGAGAGAAGTTTCAGAGCTCTATGTCAGACTATTAGTCACCTCTGAATTTAGGGCCACTGGGAAGAATAATGAATTATTTTAGCTAAACATTGTGCTTTTCCACAAGAACATACCAAGCATGAAGTCCAACCTACTGCCAAGATCCCATATTAACTTTTAATGTTAATGATGTACAATCTGATCAGCTAATGCTTGCCCCGTGGATTTTCATTTTAATCATTAATGGTTTTGGAATTGTTAACAACAAGGTCAAGGGAGTGATACCCACAAATGTTGGAGGAACTCAGCAGGCCAGGCAGCATCTATGAAAACAAATAAAGAGTCGATATTTCAGGCCAAGACCCTTCTTCAGGGCTGGAAAGGAAGGGTGAAGATGCTAGAATAAGGAGGAGGTAAGGAGGAGAAGGAGGACTAACTAGAAGGTGATAGGTGAAGCCAGGTGGATGGGAAAGGTAAAAGGTGGAGAAGAAGGAATCTGATAGGAGAGCAGAGTGGGCCATAGGAGAAAGGGAAGAAGGAGGCACAGTGGGGGAGGTGATAGGCAAGAGAGGAGAAGAGGTAAGGGGTACTAAATAGGAATGGAAGAAGAATGAAGGGGAAGGGGAAAAATACCCAAAGAAAAATTAGTGTTGATGCCATCAGCTTGGAGGCTACATAGACAGAATATGAGGTGTTGAGGTTCCACTCTGCGAGTGGCCTCATCATGGCAGAAGAGGGGGCCATGGACTGATACGTCAGAATGGGAAGGATGATAGGAATTAAAATGGTTGGTCACTGGGAATTTCTAGTTTTGGTGGATGAAGCAGAAAAGCTCGACAATGCAGTTATTTACATGTGGTTATGCTCATGGGAACTGTACAGTGCCTCAAAAGGATTATCTTCAAAACCCTGGATTATCTTCAAAGCATAATGGCTTATGACCTGAGATCCAAGGACATTTCAAAGGTTTTAAACCTTTTTCAAGCATGGCCTCATTTCAACATTGAAAATAATATAGGCTGGAAGCATGGCATCGTTAGTAAAACTGCTATGCATGGCTCAGGTTTTCTCCTGATCTCAGTGCTGCCAAGGTGGAGTTTGCACAAGCACCATTATTAGTTTCCTCTGGGTTGTTTGGTTTCTTGCCACATTCTAAGGATGCTAACTGGGTGCTGTAAGTTGGTCCTTGTGTATGGTAAGGTGCCACAGTAGCATAGCAGTTAGCGCAACACTATCACAGCTTGGGGCATCGGAGTTCAGTGTTCGATTCGAATATCATCAGTAAGGAGTTTGGATGTCCTCCCCATGCAATATGTAGGTTTTCTCTGGGTGCTCCAGTTTCCTCCCACAGTCCAAAGACATGAGAGTTTCTAGGTTAAATGGTGATTGTAAATTGTCCCGTGATTAGGCTAGGGTTAAAACTGAGGATTGCTGGGCAGCATGCTTTGATAGACTGGTAGGGCCGATACAACTCTGTAGCTCAACAACTAAATAAATAAGGGAGGTTGTTATTGGGAAGATTGGGAGAATAAGAAAAGGATTACAGGTGTCCCCCACTTTACGAATGTTCACTTTATGCCACTTTGCTTTTACAAAAGATAGATAGATAGATAGATAGATAGATAGATACTTTATTCATCCCCATGGGGAAATTCAACTTTTTTCCAATGTCCCATACACTTGTTGTAGCAAAACTAATTACATACAATACTTAACTCAGTAAAAATATGATATGCATCTAAATCACTATCTCAAAAAGCATTAATAATAGCTTTTAAAAAGTTCTTAAGTCCTGGCGGTAGAATTGTAAAGCCTAATGGCATTGGGGAGTATTGACCTCTTCATCCTGTCTGAGGAGCATTGCATCGATAGTAACCTGTCGCTGAAACTGCTTCTCTGTCTCTGGATGGTGCTATGTAGAGGATGTTCAGAGTTATCCATAATTGACCGTAGCCTACTCAGCGCCCTTCGCTCAGCTACCGATGCTAAACTCTCCAGTACTTTGCCCACGACAGAGCCCGCCTTCCTTACCAGCTTATTAAGACGTGAGGCGTCCCTCTTCTTAATGCTTCCTCCCCAACACGCCACCACAAAGAAGAGGGCGCTTTCCACAACTGACCTATAGAACATCTTCAGCATCTCACTACAGACATTGAATGACGCCAACCTTCTTAGGAAGTACAGTCGACTCTGTGCCTTCCTGCACAAGGCATCTGTGTTGGCAGTCCAGTCTAGCTTCTCGTCTAACTGTACTCCCAGATACTTGTAGGTCTTAACCTGCTCCACACATTCTCCATTAATGATCACTGGCTCCATATGAGGCCTAGATCTCCTAAAGTCCACCACCATCTCTTTGGTCTTGGTGATATTGAGACGCAGGTAGTTTGAGTTGCACCATATCACAAAGTCCTGTATCAGTTTCCTATACTCCTCCTCCTGTCCATTCCTGACACACCCCACTATGGCCGTGTCATCAGCGAACTTCTGCACATGGCAGGACTCCGAGTTATATTGGAAGTCTGATGTGTACAGGGTGAACAGGACCGGAGAGAGTACGGTTCCCTGCGGCGCCCCTGTGTTGCTGACCACCGTGTCAGACCTACAGTCTCCCAACCGCACATACTGAGGTCTATCTGTCAAGTAGTCCACTATCCAATCCACCATGTGAGAGTCTACTCCCATCTCCATTAGTTTGTGCCTTAAGATCTTGGGCTGGATGGTGTTAAAGACCTACATTAGTAACCTGTTTTTGCATTACAAAGAGGATTTTCAGTTTTACGAAAATTTTTCTCATATAAATTTAAAGGTTCTTCGTTTACGCCATTTCAGCTTAAGAAAGGTTCCATAGGAATGCTCTACCTTTGTAAAGGGGGAACACCTGTAACATAAAGGGATGGCTGATGGTCAGTACAGAATCAATACGCTGAAGCGCCTGCATTCGTGATGTATCTACCTAAGTTTCATAACATATTTTAGTTTAGTTAGAGTATAGTTCACATTGATAACATGGGCAATGATGCTCACCTATGCCTCTACTTCCTCAGGAGGCTAAAGAAATCCAGCATGTCCTCACCACCTCTCACCAATTTTATTGAATCACTCTAGAAAGCTTTCTGCCCAGATGCACAATGGCTTGATATGATAACGGCTCTGCACATGACCACTAGAAACTGCAGAGAGTTGTGGACACAGCTCAGCACATCACAGAAATCTATTGCCCCTCTATGGACTCTGCCTATACTTCTCATTTCCGCAGTAAAGCAGCTAACATAATCAAGAACCCTGCCCATCCTGGACATTGTTTCCTCTCCCCTCTCACTTTGAGCAGAAGATAGAAAGTCTGAAAGCACGTACTATCAGACACAAGGACAGCTTCTATCCCATTGTTATTAGACTCTTGAACAGGCCTTTCGTACAATAAGATTGACTTTTGGCCTCACAGTCACTCAGTTATGATCTTGCACTTTATCATTTACCTGATTTGTGCTCCCTTGGTAGACCTTGCACTTCATTCTGCATTGTTATTGTTTTTCCTTATTCTAGCTGAATGCCCTGTGTAATGATTTGATCTGTATAATCACAACGCAAGACAAGCTTTTCACTGTACCTTGGTATATGTGACAATAATAAATCAATACCAACCAATACCAATATTTTGAAAGCCTTCAGAAACAGTAAGTGATAAAAAACAGCTGGTTCATTGTAGTGGCAGTACTGAAATATGTCTGCTGTCTACACTCATGAAATTACTTTTGCTCTGCAAATATTTAAATGAGATCTCTTTCATCCAGATGGAAGGACAGGAGGTAATTTGGTTTAACATTGCATCTGAAAGACAAGACCTCAAATAATGCAGTATACCTGTACTTATGTGCTGAACTTGAACCCAAGACTTCCTAACACAGCAATATTGACTGCAATCAATTGAGGATGGCTGATATCACAAGCAGTGCACTGCAAAATCTCAAAAGTCAAAATCTAGATTAACGTCGAGTTAATTGTCATCTGCACAAGAACGTGTATGGACAGGCATTATGAAAAACTTACGTGCAGCAACATCACAGGCACATAGCAACAGATAATCAACATTCACAAGAGGAAAACAAATTACACATAAATAAACACAATTTTTACAAGGAGGAACAGTAGTAGAACAAAATAATACCATATCCATGGTGGTACAGTGATAAAAGTGCACATAGTGTTGGTACACTGAAGGAGTTATGAAGGCTATGCACGTCATTTCAAGAACTGAATGGTTGAAAGGAAGTAGCTTGATCTATTATTGACTCTAAATTAGAGCAGGTGAGGGAAATCTTGAGGTCCTAGAGCAGGTCACAGAAGTACAGAGAAGCTCTCATTGTTTGTAAAAAAAATTGCAAGATTAGTTAAACCGTGTAAGTGAAGTGAGTTCCATCAATATGTCCAAATGAATGCTCTCCAACCGAACTGTCAACTGACCTTTCGCTCCACAGAAGCCACGTGACTCAGAGAGATCCTCCAGCTGCTCCTTATTGCTTAATTACAATGGTGCTCTGTTTATAAAAAGAGATAAAATGTTGAAAACAACCAGTGTCTGGGAAGAGAAGGGGAGTTCACATTTCAGGTTATGGAACTTGAAAAGCAAGAAAATAAGTTAGTTTTAAATGCTCAGAGAAAATAGGATGTGGGGAAAGGAAACAGAGCATCTCTGATCAAGTGAGGGCAAGGTTGATGTGAGAATAAGCTGTTGATAAAAACGTGGTTAATGAGAGTAAGAAAGAAGTTTATAAAATTATGAGAGATATAGACAGTCAGAGTCATTTTCCCTAGAGTAGAAATGTCCAATACTAGAGGGCATGTATTTAATGAGAAGGGGAAAGATTAAAGGAGATGTGAAGGGAAAGTATTTGACACAAAGGGTAGTGGATGCCAGTGGTGGAAATACAATACATATGATAAAGGCACTGATGAGCCTGTAAGACATATAAATATGCATTAAATGGAGTAATATAGATCATGTAATACCATGAGACATAGGAGCAGAATTAGGCCTCTTGGCCCATCGAGTCTGCTCCACCATTCCAACACGACTGATTTATTATCTCTCTCAATACCATTCTCATACCTTCTTCCCATAATCTTTGACACCCTGACGGATCAACAACCTTACAGCCTCTGCTTTAAATATACCTAATGACTTTGCCTCCACAGCTATTTGTGAAAATGAATTCCACAGATTCACCACTGTCTGGCTAAAGAAACTCCTCCTCATCTCTGTACTAAATGGACCTCCCCCTATTCTGAGGCAGTGACCTCTGGCCCTGGACTCACCCACTATAGGAAGCATCCTTTCCTCTCTGCTTCCACTCTGTCTAGGCCTTTCAGTATTCTATAGGTTGAGTGTGATGTTCTCACAAAGGTTTATTCCCTTAATGGAGAATGCCCATGAGTGACTTTGTTAAACTGATGCACGGGCAGCCATCACATGATTCTTGGCAGAGTGGGGTCAGGGTCCAGTGGCATGGAGTGCAAGACCACAGGGGACCCTTCACTGCAGCAGCCTTCCTTCACCATCACTGCCATTGTGATGTGTCATCATCTTTCACCAACTCCACTTGGTGATGTTCTATATATGTTCTCTAATTAGTGAAGAATATACGAACCATGTTCCATAAATAGTGAAGAACAACAGCTCTACAGTGAATGAGATTTGGTAAGTCACCAAAGTCACTCGCAAATTTCTACAGATATACCTTGGAGAACATTCTAACTGGCTGCATCACCATGTAGGTGGAACCCGACTGTGTGGTATCTAATAGTGTAGATACAGTGGATTCCAGTTAATGCAAATTATGCATTTCATGATATATTTCAATATACATGTGACAAAAAAGCTAATCTTTACCTTATAATTTAGGCAGAATCAACATGCATTTCTGAAAAATAAATTACCTTTCACAAATGCATTAGAATTTGCTGAGGTTATAAGTGGCAGAAAAATGACAGGAAACCAGTTGGTGAGAGGCATTTGAACTTCTAAATTGCCATTGATAAGAATACATTGAACAATATTAGAGAACACTGAACTGTTGCCAATATACTGGCATGGATTAGAGAGTGAGTAATGAACAAAAACTGACAGTGGAACTAAGAGGCTCATCTTTTGGACGGGAGTTGTGATTAAGGATGCTGCAGAAAATGGTGTTGAGGCTTCAGCTATAGAAATCTATTTGCATGGTTTGAATATAGTGGGCCAAGTGCTTTATATCCGATGGTGCTCGAAAGAATTAACTATGAGGAAGATGCAGAGATGCTTCAAGGAGATATAGTCAGGGTAAATCGTAACATGGCATTTGGAATATAATGTTCAAAGTAAATTTTTTATCAAGGTATGTATATATCACCATATGCTACCCTGAGATTCATTTTCTTGCAGGCATTCAGAGTAAAACAAAAACAAACAATAGAATTTATGAAAAAGTATTCACAAAGACTGAAAAGCAACTAATATGCAAAAGAAGAAAAACTGTGCAAATGCAGAAGTAAATAAATAATACCAAGAACATGAGTCCTGGATTCACTGAAAATGAGTCCATAGGTTGTGGAATCAGTTTAGCATCGTGTTGAGTGAAGTTATGCATGCTAACTCAGGAAGCCGATGGTTGAACACGATTGTGTGGCATTTAATACAGTTTAGATACAGTGGATTCCAGGTAATAGGGACACATCGAGACCAGTACAACTTGGTCCGATTAAACAGCTGCCCCAATTAGCTGAAGTTTCATGGAAATCGTTAAAAAGGAAGAAAAAAGACATACTAATCTTTAACTGAGTAACAAATCATGTATTTAAATAAAATACAGAACAAATTAGAACACTACCAATACTACTGCAGTACTATAAAACTGTGTATTAGTTCCTGATAGTTATCGACAGATGAATTCATCTAGTATACACTGCCATGATCTTTCAATTGACTGTAAATAAATAAAATCAATGCAGCCACCTAATGCAGATAATCGAAATCCTTCATACAATGCTTTCAACAACAGATTCTGGTTCATTAGGCCATCAGTTAATCAGTGCAGCCACTTATTAGGAATAATTTTTAAAGAACAAAAAGAAATTGAGAAAATACCTGGAGTTCCCTGCATTTATTTGGAGCATCATGCCACTTAATTGGGACAGGACACTGTTACTGAACAGTTTCTCACTAGTGTCTGTCATGTGCAGTTGTGTGCCATTAGACACAACATGTGCTTTGAGTGAACAGTTTTTAAATAGCATCAGTTGCATGTGGTTGCATTCAAAAAACAGTGACTTTTGTCACTGACTGTTGAGGAGAAATGAGTAGTAAGACAATTCAGAGCTGTTTTGTTCACTGCAATTTCAAGCATTCAAGGTTGGAGTTACCAGAAACAGCCAAGAGTAAAAGCAAAATGATTTCACAACTTCAACATGTTAGAAACTACGAAGGATTGTTACAAAGAAAATGAAGATTTGGAGGATGCAGTTATCGACAGCCTTACACGAAGGCAGTTTATTATCTGCACTGATTTTGTTCATTTACAGTCCAGAGAACATGCACAGATTAATTCTTTCATCGATAACTATTGGAACTGATGCAGTTTTATGGTACTGTAGAACTATTGGTAATGTTCTAATTAGATAGATAGATAGATAGATACTTTATTCATCCCCATGGGGAAATTCAACTTTTTTTCCAATGTCCCATACACTTGTTGTAGCAAAACTAATTACATACAATACTTAACTCAGTAAAAAATATGATATGCATCTAAATCACTATCTCAAAAAGCATTAATAATAGCTTTTAAAAAGTTCTTAAGTCCTGGCGGTAGAATTGTAAAGCCTAATGGCATTGGGGAGTATTGACCTCTTCATCCTGTCTGAGGAGCATTGCATCGATAGTAACCTGTCGCTGAAACTGCTTCTCTGTCTCTGGATGGTGCTATGTAGAGGATGTTCAGAGTTATCCATAATTGACCGTAGCCTACTCAGCGCCCTTCGCTCAGCTACCGATGTTAAACTCTCCAGTACTTTGCCCACGACAGAGCCCGCCTTCCTTACCAGCTTATTAAGACGTGAGGCGTCCCTCTTCTTAATGCTTAATTTGTTCTGTATTTCATTTGAGTACACAATTTGTTACTCAGCTTGACTTTTCTATACTTTTTAAAACTATTTCCATGAAACTTTGTCTAAATAGGGCAGCCATTTAATTGAACCAAAATATATTCGTCTCGATGTATCCCAATTAACCAGAATCCACTGTATATTCAGGCTAGAAATTGATAGATTATTAATATCATGGTACCAAAAACTAAGGATGAGATAGAAGGTTAAGGTCATCTGTGATCTTCTCAAATGTGTGAGCAGGCATGAAGTTTACACAACCAGCTCCTGGTTTTATCATTCATGTTCCTCTGTTCTTTTAAGTACATTTTGAGGAGTTTAAAATAACTCCCTTCAAAGTCAGAGAATCAGATAGATTACTGAGTGAATAATGATACTGTACCCAAGAAAGTAAAGTAGATGAGAATGTTTGGATTGGATTTGCTTATTATTGTCACATAAGAAATAGGAGCAGGAGTAGACCATTCAGCCCATTTAGTCTGTTCTGCCTTTCAATGGCTGATCTAGCTCAGCTCCATCTTCATGACATTTCCTGAAAACGCTTAATTCCACTGCTATGCAAAAAATAATCTAACTGTGCTTAAAATATATTTAGTGATATAGCTTCTACTGCTTCCCTGGGCATAGAATTACACAGATTAACTACTCTTTGGGAAAAGCAGTTTCTCCTCATCTCTATTCCATGTACCAAGATACAGTGAAAATCTTCGTTTTGCAAGCCAACCAGATAGATCAAGCCATATGAAGATACATTGAGGTAGTAAAAAATGATAAGTGGACTGCGGAGTATAGTGTTGCACTTGCACAGCTACTACCGGTAAGATGGTGGTGCTCTCAGATGTAGCAGCTACTCTGGGTCAAATCAAAGGTGTATTTGTTCATTTTGTACATCTCCTTATGACTGAAAGTCACTGCTGCACACCTAAACCATCAATTACTGCCATGACTATCCCATTGCCAAGTTGCTCGATAGTGATGCAGCTGGATTTATTGTGTACTGTTGTTGTGTTATCACCCAGATGCATCCGGATAGAATGGTTTCTCTGGTATCTATAAAGAATGATGAACCTCATCGGGGACACGTTGAATTTCTCTGCCCTTCTGAGGAAGTGTGTTTTTTTCAAAGTTCAAGATAAAATTTATTATCGGAGTACATACGTGTCACTTCAAAAACCCTGAGATTCTTTTTCTGCGGGTGTACTTAGCAAATCTGCAGAACAGTAACTGTAAAGAGGCTCTGTAAACTGTAAATGTCAGGAACTATAAACTGTAAACAAACTGCAAATGCGGATAATAAATAAATAGCAATAAATAACAGGCATGAAATAACAAGATAAAAGTGTCCTTAAATGAGTGTAGTTATCCCGTTTTGTTTAAGAGCCTGATGGTTGAGGGGTAGTAACTGTTCTTGAACCTGGTGGTGTGAGTCCTAAGACTCATGTACCTTCTACCTGATGGCAACAGTGAGAAAAGTGAATGACCTGGGTGGTGAGGATCTCTGATGATGGATGCTGCTTTTCTACAGCAATGTTTCATGTAGATGTACTCATCAGTGGGAGGGTTTTACCCATGATGTACTGAGCAAATCCACTACCTTTTATAGGATTTTCCACTCGAAGGCATTGGTGTTCCCATACCAGGCCATAATGCAGCCAGTCAGCACACTTCCCACTACTCATCTATAGAAGTCTGCCAAGGTTTGTGATAACATGCCAAATCTCTTCAGATTCCCGAGGAAGAAGAAGCACTGTCGTGCATTCTTTGCAATTATATTTATATGATGGATGAAGGACAGGCCCTCTGAGATAGTGATACACAGGAGTTTAAAGTTACTGACCCTCTCCACCTCCGATCCTTCAATGATTACTGGCTTATTGACCTCTGGTTTTTTTCTCCTGAAGTCTACTATCATGCCTTATTGGCATTGAGAGTGAGGTTGTTGTTATTACACCACTAAGCCAAGTTTTCAATCTCCCTCCTGTATGCTGATTCATCACTTCCTTTGATACAGTCCACAACAGTGGTGTTGGAGCTGTACTTAGCCACACAGACGTAGGTGTAAAGTGAGTAGAGCAGGGGGTTAAGTACACATCCCTGCAGTGCCCTTGTGCTGAGGGAGAATATGGAGGAGATGTTTTTGCTAATCCAAACTGACTGGAGTCTACAAGTGAGGAAATCCAGGATCCAATTGCACACGGGGCATTGAAGGCCCAGGTCTTGGAGATTACTGATTAGTTTTGGAGGACCAGGTCTTAGAGGTTTTTTGGCAGTAACATACATGTAAGTGGACCAGGACAAATTGTTGGTGATACTTAGATTAGAAATTTGAAGATCTCTATCTCAACCCTCATTAACACAATAACTTGGATGCCAGGCAATGGTACAATAGTTAACAGAGAGTGAAATTCCCAGCAAATGCTACACAATTGTCAGTTATGCATGTTACACCCCTAAATACACCAAAGGCATGCAATAAAAGCTCAGCCTGTCCATCAGCTCATGTTTGGACTTAATGATTTATTAAACTGATGTAACTAAATCTTACCTAAGAAAGCAAATGCCAGACATTGATTCAAACTAGTCAACCAACACTCTAAGTGTAAAGCAGAACTATCTGTTTCTATCTATTTAAAGCAGAACTATCTATTTCTCAGATTTGTCTGGACAAATCATATACATACAAAATAGATAATAAGACCTTAAGACATAGGAGCAGAAATAGGCCAATTGGCCCATCAAGTTTGCTCTGCCATTCCATCATGGCTGGTTTATTATCCCTCTTAGATCCATTTCCTGCTTTCTCCTCCATAATCTTTGACGCATCAACCTCTGCTTTAAATATACCCAATGACTTGGCCTCCACAGCCATCTGTATCAATGAACTCCACAAATTCACCACCCTCTGGCTAAAGAAATTCCTGCTTATCTCTATTCTACAGAGCCATCCTTGCATTCTGAGGCTGTATCTCTAGTCCTTGTCTTCCCACTACAGGAAACATCCTCTCCACATCCATACTATCTACAGTAGGCTTTTCAATATTGGATAGGTTTCAATGAGATCCCCTCTCAATCTTCTAAACTCCAGCGTTGGGGAGGAAGCATTAAGAAGAGGGACGCCTCACGTCTTAATAAGCTGGTAAGGAAGGCGGGTTCTGTCGTGGGCAAAGTACTGGAGAGTTTAACATCGGTAGCTGAGCGAAGGGCGCTGAGTAGGCTACGGTCAATTATGGATAACTCTGAACATCCTCTACATAGCACCATCCAGAGACAGAGAAGCAGTTTCAGCGACAGGTTACTATCGATGCAATGCTCCTCAGACAGGATGAAGAGGTCAATACTCCCCAATGCCATTAGGCTTTACAATTCTACCGCCAGGACTTAAGAACTTTTTAAAAGCTATTATTAATGCTTTTTGAGATAGTGATTTAGATGCATATCATATTTTTTACTGAGTTAAGTATTGTATGTAATTAGTTTTGCTACAACAAGTGTATGGGACATTGGAAAAAAGTTGAATTTCCCCATGGGGATGAATAAAGTATCTATCTATCTATCTATCAAATGCACTTCATACAGTTTGTTAACCCTTTCATTCCCAGGATCAATCTCGTGAGCCTCCTCTGGAGCTTTTCAATTGCCAGCACATCTTTTCTCAGATAACAAGGAGGAATGCAACATTTCCAGTATTTCTGCATTCCAGAATGTGAGAGATTAGAGTGATATGTTAAATATAGAGTAAGAACCATTTAATATCTGCTAGCTATCTTTAGGTATTATTGACAAAGTTGGAATGCTCTGCAGCTAAATGTTAATGAACACTTTGATGAATATACAATTAAGTGGTTACACACCATGAATAATTGATGACTATCATCGCTGCATTTGGAAATGAATTACCAGCCACTGGTGCAGCATTCAGTGCTGAGAAATAAGGACAGTGACAAATTCTACATCATTAACCATATTCAAACACTGCACACGGCTAGTGGTATGTTAGAGAAACAACTTTTTCATAAGTGTTATTGCTATTAACAAAGCAATTGGGAAAGTATTACCAAAGAATAATGTCATATTCACAAGAAGCATATCAATGCATTATGATACATAAGTTGGGCAATTAGCAGAATTTTTTGAAATACCATTAATGGAAGCCAGGTTGTAATGTTTATCTCTTGACCTACCTTCAGTAGCCACTTTATTAGGTGACTCTTGTCCCTAATAAAGTATCCATTGAGTGTATGTTTGTGATAGAGGTGCTCTTCTGCCCACCACTATTGTAAGGTGTGGATATTTGATTTAATATTGCCCTCCTGTCAGCTTAAACCAGTCTGGCCATTTTTCTCTTACCTCTCTCATTAACAAGGCATTTTTACCCACAGGACTGCCACACACTGGGTGTTTTATTTGTTTTTCACACCATTCTCTATAACCTCTAGAGTCTGCTGTGCATGAAAATCCCAGGATATCAGCAGTTTCTGAAATACTCAAACCACCCCATCTGGCACCAACACTCATTTCACAGTCAAATTCAGTTAGATCACATTTCCTCCCCATTCTGATATTTGGTCTGAACACCAACTGGACTTCTTGATGATGTGTGCATTTTTATGCATTGGGTTGCTGCCACTTGATTGACTAATTATAAATTTGCATTAATGATCAGGTGTACCTAATAAAGTGACCACTGAGTTCATGTTTTTTTTAATGTTTGCATTGTTCTGCATTTCCAAACAAATTCAAGAGGTAAATTGACCAGTGAAGTTTTTTTCTCTTGATGTATGCTGATGTTACAAAATGAACATTTATTCTGAATTCTTGAATATTCCTCACATGATTGTATGTAAACCAGGTGGTTTTCCAGGTGTTTGATTGATTTAGATTGCTTAATATTGTCACATGTATTGAGATACAGTGAAAAGCTTTTGCTTCACCTGTTATCAAGATTAGGTTTAAGTTTATTATCATCTGACAACCAAGTGAAACAGTGTTTCTCTAGACCACAGTGCACCCACAAAGCATATATGACTCACAGCACACACACCAAAATATTACCATAAAATAAAATAGTAAACAGTACAGTAAATTATAGAAAGCTCTCTGTTCTAATGACGTGACCTCAGTGGTGGCAGGGTCTGACAGCCTGAGGGAAGAAACTGTTACGCAGTCTGGCAGTCCTAGTCCTGATGCTCCTGTACTTTTCCTGATATTAGTAGGAAAAAAGGATTGTGAGGTTGGTGGTAGGGATCCTCAATAATGCTTCAGACCCTTTGTCTGTTCAATGTCAGCAATAGGGTGAGGGAGACCCTGTTGATCTTCTCAGCAGATGTTACTCTCCTCTGTAGGGTCTTGCGATCAGTTGTCTTGCAACTTCTGTACCACACAATGATGCAGCCAGCCAGGACACCCTATGGTGCTCCTGTAGAAAGTTGTAGGAAAGGGGTGGGAAGACTGGCATGTTTGAAACTCCTCAAGAAAGTGTGGTGCTGTTAAGTCTTCTTAATTAATACGGATGTCCTGGATAGATTGTCACAACAGAATTCTGTGCTCTTCATTCTGTCCACGGCAGAGCCACTGATGTGCAATTGAGAGTGAGCGACATCCGCCTCCCTGAAGTCCACAATCGTCTCTTTTGTATTATCCATGTTGCAACTGAGGTTGTTGCTCTTACACCATCTGCCAAACCTCTCTATCTCCTTTCAGTATGTCATCTCAGCAATGTTGCTGATGAGGCAAACCACTGTTGCAAAATCAGTGAACAAAATGACGCAGTTTGAGCTGGATCTGACAGTGCAGTCATGAGTCAGCAGTGGACTGAGTACACAGCAGTGGGTGGGAGGGATGTACCAGTGCTCAGTATGATGGAACTTGAGATGTTGCTGCCAACTTGGACTGACTCCATCAATAAGCCAAGATCCAGTTACAAAGAGTAACTGCGTCCCAGCAAGGACAATTTACCCACCAGCCTCTGGGGGGGGGGGTGCGGGAGGTATCCAAAGACACCCACTACAGAGCTGGGTTTAAGGGCCTGAGCCCCTGCTATATGACCTATGACATTGTGACATTGAAGTAGTAGAAAGAACAACAGATCCAGAATATAGTTACAAACATGAGGGATTTTGAAGATGCTGTAAAAATTCAAAATAAGACAAAAAATGCCAGAGGAACTCAGCAGATCAAGCAGCATGTATGGAAAGGAATAAACAGATGCCATCTCCACATGCAAATTGTCAAGATCCCTCAGGGTCTTCTGGAGAAACTCAGCAGGTTCCCATGGAAGATCCTGGAAATTGTTTGTTGCTCTATATTCCAGCATTTGCAGTGTCCCCTCAGATTCCTGTGTGTTTCAGTAAAGTCCCCTCTAAATCTAAGCAAATGCATTGTTCCAAGATTCACTATCCTCACATTGTTTTATGATTGTGGCCTTTGATTCTGTATAGGAGAATATTATCCCGGCATCTACCCTGCCAAGACTATAGGAAGTTCCCTATAAGAATATTTTACATTATAGGAATTTTGGATTGGGCCCAAATTGGTGCTTTTATTGTGTTCTTGCTTATATTTATTTTTACTGTGGTGCCCCAATAACCACCTATGGTTGTAAGCCCATATACCCACCCATAAAATTTAGTGACTTTAGTATATTTGGTTTTATACTTCTGTAGTTTTGTTGTCTGCAGAGTTAAAGTGTGATTCAGTCAGTATTTGCTAAAGACATTTCTTATCTAAACCAGACCAAACAGGCTTGCAGGATAAAAGGAAACATGCGCCCATCTTTCTTTGTTATAGCCAGTTAGTTACAGTAGTTACAGCCAATTAGTTAAAGCCTGTTACAGCTAATTACAGTTACAGCCGATTACATTTACAGTTTGCTACAGTTTGTTATAATTACAGTTCATTCGTTACTTCTCTGCTTCTGGAGCAGATTGAACCTGTACAACCTCTAGTAATGATGAACTCTAATAAAATGGCTGTAACCTCAAAATTTGTACCTCATTCTTGACTTCTGAAGAACCTTCTGGAAAACATGATCTCCAGATCAACCAGGAAGTGGGAGCAGGGGTAGACCTGTTTCATGATTCAGTACTCACACAGCTGATCTACACTTTGCCTCTTCCCTGTACCAGTTCCCTGTGGCCCTCGATTCTGCAATATTCCAAAAACCCAACCCCACCTACAGTATTTCTAACAATCCAGTCACCACAACCTTCTAGTCTGGAGAATTCCAGTGATTCATTACCCAATGTGAAATGTAACTTCTCCATACTTCAGTTTTGTACCTACTTCCTCTTGTTCGAGACTCTCCACTGGTGGAGTCACCTCAGCATTTACCCTGTGATGACCTCATAAGATCCTATAATTTTCAAAACGGTTGTCAATAATTCTTCAAAGCTCTGTAGAATAAGTTACATGGAAAGATTCAGGATTGTCTAATGCCATTTCCTGTTCACAAGTGTAAGGAGAATGAAGTAATTGTTAATCAAGATCTGATGCAGCACAAAATCACGCAAAAGATAAGGAACATAATAAGATTTAAATCTCTCACCATAGGCTCGTAATGAGTTAGCTATTACTATGAATACAAACTAACAGCAACATAACTCTACAATGCATGGGAATAATGACAAAAAAGGCCATTACCAGTAAATAAATGGGTCTAGGATATATATATATGATTCAAGTAAACACAAAAAACATAAAAGTTTGAATGTTTTTTCTAATGGAAAATAGCCTATTACCTGTATGAACACTAATGGACATCCATGCAAATTTACTGTTTGCCAAAATGATGCTAGGCTCTGTATAAGGCTTATGATAAGCCAATGGGAAATAATAAAGTAGTCGGGGAGTTAGTGGGTGGAAGTGTTGATTAGTCTTACTGCTGGGGATAGTAACTGTTTCTGAGTCTGGAGGTCCTGGCGTGGATGCCACAAAACCTTCTTCCTGATCAGACTGGGACAATCAGTCCATGAGCAGGATGGGTGGAATTTTTCATGATGTTATTGGCCCTTCTCTGGGGCATAGAAAGATTGACTAGGTTAATATTTCAAACACTGGCATGCAGGGGAACGAGTGGAGATCTTATGTAGGTATACAAAATTGTGTGGAGTATAGATAGGCTGAATACATACAGGCAATTTCCCATCAGTTTGAGACTAGAATTAGAGGTCATAGGCTTAAGGTGAAAGGTGAGGGATCTTATTTACTCAGGAGGTGACGCAAGTGTGGAACGAGCTGCCAGTGGAAGTGGTAGATGCTGGCTCAATTGTAACTTTTAAGAGAAGTTTGAATAGGTACTGTGTGTGGATGGAAAGGGTGTGGAGGTATATGGACTTGTTGCAGGTAGATGGTACTAGGCTGATCAGATTAGAATGGATCAGGTGGCCCAAATAGCCTGTTTCTATGCTGTTGTAGTCTATGGCTCTATTACTCACAGTCTCGCTTTTGACAGAACATCCTTCTCAGGATACCATTGGCCTGTCTGGTTTTAGTATAACAGTTCATTTTTTGTTGGTCTGCCTACAATCTGTGGTATGGTTATTGAAGAGTTATGAGAATGTTGATGGAAATCTTGGGCCTTGAGTTCTAGGGATGGGGTGAGCATGTTAGGATTTTATTCCATTGAGCAGGTAGACTGATGAGTAAGCTTACAGATGTGCATAACATCATTAGGGGCATAGATAGGGTGAACATACAATCTTTCTCCCAGAGATGAGAAATCACAAACTAGAGAGCACAGGTTTAGACCATAAGATCTAGGAACAAAATTAGACTATTCTGCCCTTGGAGTTTGCTCTGCTATTCATTCATCGCTGACTTTATTCAATCCATTCATCTACATTCTCCATTAACCATTAACTCACTTACCAATTAAGAACTTTAAGGAGCGAGAGAGAAAAGATTTAAAAGAAATCCAGGGGGCTGCTTCTTTCCACCTGGTGGTGTGTGCATATGGAACAAGCTACCAGAGGAGGTGGTTGAGGCAAGCATAACAGCAACACTTAAAAGACAGGTAGACAGATACATGAATAGGAAAGGTTTAAGGAGAATTTGGCACAAGATGAGTAAATGGGACTAAATTAGATGGGTATCTTTGTCAACATGAACAAATTGGACCGAATGCCCTGTTTCTGTGCTGTATTACTCTGTGCCTCTGTAACCATTCAACTCTTAATCAACTGGTTGACTAAGTGAGGAACATACCTATGAAGCATTAGTCAGTAAATTCCCTTTAATGGTTCCTCATCCTGCTTCTCAATAATTACCTCAGAAAACTAAACATAATATAAATATGAGATGAAAATTTATCAGCAACTCTTTAAAACCTTGTTCACGATGTACAATGCAAGACGATAAAACACAGGAGTAGAATTAGGCCAATTGGCCCATCAAGTCTAATCTGCTAATCAATCATGGTTGATTTATAATTCCTTTCAACTTCATTCTCCTGCCTCGACCCCATCCCTCGTAATCTTTGACTCCCTTACTAATCAAGAACCTGTCAACCTTCACTTTAAATATACCCAATGCTTGGCTCCACAGCCATCTGTGGCAATGAATTCCACAGATTCACTATCCTCTGGCTAAAGAAACTCCTCTGCATCTCTGCTCTAAAGAAACATCCTTGTATTCTGAGGCTGTGTCCTTTGGTCCTAGACTCACCCATTATCGGAAATATACACTCTATCCAGGCCTTTCAAAATTCATTCGGTTTCAATGCAATTCCCAATCGTAATTCAAAACTCCAGTGACTACAGGCCCAGGGTCATCAAATGCACCATGTTAACCCTTTACTTTCTGGGACCATTCTAGTAAAACTTTTATGGACCTTCACCAATGCTAGCACACCCTCTTAGACAAGGGGCCAAAGATTGCTCACAATTCTCCAAGTGAGGCCTGGCCAATGCTTTATAAAGGCAAAGCAACATGGCAATTGTAAGCTGCTGCAATATGATGCAACTGTGGAAGCTGTGGTAAGGAAAAGGTTAAAGACAATGTCAGGCAAGAATGACTGCAGCAATGTATAGTCAAACCGCGATAAGGGAGTCCTTTGAAGTGAGACCGTGGGACCCAAACTTACCTATTGCAGACAGATAGGTGAGAATGACCATGGCAGTGCGTAATCAATCTAGAAGAACATAACTTCCTTTCACACGTAGGGGTGTTGGAGAAAGACAAGATAGGAATAATGGAAGGATGGGAAGAACACCCAACAACTAAGGAATAATTGTTTTACTAACTTCAAAATATCATTGGTTGTCAGCATGAAGTTTTGATTGACTTTTAATGTTTCTATTGTGAATGGTGATTGATCGTGAGTTCAACTTTATACAATTTAGCAAGTGGTCAATATCCATAGCTCATAAGCTAATTCTATATAAAAATAGCAGGTTTCTCTTCAAAATAGTGTGGGTGACAGGGGCCATGCCATTCTCCTTGTACACAAGAAAAATAAAGTATGTTTGGGTCGTAAGAATGTGTGTGGACTGGGCCCAGTTAGTTTAGTCATTTTATTATCAGCGATTATTCAACTCTAAATAAATTACAGTTTTATAATGTAAGTGGACAATTTGTAAAATTAATGACTGTGGACAGTGCTACTCTTCCAAAGGTGGTTGTGTTTAATTCTGTTTACTGCTGATAGGCTGGTCTGAAATTAATTCCTGTGCTCTGTTTGAACTGCAGGTGGTAACGGGATGGACAAGGAACTACGGAAGGCCAACATGTGGGGATTTATTGGCTGCCTTTCTACCGTGCAGTTTAATGGAATTGCTCCACTGAAGGCAGCCCTACGGCTACACAATTCAGATCCTGTCGAGGTCAAAGGGCATCTGTCCAAGTCACGGTGCGGTATTTCAGGATCGACTGGTTCGAGGACAGTCACGACAATGCACCCACTGACAGGTACTTTGGATTCAGATTAGTTTATTGTCACATGCAGCAAGGTGTAATGGAGTTCACAGGGTAAACAGAACACATGGCAATAATGAATATGACAAAAGACCGTTTCATAAATCCGTTTTTTCCAGCCTGTGCATGAAACGGAAGTATTGAGTTACGTTGAAGTGGTATAAGACTTTGGTGAGACCAAGTTTGGAGTATTATGTGCAGTTCTGGTCACCTCTCTGCAGAAATATATCAATAAAATTGAAATAGTACAGAGAAAATTTACAAAGATGTTGGACGACTTGAGGATCTACCAAGTTCCTCCAGTATTTTGTGTGTGTGTCGCTATATTTATTGCCATGTTCATTCCCTTAACCTCTTCAGTGGAGATTATTTTTGCATAGGTGTGAATTATCCAACCATTTCACCAACCTCACCTTAAACAGCCTCTCGAAGGACTTCATTACAGTAGATGTGTGACTGTCATTGAGATGGCTCATTCTGCTCTCTTGGACACGATATGGTTCCTGCCACCTGTGAATGGAAACATACAGTGAAAGGCAACATTTGCATCAATAATCAACATACCCAAGGATGAGCTGGGGCAGCCTACAAGTGTCACCACACATTCCACATTGCTCAGCAGAACAACACAGGGCAAAAACATTAAAACAAGCGACTTTCTTCCCTGCCGCCCACCCATACTCACACACGTACAGTCATTGAACTCCAAGACAGCCCTCCAGCCTCCAGGCTTCAGCCCTTAGGCTTTGAGCTCTGGGCATCTAATCAACCTTCGAAGGATAAGGGCTAAATTCTCGCAGACTCAGACATCTTGGTCAGTATGGTGAAGTTGGGCTGAAGAGTCTGTTTCTGCACCTTGTAACTCGATGATATATACACTCAGTGGCCACTTAATTAGGAAACTCCTGTATCTAATAAAGTGGCCACTGAGTGTATATTCATGGTTCTGTGCTTCTGTGGCCCACCCACTTCAAGGTTCAATGTGTTATGTGTTCAGAGATGTTCTTCTGTACACCACTCAGGTAACATGTGAGTTCCTGTCACCTTCCTGTCAACTTGAACTAGTCTGACCATTCTCCTCTGACCTCTCTTATTAACAAGGCCTTTTCACCCCAGAACTGCAGCTCACTAGTTGTTTTTCTTTGCTTTTCACACCATTCTCTGTAAACTCTGGAGACTGTTTGCATGAAAATCCCAAGAGATCAGCAGTTTCTGAGATACTCAAACCACTCTAGCATCAACAAAGTCACTTCAATCAAATTCCTTCCCCATTCTGATGCTTTGACTGAACAGCAACTGAACTTAACCATGTCAGCATGCTTTTATGCAATGATTTGCTGCCAGTGATTGGTTGATTAGATATTTGCATAAATGAGCATGTGTACCTAATAAAGTGGCCACTGAGTGTGTGTCCAAAGTTCAGAACCTTCAAGTTCAAGCCTAGCCAGTGAAGTTAAAGCAGCTCCCTTTTCTATTCCTCTCACCTACAGTGTGGTTTGTGTTGTGCAGGTGAGCTATCAGACCTGCAGTTTCCTGATTTCCCCAGGTATAGCCTGGCATGTTTTGCATTACTCCCTTGGCAAATCACTTGCCTTAATAATTACTCGTTCCCGATACATAAGCTGAATGATTAGCTCTGAGCTTTGCCAGCACTGAAGTACGTGCTTGCTGTATTCATCCTGCTGGCAGATGGCAGTGTGTGATAACCTAACACCATTAGCACATCGAAATCAGGCAGGGCAGCTGAGCAAGGCAGTTCCAGCAAACCATTGCTCTGGGGACACTGGTCAGTAGGTTGGTGCTTTTGGCTGAAGTATAAAATTGCAAGTTAACTTTAATGATTCTAAATACATTTGCCCACAGCTAGTATATGAACACTCTCAGGCAGGAGGGTGCAGCACCGTGGAAACCTCAGTGCAGTGACGCCCTCCCTCTGCCCTTCTCAGTGAATAAAACTGGACATTCATTCACAGGCAGGACAGAGTAACAGGGAAATCAGGACTGACAATGTTACATCGGTAATTCATGATGAATAGATCAAGGGAGCATAAGGGGCCAGGGGAGGTGATAAGTGGATTGGAATTACTGGAGGTGAGGTAAGAGGATAAGATTTGTCACATGTACATCAAAACATTCTGTGAAATGTGTTGTTTTTCTGTCAATGACCAACACAGTCTGAAGGTGTGCTGGGGCAGTCTACAAGTGTCACCACAATTCCAATGCCAACGCAGCATGCCCACAGCTTATTAACCCTAACCTATAAATCTTTGGAATATGGATGGAAAGCAGAGCACCTGGAGAAAATCCATGCGGGTCACAGGTGAACGCACAAACTCCTTATAGACTGCGGTGTGTGGATTGAACACCACTCACTGATCACTGGCACTGTAAAGCTTTGAGCTAACAACAATGATACCCTATCACCCCCTTCGGAGATGGGAGAGTGGGGTCATTGGTCTGTGGTGAGGACACAAAGAGACAGAGGCAACAGAAGGAGAATTCTGCCTCCTGTCAGGCTCAAAATTCATTCAGGTGCTGGTATGGAGGTACAAAGACAAGGATATAGAGGGAGGTGAAAATCAGTTGGGAAAATTTTATATCCAAGGAGCTAGGTTAGACAAAAATCTTGCCAAAATGAATGCAGTATCTCTCTGCCTTGGGTTAAGCTGATGTTCTTTTGTACAATGTCAGCTTTTATCAAGCATTTATCACTCACTACAAGAACACTTACTTAGACAAGGAGGTGAGTAGAGTTACTGTCTAGAACTTTATTTATACAGGAAGCAGAGGATGGAGTTTATCAAGGATCAAAAATCAACTCTATTCCCCATATACATTTACATGCAGTCAGAATTTTGCTGTGCTGTGTTGGTCAGGGCTAGGCATGCACCATAAAAGGCAATTCAACAATAAGGCATGAAGAATTATATATAAATAAAGAAAGCTAATAAAGTCAGACGTTAAAGGATAGACATGGAAGAAAGTGTGCATAAATAAATAAATACCAGCATGTATTTATAATGTAAACAGCAGTATAAAAAGTGGTTAGATGTGTACAGTGCACTGTGCAGTGTAGTGACTGAGGTAATAAATGGGGTGGGGGAAGAAACTAGAAAGGTTGATCAGATTAACTGCTGGGGAGAAATTTTTAAGATGGGGTGAAGTTTTTGTTTGAATAGCCCTATAGCACTTTCCAGAGGGAGCTTTTTGAAAAAGGCAGTTTATAGAGTGGGTAGTGTCTGCAATTATTTTTCCTGTTTGCTTCTTTGTCTTGGGCACACTCACACATCTTTCTGTGATGTCAGACCACAGCCAATGCCCTTTACTGCTGAACAGTTTGCTGTTTTTTATATGTTGTGGGATATGCACATGTAAGGTACTGCTGTGACCTTGAGTGATCGATGCAAATTCAGTGGTAACTTCCAAAAGGACATAATTGATTGGCTGTGAGGTAGAAGGGGGAGTGCCTTTAATTGGATCGCTTCACCGAGCACCTGATGGTGTGAATGGATTCTCTCAACACTTCATGACTACATCTCCAAATAAGAAGAGAGATGACAAAGTTACTGAAGTCATGAACTATTGTATTGATTGTTTACAATGAGGCTTAGTTTTAATAATGGACAATCTATTAAAAACTGGTAAACACCAGGAGAACCCGTTAAAGCTGATCTACTTGAGCAGGAATTTGGTACAGCTTTTACTTTCTCAGTTGACAAGATTATCAGTAAACTGCACTTTTATAACAAAATAGTGGCTACAGGAAGACTTAATTTTAATAGACTAAGTCCTGATTATAGAAACAAATGATTAGCCACAGATCTAGCAGCAAATTCAATTTTCTATTGCAGCAATGGGTGCACACTGTGACATAATTAGTGAAGTTTCTGAAATTTGGATGGTGTTGCTGCTGCACTCTATATCACTACTTTTGTGTACGCTTCCGTTAGCACATTAGCACAATCCATGTCACTATTGATTAGATATTACCCTTCACTATTCTTTCCCCTACAAAGCCATGTTAATATGATAGCTGGTGCCCTCCCCTTTCATGATGATGGAGGTTGAGATGCTTCAGCAGTGCTGTTCGAGTATCCTGGATTCGTGTTTGCATTCAGCCTTTGTGAACTGACATAAGAAGTCGATTTAATGCTTTCAAATTATTTTTAATGACTGTCACCGGACAGTAAGATTAAATTAACAGCAACTTACTTTTCTTTTCAAATTGTTTTTGTGTCTTATAATCTATCACAAGCAATTCTATGTCACCACTTCCATCTGAGATATATATATTTATAAAAGATCCCTCATCTAATATGTGTTATTGAATAGAAGCTCATGAAAAATACATTGGCTTTCATTATTTGGCATTCTGTGCCCTGGATGAGATACTAAAGTTAGGTTGTTGACACATATCAATGAATTATCATTTAGATTTGCAATGTAAAATAAGATGGCCTATTGATATCTATTTCCTTCACTCCACCACTGATGATTGTATCCCTTCAACAGTCTAATCCCCAAACCCTATAATTCCCTCCCTAAACCTTTGTGTATCCCTCTTTTTCCTTGCACCCTATCTCTGTCACCAAGTTTATTATTTGCCTTTATCCAAGGGCAGTAATTTTGTACAAGATGTCGGTAAGGCAGCAATTGCAGTACTATCCATAGTTTTTGTCTTACTGTTTTAGGAAAGGTAACATTGATACTGGAATTAGAGTCATGGGTTGAGGGTGAGAGGGGCAATGTTTAAGAGGAACATGAGGGGAAACTTCTTCACTCAGAGGGTGATGAGAGCGTGGAACAAGCTGCCAGCACAAGTGGTGGATGCAGTTTTGATTTTAGTGATTAGGTTTGGATACAATGGAAGGGTAAGGAGGACTACGGTCCAGGGGCAGGTTGTTGGGGCTAGGCAGTTTTAATGGTTCAACATGGACTAGGTAGGCCGAAGCCCTAGTTCTGTGCTGTAGCTTTCTATGACTCTTGTCTCTAAGATGGAAAGAGTGCAAAGAAGCTTTATTAGAATGTTGTTAGGACTTGAGCATCTGAGTTACACAGAGAGGTGGGGCAGGCTAGGACTTTATTTTTTGGAGTGCAGGAGACCTTACAGAAATGTATAAAATCATGTGGGGCATAGAAAGGTTGAATACTTCTCAAAGAGATGGAACTAAATACTTGAATGCATTGGTTTACTATGAGAGTGTAAAGTTTTAAAAGAAGCAATTTCTTCACACAGAGGTGGGGTTATAGAGAGAGCGGCCAAAGAAAGTAGCTGAGCCAGGTGCAATAATACTATTAAAGGACATTCAATTTAAAAATGTTCAGCACAATCGTCCCCTTAATACTAATAACTAAAATACAAAACCTGGGGCTTTGCGCCTCCCTTTGGACTTTGTTATTGTGGGACCACAGTCAGTGCAGATTGTAAATGAAATCTCCTGTCTGACGATCAACACTGGTGCACCTCAAGGAAGCATGCTTATCCCTCTCTACATTCATGTCTGTGTGGCACAGCACAGTTCAAATATCATCAAGCAATTTGCCAATGACACCTCTGTTGTTGGTACAATCTCAGATGGTGATGAGGAGGTGTACAGGAGTGGTTGACTGCTGTTGCAACAACAACTCTGCACTGAACAGTACAGCAAAGTACTGTTGCCCTTTTGCCCATGATGTAGTGGCAACTGTTTAACCTACTGCAAAGTCTATCTAATCCTCCCCTCCTACATAGCCCATAACCTTCTATTTTTTTTCATCCATGTGTCTATCTGAGTTTCCTGTATCTCCATGGCACTTTTACCACCACCCCTGGTAGCTGGCTGGATGTATTTAATACTTGCTGTGTGAAGAAAAATACCTCTAACTTTTCTCCTTACAGCATAAAAGTTCTATATGCCCATTGCCATTGCCACCCTGGGAAAAAAGCATTGGCTATCCACTCTACCTATGCCTCTCATATTCTTATACTGTACATCTCCGTCAAGTCACCTCTCATCCTTAATCGCTCCAAAGAGGAAAGTCCTAGCTTGCTCAGCCTTTCTCACACAACATGTTCTCTAATACAGGCAGCATCCTGGTAAATCTCCTCTGCTCCCTCTTTAAAGCTTCCACATCCTTCCCATAATGAAGCAACCAGAAATGAACACAATACACCAAGTGTAGTCTAAAAGAGCCGTGTGATAATATTGCAGTTTTATAAAACTTTTATGGAACTGCAGTATTATTACACAGTTCTTGAACACAATCCATCTTGACTAATGAAGGCCAACATATCATTTGCAGCACACTGCACATTGTGCTGGAGGAGTTCAGCAAGTCAGGCATCATCTATGAATGGGAATAAACATTCAACATTTTGGGCGGAGACCTTTCATCAGGACCATCATATGCATTCTTAATCACCCTATCAACTTGTGCAATTTTGAAGGATCAGTGGACTTGGCCCTTAAACTCCCTTCGTCTTTCACACTGTTAAGGATCCTACCTGAGGTGTCTAAAGAGACCAGTGTGGGAACTAGTGTGTGCTGAAAAGATCCTCACCCGACTTGAGGTGAAATGTCCAAGTTGGGAGAGAAACTGACAGCCATATCAAACCATCAAACATGAGGACGAGGGGCAGAAAATAGGGAAAAAAAGAGAACAATAATTTAACTAAATTATTATTCTACTTTGGGTGTGATTGATGTAGAAAAGACAATGCTAATGTTAGATTGACTCCACTCAATTATAAACCACTTTTGAAATGTCAAATTTTGGTTTCATAATAAATGTCAAAAGTGCTGTGGAAATTTTCACAAATTAAAACAGATACTTGGAAACCAGATTTATAAACCCAAGGGATGTGTTCGTACTGATGCTTTAATGATGCAGGTTTTTTTTTTCTCTTCTACAAAGCAAATTTAATTAATGCTTCACCAGCCTCAATGAAGTAAACATTAAAACCGGTTCAAGGTTAATGATCATCACACAGTTTAACAAATGAGCACTGTGATGCCATCAGCAACATTGATCTATGTCAGATGTCATACTACAGAATACTCTGTTAATTACACTTTACAAATTGTATTATTATAATATTCGACAGAGAGTCCACTGAAGATAACCTCTATGGCTTTTGTTTTTGAGTTAAGCTGGAGGAAAGATGGACCTTTTCAAATAGGTATTCTTCAGCTCTGCTTTATCTTGCCTTTGTACAAGAAATGTATTTACGCTGAACAGAGATTAACTTTATTTGTCACTTGTAAATTGAAACATCAAAACATACAGTGAAATGTGTTCTTTACATCAAATTTAACCGTTGAGGACTGTGCTAGGTAGCCCATAATTGTCGCTACGCTTCCAGTGATAGTATAGCATGCCCGCAACTCACTGATTGTGTGCCTATGGAATGTGAGAGGAAACCAGAGCACCCGGCTGTGGGGGGAATTGAACCCCAGTTGGTGATGGCTGGCACTACAAAGCAATGCACTCACTGGCAGGCTCCTCCCAGTCCCCAATCAGTGAACAGGAGTCACCTGACACTCATTTCCAACTCATCACCTGCAGCCTATTTAAATCCAGCTCTCATCCACAGTCCTTATTCACTCATACGAACCAGCTGCTCCTAACCTTCAGTTACCTTGTTGTGTTAAGTATCTGTTCTCTCTTATTTTGTTGCCCCTTGTGGCTTGTTGTTTTGCAGTTTATTATTAAGGTTATCGATTAATGCTTAATCATCTCCACTATTCTGCATTGGAGTCAAGCCTCCTCTACATTTCCTAACATGATTACACTAACAAGAAATGACAAATACAATAATAACTCTAAAAGGGGAGTTAGGCAAAAGCTGAAATAGTAAATATTGTCAGGCACAGTGAAACTATGTGGAATTGGTTTAAAGTCCCTTTCAAAAAGTTGTTGAAGGCACAATTGGCCAAATGAACAATTTCTGTGCTATAACACTCTGTGATTCCACAACCTTCAAAACCCTCTTTATTCATTTATGCTGTTTAGAACCATAGAACCACAGAATATTACAGCACAGAAACAAGCCTTTTGGCCCTTCTTGGCTGTGCCGAACCATTTTTTTGCTTAGTCCCACTGATCTGCATCTGGCCCATATCCCTCCATACCCCTCTCATCCATGTACCTGTCCAAGTTTTTCTTAAATGTTAAAAGTGAGCCCGCATTTACAACTTCATCTGGCAGCTCAGTCCACACTCCCACCACTCTCTGCATGAAGAAGCCCCCCCCCCCCCCAATGTTCCCTTTAAACTTTTCCCCCTTCACTCTTAACCCATGACCTCTGTTTTTTTTCTCCTCTGGCCTCAGTGGAAAAAGCCTGCTTGCATTCACTCTATCTATACCCATCATAATTTTAAACACCTCTATCAAATCTCCCCTCACTCTTCTACGCTCCAGGAAATAAAGTCCTAACCTATTCAACCTTTCTCTGTAACTCAGTTTCTCAAGTCCTTGTAAACCTTCTCTGCACACTTTCAACCTTATTAATATCCTTCCTGTAATTCAGTGACCAAAACTGCACATAATATTCCAAATTCGGCCTCACCAATGATTATACAACCTCACCATAACATTCCAACTCTTACACTCAATACTTTGATTTATAAAGGCCAAAGTACCAAAATCTCTCTTTACGACCCTATCTACCTGTGACGCCACTCTTAGGGAATTATGCATCTGTACTCCCAGATCCCTCTATTCTACTGCACTCCTCAGTGTCCTACCATTTACCTTGTATGTTCTACCTTGGTTTGACCTTCCAAAATGCAATACCTCAATACCTCACACTTGTCTGCATTAAACTCCATCTGCCATTTTTCAGCCCTTTCCTCCAACTGGTCCAAATCCCTCTGCATGCTTTGTAAACCTTCCTCACTATCCACTACACCTTCAATCTTCCAATTTACCACTTTATCATCCAGATCATTGATATAGATGACAAATAACAATGGACCCAGCACTGATCGCTGTGGCACACCACTGGTCACAGGCCTCCACTCAGAGAAGCAATCCTCCACTACCACCCTCTGACTTCTCCCATTGAGTCAATGTCTAATCCAATTTACTACCTCTCCATGTATACCTAGTGACTGAATCTTCCTAACTAACCTCCTTTGCGGGACCTTATCAAAAGCCATGTAGACAACATCCACTGCCTTCCCTTCATCCACTTACCTGGTAACCTCCTCGAAAAACTCTAATAGATTTGTTAAACATAACCTACCACGCACAAAGCCATGTTGACTCTCCCTAATAAGTCCCTGTCTATCTAAATACTTGTAGATCCTTTCTCTTAGTACTCCTTCCAATAATTTACCTACTACTAATGTCAAACTTACCAGCCTATAATTTATTTTAATGTTTTCTTTTTTAATGTTTTCTTTTAATTTCTTTTAATGTTTATCTCTGCTATTTTAGAGCCTTTTTTAAACAATGGATCAACATGAGCTATCCTCCAATCCTCCGGCACCTCACCCGTAGATACTGACATTTTAAATATATCTGCCAGGGCCCCTGCAATTTCAACACTAGTCTCCTTCAAGGTCCAAGGGAATACCCTGTCAGGTCCTGGGGATTTATCTACTCTGATTTGCCTCAAGACAGCAAGTCCTCCTCCTATATTTTGTCATGGTGTTTGTTATATTTGTGTTTTGATAATTAGTGCCTAATAAAATGACCAATGTGTAATTAAAATCATGATTTACATCACTAAGTACTCTTTTAATGTTTATCTCTTCTATTAAAAATTAACTGTAACATATGAAATTCCATTCTTTGAAACTGCAACTTGTTTAAGAGCTTTTAATAGCTACTTCTTGTTTTTTATTTTCTTTGTTCTTTTTCTCATAATCCAATCTTGCTTTCACTCTCTTTAATTCTTTATCCTGATATTGAATTCTTACATTTTAATTATGTCTCCATATCTGTTTGTATAATATGTATTTTCCAATTGCTTAATTTGTTGAGGAGATACCTGTCCATTGCAGCTCGATAAACCCTGGTTAGATGACATTTAGAGTATTGTCTTCAGATCTGGTTGCTTCATTATAGGGAGGTTGTGGAAGCTTAAGAGAGAGTGCAGAGGAGATTCACCAGGATGCTGCTTAGATTAGAGAGATGTTGAGCAAGCTAGGGCTTTTCTCTTTGGCATGAGGCAGACGAGAGGCAGCTTAATAGAAACATACAAGATGATAAGAAGCATTGAATGGATAGCAAGGATGGAAGTGTGGAAGTGTCTAATACAAGAGAGCATCATTTTAAGGTAATTGGATGAAAATATGGGGGGGGGGGGTGTCTGAGGTAGGTTTTTTTACACAGAAAGCAGTGGGTATGAAATGCTCTGTCAGGGCCGGTGGTAGAGGCAGGTACATTAGGGGCATTTAAGAAACTCCTGGCCAGACACATGGATAATAGAAAAATGTAGTGTTTTTCTGTTGGGAAGGGTTAGATTGATTTTAGAGTAGGTTTAGCAATAGGCACAACAGTGGGCCTGCACTGTGGTGTAGTGTTCTGCTTTCTATGTGTTATGTGTATGTCTTACGACTCACACTTAAAACAACTATTGGAATTGAAGGGTGCTGAGCTAAGGTTTTTATGCAATGTTGTGTTCTCAACTACCCTGAAAAAATGGAATAATGTGTGCTGAAGAATTAGGTTTTTTTTTAAACCTGTGTCAGACACCACTGTCAGAAGCTGGTACAGAAAAGATAAATTTGATTTTCATTTGACAATCAGGTGATGGATTTACTAAGGAATGAGACACTTTTCATATCATGCATTCAGTGTTTGTGTTCAATATTCCCAGGTTAACTCTTTCTAAGCTTTGCTGTACCTTTGCAACATCTGATTAAGTACTTGCGAGTGTTTAATGAGATGGTGCAAAGGATCTTTATTTTGATATTCATTTATTATTGTCATATGTACTGAGACACCATGACATGATTATGATTTTGTGCCATGAAAAGAGATTTTATCATTCAAAAGCACATTTAGGTACTAAAAAGCAAAACTGAATATGATATACATTACAGAGCAAATGTAGAGCAGGTGGAGAAGGGCCATAGTGAGGTATATCAGGAGTTCATCTTTCAGCGTATGAGAGGTCCGTTCAAAGGACTCACAACAGTAGGATGATAGCTGTTTTTGAGTCTGGTGTTACATACTGTCAAATCTTTGTATCTCTGCTTGATTGGAGAGCGGCAGATGAAAGAATGACAGATTGGGAGGGGCCCTACATTATAAGACCATGAGATATAGGAGCTGAATTAGGCCATTTGGCCGATCAAGTCTGCTCCCCCATTTCATCATGGCTGATCCATTTCCCTCTCAGCTTCAGTCTCCAATCTTCTCCCCGTAACCCTTCATGCCCTGATCAATTTGCCTTAAATATACATATAGATTCAGACTCCACTGCTGTCTGTAGCAAAAAATTCCACAGATTCACCACTCTCTGACTCAAGAAATTACTTCTCATCTCTGTTCAAAAAGGACATCTTTCTATTCTGAGGCTGCATCCTCAGATCTTGGACTCTCCCTTCACAAGAAACATCCTCTCCACATCCATTCTCTCAAGGCCTTTCACCATTTGATAGAATTCAATTAGGTCATCTCTCATTCTTCTGAATTCTAGTGAATACAGGCCCAGAGCCATCAAATGCTCTTCATATTACAAGCCATTCAATCCTGGAATCATTTTCGTCAATCTCCTTTGAACCCTCTCCAGTTTCAACACATTTTTTCTAAGATAAGGGGCCAAAACTGCTCACAATATTCCAAGTAAGGCCTCACCAGTTCTTTATAAAATCTCAAAATTACATCCTTGCTTTTATAATATATTCAAGTCCTCTTGAAATGAATGCTCACATCACATTTGCCTTCCTCACCACAGACTCAACCTGCAAATTAACCTTTAGGGAATCCTGCACAAGGACTCCCAAGTCCCTTTATGCCTCAGTTTTTCGTATTTTCTCTCCATTTAGAAAATAGTCTGCCCCTTTATTTCTTCTACCAAAGTGCACGGCCATAAACTTACTGACACTGTATTCCATTTGGCATTCTTTACCTTTTCTCCTGATCTAAGTCCTTCTGTAATCTCTCTACATCCTCAAAACTACCTGCTCCTCCACCTATCTTCGTATCATCTGCAAACTTTGCAACAAAGCCATCAATCAGAAGCAAGTTTATTACCAGCATGTGTCGTGAAATTTGTTAACTGAGCAGCAGCAGTTCAATGTAATACATGATAAAATAAAAATAAATCAATCAATCAATCAGAGTACTGTAAGTATATGTATGTATAGTGAATAGATTAAAATTAGTGCAAAAAACAGAAATATTATACATTTAAAAAAAGTAAGGTAGTGTTCATGGGTTCAATGTCCATTTAGGAATCGGATGGCAGAGGGGAAGAAGCTGTTCCTGAATCACTGAGTGTGTGCCTTCAGGCTTCTGTACCTCCTTCCTGATGGTAACAATCAAAAGAGGGCATGTCCTGGTGGTGGGTCCTCAATAATGGACATCACCTTTCTGAGGCACTACTCATTGAAGGTGTTTTGGGTACTACAGAGGCTAGAAACCAAGGTGGAACTGACTAATTTTATGATTTTTTTAAACTTTTGATTCTGTGCCGTAGCCCCACCACCACCAGACAGTGATACAGTCTGTCAGAATGCACTCCACAGTACATCTATAGAAGTTTCTGAGTATTTTAGTTGACAAACCAAATCTCTTCAAACTCCTAATAAAGTATAGTTGCTGTCTTGCCTTCCTTATAGGTGTATCAATATGTTGGGACCAGGTTAGATCCTCAAAGATCTTGAGGCCAAGAAACTTGAAATTGCTCACTCTCCTCTTCTGATCCCTCAGTGATGATTGGTTCATGTTCCCTTGTCTTACCCTTCCTTAGGTTCATAATCAGCTCTTTCGTCTTACTGACATTGTATGTTGTTGCTGTGACACCACTCAGCTAGTTGGCATATCTCACTCATCTCCATCTGAGATTCTACCAGCAACGGCAAATTATTATATCATTAGCCAATTTATAGATGGTATTTGATCGATACCTAGCCACACAGTCATGGGTGTAGAGGGAGTAGAGCAGCGGGCTAAGCACACACCCCTGTGGCACACCACTGTTTTCGTCAGTGAGGAGGGGATATTATCACCAATCCGCACTGATTGTTGTCTTCTGGTTAGGAAGTTGAGGATCCAATTGCAGAGGGGGGTACAGAGGCCCAGGTTCTGTAACTTATCAACCAGGATTGTGGGAATGATGGTATTAAGTGCTGAGTTATAGTCAATGAACAGCATCCTGACATAGGTGTTTGTGTTATTCAAGTGATCTAAGGCCATGCATCTGCCGTAGACCTATTGTGGTGTTAGGCAAATTGCAGTGGGTCCAGGTCCTTGCTGAGGCAGGAGTTCATTCTAGCCATGACCAACCTCTCAAAGCATTTCATCACTGTAGATGTGAGCGCTACTGGGCGATAGGCAGCTCACACTAGTCTTCTTAAACACTGGTATAATTGTTGCCTTTTTGAAGCAGGTGGGAACTAACAACAATGGCAGTGAAAATGTCCTTGAATACTCCTGATAGTTGTTTGGCACAAGTTTTTAGAGCCTTACCAGAGACTCCATTGGGGCCTGCCAACTTGCAAGGGTTCAACCTCCTTAAAGACAGCCCAACGTCGGCCTCTGAGACAGAGATCACAGGGTCGACAGGTGCAACAGGGATCTTCACGTTCAAAGCGGGCATAGAAGGCATTAATCCCTATCTTTGCCTCCAGCCAAACAGCCACTGCTCTAGCCATATTAGAATTTTTCCTGTAAATACATAGGCTCTTAGTTTGTTAAGCAGCCTCATGTGTGGCAGCTTCTCAAAGGCCTTCTGAAAATCCAAGTACACAACATCAACTGATTCTCCTTTGTCTATCCTGCTATTTATTTCTTCAAATAATTTTGACGTATTTGTCAGGCAAGATTTTGCTTGAAGAAACCATGCTGACTACAGCCTATTTTATTATGTACCTCCAAGTACCCAGAAGCCTCATCCTTAATAATCAACTCCAAAATCTTCCCAATCACTGATGTCAGACTACCTGACCCATAGTCTTCTTTCTTCTGCCTCTCACCCTTCTTGAAGAGTGGAGTGACATTTGCAATTTTCCAGTCTTCCAGAAACATTCCAGAATCTAGTGATTCTTGAAAGATTATTACAAATGCCTCCACGATCTCTTCAGCCATCTCTTTCAGAAGACTGGTGTGTACACCATCTGATCCAGGTGACTTATCTACCTTTAGTCCTTTCAGTTTCCCAAGAACCTTCTCTCTAGTTATGGTAATTTCACACACTTCATGACCCCTGACACTTGATACTTATACCAAGCTGCTAGTGTCATCCATAGTGAAGACTGATACAAAATACTTATTCAGTTCATCCACCATTTCCTTGTCCCCCATTACTACCTCTCCAGCATCTTTTTTCAGTGGTGTGATATCCACTCTCACTTCTCTTTTATACTTTAAGTATCTGAAGAAATTTTTGGAATTTTATAATATTATTGGCTAGTTTACTTTTGTATTCCATCTTTACCTTCTTAATGGCATTTTTATTTGCCTTCTATTAGTTTTAAAAGCTTCCTAATCCTCTAACATCTCATTAATTTTTCCTCTATTATATATCCCCTCTTTGGCTTTTATGTTAGCTTTGACTTCTCGTTAGTCATGGTTGTGTCATCTTGCCTTTGGAATACTTCTTCCACTTTGGGATGGCTATGTCCTGTGCATTCCAAATTGCTTCCAGACATTCCAGCCATTGCTGCTCTGCCGTCATCCCTGCCAGTGTTCTTTTCCAATCAATTCTGGCCAACTCCTCTCTCATGTCTCTGCAATTTCTTTTACTCCACCGTAGCACTGATACTTCTGACTTCAGCTTTTTTTCATATTTCAGTTTGCATTCAGTCATATTATGATCACTGCCCCTAAGGGTTCTTTTATCTTAAGTGCTCTAATCAATTCCGGTTAATTGCACAACACCCAATGCAATGCAGAATAGCTGATCCCCTAGAAGACTCAACCACAAACTTCTCTAAAAAGCCATCTCCTAGGCATTCCCCCCCTTGGAATTCTGCACCAAGCTAATTTTCCCAATCTGCCTGCATAGTGAAATCTTCCATGACATTGCCTTTTTGGCATGCATTTTCTACCTCCCATTGTAATTTGTAGAACACATCCTTACTACTCTTTGGGGGTCTGTATACAGCAACAGCCAGGGTCTTTTTACCCTTGCAGTTCTTTAGCTCTATCCACAATTAATGAACACCTTCTGACCCGATGTCACCTCTTTCTAATGTTTTGATTTAAGTCTTTACCAATAGAATAATGTCACCTCTTCTGTCTTCCTGCCTGTCCTTTCAATACAATATGTATCTTTCAACATTAAGCTCCCTGCTGTAATCATCTTTCAGCTGTGATTGAGTGACGCCTACAACATTATTCCTGCCAATCTACAACTGTGCTGCAAGTTCATCTACCTTATTCCGTGTACTGTATTTATTCAAATATAACACCTTCAGTTCTGTATTCACCTGTTTCAATTTTGTCCACCTTTTATGTTGCAACTCATCCTGTTGATTGCAATTTTGCCCCATCAACAACCTCACCTCACTGCATATTGCCCCTGTTTGTAAACCAGCTATGGAATCTTCAGCACTATCATTCCAATTCCCAACCCCTTGCCAAATTAAACCCACCCAATCAACTCTAGCCAATCTGCCTGCAAGGATATTGGACCCCATCTGGTTCAGGTGTAACTCATCATTTTTTACAGATCATACCTTCCCCAGAAGAAATCCCAATGATCCATAAATCTGAACCCCTGCCCCCTGAACCAGTTGTTCAGCTACGTATTCAAATGCTAAATCAAACTCTTCCTACCCTCACAGGCATGCGGCACAGGCAGCATTCAGAGATTACTACCCTGGCAGTCCTGCTTCTCAGCTTTCTACCTAAAATTTCTCTTCAGGATCTCCTCACTTTGTCTACCTATGTCATTGCTGTGACATTCACATTTGAGAGTTCCATGGACCTGACCCAAGATGTCCCTGATCATGACACCAGGAAGGCAACATACCATCTTGGTGTCACGATCGCACCCACAGAATCTCATCTCTGTTCCTCTGATTAGGGAATCTCCTACCAACACTGTAGTCCTCTTCATTTTTCTGCTCTTCTGAGCTACAGCACCAGATTCAGTGCCAGAGACCCAGTCACTGTGGCTCCCCACTGGTAGATTGTCCCGCTCAAAAGTACCTTAGGTTGTATACGTATTATTGAGGGGAATGGTCACAGGTGGACTCTGCACTGACTGTGCATTTCCTCCTTCTCCTGATAGTCACCCAGTTACCTGCCTCCTGCAATTCAGGAGTGACTACCTTCCTGTAGCTCCTGACAATCACCTCCTCATTCTTCTGTATGAGTGGAAGGTCATTGAGCTGCAGTTCCAGTTCCTTAATACATTCTCTCAGGAGCTGCAGCTTGGTGCACCCAGTGCAGATGTGTTTATCCGGGAGACTGGAAATCTCCCAGACTTTCCACATCCCATGTACAGTACAAAACATTGCCCCAGAGCCATTCTCATTACACTAGTGTGCCCTAACAGATGAGGAATGAACAAATAAGAGCAGCAAGAGAGAAACTTACCAAATACTAAACGTCACCCAAGCCTGATGAGTCAAAGCCACTCTAAACATTTGCATACTCAAAAGAAAGGCCAGTCCACTTGCAGCTGTGCTATTTTTATCAGCCCTTTCTAATGAATCCCTCCCGTTGACTCAACTCACAGAAACTGTTGCAAAGCTTTGCCTTTAAAATATCAATTGCTTTCCTGATTGAAAGCTCGCTCTTTTTATGCATTCCCCTTCATCGATTGTCCAGCTCAGAGAAAACTGCTTTGAAGCTCTGCTTATTAAATGTTAAACACAGACCTGACTGACAGGTAGCTCTTTTTAAGCACTGCCTCCCGCTGATTGGTTACACCTCATCTTAGAGAAACTGCCCTGAAGTTCTGCCTTTAAAATCTCAATCTCTGCCTTTAAAAAGCTGGCTCTTTTTATGCATTCCCTGAAGTTGACAGTCCAACTCTGACTAACAACTATGTTAGCTGATTCCCCAAAGCAGTGGGAAGTGAAGAAGGAGCCAATGAAAATGTTGTCTGGAATGCGTTATGGACTGTGACTGGTGATGTGCTGCATGGGTTCACTGGTAATGTGTTAAACTGGATCAGCAAATTTACAGATGACACCAAGACTGGGAGCATAGTGGATAGCAAGGAAGGCAATCAAAACATACAATATGATCTGGACCAGCTGAAAAATGGCAGATGGAATTTAATGCAGTCAAGCGTAAGGTGTCAGACTTTGGTTTGACAAACATGGTAGGGCTTACACAGTGAATGGTAGTATACTGAGGTGTGTAGTAGAATAAAGATATCTGGTAATAGATACATAATTTTTTAATGTGGTGTCACAGGTAAATAGGGTCAAAAAGAGAACATTTTTGCATATTGGCCTTCGTAAATCAAAGCATCTAGTACAGGAGATGGGATGTTACGCTGAAATTGTATGACATTGATGAGGCCAAATCATATGCAGTTCTGTGTACTCACCTGTAGTAAAGATATCAATAGCTTGAATGAATGTAGAAAAATATTTATAAGGGTTTGGCTGGGACTTAAGGATAACCTGAGTATAGGGAAAGGTTGAATCGACTTGAACTTTATTCCCAGAGAATCATGGGAGATCATATAGAGGTCATATATATGCAGGCTTTTTCCCCTGAGGTTGGGTGAAACTAGAACTAGCGGGACATAGGTTTAGGATGAAAGGTGAAATATTTAAGGAGAACCTGAGGGGGAACTTCTTCACTTGGAGAATGGTGCAGGTGTGGAATGAGCTGCTAGCGAAGATGATGGATGCATGGTCAACTGCAACATCCAAGAGACGTTTGGAGAGAAGGTTGTGTGGAAAGTTATGGTCCAGGTGCAGGTAGATGGTGTTAGACAGAAAAACAGGTTGGAATTAATTAGATGGGGTGAAGAGCATGTATATTTGCTGTAGTGCTCTAAGACTGAATGACTAAGCTGTATTTACAACTCTGCAGTTTTTCTCAGTCTCAAGCAGCACCAGTTGTCATATCGAGTTTGATGCATCTGGATCAGACTTTTTCTATGGTGCACCTGTAAAAGTGGGTGGGTGTCATCAGACATACATTGAATGTCCTTAGCCTTCTTAGGAAATGGAGGGATTAGTATGTTTTCTTGGCCATAGCATCCATGGACAAGGGCAAATTGATGGTGTAATTTACATCCAGCAAGTTGAAGCTCTCCACCATCTCCATCTCAGTCCCAATGATACAACCTGATACAACAATGATACATTCCTTTAGTTAATGTTCCTGTGACCTTGTAGTTTGATTCAGCCCCATCCTTCAGAAGGCCATTGACAATTTCTCCTGGAAAAGTCTACAAAAATTGGTGGATAGAATGGACTGCATCATAGGCAAAGCCTCAAACCAAGCATTGAGCACTTTACAAGGATTACTGCCTAATTTCTTGCACATTGGTTATTTGTCAGTCTTTGCATTTAGTATTTCATGGAATCTATTATACTTCCTGTTCTACTGTGAGAGGTCTGCGAGAAAATGAATCTCAAAGTTTTATATTGTGGCATGTACGTACTTTGATAATAAAATTACTTTGTAATAAACTCATGTATTATTTCTTTTCATCTTTTTTTCCAGTCCTGATGAAGGGTTTCAGCCCAAAACACTGACTGTTTACTCTTTTTCGTAGATGCTGCCTGGCCTGTTGAGTTCCTCCAGCATTTTGTGTGTGTTGCTTTGATTTCCAGCATCTGCAGATTTTCTCTTGTGTGTGTGTGTGTGTGTGTGTGTGTGTGTGTGTGTGTGTGTGTGTGTGTGTGTGTGTGTGTGTGTGTGTGTGTGTGTGTGTGTGTGTGTGTGTGTGTGTGTGTGTGTGTGTGTGTTATTAATTTTATTTGCACAAAGTCTTTTATTTTGCACATTGATTGTTTGTCAGTCTTTGTTCATGTAGTTTTCATAAATTAAATTGTATTTCTTTATTTTCCCGCAAATACCCAGAAGAAAATGAATCTCAGGGTAGCATATGGTAACATACACATAAGTTCACTTTGACTTTGATTTTGATCCTCTCAGGTCTTATTTTCCCCATTCAATCAACTTGTTTGATGACTTGCTTTGTGCACATGAATGACAATTTGAATTAATAATTCATCTTTAGCTTAATAAGAGATCAGGTATAATGTAATATTTTCCAGATAACGTTTGAAGGATTGTAGGCTGAGAGAGTTGAGACTTATGTTGGGTGAGACGAGATCTAGAGATCAGAGGTTCAGGCTGAAAGGTGAAATAGTTAGGGGAAATCTGAGGGGGAGCTTCATTGCTCAGAGGCTGGTGCAAGTGTGGAACGAACTGTCAGTGGAAGTGGTAGATGCAAATTAAAATATAATATTTAAGCAGTGTTACGTACCCGTGACACATGACAGTGGTACCCTTGTCACGTGACTGGGGTTGAAGTTATACTGGACTTGAGGTAATGGTCTTGTGATGGTGGAATGATGTCATTTTCCCGCCAGTAGAGGTCATGTGACAGGTTTTTTTTACAGGTTATAAAAGGAAGACCCACCCTGTCAGGTGGGGCAGTTCGTGGCTGGATTTGCCAAGTTGACTTCATGCCACTGCGTGATTTAATGTGATGACGCAGTTTAGTTGAAAAATGAAGTTTTATCTAATGCCTAAAGTTTAAAAGGTCATTGCCAGCAGTTTCTTTACTGTGGAGAGTGAAGATAAAAGTTTGGAAGTTAAAGATCGAGGAGAATCGATTTTCGACGGTGGAATGGTTTTGACCTTGTGTGATCCTCATTCGGAAGGATTTCGTTGACTATTCTCGTGTTAATCTCTGCTGGGAAAGCAGGAGATTGAGAATAGTGTGGAAGAAGACGTTAGTGCCTTTAAACCGTTACGTTTCATAAAATTCTACGTGGGAAGAGTTCGACGCCGGGGATCGAAGGACAACGACGTGGAAGAGAATTTAAATCGACTTAAAAAGTCTCTCCTTTTAAATGGACTGTGAGCATTTTGAACTTTCGGCATACCGCTTTAAAGAACTGTTTTTTTTCAATATCGCTTTAAGAACTGTTCAAGCTGTATCACTTTAAGAACTGTGAAGCTGCCACACAGCAGCTGTTTTCTGGTTACGTTAGTGTTTGTTTACTTTTGGGGGGTTTGTTTTCAGTGTTTAATAAATGTGTTATTTGTTGTAAAAAACCCTTGCCTAACTCATATATATTTATTGTTGCCTGAATACGTAACAGCAGGTTTGGATAAGTACATGGATGATAGGGGCATGGAGGGCTATGGTCCAACTTCAGATATATGGAACCTGCCAGCCCAGGCTGGCATGGACTAGACAAACCAAGGAGCCTTTTTCAGCGCTGTAGTGCACTATAACTCCATGATTCGAAATATGCAAGGTATAAACTTTGAGGGGATTTGAACAGCAGGAGAAATTCTTCATTATTAACAAAGTAATTTAAGATTCAAAATTCAAGATTCAAGATAGTTTATTACATTCCTCAGTACTCGAGTGTAAAGGAGAATGAAATAATTGTTATTTCATTCTCTGGATCTGAATGCTGCATAAAAGAAACACAAAAACCATAAAAACACAATAAAAATATACAAATAGAATCAGAATCATGATATTGCTAGTATGTGAAACATACCAGAACTGATGGTGGTTCAGTGCCAAGCATAAGTCACAAGACAATACCGTAAAAGACAGCACAATAACAACCACCAATTTACAGGGAAATGGTGCTAACAGCCATGAGCTATCAACAGTTAGCAGAAACATCACATGTGCAAACATCAATTATCAAATGTGAACCTATAAACACACTCAATAATTATCAACAGAACAAGGAGAGCTGAAAAGACCATATAACAGATGCTGTGCAGGGACAGTTAGTGTATTACACCTGAGTGAATTTTGTTGAGAAGCTGGTTAACTACAGGAAAGAACTTTTGGAGATGACATGTATTCCTGATGCTGATGCACTTGTAGCATCTCCCTGGTGGCAATTTAATGAACAGGTGACTATTAGGATGTGTGGAGTCCGAAGTAATTTTTTTTAGCTCCTTTCTTCACACTGGCAATGAAAAGTGGGTAACTGAATGATCTTCTCTACTGTGCGGACCACTTCCTGTAACCTGGACTTGGAGAGGGAGAAGGCAGCTGAAAGCCTATTAGTGTTTGGTTTGCTCAGTACAAACAACAGTATGTTTTACCCTCCACTGTCCTAGAAATTCTTCTAATTTCCTTTGTTAGAATGAGTTTCTGGGAGAAAGCAAAACAGTGCGGTTGGTGCCAGAGGCAGTACACACTTGAGCTCTCCTTCTTCATTCTTCCTGTGCAATGTACTAAACCACCTCATCTGCCCCATTGGAGATCTAATGGGACGCAAACTGCAGTGGCAGCTGTACACCTCGACGGCATTTTATTCAGCCATGTACCACATCTTGACAAGGAAAAAGAGGCCATTGGATTTGTGTGATTAATCCCAGAGCTGCCTGCCTTTAAAAATTATGAAGGAAAACATAGTAGGCATTTATCAGAGGTTTAAGATGAAGACTATCAGTGCTGACATTGTATCCTCATTCCTAAAGCCACTTCAGTAAAAATTCTGTGGAGATATTCACACTTCTGTTGTTTGATGTGTGAGATACACACACACACACACACACACACACACACACACACACACACACACACACACACACACACACACACACACACACACACACACACACACACACACACACACACACACACACGATAAAGTGATGTACGTCCATTGATCTGATCTTAATGGAACGAAAGTTGGAAGAGGGTTTATTTTGACATCTTATATTTACCATTGACAACAGGAGACAAATTACTACCTGGTGCCTTTTTACAAACGCTTTCCCACAGATTAGTCTGTGAGGTAGTTGAATTGAACAGCATCTAACATAGAAACAGAGAAAACCTACAGCACAATACAGGCCCTTCAGCTCACAAAGTTGTGCCAAACATATCCCTACCTTAGAAATTACTAGGCCTGCCCATAGTGCTCTATTTTACTAAGCTCCATGTACCTATCCAAAAGTCTCTTAAAAGACCTATCGTATCCACCTCCAGCACTGTTGCTGGCAGCCCATTTCACGCACTCACAAGTCTCTGAGTAAAAAACTTACCCCTGACATCTCCTCTGTCTCTACTCCCCAGCACCTTAAACCTGTGTCCTCTTGTGGCAACCATTTCAACCCTGGGAAAATGCCTCAGTCTATCCACACGATCAATGCCTCTCATCATCTTATGCACCTCTATCAGGTCACCTCTCATCCTCCGTCGCTCCAAGGAGAAAAGGCCGAGTTCGCTCAACCTATTCTCATAAGGCATGCTCCTCAGTCCAGGCAACATCCTTGTAAATCACCTCTGCACCCTTTCTTTGGTTTCCACAACCTTCCTATAGTGAGGTGACCAGAACTGAGCACAGTACTCCAAGTGGGGTCTGACCAGGGTCCTATATAGCTGCAACATTACCTCTCAGCTCCTAAATTCAATTCCATGACTGATGAATGTCAATACACCGTACACCTTCTTAACCACAGTGTCAACCTGCGCAGCTGCTTTGAGTGTCCCCAAGATCCCTCTGATCATCCACACTGCCAAGAGTCTTACCATTAATACTATATTCTGCCATCATACTTGACCTACTTAACCACTTCACACTTATCTGGGTTGAACTCCATCTGCCACTTCTCAGCCCAGTTTTGCATCCTATCAATGTCCCGCAGTAACCTCTGACAGCCCTCCACAATATCCACAACACCTCCAATCTTTGCGTCATCAGCAAACTTGCGAACCCATCCCTCCATTTCCTCATCCAGGTCATTTATAAAGATCACGAAGAGTAAGGGTCCCAGAACAGATCTCTGAGGCACACCACTGGTCACCGACCTCCATGCAGAATATGACCCGTCTACAACCACTCTTTGCCTTCTGTGGGCAAGCCAGGTTTGGATCCACAAAGCAATGTCCCCTTGGATCCCATACCTCCATACTTTCTCAATAAGCCTTGCATGGGGTACCTTATCAAATGCCTTGCTGAAATCCATATACACTACATCTACTGCTCTTCCTTCATCAATCTGTTTAGTCACATCCTCAAAAATTCAATCAGGCTTGTAAAGCATAACCTGCCCTTGACAAAGTCATGCTGACTATTCCTAACCATATTATGCCTCTCAACTGTTCATAAATCCTGCCTTTCAGGATCTTCTCCATCATCTTACCAACCACTGAGGTAAGACTCACTGGTCTATAATGTCCTGGGCTATCTCTACTCCCTTTTTTAAATAAAAGAATAACATCCGCAACCCTCCAATCCTCCAGAAACTCTCCCGTCCCCATTGATGATGCAAAGATCATCGCCAAAGGCTCAGCAATCTCCTCCCTCACCTCCCACAGTAGCCTGCGGTACATCTCATCCGGTCCCAGCAACTTATCCAACTTGATGCTTTCTAAAAGCTCCAACACATCCTCTTTCTTAATATCTAATGCTCAAGCTTTTCAGTCTGCTGCAAGTCATCACTACAATCACCAAGATCTTTTTCCGTAGTGAATACTGAAGTAAAGTGTTCGTTAAGTACCTCTGCTATTTCCTCCAGTTCCATACACACTTTCCCACTGTCACAGTTGATGGGTCCTCTTCTTTCATGTCTTATCCTCTTGCTCTTCACATTTTCCTTAATCCTGCCCACCAAGGCCTTCTCATGTCCCCTTCTGGCTCTCCTAATTTCTTTCTTAAGCTCCTTCCTGTTAGCCTTATAATCTTCTAGCTCTCTAACGTTACCTAACTCTTTGAACCTTTTGTAAGCTTTACTTTCCTTCTTGATTAGATTTATTACATCCTTTGTACACCACGGTTCCTGTACCCTACCATAACTTCCATGTCTCATTGGAACGTACCTATGCAGAATAACACACAAATATCCCCTGAACATTTGCCACATTTCTTCTGTACTTCTCCCAGAGAACATCTGTTCCCAATTTAAGCTTCCAATTTCCTGCCTGATAGCCTCATAATTCCCCTTATTCCAATTAAACGCTTTCTAACTTGTCTGTTCCTATCTCTCTCCAATGCTATTGTAAAGGAGATAGAATTATGATCACTATCTCCAAAATGCTCTCCCACTGTGAGATCTGACACCTGTCCAGGTTCATTTCCCAATACCAGATCAAGTACAGCCTCTCTTCTTATAGGCAAATCTACATATTGTGTTAAGAAACCTTCCTGAACATTCCTAACAAACTCCACCCCATCTAAACCCCTTGCTCTAGGGAGATGCCAATCAATATTTGGGAAATTAAAATCTCCCATCACGACAACTATTATTATTACACCTTTCCAGGATCTGTTTCCCTATCTGCTCCTCGATATCCCTGTTACTATTGGGCGGCCTATAAATAACACCCAGTAAAGTTATTGACCCCTTCCTGTTCCTAACCTCCACCCACAGAGACTCCGTAGACAATCCCTCCATGGCGTCCACCTTTTCTGCAGCTGTGACACTATCTCTGATCAACAGTGCCACGCTCCCATCTCTTTTGCCTCCCTCCCTGTCCTTTCTGAAACATCTAAAACCCGGCACGTGAAGTAACCATTCCCGTCCCTGAGCCATCCAAGTCTTGGTAATAGCCACCACATCATAACTCCAAATACTGATCCATGCTCTAAGCTCATCCACTTTGTTCACAATAGTCCTTGCGTTAAAATAGACACATCACAAACCATCCGTCTGAGCGCATCCTTTCTCTATCACCTGCCTATCCTCCTTCACACATTGTCTCCTAGCTTTCTCCATTTGTGAGCCAACCTCCTCTTCCCCAGTCTCTTCAGTTCGGTTCCCACCCCCAACAATTCTATTTTAAACTCTCCCCAGTAACCTTAGCAAACCTCCCACCAGGATATTGGTCCCCTGGGATTCAAGTGTAACCCGTCCTTTTTGTTCAGGTCACACCTGCCCCAAAAGAGGTCCCAATGATTCGGAAATCTGAATCCCTGCCCCCTGCTGTTGGGGAAAAGGAATTGTCAATGTTTTGGGTCAAATCCTTGCACAAGGGCAGGTGTGACCTGAAACATCTATAACTGCTTTCCCTCCACAGATGCAGCTCGGCCCACTGAGCTCCTCCAGTACGTTGTTTGTTGCTTCGGATTCCAGCATCTGCAGTGTCTTCTTCCTCCTTAGTCTGTGTGATATACAGTCAGTGGCCACTTTATTAGGTATACCTATACAGCTGCTTGTAAATTCAAATATTTAATCAACCAATAACGTGGCAGCAATTCAATGTATTAAAGCTTGCAGACATGGTCAAGGTGTTCATTTGGTGTTCAGACCAAACATCAGAATGGGGAAGAAATGTGATCTAAGTGACTTTGACTATGAAATGATAGTTGGTGCCAGATGGGGCAGTTTGTGTATCTCCCAGGATTCTCCTGCACAACGGTCTCCCGATGTACGGAGATTGGTAAAAAAATATATTTTAAAAATCCAGTGAGCAACAGTTCTGTGGGTGAAAACAACTTGTTAATGAGAGAGGTCAGAAGAATCTGGCCAGATTGGTTCAAGCTGATAGGAAGGCAGCAGTAACTCAAATAACCATGCGTTACAACAGTGGTGTGCAGAACAGCATCTCTGAATGCACAGCACATTGAACCTTGAAGTGGACGGGCTACAGCAGCAGAAGACCACAAACATACACTCAGTGGCTGCTTTATTAAGTACAGGAAGTAAGTTGAAATCAAGCAATTAATTTCTCTTTTCAGATTTGTTAATGGGATGTGGCTATATATTGTTCATCAATTATTACCCTCTTCAGTTATTAAGTTAAGGTTCTTTTCACGAAGAAAAAGAGGGAATTAAATAAGTGTATGATTCAAGATTCAGGATTGTTTAATGTCTTTTCCTCTACACAGTGTAAGGAAAATGAAGTAATTGTTATGAAATATATATATACATACACACAGTGTGTCTCAAATAGCTTCTAAAAAACAAGTCCATTTCCTGGCCTTCACATATGGCTTAGATACTAAGCCCAATGGAACCATTGCTACTGACGGGAGAGGGGCAAAGGTGGGTTACTGGCACATTAAAACCAGTTGATTCAGGCAGATGGAGCTTGTCAGCCATGGTTGGCAGCTCATCTCGGAGAAGGAAAACTGATCTCAAACCTTTGCTGCCTTATGGCTATACCCACTCATGGGGAAGACGTTAGGAGTAAACCACGAGCAAAAATCCAGAGCTGCAGTCTTACATTGAGTTCAACACTGACTGGCAACTCCTGCAATGTTGCTGACGCCAAACTGTATTGGTGCTTGTTGTTCCTTTGGATTTATCTGCTGTGTGAAGAGAGGGAGAACTTACTCTCCATATCATACTGCTTTGGCTTGCATATCACATGGACAGCTAGGCCACACCATCCATGGTCAACCTCGACCAACAGAGGGCCTCAGATTATGAAGTCTTCCTGATGCCATTGTAGAGCCTTGTCTGCCTCAGTATAGTTTCCATACCAAGCAGGCAATCTCTAGCTTTGTGTTTATTACAGCTAGATTTTATTGAATTTAATTTTCAATTTGATTTCTCCAGCTGACATAATGGGATTCAGATTCATGTCTCTGAATCATTGGTCCAATCTCTGTAATATATTCCCGCCATCACTATATCAAGCTGAACAATTAAAATAAATGTAAGTAATATCATCTTGAAGACTTCAAGTGATTTAAATACAAAACATGCCTGGCACTTTGGGGCACTACAGAAGCATAACAGTCAGTGCGATGCTGTTACAGCTCAGGGCGTTGGATTTCAGAGTTCATTCTGGTGTTCTTGGTAAGCAGGTTTGTACATTCCTTGCCATGTGCACATGGGTTTCTTATGGGTGCTGTAGTTTCCTCTCAGTCCAAAGACACACTGGTTAGTAGGTTACCGTAGATTCCGGACTACAGAGCGCACCTGATTAAAAGCCGCTGGCTCTAATTTTAGAAAGAAAATCAATTTTTTACTTGTACAGGCCGCACCGGATTTTAGGCCGCAGGTGTCCCACGTTGTAATATGAGATATTTACACAGAAAGATATTACACGTGAGGATTTTTTAACTTTTAATTAAATCCATATGGTAACATAAACAAATACATATTGCAAATGCTTTTTTTCGAACCGTGCCTGTAACGCGGCTACTTTTAAATATACGTTGCGTATACTTTTTTACTGAACAACATTCCAATATCTCCTAACGACTGGTAAAAAATATATATACTGCAGCCTACCAGGAAAAGTTATTGATCGCCTTTAACTTAAAAGCAGCGTTCGCTCAGATCCAATGCCGCTCGCGTAATGCCGCTCGCCCCCCGCCTTCCCGTTTATCGCAAACGGCATTTTTCCCACAAGACGCGGCGAAACCGGGTGTGATGTCATAGCATCCCGCGATGTAGTACAGAAAACAAATATAGTTAAAACACTTCTAACTTTAACTAGAAAATGAATTACTAAGCGAAAATATTATAAACTAAATAACTGCCATAAAGGCAGCACAATGCTTTTCTTCGAGTGTTTTCCATGTTGATGAGGGTGAGTACAAATGACTGATTTACAATAATTTAATTGTGAAAGTGCGCTTGATTTATCGTACAATTTCATTGGACCTCTGTGAACTACTCATCAATTTTATTGGTCTACTGTTACGAGGCAAAATGTTTTTGGCGGCATGAAAAAAATCATGCATTAGCCGCACTGTATTAAAGGCCGCAGAGTTCAAAGCTGTTCAAAATGTGGGAAAAAAGTAGCGGCTTATAATCCGACATCTACGGTAATTGAACATTGTAAATTGTCTCATGATTAGACTAGCTCTCCATATTGTACTGCTCCAGCTTGCATATTGACTACATAAATAGACCAACATCCATGGTCGACCCTGACTAACAGAAGCCTCACCTGGTGTATTGTAACTACTGTACGTGTGCTGCGTGTGACTATATGGACTATGTTTTGCACCTTGGATCCAGATGAACACTCTTTCATTTAGCTGTATACATGTGTATGGTTGAATGACAATAACTTTGAACTTGAACAGTAAAGGAAAGAAAAGGTTGTTATCCATGTAGTAATTTTAATAGGAGCCAAAGTGCTTTCTGGCCGATGATGTTCTTTTGAAATTGAGTGGCTGCTTTGCTGTAGTTTGAAAAAATAAGATTAATTGGTTTTAGTACATTTTGGGCTTTCCTAAGAACATGAAAGGAACTATATATATTCAGTGAACAGTCCTTGGAATACAGCAGAATTTGGATTTTGTATTAACAAGGATTATGAATCAACAGTTTCTTTGTGTAAGTGGTCTGATTTTTAAATGTTCAGTGTTTGTTACAATTGCTTTACAAATGCAGTTAACTATGAATCAATACAATATACGTTAATTATTTATTCAATGAATTAATTAGCATTCTTGAGCATTTTTGATGAGGCACTTACTTGTTCCATCAAGTTTGTATTTCAGGTAGATTGGGTTATGGATAGAGATCTTATTTTCTATTTATTTTAATGATTCACTAAGATGAATTGGCCACATCTTATTCAGCATCTTCAGCTTATTCCATCTCTTGATTAAGTGATCTAAACTTCATTGCTATTGACATGCCTTTAATCCAAGTTGCTCACCATAGTTTGGTGTTTAACCTATACATTACAATTATTCCAGTAAATAATTGAGGGTGATAGTTTACATTGTGAAAATTGTTTTTGATTTCATACCTTAATGATCTGGAAACACCACTTAAGGCCATGATGTGGATTCCGCTACTGAACAAAAGATATCCATGCTATGCAATTCTTTTAGTTAAGTGAAGAGTTCTGTCACAGGAAAGCAGCATCCATCATCAAAGACCCCCACCATCCAGGTCATGCTCTCATCTCACTGCTCAAATCAGTAAGTAGGTACAGGAGCCCCAGGACCCACACCACCTGGTTCAAGAACTGTTATTACACCTCAACCATCAGGCTCTTGATAATTTCACTCGCCTCATCAATGCACTGTTCCCACAACCTATGGACTCATTTTCAAGGACTCTTCATCTCATGTTCTTGATACTTAATGCTTATTTATTATTTTTTTTCTTTATTTGTGCATTTTGCACATTGGTTGTTTGTCCACCCTGTTGGGTGTGGTCTTTTATTGATTCTATTGCATTTCTTGTATTTACTATGAATGTCCACCAGAAAGTGATTCTCTGGGTTATATATGGTGACATATGTGCTTTGATAAACTTAACTTTGAACTCTGAAAATTTATCATTCTAGATTCAGGGTTTTCTGATGATAAAAGTTTGGAGGGGAACTGTCAGGAGGATAAAGCATATTACCTATGCTGGATAATGCAGGAAAAATGTGCCACACATATTGTATGAAGCAAAGAAAGACTGAGTAATCTTAAACAATTTAGGTAAGAATATGTATGAGCAGGTTTCCTGGACATAAAAGGTAAATATGCAGGTAAAGAGGCAACAGAAAGGTCAAAGTCAAATGTATTATCAAAATACATATACATATCGTATGTAACCCTTGACAATTACAGAAAGATAAAGAAATACAGTAGAAGTTATGAAAGGATATACATAATTAAAGTCTGACAAACAACCAATGTTCAAAAACAAAATACACTGAGATGTGAATTGTAAAGCCTTGTAAGTGAGTCTCTAGGTTGTGGAATCAGTTCAGTTTTGAGTTGAGTGAAGTTATCCACACTGGTTCAGTCATAAGGTAGTAACTGTCCCTGAACCTGGTGGTGTGGGACATAAGGCTTCTGTCTCTGAACGGTGGTGATACTGCTTTCTTGTGGCAATGCACATGTAAGTATAGAACCCTGGTGGTGATACTGCTTTCTTGTGACAATGCGCATGTAAGTATGCTCAAAGGTGGGGCGGGTTGTGCTTGTGATGATACTGCTTTCTTGTGGCAATGCGCATGTAAGTATGGAACCCTGGTGATGATACTGCTTTCTTGTGGCAATGCGCATGTAAGTATGCTCAAAGGTGGGGCGGGTTGTGCTTGAACTGAGCTGTTTACATTACTTTCTACAGACTTTTCATTCCTGGCAACTGGTCCATACCAGGCCATGGTGCAACTAATCAGGATATTCTCCACTGTGCGTCTATAGCAGTTTGTCAAAAATTTTAGTACCATGCTGAATATACGCAAGTTTTTAAGAAAATAGGGGCATTTTTGTACCTTCTTTGTGGTGGCGCTTACATTATAGTGCCAGGTCAAATCTCTGCTATGATAACACCAAAGAAATCAAAGTTAGAAACAAAGAAATATAGAAACATGTAGAAACCTACAGGACAATAAAGGCCTTTCGGCCCACAAAGCTGTGCCAAACATGTCCTTACCTTAGACATTACCTAGTATTACCCATAGCCCTCTAAACTCCATGTACCTATCCAGGGGTCTCTTAAAAGACCCTATCGTATCCACCTCCAGCACTGCCGCCAGAAGCCCATTCCACGCATTCACCACTCTCCGCATAAAAGACTTACCCCTGACATTTCCTCTGTACCTGCTTCCAAGCACCTTAAAACTATGCCCTATCGTGCTAGCCATTTCAGCCCTGGGGAAAAGCCTCTGACTATCTGCACAATCAATGCCTTTCATCATCTTGCACACCACTATCAGGTCATCTCTCATTCTCCTAAGCCCTAAGGAGAAAAGGCTGAGCTCACTCAACCTATTCTCATAAGGCATGCTCTCCAATCCAGGCAACATCCTTGTAAATCTCCTCTGCACCCTTTCTATGGTTTCCACGTCCTTCCTGTAGTGAGGCAACCAGAACTGAGCACAGTAGTCCAAGTGGGGTCTGACCAGGGTCCTATATAGCCTCTCAGCTCTTAAAATCAATCCCATGATTAATGAAGACCAATGCACCATATGCCCTCTTAACCACAGAGTCAACCTGTGCTGCAGCTTTGAGTGTCTTATGGATTCAGACCCCAAGATCCCTCTGATCCTCCACACTGCCAAGAGTCTTACCATTAATACTATATTCTGCCATCATATTTGACCTACCAAAATGAACCACTTCACACGTATCTGGGTTGAACTCCATCTGCCACTTCTCAGCCCAGTTTTGCATCCTATCAATGTCCCGCAGTAACCTCTGAAAGCCCTTCACACTATTCACAACACCCCCAACCTTTGTGTCATCAGCAAATTTACTAACCCATCCCTCCACTTCCTCATCCAGGTCATTTATAAAAATCACAAAGAGTAGGAGTCCCAGAGCAGATCCCTGAGGCGCACCCCTGGTCACCGACCTCCTTGCAGAATATGACCCATCTACAACCACTCTTTGCCTTCTGTGGGCAAGCCAGTTCTGGATCCACAAAGCAATGTCCCCTTGGATCCCATGCCTCCTTACTTTCTCAATAAGCCTTTCATGGGTTACCTTATCAAATGCCTTGCTGAAATCCATATACACTACACTACGGCTCTAAGTTCATCAATTTGTTTATTCACATCCTCAAAAAATACAATCAGGGTCATAATGCATGACCTGCCTTTGACAAAGCCATGCTGACTATTCCTCATCATATTATGCCTCTCCAAATGTTCATAAGTCCTTAATATCTACACGCTCAATTTTTTTCAGTCTGCTGCAAGTCATCCCTACAGTCACCAAGATCCTTTTCCATAGTGAATACTTCATTAAGTACCTTTGTTTATCTCCTCTGGTTCCATACACACTTTTCCACTGTCATACTTGATTGGTCCTATTCTCTCACATCTTATCCTCCTACTCTTCATATACTTATAGAATGCCTTGGGGTTTTCCTTAATCCTGTCCACCAAGGCCTTCTCATGGCCCCTTCTGGCCCTCCTAATTTCTTTCTTAAGCTCCTTCCTGCTAGCCTTATAATCTAAAAGATCTCTATGATTAACTAGTTTTTTGAACCTTTCGTAAGCTCTTTTCTTCTTTTTTTTAAACATCTCTTTATTATTTTTATGGAATAAAAAGAAAAAAAAACACAATATATATCATTCATAAATTGAAAATATAACTAAGTTGAAGAAAAAAATATTGGACAACAAAAGAAAAAAAATATATCAAAAAAAAGATGCAACCATCCCACCGTGGAAAAAAAAGGCAGTCAATTCAGTTCATTACTTTCATCATCTTGAACATCATTCTCCAGGAACTTGTAGAAAATGTTCCATATTTCTCGAAATTTGTCGTTTGTTTTTTGTAATGTAGCTTATCTTTTCCAGAGCAAGATAAGAAGTCATTCCTTTCAACCATTGTGAGAGGGCACTGGGTTGATGGTTTCTTCCATGAATAGGCTATGCAGCGTTTAGCTTCCAAAAAACAAATGTTAAGCAGAGACCTTACATTTTTGGAAGTTATAAAGTCATTTGGATAAATATTCAGAATACATAATTTAGGATTATTTTTCCCAATAATCTGACTAATCAAATCCAGCACCTTCTTCCAGAAACAAATTATCCAGGGGCACTCCCACATAGAATTAAACAGAGACCCCTTTTGATGGTTACATTTAATGCAAGTGTCTGGAATGTTGGGGTTAAAATGATGCAATCTGACTGGAGTAATGTACTGTCTGGTTATCCATTTATATTGTAATAATTTAGAGTGAGTGTTCACTGATTGGGTTTGAGCTAAGGAACAAGCTTTTGATCGTTCTTTTTGAGATAGATTCTCATTCAAATCAATTCTCCATGCTTGAGGTATGTTGTTTGATGACTCTTTGCATTTGCTTGCAAATAAATTGTATAGTACAGAAACATGTCCCCTAGCTTCAGATAAGTTCAGAGTGATGTCTTCTAGGGTAGATAAAGGAGGGAGTTTCAAACTGTTGCCTTGTCTGGACATAAAAAAACTTCGCAACTGAAGGTATTTTAAAAATGTTTTGTTGGAATTCCATATGTGGCCTTGAGTTCTTCAAATGACATAAACGTTTCGCCCTTATAAAGATCAGACACCTTTACTATGCCTCGGGTCGCCCAAGTTTTAAAACCAGGGTCTGCTCTGCCAGGCCTAAAGCCATCATTACCAAAGATGGGGGTAAACTGGGATAACTGTGATGTCTCTCTCAAATATGCAACAGCATCAAGCCAAATCATCATTGTATTTTTTAAAAAAGGAATTTTAGTTTGTTTAATCAGTTTTTTCTTATCTGCTGAATACAAATAAAGATCTAGAGGGATATTGAGACCCAAGTAGGGGAGTGATCCTTAACAAAGTAGAACATTCCTGCTCTAATTTGGGCCGCCCAAAAATACCGTATAAGATTTAGTAGCTGTAGTCCGCCTCTATCATACGGCAAATATAATAGGGAAAGCCTGAGTCTTGGGCGTCCATTATTCCAGATAAAGTTAGAAAAAACTTTCTTTAATAAATAAAAGAAAGATGATGGAGGAGAAAGTGGGATAGATTGAAAAAGGTACAGGAACTTCGGTAAAATTGACATTTTTAGAATGTTTATGCGTCAAATCAGAGATGTAGGCAATTTCGACCATCTGTTTATAAGTTGAACAACTGAGTCTGTGAGAGGATTATAATTAGTTGGGATAATTTCATCAATAGTAGGAGTGATTTTAACACCCAAATAAGTAAAACCCTGTACTGACACCATGAATGGAGTTTGAAATGAGGGATTGAGTCTCTCATCTTTATCCATGAATAATATTACAGGTTTATTGTTGTTTACTTTATAGCCTGCAAAAGTACCAAAAGTACTTATCAGGTCAGTTAAGGCAGGTAATGTTTATTTCAAGTTAGAACAAAACAAAATTATGTCATCCGCGTACAGGGCTATGCGATGTTCTATATCTCCTATAGTTACCCCTGCTATGGTAGCCTCTTTTCGAATAGCCATAGCAAGTGGCTCAATGGCCAGGATAAACAGGAAGGGAGATAGGGGACAGCCCTGTCTTGTTCCCCTTTGGAGTTTGAAAGGTGCCGAAAAAAGCCCATTAGTTAAAATTTCAGCCTGTGGGTTAGAATAAAGAAGCTGTATCCATCGTAAAAATTTCCCCCCATACCGAATCTTTCTAAAACTTTAAACAAATATTGCCATTCCACTCTGTCAAAAGCTTTCTCGGCATCCAGTGACAGAATAGCACTATCAGAGCTTCCAGACTTCTCGTAGAGTATATTAAGCACTCTTCAGATGTTGTGGAAGCCCTGTCTTCCCTTAACAAAACCATTTTGGTCAGGGTGGACCATCTTTGGCAAGAGTGGCTCCAGACTCCTAGCTAATACCTTACAAAGAATTTTGAGATCATTATTCAGAAGTGAAATTGGTCTATAAGATCCACATAGGGACGGTGATTTTCCAGGTTTTAGTAGTAGTGTAATTACTGCCATATTAAGAGAGGGGGGAAGGGATCCAGAATCAAATGACTCCTGATACATATCAAGCAGAGGTGGTGTTAGTTTAGTTTTAAAGATTTTATATATTTCAATCAGAATGCCATCAGGCCCAGGACTTTTCCTTCCCTTCATATTAGTTACAGCTTCAGACAATTCTTTATCCTCTAAGTTATACTCCAGCAAAATCAAGGACAGTTCATCCAGGGGTGTAAATTCTAGCAAATCCAGAAATTTCTTTTGTATTTGTGGAGTTGAATCTGAATATTCTGATGTATACAAATTTTGGTAAAATCTCAAAAAGATATTATTTATTTATTTTGGGTCAGCAGTTGTCACCCCCTCATCTGATTGTAGGGAGTTTATTGTCCTTTCTGTTTATATCTGTTTGATACGCCAGGCCAAGAGTTTACTGGCCTTTTCACCCTGCTCATAATAGGATTGCTTCAATCTCATCAAACTTTTTGTTACCTTATCAATGGACAATACATTATATCTGTAGCGTTAATGTGACTCGGACACCGCAGTATTAAACACACACGTTTATTCACCAGACTTCCATTTTACAAAAACCCCGCATTCTGACATCATATGCACTCTGACCTACGAATACTCACATAATACATTACATCCCACTTCTCAAGTTTTTTTTTACAATACTGTGAATTACCAAACTAATGCCTCTAGGTATGACTTTCTAACATTACAACAGCCATGACATAAACTAATAAAAATCTTAACTTCTTATACTGTATTCTACATTGTATCTTACAATACTAACAGCAGTATATTTTCTTTTACTAACATAGACTAATAAACCTTTTATTTCACACCTTGGAACTTATAACATGTGTGATTTTGTCTCAAACTGTGCGAGACTGTAGGTAGATCTAGTCTCTGTATCTAGCTGGAAGTTTGACTTGTCTCCCAGACCTTGTGCGATAGAACTGTGACTGTGCTTGTCCTTCAGAGTCAGTCTCTCGAGTAACCTTTGTGTCCGCATTTCCACCTCAGTCTGTCTGCGCCGAATTTTCACCGTCATTGCGTCGTGGGGTTTCGTCATGCCCCTCACTCTTGGTGTCGTTTGTTTCCACGTCTGTATCCGTGGAAATGTCCTGTGTATCTGTACGTGGAAACACCCTCTCACCTGTCTTCAGCAGATGCTTCCTGTTCCTCCTGTAGACTCTTCCATCCGGTGTGCGAACTATGAAGGATCTTGGTTGCTGATGCCTGTTCACAACCACAGCTGGCTGCCAAGTGTCTCCTCTCTGTATTCTGACATTTTCACCTATATGCAGATCTGGTAACTGTCTTGTATGTCTGTCATAGGAGCTCTTTTGCTTTATTTGCTTGTACTTTAGCTTGTCATGTACTTGAGCATTACTTTCAGGAGTCAGTAGAGTTGTGGATGTTGGCAGCTTGGACTTCAGACGACGTCCCATCAACAGCTGTGCAGGAGAGAACCCCACACCCTCAATCGGTGTGTTGCAGTATTCAAGCAGAGCAATGTACGGGTCACTGTTGCTGCTTTGTGCCTTCTTAAGCAAGTTCTTCACAGTTTGTACAGTTCTCTCTGCTTGTCCATTCGACTGAGCGTGCCCAGGACTGGAAGTAACATGTTGAAATTCCCAGCTTTCTGAAAACTCTCTAAACTCACCACTGGCATATTGTGGACCATTGTCACTGACGACAATATCTGGAATACCATGCCTTGCAAATGTCGACTTCATTGCGGTAATGACACCTTGACTGGATGTGTCACTTAACTTGGTGATTTCCGGATAATTTTGAATAGTAGTCCACACAAAGTAGATATTCTGCACCATTGTAGCGAAAGAGGTCTGCTCCAATCTTCTCCCATGGTCTTCCTGGTAGTGGATGGGGAAGCAAAGGCTCTCTTGGATTGCTGTTTTTATTTTCATTACAAACAGCATACTGAGACACAATGTCCTCGATCTGAGTTGACATACCTGGCCAATAGAGAATGTCCCTTGCTCTTTCTTTACATTTCATTATCTCCAGGTGTGACTCATGAGTTCTGTTGAGCATTTCCTGTCTCATTTGATTTGGTACTATGAGTTTTGCCGCTTTGAACATTAGTCCTGATGCACAGCTAATTTCCTCTTTAAATGTCCAGTATTTCTGTATTTCTTTTGGAACATCTTTTCTTTCTGTTGGCCATCCATTCATTGTAATGTCTCTTAGCATTTGCATTCCAGGATCTTATGCAGTCGCTTTCCTGAACATGTTCAACTTCTCCTCAGAAATAGGTAGCTGAGGTGTAACCCAGTTGACCTCCAGCTCTCTTCCTAGCAACTCTTCCTTTTGCTCTTTGAGGTAAGCACGGCTCAAAGCATCAGCGATGTGCAGTTCTTTTCCTGGCTTCTCGGTGACTGTGAGAGTGTACCTCTGTAGCCTGAGAAGCATCCTTTGCAGCCTCATAGGAGCTTGATGAAGTGGCTTTTTGAAGATGCTCTCAAGTGGTTTGTGATCACTCTCAACCTGGATTTCTTTGCCACATACATACTAGTGGAACTTCTCACACCCATAAACTATGGCAAGTAATTCCTTCTTGATTTGAGCATATCGGCGTTGACAGTCTGTAAGTGCTCGTGATCCATACGCCACAGGCCTCCCATCCTGCAGTATAACAGCTCCTATTCCTTCCGAGCTGGCATCCACAGACATTATCACCGGTTTATTGACATCATAGAACTTGAGTGCTGGTGCATTGGTAACCAACTGCTTCAATGTGTCAAAACTTTTCTTTTGTTCATCTTCCCAATGCCATTCAGTGTTGCTCTCTAGTAGCTTTCGAAGTGGAGCACTGACCTCCGATAAGTTGGGAATGAACTTGGCAAGATACTGTATCATGCCCATGAACCTCAAAAGTCCTTGCTTGTCTTCGGGTGGTGGTAGCTGTACCACAGCCCTGACCTTTTCATTATCTGGTTTTAGCCCATCAGCGCTGAGTATGTGACCTATGTATTTGATCTCTGTAGTTCTGATCCTACATTTACTTCTGTTCAGTTTTAGTGAGAGTACTCACGTGCTCTCTCCAGAAGCTTCCTCAATCTCTGATCATGCTCTTCAATGGTGTCACCCCATATCAGCAAATCATCAATGATACTGACCAATCCATCCAGGCCTTCAATCATTTGTGCCACTGACCTCTGGAATACCTCTGATGCAGAAGAAATCCCAAAGGGCAGACGCAGGAAACGATATCTCCCTATGGGCGTGTTGAAAGTGCATAATTTGGAACTTTCTTCATCCAGCTTGATCTGCCAGAAACCTTGATTTGCATCCAATACTGAAAAGTATTTAGCATTAGGCATGCGAGAGACAACCTCTTCAACCGTGTGCAGCGGATAGTACTCTCTTTTGATGGCTCGGTTGAGATCTTGTGGATCCATGCAAATCCTAATCTTTTTCTCTGTGACCACTGTCACCATACTATTCACCCAGTCGGTCAGTTCTATTTCTGTCGTTATGACTCCCATCTGTTCCATTCTGTGTAGCTCCTCCACTACTCGATCCCTGAGAGCTACTGGAACCTTCCTCGAGGCATGCACGACTGGTGCAACAGTTGGATCAATCTGGATATGGTGTTTCCCTGGTAAACATCCTAGTCCAGAAAACAAGTCAGCAAAATCTTTGAGAAAGTCATTTTCTTTCTCAACACCATAGATTCGCTTCACCAGGCCTAGCTCTATGCATGCTGCTCTGCCTAGTATTGCCAAAACATGCTGTTGCACAATCTCACACTCCATCTTTATACACCCAGGTGAGTGTTTTCTTTCCCAATGATGCTGTCTTGTGGCCGAAATATCCAACAAGCTTGCAGGTGGATTTTCCAAGTTTTCCTCTGATGTCCAGTGAGTTGAATGTTTCTGCTGACATTACATTGCACTTCGCCCCAGTGTCAAGCTTAAATGTCACATTCCTCCTGTTTATTATCAGATCTTGAGTCCATTCATCTTCAACGTCCATCTCTGCATTATCAATATTCTTGATGCATACCTCCTGTTCCACTTCAATTGTTCCAATGAACTGTTGCACTCACACTGTTCCACAGCATGCATTTTCCTTGCTTGCTCCTGCGATTTGCACATCTTTACAAAGTGATTTTTCTTTCTGCATAATTTGCATGTCTTACCAAAGGCTGGACATTTTCTGTATCCATGTTTATAACCACATCTGTTGCAGTTAACTTCCTTTTGATTATCCTGTGGAGCTGGGTTTGTCCTACTCTTGTCAGTTTTCACAGCTTTTATTTTGTATACTTCAGTCTCTTCATTAAGCATTTTAACCTGACTCGACGTGATCTCGCTAGCACGGCACATATCAATTGCTTTTTCCAATGTAAGCTCCGCCTTTCTCAACAGCCTGCCTCTCACATGATCATCTCGTACGCCGCATACAATCCTGTCGCGTATTAAAGAATCATGCAGTTGTCCGAACTCACAGTTTTTTCCCTTGTTCTTTAAATCTGTTACATAGGCGTCTATAGTCTCTGTCGGTCCTTGAGCCCTCGTAAAAAATATGTGTCGAATGTACGGTAGGTTTTTTCTCAGCTCGCAGTAATCTTGAAACTTTTTCTTCAACACTTCAATTTCATCTCGCTCACCCTCTTGGAAGACAGACGTGTTGCAAACCTTTATTGCCTCTGCTCCAGCCACATGCAGAAACGTAGCACGTTGCACTTTCTCCATCTTGTCATCTGCGCCACTAACGGTGCAAAACAGCTCAAACTGCTGGAGCCGTACCTTCCAATTCTCAGCAATATTACCTCGTAGGCTCAAACTGCTGGAGCCGTACCTTCCAATTCTCAGCAATATTACCTCGTAGGCTCAAACTGCTGGAGCCATACCTTCCAATTCTCAGCAATATTACCTCGTAGGCTCAAACTGCTGGAGCCAAACCTTCCAATTCTCAGCAATATTACCTCGTAGGCTTAAACTCGACAGTGGCTGTAACTGTCACATCTTTTTACGTGTCTTCTCTTCCTTTCCTTTTCGCTTTCTTCTGACACCATGTAGCGTTAATGTGACTCAGACACCGCAGTATTAAATACACATGTTTATTCACCAGACTTCCATTTTACAAAAACCCCACGTTCTGACGTCATACGCACTCTGACCTACGAATACTCACATAATATATTACAATATCTAGCTCTCAGTTTGTTAAGTTCTGCAAATAGCTGCTGAGAAGGATTTTGAAAAATTTCTGATTCAGTTTCTTTTGTTCTTTTCTCGAGCTGTTCTATTTCAAATCTAAAAGATTTCTGCTTAAAGCTGGTGAAGCTAATCATCTGACCTCTTAGAAAAGCTTTAAAGGCTTCCCATCTTATAGCCGTAGATGTCTGGTCCATATTAATTCCAAAATAGTAGTCTATCTGTTCTCCAATAAAATTTATAAATTCTGGATCCCAGGCCAAATATTTTGAAGCCGCCACCTTGGGGAGTAATGTAAAGCGTTAGGCTGGTTCCAAGTAAATGAAACTGGAGCATGATCCGAAATTAATATGCTGTCATACCAGCAGCTTGAAATTGTAGATATTAAGATAGCTGAAACGAAGTAATAATCAACTCTGGAAAAGGTCTGGCAAGTGCTAGAATAGCAAGAAAAAGCTAATTTATCTGGGTACTTCCTTCTCCACACATCAACTAAATTAAAGTCTTTAACACATTGCAATAACTCTTTTCTTGTTTGATTGTGAGAGGTATCTTTCCCCTTAGATCTGTCTAGTTCAGGTTGAAGTGCACAATTAAAATCACCACCTATAATAAGGTAGCCCAGCAGAGCAGCTAATGATAAAAACAGATGTCTGAAAAAAGCTGGATTGTCATCATTTGTCCCATACACATTGACCAAATTGAACCTGGTTGAGAAAATTTCACATTGAATAATAAGGTACCTGCCAGATTGATCTTCAGTAACATTAACAAGGTGAAAAGGCACCAACTTATACATAAGGGTAATTACCCCCCCTTGAGTGTGAGTTAAAAGACGCTGAAAAAACCTGTCCCGGCCATCTCTTCCTTACTCTAACTATATCTTCAGGGGTTAAATGGGTCTCCTGCAGAAAAACTATTTTGGCTTTTAACTGTCTTATCCTACTCATTACTTGCTTTAACTTGACAAGTTTTTTTAATCTTCTTACATTCCAAGAGGTAAACTGAAGTCCGCAGGACATAGACTATTAGCTATAATTTCAATCATGTTGAGCTGAATTGATTTAAAATGACTGCTAACTGGGATAACAACGTGACAAGAAAGAAAAATAGATAAAAAACCATGAAAAGTAAATAGGAAAATGTGAACATAACTGAGTGTATTTCCCAAACTGAAATACACCCACCCACCCCATAATGAAAGCTTCCTGACGGCCCCGAGGGAGGGCCTAATTATGGAGCTTAACTGGTCCTCCCATGTTATCATGTTGAGGAACAGCATAGCCAGCAACCAGGTCACAGCCCCCACGTTATCACTAGTAGAAAATCTTACAACTATATTATACCAAGAGACTTTATCAGATTTAACCTAATCGTAGTTACATTGCCACTGTAGAAGGTGAGAACTGATGCAAAATCATTAGCCTAAATAATGCATTGATAAACACACTGCTAACGTTCGTTAGCTTTCATTTATGTCCCTTAGGCACTATGAACATGCCTACTTAAGCAAAAAGTTAAAGAGAAACCTGCTGTATTGTCTTATTTGTCCGCAGCCTCCAAGTTATAGTTCTTCAACTCCTGCACAAATTTCTCCGCTGCCAGTGCATTGTCAAAGTCTCTGTAATGGCCAAAATATCATAGCTCCAAGTGCTGATCCAGGCTCTGAGCTTATCCGCTTTGTTCATAATACTCCTTGCATTAAAATAGACACATCTCAAACTATCAGTTTCAGTGCATCCCCTCTCTATCATCTGCCTATCCTCCCTCTCGCACTGTCTCCAAACTTTCCCTATTTGTCAGCCAACTGCCCCTTCCTCCATTACATCAGTTTGGTTCCCACCCACCAGCAATTCTAGTTTAAACTCTCCCCAGTAGCCTTTGCAAACCTCCCCACCAGCATATTGATCCCCCTGTGATTCAAGTGCAACCCATCTTTTTCGTACAGGTCACACCTGCCCCAAAAGAGGTCCCAATGATCCAGAAATCTGAATTCCTGCCCCCTGCTCCAATCCCTCAGCCACGCATTTATCCTCCACCTCACTCTATTCCTGTACTCACTGTCGCGTGCCACAGGCAGTAACCCAGAGATTACTATCTTTGAGGTCCTGCTTTTCAACTTCTTTCCTAACTCCCTGTAGTCTGTTTTCAGGACCTCCTCCCTTTTCCTGCCTATGTCGTTGGTACCAATATGTACCACGACCTCTGGCTGTTCTCCTTCCCACTTCAGGATATCGTGGACGTGATCAGAAACATCCCACACCCTGGCACCTAGTAGGCAAACTACCATCAGTGTTTCTTGCATCCACAGAATTGCCTGTCTGATCCCCTAACTATAGAGTCCCCTATCACTGCCATCCTCTTCCTTTCCCTACCCTTCTGAACCACAGGGCCAGACTCTGTGCCAGAGGCATGGTCACTGTTTTTCCCCAGGTAGACCATCTCCCCCACCGGTACTCACACAGGAGGACAACCACAGGGATGCTCTCTAGCATCTGCCTCTTGCCCTTCCCTCTTCTGACTGTTATCCACTTACTGTCTCATGAAGCCCCTGAGTGACTACCTGCCTATAGCTCCTCTCTCTGTCTCCTCCTTGCTTTCCCTGACCAGATGAAGGTCATTGAGCTGAATCTCCAGATCTCTAACACAGTCCCTAAGGAGCTGCAGCTTGACACACCTGGCGCAGATGTGGCTGTCCAGGAGGCTGGGTGACTCCAGGACTTCCCACATCTGACAACAATCACAGAAAACCAGCCTCACACACATTTTTTGCACCATTCTGTGAAATTGCGAGAGACTGTGTGTGTGTGAAAATCCCAGGATTCAGCAGTTTCAAACCATCTCATCCTGCACCAACAATCATTCCACAGTCAGTTATTTAGTTCACATTTCTTCTCTACTTTGATGCCTGATCTGAACAGCTCAGCCTCTTGACCATGTCTGCATGCTTTTATACACTGATTTGCAGATTAGATATTTGCATTAGTGGTAATATAGATGACTGAGAAGCTTTTAAAAACTTACAAAAAGCAATTAAAATAAGCAGTAGGAGGGAAAGATGAAATGTGAAAGCAAGCTAGCAAACAATATCAAAGTAAAAGCATTTTCAAGTACGTAAAAAATAAAAGAGAGATGAGAGAGGATATAGGACCACTATGCCAGAGAAATAATAACAGGGACAAGGAGATGGCAGATGAACTAAATGAGTAATTTGCATCAGTCTTCACTGCGGAAGACACTAACGATGTTCCAGATGTTGAAGGGTGTGAGAGAAGAGAAGTGAGTGCAATTACTATTACGAGGGAGAAGGTGCTCAAAAAGCTGAAAGACCCAAGGATACACCCGGACCAGATGAATTGCACCCTAGGCTTTTGAAAGCGGTAGTATTAGAGATTGTGGAGGCATTAGTAACAATCTTTCAAAAATCATTGGACTTTGGCAAGGTGCCAGAAGACTGGAAATTTGCAAATGTCACTCCACCCTTTAAGAAAGGAGAAAGGCAGCAGAAAGGAATTTATAGACCAATTAGTCTGACCTCAGTGGTTGGGAAGATGTTGTAGTCAATTGTTAAGGATGAGGCTATGGAGTATTGGTGACACAGGACAAGATATGACAAAGTCAGCATGGTTTCCTAAAGGGAAAATCATGCTTGTTGAACCTGTTGGAATTCTTTGAGCAGATTACAAGTAGGATAATTAAAGGGGATACAATGGATGTTGTATATTTGGACTTTCAGAAGGCACTTGATAAGGTGCCACACATGAGGCTGCTTACCAAATTAAGAGTCCATGGTATTACAGGGAAGTTATTGGCATGGTTAGAGCATTGGCTGATTGGTAGGAGGCAGCGAGTGGGAATAAAAGGATCCTTGTCTGGTTGGCTGCCAGTGACTAGTGGTGTTCCGCAGGAGTCCGTGTTAGGACTGCTTCTTTTTATCCTGTATATCAATGATTTCGATGATGGAATAGATGGCTTTGTTGCCAAGTTTGCAGATGATATGAGTTTGGTGGAGGGGCAGGTAGTGTTGAGGAAACAAGTAGACTGCAGAAGGACTTAGACAGATAAGGAGAATGGGAAACAAAGCGGCATATTAAATGCAATGTTGGAAAATGCATGGTCATGCACTTTGATGGAAGAAATAAATGCACAGACTATTTTCTAAATGGGGAGAAATCCAAAAACCTGAGATGCAAAGGGTCTTGGAGTCCTTGTGCAGAACACCTGAAAGGTTAACTTACAGGTTGTGTCAGTGGTGAGGAAGGCAAATGCAATGTTAGCATTCATTTCAAGAGGTCCAAAATAGAAGAGCAGGAATGTGATGCTGAGACTTTATAAGGCACTGATGAGGCCTCACCTTGAAAATTGTGAACAGTTTTGGGCTCCGGATCTAAGAAAAGATGTGCTAGCATTGGAGAGGGTTCAGAGGAGGTTCACAAGGATGATTCTGGAAATTAAGGGGTTATCATACTAGGAACGTTTGATAGCTCTGGGTCTGTACTCACTGGAATTTAGAAGAATGAGGGGGACCTCAATGACCTCAAATGTTGAAAGGACTAGACAGAGTAGATGTGAAAAGGATGTTTCCCATGGTCATGGAGTCTAGGACAAGAGAGCACAGCCTCAGGATAGCAGGGTATCTATTTAAAAGAGAGATGTGAAAAACTTTCTTTAACCAAAGGGTGGTGAATTTGTGGAGGCCAGGTGTTTTGGTGTATTTAAGGCCGAGCTTGATAGGTTCTTGATTTGACATGGCATCAAAGGGTACAGGGAGAATGACGGGGAGTAGGGCTGAGGAGGGGAAAAAGGAATCAGCCATGATTGAATGGTGGAGCAGACGTGATGAGTCAAACAGTCTTATTCTACTCCTACGTCTTATGGTCTTAGCATGCTGATACATGTGTACCTAGTGAAGTGGTCACAGAGTGTATGCTGAATTCATTTTCAACCATGCACTCTTAGCCTCTGTGTCATGGTTTTTTAGTAGCTCCTCTAAATGCCTTTCATTTGTTTTGATAATATCTGCTTTCACCGCCCCATCAGATAGGATATTCTAATTCTTGCCACAAAATGTTGGACACACAGTTCCTCACCATGAAGCAGATTCAAGGCTGAGTTTGATTGCTTCTTGGATACGATGAAATATGGAAACTGGATGGAAATATGGGTGAGGCACTGGATCAGCTAACTGGTTGGCAGAATGAGTCTACCTCTGCTCTTTCTTTTGCAGAGCACGCTGGGACAATTGAGGAGGGCAAGCTGCTAACCAATGCATTTAGGAGCGACTCTGCAGTCATTGGAGGTAAGGCGAAATATGACTTATCAAGATTTGCTCTATTTACCTCATGTGCTTCAAAACATCAAAATAGTCAGTGAAGTGTGAGCTCTGCGCTAATGACCAACATAGTCTGAGGATTGTGTTGCAGGAAACTCGCAAGCACTGTCAAGCTTCTGGCACAAACAAAACATGCACACAACTATCTAAACCTAACCCACACAACTTTGGTATGTGGAAGGAAACTGGAGCACCCAGAGGATACCCACATAGTCACGGGGAGAACATACAAACTCCATCCAGACAGCAGTGGGAATTGAACCCCAGTCAATGACACTTTAAAGCATTATGCTAACCACTGACTGCATTGACTTTGAAAACTGGCATCTTGCCTTTCTGGCTATAACACATACTGGCTATATTATTGATCCAGAAATTCAATGATCTGTCTTGATGATTCACAGTATCTCGCCATACAATCTGAGACTTTAAAATTCAGGGATCAATTAAATTCTGGGACTTAAACCAGCATAGGTATTAATGGCTCTGAAAAGAAAATCTGATATCTTTACACAGTCCAGCATACTTGCAGATTTTTACTAAGTGCAAAGTACTCAATTTGAAGAGGCACACAAGGAATTGCAGATGCTGTAATCTGGAGACAAAACAAACTGCTGAGAACTCAGTGAGTTGAGCAGCACTAGGAAAAGTGGTGGATACGGCCCAGATCATGCAGGCTATGCTTTTGTCTGACAGCAGCCATCAGGAAGGAGGTACCAGGAGCCTTAGGTTCCACACTACAAAGTTCAGGAACGGTTATTTGATTCGAGAGGCTTCAACGAGAAGAGGCGGAGGACGAACTTGCTTCCAGTTAGGCTTTACAATGCCTCCTGAGATGATGATGTGCCTCTCATGTGAGATGTGGCAGTCCTGGGGAAACCTCCATCTCCCGCAGAGTCACATCTGCCAGAAGTGCTTGCGGCTGGGTGATATGGAATACCGTGTAAGGAATCTGGAGCAACAGCTGGATGACCTTCCACTCATAAGGGAGAATGAGCCAGTCATAGAAGAGAGCTACAGGGAGGTAGTCACACCTAGGCTGCTGGAAGCAGGTCATTGGGTGACAATCAGAGGGGGGAAAGAGAAGGTGAGTAGACAGGTAGTGCAGAGCACCCCTGTAGCCATTCCACTTAATAATAACTATACCATCCTGGATACCGTTGGCGGGGACGACCGACCAGGGATGAGCCACGGCGGCAGGGCCTCTGGCACTGAGTCTGACCCTGTGGTGCAGAAAGGTGGGATGGAGAAAAGGAGAGCTGTCGTCATTGGGAACTCTATAGTCAGGGGAGCAGACAGGAGATTTTGTGGATGTGAGAAGGACACCTGCATAGTTTGTTGCCTCCTGGGTGCCAGGGTCCGGGATGTCTCTGACCGGGTGCATGACATCCTGGTACGAGAGGGAAAGCAACCAGAAGTCATGATACATGTTGGTACCAACAACATAGGCAGGAAGTGGGATGAAATCCTGAAGTGTGAGTTTCGGGAGCTAGGCAGAAGGCTGAAGAACAGGACCTCAAGGGTGGCGTTCTCAGGATTGCTACCAGTGCTATGTGAGAGTGATGCTAAGAATTGGAGGAGCTGGCAGTTGAATGCATGGCTGAGGAGTTGGTGCAGGGGGCAGAGTTTTAGATTTTTGGATCATTGGAATCTCTTCTGGGGAAGGTGAGAACTGTACAGATTGGATGGGTTGCACCTGAACTCAAGGGGGAGCAATATCCTTGCAGGTAGGTTTGCTAGCATGGTTCGGGAGGGTTTAAACTAATTTGCAAGGGGGATCGGACCCGGAGAAATAGAGCAGTGGAAGAAGTGCATGAAGTAAAGCCAGATCTAACATATAGAAAGGCTTTGAGGAAAGAGAAGCAGAATAAAGGGTGTAAAGGTAGTAAGGTAGAAGGGATAAAGTTCATGTACTTCAATGCAAGAAGCATCAGGAACAAAGGTGATGAACTGAAAGCTTGGATACATACATGGAATTATGATGTAGTGGCCATTACGGAGACTTGGCTGGCACCAGGGTGGGAATTAATTCTCAATATTCCTGGATTTCAGTGCTTTAAAAGGGATAGAGTGGGGGGGGGGGAAGGGAGGAGGGGTGGCATTACTGGTCAGGGATCCTATTACAGCTACAGAAAGGGTGGGTAATGTAGCAGGATCCTCTTTTGAGTCAGTATGGGTGGAAGTCATGAACAGGAAGGGAGCAGTTACTCTACTGGGAGTATTCTATAGGCCCCCTGGTAACAGCAGAGATACCGAGGAGCAGATTGGGAGGCAGATTTTGGAAAGGTGCAAAAATAACAGGGTTGTTATCATGGGTGACTTTAACTTCCCTGATATTGATCGGCACCAGATTAGTTCCAATGGTTTAAACAGGGCAGAGTTTGTTAAGTGTGTCCAGGATGGATTCCTGTCACAGTATGTTGACAGGCCGACTGGGGGAATGCTATACTAGATCTAGTATTAGGTAACAAACCGGGTCAGGTCACAGATCTGTCAGTGGGTGAGCATCTGGGGGACAGCAATCACCGCTCCCTGACCTTTAGCATTATCATGGAAAAGGATAGAATCAGAGAGGTCAGGAAAATTTTTAATTGGGAAAGGGGAAATGATGAGGCTATAAGACTCATAACTTGCGGGTGTGAATTGGGAAGATGTTTTTGCAGGGAAATGTACTATGGACATATGGTCGATGTTTAGGGATCTCTTGCAGGATGTTAGGGATAAATTTGTCCCAGTGAGGAAGATAAAGAATGGTAGGTGAAGGAACCAGTGAGGTGGAAAATCTAGTCAGGTGGAAGAAGGCAGCATACATGAGGTTCAGGAAGCAAGGATCAGATGGGTCTATTGAGGAATATAGGGTAGCAAGAAAGGAGCTTAAGTAGGGGCTGAGGAGAGCAAGAAGGGGGCACGAGAAAGCCTTGGTGAGTAGGGTAAAGGAAAACCCCGAGGCATTCTTCAATTATGTGAAGAACAAAAGGATGACAGGAGGGAAGGTAGAACCAATTAGAGATAAAGGTGGGAAGATGTGCATGGAGGTTGTGGAAGTGAGTGAGGTCCTCAATGAATATTTCTCTTTGGTATTCACTGATGAGAGGGAACTTGATGATGGTGAGGACAATATGGGTGAGGATGATGTTCTGGAGCATGTTGATATTAAGGGAGAGGAGGTGTTGGAGTTGTTAAAATACATGAGGATAGGTAAGTCCTTGGGGCCTGATGGAATATTCCCCAGGCTGCACCACGAGGTGAGGAAAGAGATTGCTGAACCTCTGGCTAGGATCTTTATGTTGTCCACAGGAATGGTACCAGAGGATTGGAGGGAGGCGAATGTTGTCCCCTTGTTCAAAAAACGTAGTAGGGATAGTTCGGGTAATTATAGACCAGTAGTGGGAAAGCTGTTGGAAAAGATTCTTAGAGATAGGATCTATGGGCATTCAGAGAGTCATGGTCTGATCAGGGACAGTCAGCGTGGCTTTGTGAAGGGCAGATCATGTCTAACAAGCCTGATAGAGTTCTTTGAGGAGGTGACCAGGCATATAGATGAGGGTAGTGAAGTGGATGTGATCTACATGGATTTTAGTAAGGCATTTGACAATGTTCCACACTGTAGGCTTATTCAGAAAGTCAGAAAGCATGGGATCCAGGGAAGTTTGGCCAGGTGGATTCAGCGTTGGCTTGCCTGCAGAAGGCAGAGGGTCGTGGTGGAGGGAGTACATTCAAATTGGAGGGTTGTGACTAGTGGTGTCCCACAAGGATTGGTTCTGGGACCTCTACTTTTCGTGATTTTTATTAACCACCTGGATGTGGGGGTAGAAGGGTGGGTTGGCAAGTTTGCAGATGTCACAAAGGTTGGTGGTGTTTGGGGGTACATGTTCACAGATCCCTGAAAGTTGTCTCACAGGTAGATAGGGTAGTTAAGAAAACTTACTACCTTAGTAAGTTAGTTAGTTAGTTAGTTAGTTAGTTACTTAGTTAGCTCTCATAAGTCGAGGGATAGATTTTAAGAGTTACGAGGTAATGATGCAGCTCTATAAAACTCTGGTTAGGCCACACTTGGAGTACTGTGTCCAGTTCTGGTCGCCTCACTATAGGAAGGATGGGGAAGCATTGGAAAGGGTACAGAGAAGATTTACCAGGATGCTGCCTGGTTTAGAGAGTATGCATTATGATCAGAGATTAAGGGAGCTAGGGCTTTACTCTTTGGAGAGAAGGAGGATGAGAGGAGACATGATAGAGGTGTACAAGATATTAAGAGGGATAGATAGAGTAGGCAGCCAGTGCCTCTTCCCCAGGGCACCACTGTACTGTACAAAAGGACATGGTTTTAAGATAAGGGGAGGGAAGTTCAAGGGGAATATTAGAAGAAAGTTTTTCACCAGAGAGTGGTTGGTGCATGGAATGTACTGCCTGAGTCAGTGGTGGAGGCAGATACACTAGTGAAGTTTAAGAGACTACTAGACAGGTACATGGAGGAATTTAAGGTGGGAGGGTTATATGGGAGGCGGGTTTTTAAGGGTTAGCATAACATTGTGGGCTGAAAGGCCTGTACTGTGCTGTACTATTCTATGTTCTATGTTATTACTCTTCAATCGTCAGGCTCCTGAACCAGCGGAGATAACTTTACTCACCTCAATACTGAACTGATTCCACACGATATAGATTCAACTTCAAGGAAACTATAACACATTTTCTCAATATTGTTTATGTATTTATTTTGTTTTTCTTTTTGTATTTGCAAAATTTGTCTTTGTCAGTCTTTGTTCTTGTGTAGTTTTTCATTGATTCAATTGTGTTTCTTTATTCTTCTGTGAATGCCTGCAAGAAAATGAATCTCTTTCTTTCTTTCTTTTTCAATCTTTTTATTAGTATTAATAAAATTATGAACAGAATACAATTGATATATTAATAAAGGGATTACAAACATACAAATTCCCATTACACCTGAAAGAATACATAAGCAATGATTACAGTATAAATAAGTTTCCCCACAACATGAACCATACAATATATATATGAACAAGGTAAATCAAGATATTTCATAATATATAATATAAAAAAAGAAAAAAATATATGAATCTCAGGGTTGCATATAGTGACATATATGTACTTTGATAATAAATTTACTTTGAACTTTGAATGTTGAGCTTTTGTGGAGGACTAGGAATGATTGATGTTTTGGGTTGAGATCCTACATGATGACAGATCCACCATATCTATTTAGAACCATAGAACATTACAGCACAGAAACAAGCCTTTCAACCCATCTATTCTGTGCCATACTTTTGTTCTACCTAGTCCCATTAACCTGCACCGGGACTACAATCCTCCAAACCCTTCCCATCCAGGTACTTATTTAAACCACCGTTGAAATCAAACCTGCATCCACCACTGACACTGGCAGCTCATTCTACACTCTCACCCCCACTGAGTGAAGAAGCTCCAACAAATTTCAGGTCACATGCCAGTGATAAGAAACCTAATTCTTTCACCTTTCATTCTTAACCCATGACCTCTAGTTCTAGCCTCATCCAACCTCCATGGAAAAGGACTGCTTACATTTACCCTATCTATACAACTCATATTTTGATATACCTCTATCAAATCTCACCTCATTCTCCTATGCTCTATGCAATAAAGTCCTGAATAAAGTTCTGAATAAAGTCCTGAATAGACCCCCTGATTATCTTTTTGTACCATTGCTATTTTACGGTGATCGTACTCCCACAGTGCAGTTCGGTGGGGAATTCCAGGATTGAGAAAAGCATAAATTCTCAGTATTGTTGCAAGCTGCTCTAAAAATGCTCAGATGGTTTACTCTATTGTGTATATCTTTACTAATGATTTTTCCCTCTGCAAAATTCACAGGTATAATAGCGGTGGTGATCTTTGTCATCCTCTGCATCGTGGCCGTCATGGGGCATTTGTTGTACAAGCACAAAGGCACGTACCACACTAATGAAACAAAAAAGGCAGAAAATACTGACCCTACAGATGCCACACTGAAGAACCATCCCAATTACCAGGATTCTCTAAGTGAAGACAAGAAAGAGTATTTCATCTGACGACAGCACATGCCCTCCTCATTATAACAGCCGGGATATGCTGTCTGTGCTATCAGTTAGCTCCAAACTCTGTGAACTAAATGGCCAAACACTACAGTCAGATTATGCAGGACATGACAAATGGTTTACACTTTTGTTCACCTTGACCGGACAGAGGTCTATCCTATTATTTCCTGCTATCTTCAGGTCAGCTCCGGGGAGTAAAAGGAAGAGATATACTATGTCTTTATGAGAGCAGCAGAGAAAAAATAATTACCATTATACTAACACACTGCATGAAAAGTAAGCAACTAATGATTGCTTTTTTTCCATTTTGTTCCTTTTTTTGTTTCCCTCTCAGTGATTTTTCCCATAACGTTGATCACATTCATCTCCATCTGAGGTAATATTCCCTGAAACATTTTTGCCCCGATGTCACGCTAACATATAATAACATAGCACTTTAGATACGGAAAATTAAAGCCCTTCACAGGAGTGTTATCAAACAGGAGTTGATACTCTGCCACTTATCAAGAAAAATGAGGTGATTTTAAGGTCTTCTCCAAAGAGAGAGAGAGAGAGATTTTGGGAGTAAATTCCAGAGTCTAGAGGCATAAGCTGAAGGTATGGTTCCCATTGGTAGAGACAATAATATCACACATGCAGGAGGACAGAATTGGAAGTGCAAAGAAATTTCAAAGCTTTACAGGGCTGGAGAAGGTTAACAATCATAAGGGTGTTTGAAAATACACACTCAGTGGCCACATTATTAGGTACACCTGGACACCCGCTCATTAATACAAATTTCTAATCAGCCAATCATGTGCAGCAATTCAAAGTATAAAAGCATGCAGACAGGGTCAAGAGGTTCAGTTGTTGTTCAGACCAAACATCAGAATTGGTATGATATGGGAGTTAAGTAACCTTGGCTGTGGAATGATCATTAGTGCCGGACATGGTAGTTTAAGTATCCCAGAGACTGGGATTTTCTCTCTCTCTCTCTCTCTCCCTCTCCCTCTCCCTCTCTCTCTCTCTCTCTCTCTCTCTCTCTCTCTCTCTCTCTCTCTCTCTCTCTCTCTCTCTCTCACACACACACATCCTAGCATTTACAGAGAATGATGAAAAACATTTTAAAAAAACATCCAGTGAGTGACAATTCTGTAGCTGAAAGTATCTTGTTAATGAGAAAGGTCAGAGGTGAGTGGCCAGACTGGCTTAAGCTGACAGGAAGGCGACAGTAACTCAAATGGGCACAACAATGGTGCATAGAAGAGCGTCTCTGAAAGCACAACACATTGAACATTGAAGTGGATGGGCTACAGCAGCAGAAGATCATGAACATACCCTCAGTGGCCTCTTTTTTAAGTACAGAAGGTACCTAATACAGTGATTACTGTGCATACACCCATTTATTAAAAAGCAGTTTCGTTCTCCACTATGATGCTGATTTATGGCCAAATCTTGAAGGAACTAAAGAACTGAGTTATGAAGAGGAGCGTAGGTTTGTGTTCTTATGAGGATAGAAAATTACACTTTCATCTGATGAATGCATTTAAAATTTTAGTAAATCCAGTAAGGTGGACCTTATTTCTGGTGGACTTCTAACTACCACGCTATTGTGAAGGTGAGCTATCAAGAAGTTGTAGGATGTGGAACAGTGTTTGAAGTATCTCTGTAAGTATTCCGCTTCATAACATTGTTTTGGCTCAAGATCATTTGACTGTTTCAGAGGGGGAATTGATAGATTTTTGTCCAATAAGGATATTAAGGCATTAAGATATGGAGAAGCTATGATATCAATAAGTATGGGAATATGTTTGAAAGGTTATTGTACACACTGTAATTATGGGAGATCTTACAATCAACTCCAATAATGAGTCTTACAAATATGGTTTTGCGAACATAGGCATACATGCATGTGCACATATACACAAACTCCTAAGCAAATACACACCCACATGCACCCAAACACACAGACACATAGATATGAGCACACTCACACACGTACTTAGTCGTGCACAGGGATAGACACTATCATATGCAGAGGAAATATACTGTATATGTGCATTCATGTTCTCAGACATGCTCAGATCTGTACATGCACATACTTGGTAATCTTACGGACACCTTTCAATGATCACCCAGAAAAGGCTGCTAAAGTGATGTTTAAGTGCCCTTATTATCACCTAGCCGAAAGTAACTTTCTTGGAGTATGCCAATATTCAAACCACTCATGTTTAACAGAATACAATTTGGAGGCATGCCTTGTGTTTGATATGCTAAGGAAGGTACACAGTTATTAAATCCAGACTACGGTTATCAAGGAAAGTTAGTACTAATACCATGTTGGGAGATTGTGTTATTGGTAACGTACAGTCACTATAGGAAATCATTACATCAATATCCCAAATGCTGGGGTAGAAAGACAGTTTGAGCATACACTCAACATTTCCTGCATAATGGTAATGGTAATTTTTCACTGCTTTTATTTAATTTCATTTTATGAAACCTTGAGGTCTAATCCTGTGACCTGACCTTAACAGCATTTCCCTGACATAATAAACATTTATTTTGATCTGTAATAGGAAACAACTTACCATCTTGTAGACTAGTAACACTGAATGATTATGGTGCCAGAAGGAGTTACATCCATTATTCAACATATAGAATGTGTGTGTATTATATATATAATATATATAGATATATTCAAAAAGTGCTTTGTAAATTATTTTGTGATATATAGCAGAATTCTCCAAGCACAAAATCATTTCAGGGTTATCAAGTCAGACCCTTGTACCCAAGGGAGAAGAGATGGAGACCCAAGTTGTTTCTGAAACATTTCTAAAACCACATTGAAATAGAAACATGGTGTACCCTGACCAATACACCACATTTCTAAATTCCTGATACATGTAACTGTATATGGCAAATAAATTGATCCTTATCTGTGATTATTAAATATCCAATGGTCAAATGAATCATTCCAGACCATGACAGCTGATGAATCTAGTCCCGGCAGCTACCATTGTCCTTCCTGGGATTTGGAAGCAAAGTGGTTAAATTATTGGATTAGTATTAAAAGATCTGGATTACTAATCCAAAACAAAAAATATTTATGAGACTGTTGCCAGAAGTAGAGGGCCTGAATTATAGAGAGAGGTCTGCCAGGCTAAGTCTTTATTCCTTGAAACCTTGGAGAATAGGAGAAGGGGATGACCTTGTAGAGATGTTTCATATTATGAGAAGCATAGATAAAGTGGACAACAAGTGGCGGGGGCGGGGGGCGGGGGGGGGGGGGACAAATTCAGGTCGAGTGCTGTAAGTAATGGAACAAGCTGCCAGGGGAAGCGATTGAGGCAGATACAATAGTATCATTTACAAAGCACTTGGATAGGCACGCATAGTGATGGGGCTTAGAGAGGAATGGGCCAAATACAGGAAATTGGAGTTTGCTATGTGGCCACCATAGACTGGATGGGCCATAGGGCCTGTGTCCATGCTGTACTGCTCAATGATTCTGTTACTCTGTAACTGAGTTTGAATATCCATAAGGTACCGTTGGGATTCAATGATAAGTAATTAGATTGAAATAGTGACACTGAAAAGCCATTTATGTCCTGAAGGGAGGGAACTCCACACTGTCTATCTGACTAGCCTACATGGAACTCCAGACTCTCTGTGGTTGACAGTCCACCGGAAGGCAAACAAATCATTCATTTCATGACCATTCACACCTGTCACTACCAGAGGTGTTCACATCCTCTGAATGAATAAATTAATAATCTCCCTCACAAATGTCTCCTCCCATCTCTTTCCAGAAGCTCAAAAAACAGAAAGATCTGCAAACATTTTGCAATATGCATTTTTGAATATTTCTGACTATCCATCAAAAGCTTACTTCAATTTTACTAAATATATTATGTGAAATTACTCCTTTTAGCTGCAGCATAAAAATTCTTTCAGCATTACTTCAGTAACAATTTTGAAAGCGTCACCATTATGCAGCTAATAGTCCTTTTGAGGTAATTACTTCTAGCCTGTTGCTTGACCTCAGAAACCATCATTGTTATAAGATGACTCTGAAGCCAGATACACTTTATAAAGGAGTGCGAGTCTTTCTGAAAGTCCCATCACAATGCATTACATAGAAAACCTACAGCACAATTCAGGCCTTTTGGCCTACAAACAATCCATTAAATGTGTAAACTAAACACTTTGAAATCAAATGCTTGATATAAAGCAATTGAGAAGATATGGTGGTTTAGGTATTATCTAACTGAAGACTATTTGCTTACATAGGTGACCACTGGGGTTAATCCAACACTGTAGATGAAAGATTCATATTAGTGAATGGTTTCTGCTTGTTGGCACTGTGCTGAGAGCATTCTGGCAACTTCCAGTAAATCCCTGAACATTCTGGCACATTCCAGAATTTATCAAATTCCAATCAGGAAAAAATTAAGACCGAGTTACAGACTGTGAGGAACCCAATCAAATACTGACATTAACACAGAACCCTTGCAAGTATTGGTGCACTACACGTTAAGGTCTAGCCAATGTTGACACATTCCTATCTCTTATGCACCCAATGAACATATATAGAACATATATCAGTGCAGCACAGGAATAGATCCTTTGTGCTGAGCTTGATGTGAAATTAAACTGATCCATTCTGCCTCCACATGATTTGTATGCCTCCATTCCTTGTATATTCATGTGTCTATCTAAAAACCTCGTGAATGCCACTATCATGTCTGCTTCCACCAGCACCCCATGTTTTGCACACATATCACCCTCTGTCTAGAAACACATGCCCCTCACTTCTTTAAAGTGCCCTTCTTAGTCTATGCCTTATAACATTTAACATTTCTAACCTGGGAAGAAAAGATTCTAGTTGTTTATCTTACATAGGCTACTGATAATTTTACAAACTTCTATCTCCAGTCAACTTCTGACACTCCAGAGAAAACAACCGAAGGTTATCCAATGTCTCCTTATAGCACATACCCTCTAATCCAGATAACATTCCAGTAAACTTTTTCAGAGTCCTCGTCAAAGCCTCCACATCCTTCCTGTAATGGAGTGACCAGAACTACATTCAATACTTGAGGTGTGGCCTAACTAAAATTCTATACAAATGCAACATGACCTCCTCTGATTGTCAGTACTCCCCAAGAATATCGACATGCTGCTCATTTTGACCTACAAGTGCTGTAGAGTGAGCCCTCATAAACTAACACACCATCTGTTCCAGTTTTATACTACAAAGTGGTTCAATCTTCAGTTGGGAAGGCCTCTTTTGTGTGGTGAGCACAGCTGAAGCCTTGTTAGAGTGGAGTTAATCAGAGGGGTAGATTTTTAACAAGAATTTTAATAAATGGAGGTTCACATAAATGTTTCAGGGAATAAAAGGATTAACATCTGAGGACTGTTTGATGGCTCTGAGCCAATACTCACTGGAGTTTAGAAGAACAAGGAGAGATCTCATTGAAACCTATCAAATATTGCAACACCTAGATAGTGTGGATGTGAAGAGGCTGTTGCCTATGGTGGGGGAAATGTAGGTCTGAGGGCACAGCCTCAGAATAGAGGACATCCCTTTAGAGCAGAGATGAGGAGGAATTTCTTTAGTCAGAGGGTGGTGAATTTGTGGATTTCATTGCCACAGATGGCTGTGGAGACCAAGTCATTGAGTACATTTAAAACAGAGGTTGATAAGTTCTTTAAAAAGTTTCAGGGGTTCATACCGGCAGGTAGGAGGCTACCCAGGCGAGAGATAAGGTATTGCTCCAACTCACAGACCTCCGTTGATACCCCTGCCCCCCTCCCATCCCTATCAATTATTTCAGTCTGGTTCTCTATCTCTCTCTTTTTTTCCCCCTCACTATAATCTCCCCCCAGCCCTACCTTTCTTTCTCTTTTATTTCCCATAATTCTCCACCTTCCTCCAGCCCATTTCCCTCCAACCTATCACTTCCTAGCTCTCTACTTTATCCCTCCCCCCACTTCTTATCCCCCCTTGACCATCCCATGTTACTTCACTCCTGATGAAGGGTTTCGGCCTGAAACGTCGTCACTACCTCCTCCCATAGATGCTGTCTGGCCTGCTGAGTTCTGCCAGCATTTTGTGTTTTTATTGATAAGTTCTTGATTAGTCTAGTTCTAAGTCTGAGTGGCCTAATCCTGCTCCTGTGTCTTAAGGTCTTATGACTACTCTTTTAGGCATTTACCATAAACAACAAAGTTAAGATTATACCTCCACCACTGCACCAGTAACTGTAGAAAAACCAAAAAATTGTTGTTACAATTGATCTGGCTTATTACTGTTCCTTAGGGAAGGAAATTTACCATGCTTACATCATGCCCGTATATGAATACAATCCCATTGCGATGTGGCTGACTCTTAAATGCCCTCATAAATGGAGTATAAGGTCACTGACATATCAAAGCAACAACTCGTGATGGCCAATAAATGCTGATGTTGCCAGCAATGCCTGAATTCCATGATAGAATACATAAATTCTTTATCCAAGCCTAACTTCATGCAAAAGAATTTATATCAAGTAAAAGAGAAAATGACATGTCTGATATTGCAATACACATAACAAACATACAATCGAAGACACTGGAAATTAGAAAGGTCATTAGGTTACAGAAATATGTTCTGAGGATACAATTGACTCTCGAGAGTACAACAAACATACACTGAATTACAACTCCAGTCTTGCAGGATTCTTTATCGATTGTTCTTTTGTGAGCCATTGCAATCTCCTTGGCCTGCTCTTCAAAAATTTCTCTCATGTTGTGAGACAATCAGTAACAAACAAATCTCTATCTCCTTTCTCCTTAGAGGTGCTTCTGATATTTTTTAATCACTATTACCAAAGAGAGTTCAATAGTTTCTCTTTTCTTTATACTGGTTTGGCATCAGTATCAATGTTAACATTCAAACCCCTTTAAAATATTGCACAGAAGGCTCACCAGCTATTTCTAAGTATGAGAACATTGTCCAGTGGGGAGAGATTGAGAAGACTAGGCCCAGAGTTTAGTAAAATGTATCTTGATCCTATTAAATCCTTAACAAATCTTCAAATTATTGACAGGATATGTGCTGGCCTAAGATTTCCTCTGCCTTGGAGAAATGTAGTCACAGACTGAAAGTAAAGAATGAAATTTTAAGGTAGTAATGCCTTCACTCAGCAGATAAGAGCATAAGAACTAGGAGCAGGAGTAGGACATCTGGCCCGTTGAGCCTGCTCCGTCATTTCATAAGATCATAGCTGATCTGGCTGTGGACTCAGCTCTACCTAATTGTGTCTTAAGTGTATTTAATGAGGTAGTCTCTACTGCTGGCCTGGAAAGGAGAATTCCACAGATGCACCACATGACCATCCTACATCTATTCCCCTTAATCTTCAGGCTATGTCCTAGTTCTAGTTTCACTTACCAGAGGAAACAACATTCCTGTCTCTATCCCTTTCATAATTTTATATGCATCTAAAAGAGCCCTCTCTCAGATTGTGAGTTTTCAAAATTCTCAACTCCAAAAAGATACTCCATTTTTTCAAGACCAAGATTTTGGGTTAACGCATGAGGAGCATTTGATGGCTCTGGGCCTGTACTAATTGGAGTTTAGAATGATGGGAGAATCTCGTGAAAGCTACTGAATATTGAAATACCCAGATAGAATGGATGTGGGGAGGAAGTTTCCTATAGTGGGGGAATCTAGGACCAGAGGGCACAGCCTCAGAATAGAAAGATGTTCCTTTAGAACAGAGATGAGGAGGAATTTCTTTAGCTAGAAGGGGTAAATCTGTGGAATTCATTCCCACAGATGGCCGTGGGGGCCAAGTCACTGAATATATTTAAAGCTTCTTGATTAGTAAGGATGTTAAAAGTTACAGAGAGAAGGGAAGAAAATGGGTTTGAGAGGGATAATTAATCAGCCATGATGGAATGATGGAGCTGACTCAGAGTGCCAAATTGCATAATTCTGCTCCATTGTCTTATGTCATGATCTAAGACTAAGAGATTTTTAGACTTTAGAGAAATGTGTGACTCAGGAAGATAGGGATGAGATTTATATTAGATTTCCACGAATAATGGGGCCATCTGAAAATGTTTTAACTCCAGAGGCTCCTGATATGGGCTGGACCTTTGTTTAAGGTGAAATTATTAATCTTGACACTGGAATGTCTGCCAATTACACATGCCACTCAATATTTATTGACAGTTAAACTGAAGTCTCATGTAAGTTACTCAGGTCTGTCACATTACGTAACTTCCATGGCAAATTTATATCATAAAACCTTAAGACATGGGAGCAGAATTAGGCCATTTGGCCCATCGAGTCTACACCGCCATTCCATCATGACTGATTTACTATCCCTCTCAAGTTCATTCTGCTGTCTTTTTCCCATAACTTTTGATGCCCTTTTTAATCAAGAACTTATCAACCTCCACTTTAAATATACTTAATGACCTGGCCTCCACTACTGTCTATGGTAATGAATTCCTCTAGTTCACCAGCCTCAGAGTGCTTTCACAATTCTGTGCCTCCTTCTTGAAGCAGAATGATGTAAAAATCCAACAACATAGATAAGAATTATTTTGATATTTTGACCACTGAACTTATTGATTCATAGAAGAAAAATCAATTACAAATATTTATCTTTATTTGTTTAACTAGCAATAAACCTGTGGTTCCTATTTATATGTAAATCCCAGTTAACAGCATAACTAATGTTTCAATCACTTGAGTGGAAACTCCTGCACATCCTAAAGAGTGCTGGAAACTGTAATATTCTTGTTGTGCAAGGTAGGCTGTAAATAGAAATTTACGACTCGTCATCTTTGTGTTTCTGGTACAATTGAGACTCACAGAATATGTGCAGGAATATGGTTCAAAATCATATCTTTGAAAGGAACAAGAAATTCCACAAATAATTTGAACTATTTGTTAGTTAAGCATATTCTTATTTACATGTAATTTTCTGAAGTAATTGGATTCAGTCCATTTATTGTTTTTCATAGGTAATGCATACAGGATTTATTCATATCAATGATCTCATGTAGAATGGTAGAAAGATCTAGCAGACAAAGATGTCATTAGGCTAACTGTAAGTATACCAGGTCTTTGAAAAGGTTCTCCGATTAGTTCCATTCCTTTCCAATTATCAATAACAATAAAAGATTTTACTTTACTATTTATCTAATGTCCTTTTGAGGATAACCAATGATAACCATAACTAAGTGTTAACTTCATACAGTATAAGCAGTGTAACCATATATTCAAGGATTCAATGATAATTTTTTATAGTAATAATACAATATAAACAGCTAGATATTACTGGTAATAACTACTTTTAACCATTATATCAATACAATTAAAGCCATTTTGTGGAGGAATCACTTTGTTATCATGGCTGATCCATTTTCCTTCTCAGCCCCAATCTCCTGCCTTCATGCCCTGGCTAATTGATGATCCATCAACCTCTCTTATACATGCACAGTAACTTAGCCTCTGCAGCGCATGTGTTAATGAATACAATAGCTCAACCACTATCTGGCACTATGTCCTCGTCTCAGTTTGAGGGAAAACAATTTGATAAGTGTTGCTAACTTCTGAGGAAATTCTCTTAAAAATTTAAAGCTTTCTTTGGTTACATGAGAATCCTTATACAGTATTTCCATATTCCCCCAATTAATGGGCTGTCCAACTTCAGTAGCAATTGAAGTCACTCATATGAACTTGAGAACATAAGGAGAGTGCCAGGCAGTGGGGCTCGAAGGGCGAAGGGCCTATGTTGTGCTGTATTGCAATAAATAAATACATCTCTTCCTGTGTGACTCTACTTTTCCCATTGCCTTGCCGTTGGTCTGACCTCCACTGTTCCATCCCAGAAGACAATCTGGTGAATCTGCACTACACTCCTATATCATATCTATCCTCCAATAACAGGGAAACTTATTCAACAATATGGTCTCAGCAGGAGTCTACTCAGTTGAAGCAAGGTGTGTATCTAATTTTGAATTCAATCCACTTCCAATAAAAGTGAACATATCATTTTCATTCTGACTTGCTTGCCATATCTACATATTAATATTCAAAGACTCCCAGATACTTTTCAACACCAGCGGGCTAGTTAGTTATTGTAAATTGTTCTGTGATTAAACTAGTGTTAAATAGGTAGTTTCTGGTGGCATGGCTCATTAGGCTGGAAGGGCCTGCTCCATGCTGTATCACTAAATCAATCAACTAGCACCCGTCATTTTCTCACCGTTTAAAAATATCCTACCATTTTAAAGATTTTTTTATTATTTAATTTTGTTTTATGAAATCATCTTTGAAAATGATGCTTTTTGTTATGTTTGTACTGACCGAAATTAAATTTCATTCATTCATTCACCATTTTATCTTTTCTAAAGATGTGGTTGATTTCACATTCTTGCACATAAAATTCTATCTGCCACGTCCTTGCTTTCTAAGTACTCCTAAAGCCTTCACTGCACCTTCCTCACATCCCCGAGCTGCCAACTAGCTTGGTATCAGGAATAGGTTATACTTGATATCCTCATTCAAATGATTGATATAGATTATGAAAAGCTGGAGCCTCTGTCACAATCTCTATGACACCCCATCAGTCACAGCTGTGCAATCCAAGAAGCACCAGTTTATTTGCGTTCTTTATTAACCAATCAGTAATCCATGTCTGCCCGTTATCCCTAACACTAATTCTGTTCAATAATTCATTTTATAGTACCTCACTGAATGCCTTCAGGAAATCTAAATACAGTGTATGTCAACCGGTTCACTCGTATCTATTCTGTTGGTTTTACTCCACACTCCGTTTCCTTATTCTTGACTTTATTTGGCCTGTTTTCTCTTGCATTTTGGTACTGGGTGCCACCCTAATGTAGTGGTTAGCGAGATACTATTACAGCTTGAAGCATTGGAGTTTAGAGTTCAATCCTGGCATCCTCTGTACGTACCCCCCTGGAACGCATGAGATTCCTCCAGATGCTCCGGTTTCCTCTCATGGTCCAAGGCTGTACCAGGTAGGTGAATTGGTCATTGTAAATAGGCCCCGTGGTAAGGTTAGGATTAAATTGGGGTTGTGGGCGGTGAGGCTTAAACGGCCACACTGTATAAAATAAGAATAAAATTATTTGTCAGCTTCAGCCTGCAGTTTTACTACCAAATAGAAATATCTGGCAATTCAGCTTTAGTAGCAGAAACCTCAGAAGGCACAAAGCAGAAACAAATGTAAAAATAATATTAATCTAATTTCTTACATAGTGACATAGAAAGGTCCATAATTATCCTATACTAGCTGAGTAGGTAAAGCCTTAAATGTGGTAACCACAGAGAGTTTACACCAGTGTTTCAATTAGATAATGACGCTGAAGTAACTAATTATTTTTAGAGTAAAAGAATTCAAAGAAGAAATTTTTACTCTTTTAGGTCATAGGCAATAATAACAGAAGTAGATTATTCCATCCCATGAGGCTTCAATAAGTTTGGGATAATCACCCATCTCAAGAATATCTTCTTATATGATTCCCATATACTGTACTTTATCAGGCTTAAATCCAGTAATATCATGTCTAACCTAGGAGAGGAGACACTGAAAATTAATTCATACGTTAGCAAAAAATAGTTAAAAAGGGAACCATGCTTTTAGTGATGTGTATATTTGTACATTGGCAACATGCTATTGAATTTCTTGGCAACTATAAACTTGAACTTATTCTGTGGTCCAAAGTAGGTTGAAGCTAGACTGCACATCATTGATAGAGGAAGTAAAAACTCTTCTTCCACTAGCAGATTAATGAGATTGAACCAACAATCTGGTTCCAGAGGCTCTTGGGACCCTATAGCTTCATTCAGTGGTTGAGGACATTTTTCAGAAAGGTAACGGAATGAAATAATAGAGAGTTGTAAATACAAACATTGGCTCAATTGGATTCAAGGCAAGAATCCAGTTTCAATGGTCTTTGGTGAGAATACAAGTAAATAAAACAGTGGTTAATGATAAAAAATGGCATATTTTAGCTATTTTGTTGAATAAGAAATAGGAGAATAATGTGATAAAGATCTGAACTCCGTGATTGTTTTGTTTTCACCAGTCATATATCTCATTCTGACCGTCCAGGCTCTATGCTGTTCTAGAAAGCTACAAAAAGGGTAGAAGATTGATAAGAGTGTGATGTAGCAGTAATATTGTTACTTGGTATTTTGCTATTGTACATTTTTTTCTACAATGTTTTAACAACCTTGGTTGACACTAATCAAAGAATAAAGTGACTTTTTTCCCTCTTTTCCCCTGTTACTATACAGTCTTGTGCAAGTAAAAAAGTACATAAAAAGATGAAATGCAGTATTATTAGTAATTTCTTTTCTATGTTTCTGAGAACTGGTGATTATTGGTACTGAAATAGATGTATTTAATAAAAATCAAATTTTTGGGAATTTTTTTCCTGATTCACTTGTTAGCATTTTCTGCCTTCAACTCAAAACAATGTTTTGGGCATATCTCTGTCACTCATTCAGTACAACTAATCCTCTGTTCCATAAGGCCATAGGACATAGGAGCAGAGTTAGGCAATTCAGCCCATCAAGTCAGCTCTACCATTCCATCATGGCTGATATATTATCCCTTTCAACTTCATTCTCCTGCTGCCTTCTGCCCGTAACCTTTGACACTCTTGCTACTCAAGAACCTATAAACTTACACTTTCTTAAATATACCCAATATTCCCTTGTTATGTTTTCCAAACACTATCTGTAATATTGTTTGCTCTCACAGGTCACCATATATAAGCTGACTGTCTGCCCCTTTGCCCTCATCTTTTATATGATCTCACAACTGTATTATCTCCCCTTTCTCCAATTGGTGAACCCTGCCACAAATGATAATGTCCTCAGTCAGCATCTGCCACTCATTTTTAACAAAAAAATTATTTCCATTCGGGAGAGTATAGCTACAGATACTAGTTACCTCTACAGCCAAACTCATAAAGAGATTGCAACCATGCCAAAATTTACAAGGATTTCTGAGGCAGAACTCTATAAGATTGAAACAAAGAGTAAACTATCTACTTACTTTCTAGACCCTGTCCCTACCACACTTTTTGAGGACTCATTTAAAAGTGTTTTTAATTCTGTCAGAATAATTATTAAGATGTGCTTCCAAGCCCATCAAACCTGCTCACATGGGGCAAAGCAGAGCCATCTGCGTGCCCGCTGTGCTCCGAGTGAGGAACCCTGGAGCACATCCTCAGCAGCTACGAAAGGACACTTGGTGAGGGACGGTACCGATGGAGGCATGATCAGGTCCTGAAGATCATCGCTGAAGCCATCAGCACAAGAGTGGAGGGGACGAAGCAGTCCCGACCCTCCAAGCAGACCATTGCCTTTGTCAGAGATGGGGGGCAGCCAATACCCCCCAAAAGAACATCTGCAGGCATCCTGACCTCTGCAAGGAACTGGCAGCTGTTGGTAGACCTCGAACGACAGCTGAAGTTCCCCAACCATATCGCAGCCACCACCCTGCAACCAGACATTGTCCTTATGTCAGTCTACTAAGCAAGTGGTGCTGCTGGAGCTGACAGTCCCATGGGAAGATTGCTTAGAAGAGGCCTTTGAAAAGAAGCTCTCCAAGTACGCAGGACTGGTCAGCAACTGCCAGCAAGCTGGATGGAGAGCAAGGTGTCTCCCAGTGGAGGTTGGTCGTAGGGGATTCACAGCCCGTTCCTTAGCCAGAGCCTTCAGCAATTTGGGCAACGAGGGAGAGGAAGAGGAGAGCCATTCGTAGTACCCCTGATGCAGCAGAGAGGGCTGTGGCTCAAAGGAGGGGAACCATAGAATCATAAGTAGCTAGCCATCTGGACACAAGCTGGGGTCTGATCAGCCCCGGCTGGGTCACCTGGAGGAGGATTTATGATGTTGAAACACCCGATGACTCCAGGAACATCACTGAAGATGTGTCCAGAGGCATCAGATGTATGTAGACAGCAACACATCCCTTAGAACATGTGTTTCCAGATGGCTTCAGAATTATGGCTGACCCACCCCTACATAAAAAGCCAAACTTTGATAGTGAGGTACTAACTAACTACAGACCTATATCAAATCCTCCCTTACTGGGCAAGATTCTTGAGAAAATCATTTTAACCAACTCAACAACTTTCTGAATGAAAACAATATTCTAGGAAAGTTTCAGTCAGGTTTTAGAGTAAAGCACAGCATGGAGAAGGCTGTTACCAAAATTGTCATCAACTTTAGGCTCAACACTGATGCCAACAGAGTCTCAGTTCTAATTCTTCTAATAAGAATTCTAATAAACTTCTAACAGGAATTCTAATTCTTAGTGCTGCTTTTGACACAATTAGCCACAACATTTTCCTAGATCACCTTGAAAACTTGGTTGGCCTCGCTGGTAGAGCCTTTAATTGGTTTTGCTCACACTGTATATTTTAGAAATATTTTTGTGTCTGTCTTGTAGACTATTTTTCTAAAAAGATGTACCTTTTGGTGTCTTGGTCATCTACTCATTTCCTTATACAGCCACCCCTTCGGAGTTATGACTACAGAGTATAAACTTGATTTCCCCAGTTATGTAGGTGATACACAATTGTATATTTCAGCTGAACCTGATGGTATTGCCCTAACTTCTCTAACGTTTGGAATGGCTACAATAAACAAATGGATGAGAAATAGTTTTCTAGGACTAAATGAAGATAAAACCAGAATACTTTTAGTTGTTATCAAAGCCAAAAGAGATCAATTTGATTCACCTTGTAAGAACATCAGTAACCAGGATGGGTGCTATCCTTGATTCCGATTTGAATTTTAAATGTTACATAAAGAAAGTGACAAGAGAAGCATTTCTACATTTAAGAAATATTGCAAAGGGTCATCTGTTTCTGTCATGTAATGATGCTAAACAGCTCAATTACGCCTTTTTTCAAATAGACTAGATCATTGCAATGCACTTCTTACCAGCCTTCTAAAACAATGTATTGACAAACTTCAACTCATTCAGAACGCCACTGCTAGACTTTTAAATAAAACCAGGAGCATATCACTCCTGTCCTAACTACTCTGCAATGGCTTCCTGTATCCTTTACAATTGACTTTAAAATTCTCTTACATGATTTTAAAGGTCTGAAATGACTAGACTATATCACAGAATCGCTTTCATTTTATAATCCTGCCTAAGCTCTTAGTTGTTCTTTCATCAGCCTCTTAAATTTAAACAAACCCCCTCATAAGATAATTGGCAGGTCAGTTGTTTTGAACTATGTTCCTAAACTGTGGAACTCAATATCTAAAACTATAAGGGATGCAGACTCAGTTGACATTATGAAATGCAAACTCAAAGCTTATTTATTTAACTTTCCTTTTAATTGATACCAATTTGTCTTTAATTTTCATATTTGCAGTTCGCTCATTGTAAAGCACTTTGAACTACAATATAATATGAAAAGTGCTCTATAAGTATTATTAACCATTTCTGGTAATCGTAAATCTAGTTTTGTGATCAAATAATTTTTGTCCTTCGATAATACTTTAGATTTTTGCCTGTGATAACCTTGGAACTCAAAGTGGTTTAAAATTCAGTTAGAATGGGAGAATTACCATTGTTAGACATAGGAAACACTTTTGATATGATAGCACACAAGAAAAGAATTAGAACTCAAGGGACAGGAGTAATAAAGTTGGAATGAATTCAGAACTGTTTAACAGATGGAAAACAATTGAAAATAAAGGGCCATTTTGGATTGGCTATAATTAGCTGTGTGTTGCACAGATAAGAGTTTGGAAGTCAATGTATTTAAAGTCTACATCAATGGTTTAGATAAGGAGTACCTACATAAGCTAACCAACCTCGCAGATGAAAATAAGATCATCTTACTTATATCAAACATCACAGAATATTTTAATAGCCCTCCGTTGGTGGGGGCTGACCGTGGATGTTGCGTCCTAGCTACCTTCGCTTAAGTTGATACACAAGCCAGGGCAGTGCAATATGAAGAGCAAGTTGTTTCCCACGCATCAGGCTCCCCCTCTCCCCGCAGCAGATGAATCCAAAAGAACGGCAGAGACTAATACAGTTTGGCACCAGCAAGGGTTTCCAGTCAGCATTAAACTCAACATAGGACTGCTTTAGGTAGTCCAGCACCAGGCTTTTCCTTGGAGTTTTTCACGCAAAAGCTTTCCCATAAGTGGGTATAGCTGCAAGGCAAGAAAAGTTTGAGATCAGAGTTTTCCTTCCTCTAGATGAGCTGTAGGACTGCTTTGAATCAGTGGACTGGACAATATTCAGGGATTCATCTTCAAGTTTGAATGCATATACCACAGTTGTCACTGACTAAATCAAAATCTGTGTGGATGAGTGTGTGCCTTCAAGAACATATCAAACACCCAAACCAAAAGCAGTGGATGAACCAGGAGATTCATAGTTTACTTGGAGCTAGATCTGTGGATTTCAAGACTGGTGATCCAGAACTATGCAAGAAGTCCTGGTATGACTGGTATGAAACAATTCTGATTGAGGTTAGACATGGAATCAGATGCACGTCAGCTATGTCAGGGTTTGCAGGCCATTACTTTATACAATGCAAAACCTAACTTCATGAATGGCAGTAATGCTTCACTCCCAGATAAGCTCAATGTCTTTTATGCATGCTTTACATCCATGCAAATCCCTGCAGCATCTGGTGACCCTGTCCTCTCTGTCTCAGAGGATGACGTCAGAACATCTTTCAAGAGGATGAAACCTCATAAAGTGGCAGACTCTGATGGTGTACTTGGTAGGGCTCTGAAAGCCTGTGCCAACCAACTTGTGGGAGTGTTCAAGGGCACTTTAAATCTCTCACTGCTGCAGTTGGAGATTCATACTTACTTCGAAAAAAAAGTCATACCAGTGCCTAAGAAAAGTGGGGTAGCTTCCTCAACAACTATCGTCCTGCACTCACTTTTACTGTGGCAAAGTGCATTGAGAGGTTGGTCGTGGCTAGAATTAACTCCTGCTTAAGCTAGGATTAGACCCTCTGCAATCTCACTATCGCTACAGAAGGTCTACAGTGAAGGTGATCTCACTGGCTCTCCACTCACCTTGGTTCACCTGGGCAGTAGTAACACTTACATCAAGCTGCTGTTTATTGATTACAGCTCAGCCTTCAACACCATCTTACCCTCTGTATTAATCAACAAGCTTCGAAGTCTGGTCCTCCATACCTCCCTCCGCAACTGGATTCTTGACTACCTCACCAGGAGACCGCAGACTGTGTGGATCAGTAATAACATCTCCTCCTCACTCACAATCAACACTGGTGCACCTCAAAGATGCATGCTTAGCCCACTGCTCAACTCTACACCCATGACTGTATGTCACAGCTCAAACACTATCTATAAATTTGCTGACAACACAACTGTTGTTGACAGAATTTCTTGTGGTGTCGAGGATTTCAAGTTTAATTATCATTCAATCATAAACGGATGCCACACAACATTGCCTCTGTTGGAGTGCACTGACTTCAATGTCCCTCTCGCAGGTGGCCACACACAGGCGACACCCAACCACCGCCTGCGGCCTAGTCCAAAACGTGACCAAGGCTACTCAGCTCCCCCGCCATCCGTGAATAAACCAGTGAACCAGACTTGCAGCATTTCATATTACCAGTGTCCAACTGGCTCTTGCAATCAAAATAAGCGTGACTAATGTACAATGTCCTGTGTATGTTACTCAAAATGGCTTCTTTGGTTTGTTAAGAGTAGGAATGTTTCTTTGTCTGATAAGTGTTTCTCTCACAGTTGTTTAGTTTTAGACTTGCTGATATGGGGATTGTATTCATTTGTTAACCAATGGGGAATGTTATTTTGTCTTGTGAGGCTGGGAACTTGGGGGGAGGTTTTCGCGGGTTTTCGGGAGAGTCGGGAGGAAGATGCCGAGGAAGGTGGATGTGCGTTACACTGCTCGGTCGACCACCGGGGGTGGTCCCGGGTGCGAAGACGTGGAGGTTGGAGGCAAGCGATGAGGGGTCGAATGGTTCGATGGTTGAGCTCCAACGATGTGCACTATACTGACTGAACATTGATAAGTTGGCGCCTTTTGCCTTTTCTTTTCTTTCATATATATTGTATTGCCTAGTACTCTTTTAGTTTTAGTAAACTCGTTGAAGTGTATTTCATAACGGTATCTGGTGTGAATTTGATACTGTGTGCGGGCGCGAGGCATAAACTGGATTCTCACAGCACCTGTGTGTACGGGAGGTGGGGTTGGTGTGTGGCTGGATCTCCTTTTCCCCTAGACATATACCAGCCTGTTGGTTAAGTGTTACACTAACACAATTACTTGCTGTTAGACTGCACACTGACTCACTTCGCTGAGGACTCTCTGATGTAAGCAGCAGCAAGATCCACAACAAGCCCTGCTCCTTCAGTTTCTTCGCCAACAAGTAGCTTGTTGATGGATTAGACCTGCAGTACTTTACATTCTTAATGTCCAGCAGGATCTTGCGATCATAAAATATACATTTAAAAAAGACAATAACAACTTTGGCTGACACCGTAGAAGCCACTGCTATTGAACGCACCTGAAGTACCCATCTTACTGGAAGTGAGATAGATCCACTGGTTGAGTGGAGTCCAGAAGCCACTCAGTTGCAATCTTGCACTAAGTGTCAGTAAGACCAAGGAATTGATTGTGGACTTCAGGAAGGGTAGGTCAAGGGAACACCCACCAGTTCTAATCGAGGGATCGGAAGTGGAAAGGGTGAGCAGTTTCAAGTTCCTGGGTGTCAACCTCTCTGAGGCTCTATCCTAGGCCCAAACTATTGATGCTATAACAAAGAAGGCATAACAGCGGCTATATTTCATTAGGAGTTTTTTTGGAGAAATGGTATGTCACCAAAGACATACAGACACACATACATCTCCAATTTCTACAGATGTGCCGTGCACAGCATTCTAACTGGCTGCATCACCACAGTGTATGGAGGGGCCAAAGCACAAGATCGGATAAAGCTGCAAACTCTGCCAGCTCCATCATGGGCATCATCCTCAGCATCCAGGACACATTCAAAGGTGATGCCTCAAAAAGGCGGCATCCATCATTAAGGACCCCATTACCCAGGACATACCCTTTACTCATTGCTACAACTACAGGAGCCTGAAGACACACACCCAATGTTTCAGGAACAGCATATTCCCATCTGCCATCCGATTTCTGAATGGGCAATGATCCCATGAACACTACCTCACTATTTTCCCTCTCTTATTTCACTCAAATTGATTTTTAAATATGCTTATTGTAATTTATAGTTTTTATTATAAGACCATAATACATTTGAGCAGAATTAGGCCATGTGGCCCATCGAGTCTGCTCTGCCATAGATCTCTCCTAACCCCATTCTCCTGCCTTCCCCCCACCACAGTAACATTTCATGCTCTAACTTATCAAAAATCCACCAACCTCTTCTTGACATGGCCTCCACAAATATCTGGCAACAAATTCCACAGATTCACTACCCTCTGGCTAAAGAAATTTCTCCTAATCTCTGTTCTAAATGCACGTCCCTCTATTCTAACCTAGTGCCCTCTGGTCCTAGACTCCCCCTCCATAGCAAACATCCTGTCAACATCCATTTATAAAGACCTGTACACATTTGAAAGGTTTCAATGAGATCCCTTTTAATTCTTCTAAAGTCCAGTGAATACAAGCCCAGAGGCATCAAGCACTCCTTGTATGATAAGGCTTTCAATCCCAGAATTATTTTCTTGAAACTCAGTTTGAATCAGCTCCAATGTCAGCACATCATTTTTTTTAAATAAGGGGCCTAAAATTGCTCACAGTAATGCAAGTGAGACCACACCACAGCCTTATAAAAGCTCAGTATTACACCCTTGTTTTTATATGTAACCAGAAGCAGATAAAGAGGTTCAAAGTACCCTTACAGTGAGTGGGTAATCGAGGACGCATACAATACCTGTATGCAGGGGAGAATGTGTGGTGAACTACATATACCTGTCTGGACATGCCCCCCCCTGCTGACTGCTCCTGTGGCTCCTCCCACGGACCCCGGTATAAAGGCAATTGGAGACACCGCCCCGGCCTCACTCTCCAGGATGCAGTGTGGTGGTCAATTGCTACTTGTTCTTTCTTCCAGCCAATAAAAGCCTATATCTCGCCTCACGTCTCCGAGAGTTATTGATGATGCATCAGAATGTAACCAGGTGACTGTTAAAGTGCGCTCATGCATTCACTCTGGTGAAATGGGAAATGGTGTTCGCATTAGGCACGTGGATTTCTGTTCCGCAACCATCGTCGAGTGCTGGGAGCTGCTTTCCCCAGGTTTGGTGAGGAAAGGTGAATAATATCTGATAATATCCTTGTAAATTTGTGTATACTGGTATACATGTTTAAATGTGGGTGTTGTAGATTTTCGCGAGTAAGGTATCGGCGCTGGAATAGCGTGGTTGTGCGAAGTTCCTTAACGGCCTACTAGGTTAGTCTTTCCAGTGATTTACTGTAACTACAAGGCAATATACTGTAAACATTTATTTTCATCTTACTTTATTATATCATGTCCAAATGTGAACGTAACGGTGTAATGTGACTTTGTCAATCTCTGTTCACGTTGTGAGCGAGGAGAACTCGTTTCTGGGTCTAGTCTATACGTGTTTGGAAGTTAAGCTCGTGTGTGCCGAAGTTAGTTAAGATAGATGAGATATATTTATTCATATTTGTGGTGTTGTGTATAAGGGACAGGGTAGGTGGGGTTCTACTGGCTTTTTTTTAGAATTGCCGCCATCGTATTAGTTTTGTATATTTTATTTATTTTTATACTGTATACGTAACTAGTCGATACATAAGTGTGTGGACCGAAATTAAGCTGAGACTGTAACAGCAGGAACTGTGATTTAAAAAATGCTCTTTCTGCATTAAAACATATAAAACAGATAAAGGAATTAAAAACCTGAAAAAACTATTTGTTGTCCTGCGTGTGTATTTTTCTCCAGGCTACAAAATTCGGTACCAGAAAGAAGGATTTGATTTTTGTATGCAGTACAATATACAATGCATCGTCGGTAGTGGTGAAGAACGAGATAGCTGTTCCCGTGGGGCGGAAGGAGAGCCTGTTTTCGTGCGGAGCGCTTGGTAGAGCCTTGAGACTGGCTGGGGCATCCGGCACTGATACCAAGATGTAGAACTGCGGCCGTGGAATCAGTGTTTTCTAAGAGATGTCAGCAACTCCTTTCCATTTCCAAGGCTTGAATTTTCATAATGTTACATCCTGAGGGTGGGCAAACTCAACCTGATTTGAATGAACAAATTAGCAAGTTATGTAGTAGGCATGAGGAAGTCATGGCAACTGTAGATAAATTAAGCAAGAGGTCCTATGTATATGTTCCAAGGGAAAGATACATTGCTCTATTTACATGGGATGTTGAGAAAGTCTGACGAAGGTGTGCTTGGTGCTAGAAATCCGTCTGACCAGGATCATTGTTGTGTCATTGCTCAGGGGGACAGCCCTTAGAAGAAGCATGTATGTGCACTGATGCTCAGCAAGAGCAGGCCGATGACTTGTTCATCTGTCTCAGGGAGATTGTCTTAGAGACAAGCGTAGTGCACCCCAGCATAGCTTCTAAAGTTGCAAATCGCATGAGGATGAGGACATGAGTTTTCACATGCCTTAGCTACTGAACTGTTCCCCTGGTGCTGTGGCAAATAAGAGGGTGGTGCTCAGAGATCAATTTATAGAGGGGATCAGAGTTAGACCAGAATTAGGCTATCTGCCCATCGAGTCTACTCTGTCATTCAATCATGGCTGATCCTTTTTTCTACCTCTGTCAAAGACGGATCGACCCGATGAAAAGGCGCAAGTACCACGGATGCCATGAGACCATAAAACAAGCGATACTTTATCAAACTTTTACTCTTTATTCATAGCATGCTGTGGGGGAAGTTACAGCCTGATCTCCCAAAGAGACAGTCCAGGCACTGTCCATACCCGAATCACAATTCTTCACAATTTATAACATTGATCATCACACGAAATATTATAATGACGTGAGTTAATACAGTTTTAGAATAGTTTTGATCACATGCTAAGATACAATTAGATGTAAAATCATCATTGGTTAGTTATAATTATTTTCTGAAAAGCTAGCCTGGATACAACATTAGTTCCTCATGTTAACACCTCGCCCTTCTCTCGAACGTTCTGCCCCCTACGCTATCCTTCCTATATTTAGTTATGTTATGCTTCCAAATGCTTTGTGTGACCAGGCAATTCCTTATTTGAACCTGTATTAGGGAACAATGTCTACCACGTCACTTGTTGCTGGGTAAAGTTCCCTTCTGGCTGTCCAGCAACAGTAACATGCATAAGGTACCTATAAGGCAATTGACCATTAGCTAATCATCGTCTTTAATCTATACCCCTATTTACCTATCCTTTACTCTATCATCTCCTCAACCCCAGTTCCCGGCTTCTCTCCATAACCATTGATGCCATGTCTAATCAAGAACCTATCAATCCCTGCCTTAAATACACCAAATGACCTGGCCTCCACAGCTGCACGTGGCACCAAGTTCCACTAATTCACCGCCCTCTGGCTAAAGAAATTGCTGCACATCTCTGTTTTGAAAGGGTGCCCCGCTATCCTGAGGGTGTGCCCTCTTGTCCTAGACTCTCCCACCATGGGAAACATCCTTTCCACATTTACCCTTTCAACACTTGAGAGGTTTCAATGAGATTCCCCCCCCCCCAATCCTTCTAAATTCCAGTGAGTACAGACCCAGAACCATCAATCGTTCTTCGTATGATAACCACTTCATTCCTGAAATCATTCTTGCAAACCTCCTGGACCCTCTCCAATGCCAGCACATCTTTTCTAAGATAAGGGGCCCAAAACTGTTCACAATACTGAAAGTGAGGTCTCACCAGTTCCTTATAAAGCCTCAGCATCACCTCCTTGCTCTTGTATTCTAGACCTCTTGAAATTAATGCACACATGGCATTTGCCTTCTTCACCACCAGCTCGACATGCAAGTTAACCTTTAGGGTGTTCTGCACAAAGGCACCCAAGTCCTTTGGATCTCAGATTTTTGGATTTTCTCCCCATTTAGAAAACAGTTTACACATTTATTTCTACTACCAAAGTGCATGACCGTGCATTTTCCAACATTGTATTTCATTTGCCGCTTTCTTGCTCATTCTCCTAATCTGTCAGTCCTGCAGCCTACCTGTTTCCTCAACACTACCTGCCCCTCCACCAATCTTCGTATCATCTGCAAACTTGGCAACAAAGCCATCTATTCCACCATCTAAATCATAAAATGAAGCGGTCCAACACTGACCCCTGCAGAACACCACTAGTCACTGGCAGCCAACCTGAAAAGAATCCTTTTATTCCCACTTGCTGTCTCCAACCAATCAGCCACTGCTCTAACCATGAGCTTTTAACTAGATAAGCAGCCTCATGTGTGGCACCTTGTCAAAGGCCTTTGGAAAGTCCAAAAATATAACATCCACTGCCTCCCCTTTATCGATCATGCTTGTAATCTCCTCAAAGAATTCCAACAGGTTCATCAGGCAGAATTTTCCCTGAAGGAAACTGTGCTGATTTTGTACTATTTTGTCCTGAGTCACCAAGTACTCCATCACCTCATCCTTAACAATTGACTCTTATCATCTTCCCAACCTCTGAGGTCAGGCCAACTGGTCTATAATGTCCTTCTGCTGCCTTCCTCCTTTCTTAAATAGTGGAGTGACATTTGCAATTTTCCAGTCCTCTGGCACCATGCCAGAGTCCAATGATTTTTAAAAGATCATTTCTAATGCCATCACAATCTCTAACACTGCCTCTTTCAGAACCCTAGGGTGCAGTTCATTTAATCCGGGTGACTTGGGTACCTTTAGGTCTTGTAGCTTTTAGAGCACCTTGTAATATTAACTGCACCCACTCTTTCTTCACACACTATAACATCTGGCACACTATTGGTGTCTTCCACAGTGAAGACTGTTGCAAAATACTCATTTAGTTCATCAGCCATCTCCTTGTCCCCCATTATTATTTCTCCTGCCTCATTTTCTAGTGGTCCTATATCCACTCTCAGTTCCCTTTCATTTTTAATATACTTGATAAAACTTTTACTATCCACTTTGATATTATTTGCTAGCTTGCTTTCATAGTTCATCTTTTCCCTTCTAATGATTTTTTAGTTGCACTGTGTAGATTTTTTAAAACTTCCCAGTCCTCTCTCTTCCTGCTAATTTTTGCTTTGTTGTTTGCTCTCTCTTTTGCTTTTACAATAGCTTCAACTTCCCTTGTCAGTCATGGTTGTACTATTTTACCATTTGAGTATTTCTTCAATTTTGGAATACATATGTCCTGCACCTTCCTCATTCTTCTCAGAAACTCACACCATTGCTGCTCTGCTGACATCCCTGCCAGCTGCTCCTAATTTCCTTTGGCCAACTCCTCTCTCATACCCACTGTAATTTCCCTTACTCCACTGAAATACTGTTACATCAGACTTTACTTTCTTCCTATCAAATTTCAAGTTGAACTCAGTCATATTGTGATCACTGGTTCCTAAGGGTTCTTTTATCTTAAGCTCCCTAATCACCTCTGGTTCATTACATAACACCCAATCCAGTATAGCTGCTCCCCTAGTAAGCTCAATGACAAACCGCTCCAAAAAGCTATCTCTTAGGCATTCAACAAACTCATTCTCTTGAGATCCATTACCAACCTGATTTTACCAGTCGACCAGCATGTTGACATCTCCCATGACTACCATAACATTGCCCCTTTGACTCACCTTTTGTATTTCCTGCTGTAATCTGTGGTCCACCTCCCAGCCACTGCTGGGAGGCCTGTATATAACTGCCATCAATGTCCTTTTACCTTTGCAGTTTCTTAACTCAACCCACAAGGATTCAACATCTTCCGATCTTACGTCATATCCTTCTACTGATTTGATGCCATTCTTTACCAGTAGAGCCACACTGCCCCTTCTGCCTATCTTCTAATCCCCCCGATATAACATGTAACCTTGGAAATTCAGCTCCCAACTACAACCATCCCTCAGCCACAATTTGGTGATGGCCACAACATCATCCCTGAAGATCTGCAATAGTGCAATAAGATCATCCACTTTATTTCTTATACTACGTGCATTTAGATACAACACCTTGAGTAACATATTTGCTATCCTTTCTGATTCTGCATCCCTAATATTCTGATACTCAAGTCTGTTGGCTGCAACTAAATCCTGTCACCTGCCTGCCCTTCCTAACAGTCTGACTGCATGCTATCTTTAATTTTTTACTATCTGCCCTAACCTGAGTCCCTTCACTCTCATTCCCATTCCCCTGCCAAATTAGTTTAAACCCTCCCCAACAGCTCCACCAAACTTGCCCGTGAGAATATTGGTCCCCCTTGGGTTCAGGTGCAACCTGTCACTTTTGAACAGGTCATACCTCCCCCAGAAGAGATCCCAATGATCCAAGAACCTGAAACCCTGTCCCTGCACCAGCTTCTCAGCCAAGCATTTATCTGCCAAATCATCCTGTTTCTACCCTCACTGGCATGTGGCACAGGCAGCATTCAGAAATTACTACCCAGGAGGTCCTGCTTCTCAACTTTCTACCTAGCTCTAAAATCTCTTTTTCAGGACCTCTGTGCTTTTCCTTCCTATGTCATTGGTACCAATATGTACCAAGTCATCTGGTTGCTTCCCTTAGAAGGGAGCTTTACAGATTTGTGCAGAACAACCCAGAGTCCTCAATGATAGAAGAGTGAGAGGCTCATCTGTGGTTTTTAGAAATGCAAAGACTGTAAAGTCAAAGTGTAGTAGTAGCCAGTCACAATGCTCAACACTTAAAGCTCAGGAATCTTAAGTCTGTAACTCTAGACGATGTCCTTAAAGTGGTCGCAGAGAAGGCAAAACCATTAGTGCGTTTACTCAAGCAGTGAAAGATCTTGCTGTACAAAGAGGTGTTGCACATGCTACTAGTGGTAGATCTAAGATACAGCCTAGATTCACAAAAGATGGGCAACCAATATGTTTCAAGTGTCAGGTTGGGAATCATTCGGCCAAGAATTGCCTACAGAAGCAAAGTGCAAGTGATGTACAGCCACACATCCTCCAACCCACGGGTTGTGAGTGGGCAATTCGGGGGAACCTCAGACTCAGGTAATGCACAGCCATTCTGTGAACAGTTGCTGCAACTTGCTGTGGGAACACGTCCTGTTGTTGGTGTCAGGTGTCGGTGTCTGTTGGACACAGATGGTCAAGTGAGTACATAATTGAGCAGTTCTTTCAAGAACACTTGAAAGGAGAGGATGAGGATATGTTGTCCACTGCTAGCTGGCTTAAGTTAGCAGCTGCTAACCGTCTTGATATTCCTTACCTTGGGTATCTGGAGCTAGAGGTTCAAGTGATATCCAATTGTGATTTCCTAATAGCCAGAGATCCTGTTAGCACTGAACAACCTGTCCCATGCATTGTAGACATGAATATTATAAGCCAATGTAGACAACCTGTCTACACTGAATTGGACATGACTCTAGAAGCAAAGTTGGATTCTGATTGGAGAGATGTTTTCCAAAAACTACTGAAAAGAAAGCCGTAGTGTTGAGTATTGGGAAAAGATACTGAGCACATTCCTGCTGAATTTGTAGTTACCATTGCAGCTAGGAAGGCCACTGGAGACCATAAGATGTTACTCGAGCCACTTAACACCCCACTACTGGGAGGTCTTGTAGTTATTCCCATGCTCGTCGACTCTCATAGTTGTACAGTACCAATACAGGTTTTAAACTTCTCTCGAGAGGATGTATGGCTCTTGTTACGGATTCAGCAACAATAAATATATGAGTGAGGCAGGGTTTTGTTATAACAAATAAAACATTTATTAAACACTGAAAAACAAACCCCCAAAAGTAAACAAACCACTAACGTAACCGGAAATCAGCTGCTGTGCGGCAGCTTAAACAGTTCTTAAAGGAATAAAGCAAAAACAGTTCTTAAAGCGATGTTGCAAAAACAGTTCTTCAAAGTAGTACTGCAAAAGTTCAAAATGCTTACAGTCCATTAAAGGAGAGACTTTTTAGACGATTTAAATTCTCTTTCACGTCGAGTTGTTGCGGTTCCCAGTCGAACTATACTTTTCCCGGAGAATTTACGAAGATGAAAATGACACGGCTTAAAGGCACTGACCTTTCCTTTACAAAACTGTACCCAACCCTTTCTGCTATTATTCGCACGGGTTACCACAGGGACAGCCAACAAATTCCTTCCGAATGAGGATCAAACAAGGTTGAACCTGTTTCACCGTCGAAATCGACTTTCCTCGATCTTTTAGCTCCCGAACTCCAATCTTCACTCTCCACTGATTTTTAACTGGCAATATTATAAAGAAACTGCAGGTAATGACCTTTTAAACTTTAGGCATTAAATAAAACTCCACCTTTCAACCAAACTGCGTCATAATATTGGACCACGCAGTGGCATGGAGTCAAAATGGCAATTCCAGCCACAAACTGCCCCTCCTCACAGGGAGGGGCCCTCCTTTTATACCCTGTAAAAAAAAACTGTCACATGACCTCTACTGGCGGAAAAATGACATCACTCCACCATCACAAGACCATTACCTTAAGTCCAGTATAGCTTCAACACCGCTGTCACGTGACAAGTACAAGATACCCACGGGTACGTAACACTCTCAACTAGGATTCAGCTGAGTATAGTCAAAGTATAGTGATCAACAATGTGCCTGTAAGATTTCAGCAGATTGCAGCTGGTATTGAGCAAGTGACAGTTGCTGTAAAGGAGGAGGGTAGTAACCCCAAGTTAAAGTCAATTCTGGACATTAGGAGAGTGAAGAACAACAAGCTCGGCTAAGAGCTTTACTGACTAAGGACCTGGATATCTTTGCAGGAGAAGATTAAGACCTTGGGTAAACTAATAAGGTCAAGCTGAAATTCAGTTAATGAATTACACAGCCGTACCATTGTGATTTGCCTAATCAGTACAATGAAGTGAAAGAGCACATCTCAAAGTTGTTGAAGAATGGTATGATTCAGGAGAGCAAGAGTGCGTATGCTTTACCTCTAGAGTTGGTCTGGAAGGCTGATGGCAGCATAAGACCGTGTGTAGATTATTGAGACTGAATCTTAAGACCAAAAAGGATATGTTCCCGCTCCCATGTATTGATGAGTGTTTTGATGACTTGCAGAGAGTGTGATTTTTCTCAACCTTAGACCTCGGGAGTGGTTATCAGCAAGTGGTGGTAGAGGAGCGTGATAGGCATAAGACTGCTTTTTTGACCTCGTTTGGTCTATATGAATATCTTTGTGTGCCGTTTGAGTTCTGCATTGGGCCGGCAACATTTCAAAGACTCGTGCAGGCAACCATGAAGGAAGGTGGGTCTTCAGATGTCTGTAGAGGCCGATTCAGCATCCACATAATTCCCTTAATGGAGAATGCCTGCGCATGACTTTGGTTAATGTGGAGAGGCTGATGCACGGGCAGCCATCATGTTGTTCTGGATAGATCGGGGTCAGGGTCCAGTGGCATCAAGTGTAAGCGACCATTCACTGTTACAGCCTTCCTCCTGCTCCTTCACTGACATTCTGATGTGTCACCATCTTCTACCAGCACCACCACTGAGCTCTTGGTTGGATCGCTCTTTTGTCTGGAACATCAGCCTTGACCTTGGTGACCCTACCAGGAGCTAAGCATCAAAAGGTTAAACTCTACTAGGCATCACTCTCTGGATGTCAAACCCTCAGTAGCCTCTTCAGCAGGGCAATGTGATGATCCTTGGAGAAGTAGAATTTTATTTTAATAGAGAGACTGAGAAATGTTTATTCAAGTGCACTTGCACATGAGTCACAGAATTTTAACACACAGCTACAGGGAGAAGTTAACCTTTGTCAGAAAGGTGCAGGAGTAAAGGAATCTAACTGCAATTAAATTAGACTTTGTTGAGACAACTAGATTACTGCTTACCATGGAAGTAAAAGGGTAATATTAGTAAGGATCACCATTACCATTAAACTATTGGATTGTTGAATGCCCCTTGGTTCATTCAAAGTTCTCCCCGCCATTGAGCACATATACACAGATAGCTGTCACAGAGCAGTAGCATCCACATCAAGAATCCCCACCACCCAGGACATGCTCTCTTCTCACTGCAGGAAGAAAGTACAGGAGCCTCAGGCCACACTCCACAAGGTTCAACAACAGTTAAACCCCTCAGCCATCCGGTTCTTGAACCAGAGGGGTAACTTCACTCATCCTATCATTGAACTAACTGTTCCCACAACTGTGGGCTCACCTCAAGGACTCTTTATCTTAGGTTCTTAATATTTATTGCTTATTTATTTTTCTATTTTATTTATTTTTGCATAGTTCATTGTCTTGTGCACTATAGTGGTTTGTCTGTCCTGATGAGCGTGGTTTTTCATTGATTCTATTGCAGTTACTGTGAATGCCCTTAAGAAAATATATCTCAGAGATGTATATGGTGACATGTATGTAGTTTGATAATAAACTTAATTTGAACTAAATGAAATATGTATACCATCACAACCTTCATTTTCTTGTTGGCACCAACAGAGGAAAATAAAGAAATACAATAGAATCCGAGAAAATCCACATATAGCGAAGACCAACAAACTGCCAATGTACAAAAGAGAACAAATCGTGCAAGTAATCATGTGAATTGTGACACACATGATCAGGTCGTGATACGGGGATATGGTAGAGGAATCGTTCAGGTCTCGGTGAGCCAGGTTAAGGTGATCCACAGAAAGATATTCAGGTTTCCTCTTCCTATCTGCAATAAAAGTCTTCTCACCCCATGCCCACAAGCTGAAGAAGCCATTGCAAGGGGGACTAAAGGACCGTTGATATGCATCATGGTGGACAAAAACTAACGCGGTAGAATGTAGGTCAACTGGAACCCAAGAGCACTGTGTACCATGGTGGAAGGTAGGAATAAGTGTAAAAGAATTGAGTTTACTGAGGAACACTGCTGAGGCCAACCAGGTGTTTATGGTGACATGAATAAAATCACCCACACCCATGGCTCCTGCCCATACACCAACTCAGCTGCAGTCTTCTTATGGAGCCATTCTGAGTTCTTGCAGGACCCACAGGATACAATTGTGCCAACACTCGTCCATCGGAGAGGTGCTCAGAGCTGCCTGAAAGGAATAGTGAAACTGCTCACACAGGCCTTTGGACTACCGGTGATACTGTGATGTGATGCAATTTATAGCTGAAATTCTGGGACATTATGGTCTAGAGGTATGACGTGAATTGGTGACTGTGGTCGGAAAAAATATCAGATGGGGATATTTTTTCCAAGAGATCCAGGTGTTGAATGGCCGAGACAAGTCCGTAGCCATTGATATGAAAGGGATGACCTCTGGTCACCTGGTGATAGGATCTGCCATGGTAAAGTGTTGCATGAAACTAAGGTGGAGGGCGGGAGAGAGTGAACCAGCTCCAACAGACATGGACAAACTGTTTCCCAGGGACCTCGAAAGGAGTCGATGGTGCCTGAACATGATGGTTAATTTTCGCCTGTTGACACACAACACAGGCTACACTCCAGTCTCTCACACCCTTCCTGAGGTTGTGCCGCACAAACTTTGAAGCAGCCATTCTATGAAGCCTTCCAGCCCGGAAGCATGAGGCCTTGAATGAGGTTAAAAGCAGTATGCTTCCAGTATGAGGTGAGGACAACCAGTTGAACCATTGCACAGGAGAACTTGATGTCAGGCAACCACAGACTGTGAATGCTGTTCCATAAGCCTGGACCTCTGGGTCGTCAGCTTGGCCAGCGGTGCATTTTTTGCCCCGGTGCGTATGGCAACAATGGCAGGCAATCGGCCACAGCATTATTTTTCCTCTTTGATGTGCTGTATGTGAAGTTGTGAATTCTGAAATGTAGGCCAAGTAGTGTTGCTACCATGCAGACCAAGGTTCTGATGCTTTGGCCATCACATGCTTGTGGTCAAAGAATGCTGACCCTCCAGCAGAAAACAAAAATGATGGACGGTTGGAGAGTGAATGAGAATCTTGGGATCAGACATGTTGTACTTCCTCTTGGGAGAGAAGGCTGAAGCTGCCGGCTGAAGAAAGCAAGCAGCTGCTACACGTCTGTGACCAACTGTTCGTGCGTAGCAGCCATGCTATAATTTCAGGCATCAATAGTCTGCATTCGCATCATCCACTGAAGCAGAGTGTTGCGTGTCTTGTTCCTAAATCCATATACTTCTGTCGGCAGCCTCCAGCTCGGATTTGTCGCTTTCTGCCTTATATTTAGTGGGCAATGCTGGCAGCACACTCAGCTGTGTGCCCATGTCACACAGGAAGCATCGCCCTGAAAAGGTATCCGTAATGAACAAAGACGACACTGGCAACTGAAACCCATAGTGTCCATGGATCTCGAAGATCCCAGTGTTCTGCAGCTGTCAAAGCTGCCCAGCAGTCAGCACTTCTCGGTGCTCATGCCAAAGCATGCGTGGTAAAAATGTAGACTTGACACTAGAGCCAAGGGTGTGTGAATCTGCTGGAGGCTCTGTGGACAGGACTTATTCAGACAGGGAAAGGAGGAGGAATGATGCACCTCTGCCTGGCTGAGTGTAGATCATCCGCCATTTTAGCAAGCTCCCTATAGTCCTTCACAGCTGCGTTAATGAGGGCTGTAGGAACTTGATCAGGTACTTGTTGCATAAAGAGTTCTTTAAAAAATAAAACAAGGGTGTTGTTTGCCCAGGAGAGATAGCATGTGGTCCATTAGTTCAGAAGGCCTAATGCCATTCGAACCAGGTAGACTACATCAAGGAGAACAACTGCTTAGTGAGCTCAAACTCCGACAGCCCAGAAGTCTGTAATAGGTGAGTTTTCAGGGTGATATATTTATCATGTGCAAGTGGGTCTTTTATTACACTCACTACTCTGGCTGCAGTAGAACTACTTAGCGATGTTACGATGTTGTAAATGTCCGCGGTAATTTCTTGCAGCCCATCCTATACAAACCATGTGATAGCACGCTGCTCACGAAACTCCAGGAGTTGTTTTGAATTGGTCGACATGTCATTGATTAGCATTGGAATTGTCCGAAAGCATTGGGATCGCCACTGTAGGATTTTGCAAATAAAACACGTGAGAGTCATTTTATGTACATAAGAAAAGCTGCAGTCCTTTACTTCCATTGTGGAAAAAACAAAAGCAGTTGCCTTATGCTAACATTACTCAATGACGCTATTCATGAAATGTTAGAGCGGTTCCAAAGTGGATTACATCCTGAGTCACAGGAACAAGCACTTTTGTCCATGATGACAGAATGAAGGTGGGAATGTGGCTCAAAAATGTAACAGAACACGGAAGAGAAAATCTGGAGAGCTGAAAGAAGGCGTAAAGTTGCTTTGACAGACAAGATGAAGGAGAATCCTAAAGGTTACTGCAGATATATTAAGAACAAAATGATTTCAAGAGACAAAATTGGACCACTAGAAGGTCAACGTGGTCATCAATGCATGGAACTGAAAGAGACGGAGAAGAGCTTAAATGGATTCTTTGCATACATATTCACCTGGGAGATGGGCACAGAGTTTGTAGAACTGAGGCAAAACAGTAGTGACTTCATGAACCACATCTGGATAACAGAAGAGGAGGTAATTGTATATTGAGCAAGTTTACATAGATAATTCCTAGGGGGATGGGTGGCAGGATGAAGATACATCTCTACAAAAGGGGGTGTAAGGTGCTCCTTCCGTCCACTAGCCTGCAGGTCACCCTTTGGCAAGGTATAGCATATGCTTAGCCCCCCCCCCCACCCAACCAGGGTCACAATATGTCATGGGAGCAAGTGGTGGGTGGTCATATGAGCAGCTGATAAATACCACATGTTCTGGTTATACAACTACTGATGCCAGCCAGAAAATCTCTGAAGAATTGGAAATATTGCAGAACAGTAGTAGCTCGGGTTGATTATTTGGAAGTTTGGTTGACTGCCAAGCTTGGCAAAGTGTTTGCAAATATTTTGGCTCCAATCGAGAAGCCATCATGAGTGCGCAGTTGAGGGTGTTGTCTCCTCAGAATACCAGCTTACATTCTCTGGGGTCCAAATGGATATTGATTAGATATCATGATCTGATTGACTGGTTCAAAACACTGTGAACAACGGTAGAAGGTACTGGTTGGCTATCTTCGAGGGAAGTCCATTGGAAGTGTCCAGATCCTGAGGTTTCTAGCAATTCATTGATTGCTGATGACATTGTTTCTCTTTTCTCCGTAGACTAGATCTATGTCAATGTGTTTGTTGATGGATCCTTCTGTAGAGAACCGCTCTTTAAGAAATTCTTGCTCTTGTTCCTGCTTGAGTCCTCCAGTTGAAATGGTGTGCTCCTTCATCATCATGAGCTGATACTAGCAAGAGTGGGCCATGCCTTCTACTGCTAAACTGTCCAGTGTTTTGAACCAGGCAACCAGATCACGAAGTCTCATCAATATCTGTTCAAACCCCGGAGGAGTATATAAGCCGTCATTCTGAGGAGACAACACACTTAAATGTGCACTGATGATGGCTTCTCAATTAGTGCCAAAACTTCTGCCAACATTTAGCCAAGCTCGACAATCAACCGAACTTCCATCTTTGAAGAGTATTGATAATAGCTGGGGTCACCCTTCTTGTAAAGGCACTGCCCAGAAGAAGCAAACTATTTCTGTAGAAAAATTTTAAAGAACAATTATGGTCATAGACCATGCTTTCCTATGTCATACGATACCACACATAATGAAGATCACGATGATGAAGTCCCCAGGCTTGAAGCCCTTAGACCTTGTGGAGGGTTAGTGTGGAAATTGCAGAGGCCCTGTCAGAGGTATTTAAAACAGTTTTTAACCACGAGCAAGGTGCTAGAGAGCTGGAGGATAGTGAATGTGGTTCATTTTTCAAGAAAGATTCTATGAATAAGCCAGGAAAGTGCATTCTGGCCTAGAAGTGATTGGCTAAAAGGCCTTCTAGCTTGGTGTGACAAGGACTACATAAATGTGAGTTGTGCTTGAAGTCAATAATTCATGCTTCTTATTTCATTATCAGTGAGATGAATATTATTGGGGAGGCACTGAAGGAAGCTGAAACTGCCATAGATTATGGTTTTGTGAGTTGCCTTAGGATATTTGTAAAGCAATGTTTAAGTGATGGTTGTTGTTACTCATCTTTATTGAACATTCCAATTTCCCAAAAATGCAACAGGAAGCATGGAAATCATCCGAGTCATATGCTGAATCAGATTTTCCATGGATTTTGAAGGCAATTATGGGAGAGGATTAAATGGGAGGCCCAAGGAATTTGTTGACAAATCTCTTGTATAATTTTGCCGTATGATGTTGTGACTTCCATGTCTAGGAATTTCAGAAGAAAAGACAGTGACAAATTTGTTTGTTTAATTCTAACAAACTTTGAGCTGTTTACCTATTCTTAATTGAGAAATATCGGAGCAAATTATAGCCCTGAACATCTGTTTCCAAGCCACCACAACCTACAGATGGATTTGTGATTTATTCATCACCTGCAGCAAATTCTCTGATACCTGATTGTTGCCTTGAACAGATCTCATCCTTTGATCTGTTTACAGACAATCATCCAAACTCGGATTTGGAAGGGAAAAAAAACATGAAACAAGGTTCAAAGTATGTATGCAGTACGCAGCTCAGAGATTTGTCTTCCCCACGGACAGCCACAAAACAGAAACTCATGGAATCCGTTCAAAGAAATATATCAACCCTTCCCTCCATGTGCAAAACAAACAAACAAACTGCACAATGGCAGCAAAAAAAGAGTGAAAAAACACAGAATATGAAACACAAAATCAAAAGAGTCCAGGCATATTCAGTTTAGTTCAGTCTAGTGCTGTGTCATTTGTTACCTCCAGGCCACCCCGATTAAAACTGTCCAAAATAGCAACAAAAACAGGAGCGACCAGAAAGCAGAAAAATATCAGAATGTGAACTACATAGTCCAATCCACAATCAGCATCGACTAAACTTTGCCCAAGACCCGGAACTCTGGCACCATCCTCTGACAGCATCGAGGGAGAAAGAGATCATTCAAACACAAGGACCTTTCTCTGGCAGCAGTAAATGAGATGCTGGTAGATGGCGGTTAATACCAGCTCACCTTCCACACACACCTCGATGATTTCAATATTCCTCAGTGTTTTAATTGACAAAAAATGGAGTCAATCATGGGCTTGTCTCCAGGCTTCTCAGTCTTCAGGCCGCATACTTTGTTCCTCCATGTAACATGCATTTTATCGCGATCTCAATGCTTATTATCCTCATTTCTTTGGCATCCATGTTACACGCTTTCATAAACTCAGAGAAGAATTAAACATTAAATATCTTACCCATCTCCTGCATGCCACACACTGACAGCCCTGATGGCTTTTACGACAACCTACTCTCTCCTTAGTCACCCTTTTAATATCATTGAGGAACCTCTTGGGATTATCTTTAACCCAGCGTGCCAAATCTATTTGGAGACGGAGGATGAGAGGTGACCTGATGGAGGTGTATAAAATGATGAAAGGCATTGATCATGTGGATAGTCAGAGGCTTTTTCCCAGGGCTGAAATGGCTAATACAAAAGGGCACAGTTTTAAGGTGCTTGGAAGTAGGTACAGTAGAGAGGAGATGTCAGGGACAAGTTTTTTTATGCAGAGAGTGGTGAGTCCGTGGAGTGGGCTGCCAGAGGCAGTGGTGGAGGCAGATACGATATGGTCTTTTAAGAGACTCCTGGATAGATACATGGAGCTTAGAAAAATAGAGAGCTATGGGTAACCAAAGGTAATTTCTATAATGAATACATGTTTGGAACAGCGTCATGGGCCAAGGAGCCTGTATTGTGCTGTACGTTTTCTTTCTTTCTTTCTACTCTTTCTTACCCTCCTGATTTTCCCCATAAAGATTTTTTTATGTCTTAAAAATTTTGTATTTGCTGAGGGATGCACTGATACTCAGCTATCTAACTGCGATGAACTCTTCCTTCTTTTTCCCTACCAGAGTCTCAAGACCTAGACTATATGACCATAAGACACTGGAGCAGAATTCAGCCCATCTGTATGCTCTGTCATTCCATCTATCATCAGCGAAGGTATGTGTACTTGTCAAACTAACAGAAACATGCTGCATCTGGACTCCGGGTATAACCCTTTTAAAAGCCTCCAACTTGCCAACTGATCTCTTGCCTTAAATAGAGTTGCCGGGTTGATTCCAGCTACATTCAGCCGAATGCCTTCAGCGTTGGCCCTGCTGCAGTTCAGGGCTTCAACCTCTGGACCTCTTCTGCCTTTTTCCATAACTATTTTAATACCAATGGAATTGTGGTCACAGGACCCAAAGTGTTTCTCAACCACCAGTTCAGTTACTTGGCCTGCCTCGACCCCCAAGTGGAAGTCCAGTAGTGCACCTTCCTGCATGGGTTCCTCTATGTGTGGAAACTGCACACAAATTCTACCCATCCAGGCCATTTGCACTTTGGGTGGCTCACTCAGTACTGGAAAATTTTAAGTTTCCCTCTAGCATTACCTTTCTTTTCTCACAATAGCATGAAATACCATGAAATTTCTCGATAAATCTGCTCCTATTGCTGACTACTGACTATAGCCACCCCCTTCTGATTTCTAAATTCTACCCAAGTGATCTTGTTAGATGATCTTTGAAGTTATGCTCTAAGCACTACCTCCTTATTCCTTTTTTTTGCACTACTGTTTATTTTGTATCTTAGTAATTTTGTCTTTGCATTGTACTATCATATATTGCATGTCATATATGACATTGATAATAAACCTGATTGTGATATTCTCTCTTTGTCCTTCTTTATCAAAAAGACAACATCGTCTCCATTCTGATCTACTCCTCTGTCATGCCCAAAACATCAATATCTCAAAATTAATTAAAGTTAGTCCCTTTTGCCCACAAATGATCCATGCCCCTCCTTCTTTGCGTATTCATGTGTCTGACTGAAAGCTCCATAAACATCTCCAGTATACCTGCTTCCACTGGCACCTCTGGCAGTGCATTCCAGTCACCCACCATTCCCTGTGCAAAATACATCTCTTTTGAACTCTCCACCTCTCACCTTAAATGCATGCCCTTCAGTATTACAGACTTTGACCCTAGGAAAATGAATGTTTATCTATGCCACTTGTAATATTAGTTTCCAGTTGGGAGATTGGAGGAATCAGAATCAGGTTTCATATCATTGACATACTTTGTGAAATGGCAGCAGTACATTACATGATAGAAAAAGTATAAATTACATCTAGAAATATATATAAAAACAAAATTATATTAAAGAAATGCTGCAAAAGGAGAGGGAAAACTACTGCAATAGAGTTCATGGGTTCCTTGTCCGTCAGGAATCTGATGGCAGAGGGGAAGAAGCTTCTCCTGCAATGTTGAATGTGTGTCTTCAGGCTCCTGTACCTTCTCCTTGATGGTAGCAAGAGAAGAGGGAATAGCCTAGGTGATGGGGATCCTTATTGAGGCTTTGCCTTCTGCTTTCTGATCCTGGGAAGCTTAGTGCCCATGATGGAACTGACAGTCTGCAGCTTTTTCTGATTCTGTGCAGTGGTCCTTCTGTACCAGACAGTGATACAATCAGTTAGAATGCTCCCTATGGCCCATCTGTAGAAACTTTCCAGTGTCTTTGGTAACATACCAATTTTCTTCAAACTCCAAATGAAGTATCGCCACTATCATACCATTTTGTAATTGCATCAATATGTTGGGTCTAGGAAAGATCCTCAGAGATATTGACACCCAGGAACTTGAAACTCCTCATTCTTTCCACTTCTGATCCCTTGATGGGAACTGGTGTGTGTTCCCATGACTTCTTCCTGGAGTACACAATCAATTTCTTGGTCATACTGATGTTGAGTGCAGGGTTGTTGTTGTTGTAACACCACTCAACCAGCTGATCTATCTCTCTCCTGTACACCATCTCATCACCATCTGAAACTCTGAAGAACAACATTTTTGTCATCGGCAAATTCACTGATGGTATTTGAGCTATGCTAGCCACACAATTGTGTGTGCAGAGAGAGTACAGCAGTGGGCTAACAGGCATCCTTGAGGTGCTTCAGCATTGATTGTCAGCAAGGGGAAGATGTTATTTCCAAATGGATATGGATGGATAGAACTAAGGGAATATCTGTGGTAGGGTGAAATGAAATGTCTTGCTAGGAGTGTGGTTGCTATGCAAGTTTCACAGGAGCCATAATCTTCTTCAGACTGCTGCATTTTCCTGTTTGGTCTTGCTCTATCATAGATATTCCCTTTGTTCTACCCATCACACACTTACATTCTCCGCTGTTAAAAATAGCATGCACTTACTCTTTCCCATTTCTAGTCTTAGACTAGAAACTTTTTCAGTTTCTTTTTCCATGGATGTTGCCGGTCCCGCTGAGTGTCATAGCTATAAATGTATATTTTTAATTTATTTAGAGATACAACATGATAGCAATGAGCCAGTGCTGCCCAATTACATCAAAGTCACCTATTAGTCTACTAACCTGTAAGTCTTTGCAGTGTGGGAGGAGACCAGAGCATCTGGAAGAATCCCACGTGGTGATGGGGAGAACATAGAAACTCCTCTCAGACCGGGGTTGAAGTCAAGCAGCATTACAGCATGGAAACAGGCATCTTGGACCAGATCAACCATACTGAACAAGATCCTCATCTAAACTTCTCCCATTTGCTGCATTTGGTTCATTTTCCTTCAAACCTTTTGTAGCCATGTACCAGCATCTTTTGAAAGTTGTTATTGTAACTGTCTCAGTCACTTTTTCAGGCAGCTTATTCCATACACTCATGTGAGCAATTCCAACATCTTTTTTTATATTTCCCATAAACAGATTAATCTGTTATTACCATTCTACCTTGTAGGATCTTACTCTGTACCATATTTTCTACATTTTTTCAGAGATTATTGTTTCTCATTAATAAAGAATCTCATTAATGATGAATTTAGTCAAGAGGAAAAAGTATGTAAAGCTTAGTGAGCTAGAATCAAACAGAACTCTTGAGGATTATAAAGAAGCCAGAAAAGAACTCAAGAAGGGAATTGGGAAAGCCAGGTGGGGGTACGAAAAGTACTTGGCAAGTGCAATCAAAGAGGCATTCTGTACATGCATCAAGCGCAAAAGGATAAATAAGAACGGGATAGGAGTATTTAAGGATAAAAGGGGAAACGTTTGCTTGGATGCAGAGAATTTGGGTGATATCAGTATTTACCAAGGATGTGGGGTAGTGTAGGATCAGTGCCTGGCATATTGGTATGTTAGGGCATTTTGAGATAAAGAGAATAGATTAGTCTCTTAAAGAGCATTAAGATGAATAAGACTCTAGGGCCGGATAGAATATAATCCAGGTTATTGAAAGAGGCAAGAGAAAAGATTGCTGGAGCCCTGACCAATATCTTTCTATCCTCTCTAGCCATAGGAGAGGTCAGAAAACTGGAGAGCAGCTAATGTTATTCTATTATTCAAAAAGGAATGAGGGATAATCCTGAAAACTATACACTGGTGAGTCTCATGTCCATGGTAGGCAACTTACTCTCAGGGATAGGATTTCTGAGCATTTGGAAAACAAAGGCGTAATTAAGAAGAGCAAGCATGGCTTTGTGTGGGTGTGTTGTGTCTTACTAACTTGACTGAGTTTTTGATAAAGTGATGAGGGTGATTGATGAAGGCAGAGTGGTGGATGTTGTCTACACTGGTTTTAGTAAGGCGTTTGACAAAGTCACTCCTGGGAGGCTCATCCAGCACATGAAGATGCATTGGATCCATGGCGAATTGGATTCAGAACTGGCTAGCCTATAGAAGACAGAGGGTGGTGTTTGAATGGACTCACTCAACCTGCAGGTCTGTAATTAGCGGTGTGCTGCTATACTGGAACCTCTACTAACTTGTGATGTGTATAAATGAGCTGAATAAAAATGTAAATAGGTGGGCTAGTAAGTTTACAGATGATACAAAGATTGGTGGTGTTGTGGATAGTGTAAGGACTGGCAAAGTGTACTTTAGTTGGACCAAATCTGGAATATTGTATACAGTTCTGGTTGGCCCCATTAGAGGAAAGATGTCAAAGCTTTGGGGAGGGTGCAGGAGGATTCTGCCTGGATTAGAGAGCATGTGTTATAACAAGAGGTTGATGAAATTTGGGTTGTATTCTCTGGAGCGGTGAAGGCTGGGGGGAGATCTGATAGAGGTTTATTAAATAATGAGAGGCATATATAGAGTAGACAGACTATATCATTTTGCCAAGGTTGAAATGTCTAATACTTGAGGGCATGCATTTAAAGTGACATGATTTATATGTAAGGGTATATGAGAGGTAGGAGGAAAGTTGACATTTCAGGCAGAGACCCTTCATCAGCTCCTCCAGCTGTTTATACTGTAGCTCAGATCAATTGGTAACATTTGCCAGGTCTTGACCCAAAACATCAACTCCTTATTACTTTCCATAGATGCTGCCTGACCTGCTGAGTTCTTCCAGCATTTTGTGTATGTTAGCCCAATATTAAAGTGCCCTCTTACTCTTCATACAAATTAAGATCTAGAAACCACAGCATAAAGTTCCTGAAATATAAGTTTGGTGCCATGAAAAACAATCAAGCTGTATTATATTCAATGCAATAAAAAACTCATAAACTCAGGCTTTGTTGTGATATTATTCAGAAGGAAAGCAGACCCATTAATTTAATATTTCTGTTAAATCCTCTCTGAAGGATTTGCAGACTGTGGACATCATAGCTCTATTGTTTGTTCTTTGGCACAGATCAATCAGTCATATTTTCCCGCAGTTAGTATTTATCAAATTTATCCATACTATATAACTCCCACTCAGTTGTCTTACAAAATCAAATTATATATTACTCATAAGCATTTTCTTTATAAAGAATATTTTATATGGCAGAGGGTTAAGGAATCACACACAAACACAGCAACCAGATGGCATGAACATCAATTTCTCCTTCTGGTAATTTTTTTTTTCTTTTCCTCGCCCTCTTCCCTCTTTTTCCTTTCCGCACTGGCCTCTTCCCTCTTCTCCTCACCTGCCTCCCCCAGGTGCATCTCCTCCATCCCTTTCTCCCATGGTCCACTCTGCTCACTTACCAGATTCTTTCTTTCCCTGCCTCATACTTTTCCCACCTAACCAGCTTGCTCTATCACCTTCGAGCTTGTCCTCCTTCCCCTCCTCCCATCTTTTTATTCTGGCATCTTCCCTCTTCCTTTCCCATCTTGATGAAGAGTTTCAAATGTTTATTCATTTCCATAGATGCTACCTGAATTTTGTGTGGGTTACACGCCAAAGGAGGGAGTTTTGGGCCAGTCATATCTGCAACAGTTCCACACACTGGACAACCAACTGCTCCTTCCTCCCACCCCCCCTCCCCCACCCATTTTAAGTATATATGCTCTTGAATGTTTAACTGACCTACTTGCCTCACCCTTTTGGACAATGTTTTCCAGATGGCCTCTTGCTATTTAAAACGTGCTCCGATCGCTGTTCTGCTGGCATGCTGACCAAATACTTCAAAAGTTGTACCCTTAATTTGGTTACCAACCTTCCCACCAGTGGAAATAGGTTTTCAGGAGTAACCATTTTGAATCCCCTCAAATTTTATTGAGTTTTAGATCCAGTAGTGATGATCCGGGCAGATGGGGCTTGTCAGTGTGATTGGCAGCACATCTAGGAAAAGGAAGACACTGAGGTGGCTATACCCATTCATGGGAAAGGCTTTGAGAATAAGCCCCAAGTAAGAATCCGGAGCTGGAGCCTCTAACGCAAACCTCTGTTAAGTGGCTACTCCTGTGATGCTGCTGGTTCCAACCTGTATCGGTCTCTGCACTCCTATAGATCCATTTGTTGCATGGAGAGGAGGAGCCTTCTGCATGGCAACAGCTTGCTCTCCATATCGTACTGTCAGGTAGACAGCTAGGATGCAACATCCATCGCTGACCCCGACCAATCAAGGGTCTCAGAACGATGATATAATGCTGATCACAGTGATTCTAGTGTGATTGCCACCAAGAAAATGAATTCCAGAGAAGGCAAAAGTTTAGGGGTAACATGAGGGGGAATTTCTTTACTCAGAGAGTGGTAGCTGTGTGGAACCAGCTTCCAGTAGAAGTGGTAGAGTCAGGTTCGATATTGTCATTTAAAGTAAAATTGAATAGGTATATGGACAGGAAAGGAATGGAGGGTTATGGGCTGAGGTGGGTTAGTGGGACTAGGTGAGAGTAAGTGTTCGGCACGGACTAGAAGGGCCGAGATTGTCTGTTTCCATGCTGTAATTGTTATATGGTTATATGGTTTTATATGATAACATATACGTACTTCGATTAAAAAAGATTTAGACCATAGACATACAAGCAGAATAAGGCCATTTGGCCCATCAAATCTGCTCTGCTATTCCATCATTGGTTGATTTATTATCCTTCTCAACCCCATTCTACTGCCTTTTCCCTGTGATGTCTTTACTAATCAAGAACCTGTCAACCTCCGCTTTAAATATACTCAATGACTTGGCACCAGCAGTCATCTATGACTTCCACAGATTCAACAACCACTGAGTAACGAAATTCCTCCTCATCTCTGTTCTAAACTTTACATTAAGCATTGAAATTTAAACTTCAATATAATTGAAATTTTTAAGCTTGATTAATATAGATATTAACCAGTTTATCCTCTTTAGTAATAGATTTAGGGTTTTTTAATAGCAAAGATGGGTCTGCTTCCAACAACGCAGTGCTATCTGATTACTCCACAGGACTGGCCTCTTAGATACTTCAATTTCCAGAGTACGATACAATCCCAGCATCTCCTAATTTAGAAGTGAAAGTGTCATGTCCCCAACCTCTGCTAACACTGTGATACCTTGAAAAGATGATGACTCAAAAAGGCGGCATCCATCAATAAGGACTCCATCACCCAGGACATGCCCTCTTCCCATTGCAACCATCAAGGAGGAGATAGAGGAGCCTGAGGACATACACTCGAAAAAGTTTCAGGAATTGCTTCTTCCCCTCTGCTGTCTGATTTCTGAATGGATAATGAACCCATGTGCATTAACTCATTATATATCTCTTTTTTATTGCTCCCTTTTTGCACTACTTATTTAATTTAATCTTTTATATATTGTTGTATTTTTATTGTTATTATGTATTGCAATGTACTGCTGCCACAAAACAATAAATTTCATGACATATACCAGAGATATTAAACCTGATTCTGATCCAATATGATCACAGTATCCACAGAAATCCCATAAAGAGATATCATTTACAAGGGGAAACAAAACTGCTTTATGTCTTATCACAACCAAAGGAATGTACATTTTCTCGAACAGTAGTCAGCACTACACTGTAGTGTCTCTTTTGCAGTTCTACCTTTTTCATGCAATAAAAATGAAAGATATATGAAAGGGTCCAGAGGAGGTTCCGGAGAATGATTCTAGAAAAGAAAGGTTAACATATGAAAAGTATTTGATGGCTCTAGGCCTGCACACACTGGAGTTTAGAAAAATGAAGGGGGATCTCATTGAGACCTACTATTGAAAGGCCAAGATAGAATGGATGTGGGGAGGATGCTTCCTATAGTGGGAAGTCCAGGATCAAAGGGCACGGCCTCAGAATAGAGGGACATCATTCAGAACAGAGAGCGGGAGGAATTTCTTTAGCCAGAGGGTAGTGAATCTGTGGAGTTCATTGTCACGGATGGTTGAGAGGCCAAGTCATCAAGTATATTGAAAGCAGAAGTTGATAGAGCATCAAAGGTTACAGAAAGAAGGCAGGAGAATGGGATTGAGAGGGATAATAAATCAACATAATTCCGCTTTTACATCTTGTGGTCTTTCAATCTCAAGACATCAGCTTAAGTTTCCATGACAGTCTGAGTTTGCTGTACTTATTGTTAGTGTGAATATAACTTTGCTAAGTTTCATTCCACGTTGGTTCAATTGTTGTAGGTCATTTATCTCATCAAACTGTTTCCTGTATTCTTTCAGAATGCAGATCACTTATGTGTATCTCAAACTACTCATGCGGGTCTATAACCTGTTGCTCGTACCAAACAAAATGTAAGTTCAGATGAAGTCACTGACTGAGAGTTTAGCTCAGTTTCTCCTCAGAAGCTCAAACATGAGAAAATTTGCGGATGGTGGAAATCCAAGGCAAACACACACAAAATGCTGGAGGAACTCAGCAGTTCAGTCAGCATCTATGGAAATGAATGAACAGTCAGCATTTCAGGCCAAGCCCCTTCTTTCAGGACTGGAAACAAAGATGAGAAGTCATAGCAGGAACATAGGGGTGAGGGGAAGAAGAAGCATGAGGTGGCAGATGATAAGTGCAACTGAGAGGTGGGAAGGGGTAAAGTAAAGAGCTGGGAAGTGATTGGTGAAAGAGATAGCGCTGGAAGGGGAGAGAATCTGATAGGAGAGGACAGAAGATCATGGAAGAAAGGAAAGGAAGGCCATCAGAGGGAGGTGATAAGTTGGAAAAGAGATAGGGTGAGGGAGGAAAACAGGAACGGGGAATGCTGAAAGGAAGGGTGAAATTATCAGCAGTTCGAGAAATAGATATTCATGCCATCAGGTTGGAGGCTACCCAGACGGATCATAAGGTGCTGCTGCTCCCCAACCTGAGTGTGGTCTCATTGCGGCAGTAGAGGAGGGCATGGATTGACATGTGAGAATAGAAATGGGAAGTGGAATTGAAATGGGTGGCCACTGGGAGATCCCACTTTTATCTGGCAGATGGAGCATAGGTTCTTGGTGAAACAATCTCCCAATCTACAGCACAACCAGGCGCACCAGATACGGTAGATATCCCCAACAGACTCAAAGATGAAATATCGCTTCACCTGGAAGAACTATTTGGGTCTATAAATGTTAATGAGGGAGGAGGTTTGGGGGCAGGGGTGGCACTTGTTCCACTGGCAAGGACATAGATTGGGAGACCACTTCACCAAGCCAGAAAAAGCGGGATCTCCTGGTAGCCACTAATTTCAATTCCACTTCCCATTTCCATTCTGATATGTCAGTCCATGGCCTCCTGTACTGCCACGATGAGGCCACACTCAGGTTGGAGGAGCAACACCTTATATTCCATCTCAATGGCCACCAACCTGATGGCATGAGCATTGATTTCTCGAACTTCTGGTAATTGTCCCACCCCCGCCTTCACCATTCCCCATTCCTGTTTCCCTAGCTGTCCATCACCTCCCTCTGGTGCTCTTCCTCCTTCCCTTTCTTCCATGACATTCTACCCTCTCCTGTCAGATTCCCCCTTCTCCAGCCCTTTATCTCTTTCACTAATCAACTTAGATCAGAAGACCATAAGATATAGGAGCAAAATGAGGCTGTTTGGCCCATCTTTACTTCACCCCTTCCCCCCTCCCGGTTTCACCTATCTCTCTGCCACTTGTGCTTCTTCCTCCCCTCCCCCACCTTCTTACTATGACTTCTCATCTTTTTTTCCAGTCCTGATGAAGTGTCTAGATCGGAAATGTTGACTGTTCATTTATTTCCATAGATGCTGCCTGACATTTTGTAAATTTCTAGCATTTACTTGGTTTGTTTTAAAAAAAAAACATTTTTCATCTTTGAGACAAAAACAAGGAGTGCCAGAAAGGTTCCACAAGTCAGGTGGCATCTGTGGAGACAGAAACAATCTTCCAGATTAAAAAAACATTCATTACCACTGAAAAAGTGAGTAACCTCCAGGTTTGTCATTGCACCACCAGGTTCAGGAACTGTTATTATCCTTCAACCATCAAGCTCCTAAACCAGCATGGTTAACTTCAACGCGGAACTGACTTCACAACATATGGGTTCACTTTTGTTATGTTCAATATTGAGGGAGTGCACTGAGCACACCATCATTCCAGCCTATAGGATGTTCAACTCAGCTTCATTGATAACTCTACTTGTGCAGTATGTGAACTCTTCCCATGTGGAGTGGATTACTGAGTAGCATAGGAACAACACGATTAACTACCACAACATCTCCCCTTCTTGGGAAAAAAAGACTAAAATTAGTTATGTTCTTCTTGTCCATAAAACTGCATTGAAATTATAGTCACTTAAATTGGATGATTCAATTCACTTTATCCATAACACGTAACCTATGCTCCTTACATAAACATAAAAAAGAATTACCAACATGATAACTGTCTTTCTCTTCATTTTAAGTGGTCTCTCTCTCTCTCTTTGAGACTACCCAGATGGTATATGACAGTAGTCTCCAGCCCCTTGGTATGAACACCGAATTCTCCAACTTCCGGTAATTCCCTCCCTTTCCCTTTCCCCATCCCACTTTCACTTTGCCTCATCTTCTAGCTGCCTATCACCTCTCTCATGATTCTGCCCTCTTCTACTACCCATAGTGCTTTCCTCTTACATTCCTTCTTCACCTCTCCTGCCTATCCCCTCCCTGCTTCCCCTCCCCAACCCCTCGATCTTTCCTCCGATTGGTTTTTCACCTGCACCTCCCCCCTCCCCCCACCTTCTTTATAAGGCCCCTGCCCCCTCCTTCTTCAGTCTTGACGAAGGGTCTCGGCCCGAAACGTTGACTGCTCGTTTCAACAGATGCTGCCTGATCTGCTGAGTTCATCCAGCTTGTTTATACGTGTTGATTTGACCACAGCATCTGCAATGTACTTTGTGTTTACTTGTAGTGGCTTTGTGTTCTCTGCCAAATCTGGAATGAGCTTTCCCAGCTGATATACTATGCCAATGCAACTAAGGATCTCTGATACATTTGTAAGTTGTTTCATGTTCTGAGCTCCTACCAATTTGTCTGAATCTAGGTGCACCTCCTCTGAGGACAGTTGGTGACCTAACGACTTCACCTCCAACTTTTTGTTCAGGGTGATTCCAGCCTGTTTCAGCTTCTCCAAGACAGCCTCAATTATTTTGTCATGTTCCTCACTTGAGTCTCCTAAGATGAATATATTGTCCATGTGGTAGACTATGTAGTTCATCATTATCTGAAAGAGTTCAGGCTGATGAGATGCCAAAAGGGAGTCTCTTGAAGGCATAACGTTCATATGCTGTGAAAAAGGTTGTGAGCTGTGACTCAGGAGCTAAACAGATCTACCAGAACACTGAGTTTGCATTTAGTTTGGTAAAGAGCTTTGCTCCACCCTTCATACCCAATGTGTGCTCAACAGAGGGCAGCATGAACTTCTCCCGTCTTGCTGCTTTTTCTATTTTGTTAGATCCTCTCTGTGCCATCTGGCTTGAGTGTAACGATACGCACCCAACCATGCCAGCTTCTGGGGATTAAATGTTCCGATTCTCCAGAATATCGATAGCTACCCCCTTTAAAGATTCAGGCCTGCCCTACTCATTGATGACCACGTTTTGGTGCTAGGATTTTAATATTTAAAGAGCACCTGAACAGAGCTCAACTTTGATTTCTCGTCTTCCGTCTATTTAGAACCCTGTCCTTGTTTCAGTCTGTATTGTGTCTCGATTCTAGTGTCGGATACTCCGGCACTTGGATCCTTACCATCCTCACCTGGTCTGCCCTGACAGTACAACTAAGCCTAACAATACCCCAGTGGGGTACTGGATCCTCTCACCAGCTGCAGTGAGAGAATTTCAAGACAGAGCCTGGAGATGCACCACCTCCAGGTCGCCGTATGCCAACTATTGCAGGGAGAAAGACTCAGGTGCTCAGGTAAGGCTGTTGGTCAGGTGAGGCTGTTGGTCGCACTGCTGAGTCAGTCCATCTTCTGACCTGGAGAGATTTGATGGCGACCTGGGTTCTTGCCACGGCAATGTTCTTGATGTCTGAACTCCAGCCGTCCCAGTTTCCTATGGACCATGGAAACGTGGCTTTTGTGATCTCTCTTTTCTCCAGGAGAGCCCTGGCCTGGGCCACCATGCATTGGGAGCGGTTAGAGAGTTGCTCTCATTTGGAAGAATTCATGAACACCACAAAGAGGATGTTCCATCATCCAGCCAGAGCTGACAGAGCCTTGGACCATCTGATGAAGGTGCATCAAGGTAGTTGGTCAGAAGCACACTATACTATTGAATTTAGGACTTTGGCCAAGGAGTGTGGCAGGAGGGGGGGACATTGGCCACTCTGTACCACCACAGATTCTGAGGCCAGTTAAAGGATGCCCTTGCCATGGGAGAGCTGCCAGAGGACTTAGAGGCTCTGATTGATCGGTTGATCAGCCTCAATAACTACCTGGCAGAGCAAAAGTGGGACTACCTCAAGAGGCCCAAGCACAACCTTATGACATCACAGTTCCACTTCCATCTCCTGCACAAGATTCTATCGAGACTCTCAAAATGGTGCTCATGGGGTGAGGCTGAATCCTCCACTCCAATCCTTTTACTTCTTTTACCTGCAATCACCCCCTAACTGACTCATTTATACCTACACTAAAGGGGTTGATATTTAAGGTATATTTTTTGAGATTCATTTTCAATTTGTTAAAATGGCTAGGAGAGAACAAGAAGTTAAAGAAGGCAAAGCAACTAAAGACCCGTTAACTTTGGATGCAATCTCAAAACTTCATGATGAAAGACTGGAGGTAAAACTTACCCAAAAATCCTTCTCGCTTGAGGAAATTTTAAGGACAGTCGATGAAAGTCTCGAATCGCTTAGATGTGAAATGTAAAAACAACCAGCAAGAATTTCAGATCTCGATGAAGCCACTTGCCAGAGGGATCGTAGAATTGAAACTTTGGAACAAAAGTTGTCTTTGACTTCTTAAGTGTTGGAACGTTACACATCCAAAGTTATCGATCTCGAAAATCAATCTCGAAGTCAGAACTTGCGGATAATCGGGCTCCTGGCAGGTGTCGAGAAGGGCGATCATGTTGAATTCTTCTCTAAATTCTTAATGGACGTGTTTGGCTCAAATGTTCTGGATACCTCTCCAGTGATCGACCGTGTGTATCGCATCTCTTGTTTGAAGCTAGCTCTAGGCGAAAGACCACGGCCAGTTATCCTCCGTCTTCATTATGCTCATATTAAAGATCGTCTGATTCGAGTTGCCTGACAGAAGGGCATGATCAGCTTTCAAGAGTTTAAATTTTGCATTGTGGAAGATTTTGGTCCTGAAGTTCTGAGGGAAAGAATGGCTTTTAAATCAGTGATGTCAGAATTCTTTCAAAAAGGTTTCAAACAAGCTCTGATATTCCCAGCACATCTGAGAGTCGTTCTTTCTGATAATTCTCGCCGGCTGTTTAAATCTCCAGCTGACGCCCAAAGGTTTCTCGAGGAACATCATTCTTCTGTTACGAGCTGATTAATGTTATTATCTGTTTTTAACAGTTTTTTGTTTTTGCTCTTTTATTAAGCTAACAATTAGCTTAAAGACTCGGATCTTCATAATTTGACGATCCATGTGTGTTGATTGATACTGCAACTACTTCTTATATGTCCAGTAAACGTTCATTTTTGGTTCCTTTTCGGGACCTTTTCTTTTTATTATTATTCTTTTGATTTTGAAAGTTACTAACTAAATCTTTTAAGTTTGAATTTATTTTTGTCTTATATCTCATGCTGGAGAATTCACTCTTATTTAACTTTTTTTTCAAGATGTCGCTTCTTCTTCCCATAACACCTTAATTTCTTGGACACGTCACATCCGTTTGGGTGTGTCTGTACAATAGTGCTGGTGTTTTATTGAAATATTAGTACAGTGCTACCCTGTTTTATGTTCTAATGGTTTAGTTCTTTTTCTCAAAAATTTGCCTTCTCTTTTATATTAATTATTACAGGTTTCTTCTCGTTACAGTAACCCTTTGTTTTCGAATATGGGTGGTTTGTGGGTTTTTTCCGCATTTTTTTGAGCTGCTGTCTTGAGAGATGGGGGTATATTTAGTATTAGTCAGCTTGCTGGCCCTTCTCTGGCTTTTTCTTGGGTTTCCGCGGGTGGGGGGAGGGGGTTTTCCTTTTTCTTTTGCTTTTTGTTTAGTTTTCTATCTATGGGCTAACTTGTAACTACCAAAATGTCTGAAGTGTCGTAACTTCCGGTTCCTCTTTGAACCTGCTTTTCTCTTCCGGACTCATGACGTTATTTACTGTTTAACCTTTTGCGTCTATCATGATAAATATTAGCAATATGGATAAGACTATTAACTTTGTTTCTTGGAATACAAATGGTCTAAACCATCCGATTAAACGGAAAAAATATTTAAAGTATTCCATAGAATGAACACTAATATTATTTTTGCACAAGAGACTCATGAGAGGAAAGAGGATAATCAACGCTTTTTTAGGTTTTGGAAGGATCAGCAGTACTGTTCGAATTCCCAAGCTAAAGTGAGAGATGCTTCTATTTTCATAGATTCTTCAACCTTTTTCACTCATTATGAAACAATTTCAGACCCACAGGGTTTATTTTTGCTTTTTACTGGCTTACTTTTTATCCAAAAAGTTGTTTTGGTTAATGTCTATGCCCCGATTATTGATTATCCTGAATTTTTAAGCATTTATTCACATCCCTTCCTAATTTAAACGAGTAAATGATGATAATCGGTGGGGATTTTAATTGTTGTTTAAATCCCTCAATGGATAGATCTAAGTCTAACCAAGTTCTTACGAATAAATCGGCCTTTCTCATTAATTCCTTTATGGTTGATCCTGGAATTCCTGAAATTTTGCGATTTTTACATCCTAAGGATAAAGAATTTCCATACTTCTCTCATGTATATCATAATTACTCTAGAATTGACTATTTCTTTATTAATCATCATTTACTTACAGCTGTTATTGACTGTAACTATCATTCTATTACAATCGCTGGCCATGCACCTTTGAAACTATCTATTGAGACAACGGATTCATCTTCTAGTGTTAAACCATGGTGGTTCAATTCCACTCTATTTCAGGATTCAGACTTCCTCAACTTTATTAGACAACAAATTGATTTGTTCTTTTCAACAAACTCTACAGAAGAGATTACTAATGGAATATTATGGGACACTTTTAAAGCATTTATCCGTGGACAAATTATCTCATACTCTGCTGGAGTCAGAAAACAAATTAACACTGAAATTCTTATGTTGGTTGATAAGATTAAAGAAATTGATAAGATATACTCTGTGACTCCTAGTAAGGAGCTTTATAAAAAAAGAGTTGAACTGCAAATGGAGCCCAGTTTATTATTATCCTCTTCGATTGAAAATCAATTAATTAAAACTAGAACACAGTTTTAAATACATGGGGATAAATCTGGTAAATTATTGGCTAATCAATTGAGAACTGCTACAGTTAAACATCAGATTATGAAGATCCGTAAATGAGATGGTACTCTAACGGTTGATCATAAAGAGATAAACAAAGTTTTTCAAGACTTTTATAATTCTTTATGTCAATCAGAATTTCCTGATGATTCCTCTATAATTAATGATTTTTTAAGGAAACTGCGTATTCCGAAGTTATCAGCTGAGGATTGTTTATCATTAGACGCACCCATTACGGAAGTTGAAATAAAAGAGGCTATTTTTTCTATGAACTCAGGTAAAGCCCCTGGTCCGGATGGTTACACTGTGGAATGTTTTAAATCTTTTTCTTCTATACTCTATCCTTGGTTATGTAAAATTTTTAGGGACGCATTAACTACAGGCAAATTACCACAATCTTTTTATGAAGCCTCCATTTCCCTAATTCTTAAAAAAGACAAAGACCCTATTGAATGTGCACCATATCAGCCTATATCTCTGCTGAATGTGGATTCTAAGATTTTTTCCAAACTTTTGGCCACCAGACTGGAAAATATAAAACCTGAAATCATCTCTGAGGACCAAACTGGATTTATTAAAAAATTGTTATTTATCTTTTAGCATTAGAAAATTATTTAATATAGTTTATACTCCTTCACCTAGAACTCCAGAGTGTGTTATTTCTTTGGACACTGAGAAAGCGTTTGACAGAGTTGAATGGCCATATTTATTTAGTACACTTCAGAATTTTAATTTTAGTCCAACATTTATATCGTGGATTAAATTAATATATTATATGTCTTTGGCTTTGGTTCTTACCAATAATCAAAGATCTCCCTTTTTTCAGTTGTTTCATGGCACGAGGCAAGGCTGCCCGCTTAGTCCTTTAGTATTTGACTTTGCTCTGGAACCTTTAGCTATTGCTATTCATGATTCACCTAAAATTTTTGGTATTACCCGTGGAGAAGGGACATATAAGCTATCATTATATGTTGACGTTTTGTTATTATATATCTCTGACCCTGAGAGATCTATTCCTGCTGTTTTATCTTTGATTGCTCAGTTTAATAGCTTTTCTGGCTACAAACTGAATCTCAATAAGAGTGAATTATTCCCATTAAAAATGCAAGTTCCGATTTATAAACATCTACCATTTAAAGTGGTGACAGATAACTTTATGTATTTGGGTATTAAAATTACCAAGAAACATAAGGACTTATTCAAAGTTAATTTCTTACCTTTAATTGACCAGGTTAAGCAACTTTTAACTAGGCGGTCCCCATTGTCCTCATCATTGGTTGGTCGAATCAATGCTATTAAGATGATGGTTTTACCTAAAGTTTGATTTCAAGCATTACCAATTTTTATCTCTAAATCCCTCTTTGATATTATTGAATCTAAAATTTCCTCGTATGTATGGCAGAATAAAAATCCTAGATTAAGTAAAAATATTTACAGAAGTCTAAGAAGGAAGGTGGTTTGGCTTTGCCAAACTTAAGATTTTATTATTGGGCAATTCATATTTGATATTTAATATTTTGGACACAGGACTTGATGGCAAGACAAAGTCCACAATGGGTAAACTTGGAGTGTAAACCTGTACAAGGTTTTTCATTGGTTTCTATCTTAGGGTCTTTGCTTCCCTTTGTTCTTTCTAAACTGAATAAATAAATAATTAACCCAATAATTAAATATATATTACGAATATGGTTTCAATTCCATAAATTTTTTGGTTTGAATAAGTTCATTTTACCAAGCCCTATTATATCTAACTTCTTTTTTCAGCCCTCTGTTATGGACCAGGTCTTTTTGTTATGGAAAATGAGGGGTATAACATGTTTTCGTGACTTATTTTTAGATAACTGTTTCATGTCATTTGAACAGTTGTCTAATAGATATAATTTGCCTAAAGCCCATTTTTTTGATATTTACAAATTAGAAACTTTTTGAATAATATGTTACAGTCTTTTCTGAATTCAAGCCCAATTGATATTACAAAAATTTAGGTTTAAGCTCTTATCAGAAGGGTTTAATAGCCGTTATTTACAATATGATTATGAAAATACAGCTAGAGATATCAGATAAAGTTAAAAATGAATGGGAAAAAGAACTTCAACTTCCCTTACCTACAGAGCAATGGGAGAAAATTTTACAGTTAGTTAACTCCTCTTCTATATGTGCCAAACATGCCCTGATACAATTCAAGGTGGTACATAGGGCCCATATGTCTAAGGACAAACTTGCCTGTTTTTATTCCCATGTTAATCCAATTTGTGATAGACGCCATTCTGAAATAGCCTCTTTGACTCATATGTTTTGGTCTTGCCCTAGCTTGCAGAAATACTGAAAAGATATTTTTGGTATAATTTCAACAGTTTTGAATATTAATTTACATCCTCATCCTATTTATGCAATTTTTGGCTTACCAATGGTGGATAATAGTTATTTATCCCCTTCAGCTCGGCAGATGATTGCATTTGTTGCATTAATGGCTAGAAGATCCATACAATTGAACTGGAAAGAAATTAATCCTCCAACTACATTTCATTGGTTTTCCCAAACTACATCTTGTCTGAGTTTAGAAAAAATCAGAAGCGTCATTTTTGACCTTTCAGTCAAATTTGAAGAACCCTGGAGACCATTTATTCAACATTTTCATATGAGCTAAATTGACCTTTCCCAAACCTTTTTTACTACCCTCAGTTATTTGGATAGAGATGCAGAGTTATTGACACTACTGTGTATATCTGATATGATACAATAGCCCAGGTTGATTAGGTTAGTCACTGTTAGTTTTTTTTGGTTTTTTTTTTAGGCAAATACAGTATGAGTTCGGGAGGTTATTATATCTGCGTTATCAACTGTTTGCATTTGTATTCTGGCCTTATTAATTATGTACTCTCAAGCTCTCTGTATTTGTTTTCTTTCTATATACTGTTTGAAAATTAATAAAAAGATTTAAAAAGAAAAGAAAGATTCTATCGAACCAATGCAAATCAGCTGCACATGACTGTCTATCTATGAGAGGTCCCAGCATTGGAGACAAGATTGCTGCTATTATAGTGTGAAGGCCGAAAGTCTAAAGCCGCAGCTGTCGGGAGGACTGTGATGGTAGCAGTCATTACTCCCAACCCTACAGGTTCTGGTGTCATGCTGAAGGCAAACATCTCTTGTGGAAAGAACTGGCAAGAAGTAAATGCCATTGCGGATTCTGAGGCAGCTAGTATTCTCTTGGACTAGGGGACATCCCATCAACTCTATATACCTCTGCAGAAGTTGAGCCAGCACATAACGGCAAATGTCCTGGATGGTCATCCTCTTGGATCCAGGCCGATCCTGCAGCAGACATCGATTTTGCAACTGAGGATATGGGGAATATGCAGAAACATCCGTTTTCCTATCACAGATTCTCCTCACGTACCCCTGATTCTTGGGCACCCTTGGCTCTAACCCTTCCTTGAACTGGAAGGAAGGGAGGATCATTGCATGGTGCAGTCAATGCAAGAGGGAATGTTTTCAGTTTGGCTTTCCAATCCCCAGACTCTCCCGTGAACATCGGATGATGAGGAGGCAGACTTTTGCCTAAGGTAACCTAAAGCCTCAGGACACTCAATCCTGCCTCCAAGGGCAGACAACTTGGCTCCAGTCAATAGGACTGGTCAAGTCCCAACCCTATCTAGTTGGGGGTGCGCTGGAACAGGACAGAACTGGTCTCTAGTTCAGGAGCAAGCAAAGAAATATGCCAAGGAGGTGCTCAAGAATTCTGGAGCCCTAAGGGAACTAGACATTAGGTACCATCTAAGCGAAAGGCTCCTAAATGTAGATCCTTGGAGTGTAGTCACCAGAAGACAAAGACTATTTGTAGTGCCTCATTTCCATTGTCTGAGGATAGGGATGAAGATTTGGACTCTGATTTGATCAAGTCTCTGCAGTTGGATAAGTACTCCAATTTGGAAACTGTTTCAACAAAGGATTCTAATGAACCCATGGAAGATACTTTGGAGTCTGCTGAATTACCCATGCCTCCCAACGAGCCTCAGAAGGAGGTTCGGGATAGTTGCAACATACAAGCCAGTCAAAATCCCCTTCATCTACAAGGATTTATGAGGGAAAGGCCTCGACTCTTCCACCACACCACCCCTATAACTGTGCGATAGATCTACTGCCTGGTATTTGTCCTTCATGAGGTTGATTATATTTGCTCTCACAATGGGATTAATTTGGCACTCCTTCTCACCAGCCGGTGCTGGCTTCTTCTTCATACAGAAAAGGGATAGACCATGCATTGATTATTTTAGGATTTTATCATCTTTAATGGCAATCTCAAGATGGACCCTAATGAGACACTGTCAGTCAGAGATAGGCCATAATCATCCAGTGTGAAACAAGTCCAATGACTCTTGTGATTTGCCAACTTTTACAGAAAGTTCATCAGGACCTTCAACTCAGTGACAGTTCTGTTGACAGTACTGACTGAGAGATCCACGGACCCTCTCTTTTTGGACTATTGAAGCAGAGGCTGCTTTTGAAGAACTCAAACAGTGGTTCACAACAGCTCCCATTTTGCTTTTAACTAACCCGGACCTTCCCTTCATTGTGGAGGGGATGCCTCGGATGTCAGAATGGGTGCAGTTTTGTCTCAACAGTCACTTTTGGACGATAAACTGTACCCATGTGTTTCTTCTTCGGCCGGCCATCTTCAGCAGAGGGAAACTAAGATATCAGAGATGTAGAGCTGCTCACAGTCAAGTTAGCATTAGAGGAATGGTATCACTGGTTGAGAGGGCCAAGAACCCTTTTATTGTATGGACAGATGACAAAAACCTGGTTTATATTAAGGAGGTCCAAAGACTGAATTCCAGACAGGCTAGGTGGTTTCTTTTGTCTTACTGGTTCAATTTTGGCATGACTTATCGACCAGGATGGAAGAATCAGAAACTGGATGCCTTGTCTCGTCAGTTTAATAAACCTGAAAGAAAGGAGTCGCCTACCAACATTTTTCCCCAAGCTAAGGAGATAGCACCCATTCTTTGGGGAATCTATGCACTGGTTTGCAAGGCACAGGTGTAAGGGGAGAATCCCAAGAATAGGCCTCATCTGTTTGTCCCAAAGTACATCAATGGGGACACGCATCTGGAAAGACCACTCAGCTAGGCATTGCCAGAACTCTCAAGTTCATTAAAAAGGGATACTGGTGGCTTGAAATAGTTAAAGCATTCCAACAGTATGTGCAGGCATGCAAGGTGTGCACCTGAACAAGAAGCCCCACACCCAACCTCAAGGGCTCCTTCACCCCCTACCTGTTCTGAACAGACCATGGGCACTTATCTCCGTAGAATTTATCACGGGTCTTCAACCTTCCAAGGGAAGACCGTTACCATGGTGATTGTAAATCGCTTCTCAAGAGCCTGCAGATTTGTAGCACTGGACAAACTACGGTCAGTGGTAGAGACAGCTGAAATTGTCCTTCATCAGGATCCATGGATTTCCAGTGGATATTGTGTCAGGTTGTGGATCACAGTACATGTCATGCTTTTGGAGGGTGTTCTGTACACTGATCGTGGCTACAATGCACCTTTCCTCTGGGTCAGACGGAGCATGTGACCGGTATATAGAACAAACCCTGAGATGTCTGTTCTCAGAAAAACCGGACGAGTGGAGTGACCATTTGATGTGGGTAGAGGTCACCACAACACACGAAAGCATTCTGTGCACAGGATGTCCCTGTTTGAATGCCAGTTTGGGTATTCTTGCCATTTTTTGCTGAGCAGAAGGATGAGGTTAGAGATCCTGCAGCCAAAAATCTCGTCAGGCACCATAAGGAGAAACAGACTAGAATGAAGGAGATTTTGTTAGCTACTGAAGGTTAACTGCAGGAAAAGATAGGGGCCATCTTTGCAGCCTGGGCAAGATATCTGGCTGTCTACTCAGGATTTACCTCTCCAGGTGGAATCTAGGAAACTGGAATCTAGAAAAGTTCATTGGATCCTTTAAGGTGTTCAAGAAAGTAAAGCAGTGGCTTACGCATTATAACACCCCAAGATCCGTAGGATTAATCTCGCTTTCCACGTTTCCAAGTTGTATCCTATGAGTACCAGACCCTTATTCCTGCTTCCACTGAGATTTGATGATGGGGTAGGGTTTTCACCATAAAAATAATTCTGGATTAATGAACTGTTTGTGGTGTTTGGCAGTCATCGTTGACTAAAAAGGATTTGGACCCAAAGAATGGTGCTGGGTTCCTGAAAGGGACATCTTGGGTCTGGCTGTCATCCATGACTACCATCATCATACTTCTGAGCTGCCAGGGCCAACAGGAGTTAGCCAAAGGGGAGGGGGTCCTGTTATGGAAGCACCTGACTGTGCCAGTTTCCAGGGTTAAGATGCTCCCACTCTCCAGCATATGAATAACTGGCATGGACCCTTACCAATCTGCTAATTTGTGGCCATGTTTTGACCCCTGAATTTCAATATTTAAAGAGCACCTAAACTGAGGTTTAGGTGCAATCATCAGCTCAAATTTGGATTCTTGTCTAAAATCGAGTTTGGTACCCTAAAGTTCTCTTGATCTCATACCGTGTCTCAATTCTAGTCTTGGATAGACCATAAGACATAGGAGCTGAATTAGGCCATTTGGCTCATCGGGTCTGCTCCGCCATTCAATTATGGCTGATTCTTTACTCCCCTCCTCAGCCCCACTGTCTGGCCTTCGCCTCATAACCTTTGATGCTGTATCCAATCAAGAACCTATCAAACTCTGCCTTAAGTACACTAAACAACCTAACCTCTACAGCTGCCTGTGGTAGTAAATTCCACAAATTCACTACTCTCTAGCTTAACAAAAGTCTCATCATCTCTGTTTTAAATGGACCCCCCCCCCCCCACCATCCATCCTGTGGCTGTACTCTCTTGTCCTAGACTCCCCCACCATGGGAAATAACCTTTCCACATCTACTCTGTGTAGGTCTTTCAACATTCGAAAGGTTTCAATGAGATCCCCCCCCCCCCCCATCCTTCTAAATTCTAGTGAGTACAGAGCCATCAAACGTTCCTTGTATGATAACCCTTTCATTTCCAGAATCATCCTTGTGAACCTCTTCTGAACCTTCTCCAATGGCAGCACATCTTTTCTAAGATGAGGAGCCCAAAACTGTTCACAATACTCAAGGTGAGGCCTCACCAGTGCCTTATAAAGCCTCAGCATCACATCCCTGCTCTTGTATTCCAGACCTCTTGAACGGAATGCTAACTTTGCATTTGCCTTCCTCACCACTGACACAACCTGCAAGTTAATCTTTAGGGTGTTCTGCACGAGGACTCCCAAGTCCCTTAGCATCTCAGATTTTTGGATTTTCTCTCCATTTAGAAAATAGTCTGCACATTTATTTCTACTACCAAAGTGCATGACCAAGCATTTTCCAACATTGTATTTCATTTGCCACTTTCTCTTCCATTCTCCTAATCTACCTAAGTCTTTCTGCAGCCTACCTGTTTCCAGAACACTACCTGCCCCTCCACCAATCTTCATATCAGCTGCAAACTTGGCAACAAAGCCATCTATTCCATCATCGAAATCATTGATACACAGCATAAAAAGAAGTGGTCCCAACACTGACATCTTTGGATCACCACTAGTCACTGACAGCCAACCAGAAAAGGATCCTTTTATTCCCTTATGGAAAAAATGTTGACTTTGTCCTATTTTGTCCTGTGTCACCAAATACTCCACAACCGCATGCTTAACAATTGACTCCAAAATTTTCCCAACCACTGAGGTCAGGCTAACTGGTTTATAGTTTTCTTTCTGCTGCCTTCCTCCTTTCTTAAAAAAAAGGGTGGAGTGACATTGCCATTTTCCAGTCCTCTGGCACCATGCGAGAATCCAATGATTTTTGAAAATTCATTGCTAATGCCTTCACAGTCTATTCCATTACCTCTTTCAGACCCTAGAGTGCAGTTCATCTGGTCTGGGTGACATATGTACCCCTAGGTCTTTTAGCTTTTTGAGCACCTTCTCCCTTGTAATAGTAACTGCACTCACTTCTCTCCCCTCACACCCTTCAACATAGGGCACATGGCACCGTGCAGACTGATGCAAAATACTCATTTGGTTCATCTGCACTCTCCTTGTCTCCATTATTATTCCTCTAGCCTCATTTTCTAGCATTCCTATATCCACTCTTAACTCTCTTTCATTTTTTTACATACTTGAAAAAACTTTTACTATCCACTTCGATATTGTTTGCTAGCTTGCTTTCACATTTCATCTTTTCCCTCCTAACCTCCAGCACTTGGCATCCTTTAGGTCTCACGTCACACTGGAAACAGGAACAATGCCCACACAGCAGTCCGTAGTTCCATGCACTCTTGTTAAGATGTCAAGTGTCTCCATTCTCTCAGGTTCAGCTTTGACTTTGTACATCAGTGGGAATGGTATGCACCTTGCTGTGGTCAGCTAGTAGGGCACCACTCCTGGCCTCAGTAGGAAAAGGTACATATCTTTCAGTACCCTGGGCCTGTTCACAACTCTGGGTACATCTTCTGCTGCTGAACATAGTTTAGCGAAACCTTACGGTTTCGGCTTCTTGATGGCATGTGTGACAAGATCTTAAGGATTATTAAATATGGACTTCCTTTAAAAAGAGAGAGAGAGTGGAGAACATGTGCTATTTTAAAGATGAGGGAGAGACCAACGAAAGCCTGTGAGTTGCCTTGGAATGGCAGGGTGGAGCTATACCAGACAGACAGATGGTGTTCAGCACTTGTGGAATATATACAAGGTCAACTGGCTTTGTAATCAGACACACGAGACATGTCAGACACCAAGGAAGACACTGACACTGGTTGAGCTTTGTGTGCCCACGACAAAGGTGGGGTTTTTGCTCACCGTGTGGACAAATGGGTGACCGGTGGAAAGCTATCAGTGTGTTTAACCCTCGCTGGGGTTGATAGCTGTACCACATGTGGTCACAGTCGGTGACTTTAATAAGTTTCGGGAGCAGGAGGACAACATGGAAGATTTGACGGCATCTGCACTGGGAAGACAAAACATCTCCCTCTCTTCAATCTACTCAATTCAATATCCAGAACTGAACTGACTTCATACCTATACCACTGTAAGACTGTATCATTTATCACCTGAGCTGGGAGAAGTTTGGGAACTTTATTTACTCACTTACATATGCATATACTCTGCTGACCTGTTTGTCTTATCTGGTTTTATATTACTTTATCACATAGTTACTGATAAAATAGAGCTTATAACGGAAGACTCAGACTCAAGGTGCTGGTCCTTTTTAACCCGTTATGGGGTACGTACACATGCATGTCATCCCGGTGGTGATGAGCAGAGATTCTGAACAACGTAGACATCCTCTTTTAACTGTTTCTCATTTATTTCACTGGAAAATATTTCTTTTACACTGAGCTTATGTTTCTCTGGCCCTTTGAGCACTCTCTTTGTTGGTTTTAGTGTAATGCTTACTTTCTTCACCAGCCTTGTGAACAGGCATTCGGGAATGGCTGTGAGATCACTGTTTCATTTGGCAGTAGACTGGCCTTGACTATTTGAATCGCGAACCCCAAGGAAAGCTCTCTGTTCATCTGAATCACGATCTTCTTTAAACTCCTCAACTTTTTCTGAGTGACACTGGTTATTATAATGGCCAACTCTATTGTGTTGGTGGCATTACACTTCTTTTGCTGGACAGAGCACTTTGATGTGGAATGGGGACTTGCCACATCTCCTGCAGTTGAACATTTTACCTACTCTTTGTTTCACTTGTCAGTTTTGTTTGAGCTGAGCTTTACGGTCACCTCTTTCTGAATACATCTTGTTTCTACCTTTCTTTTTGTACAGCTTCAAGCTTTACCTCATCATCATTTTCATAGTTCTGCCTGCTGCTGATGAACGTTCTCACTCTGCCAGACCAGAGTAGCAGCTTTCTCCAGTGTGAGATTTGCCTGCAACTGAAGTCTCTCTGGCATTTTGGTGTCTAATAGCCCGGCAAGAATCCTATCCCTAATTAGCTCATCTGTCAGATTTCCATATGCACTGTTCCATATACAATGCTATGATGAAGTCATTTGCACTTTCATCCGGCTCCTGTTTTCTGTAGTTGAACTTTGCCCCCTCATATATCACATTTCACTTTCCTGTGAAATACTGTTTGAAGTTGTCCTGCACAGTTTTGTACTTTTTGTGACAATTTTTCAGTTCTAATCTACCTATGATGTCATCTGCTGTCACCCATGCAGTGCTTACTTGATGCTCTAAACCTCTCAAAGCATCTGACCCATCTCTCAAAGTCCCCTGATTTAGAGAAACCAAATGTTTTGAGGGCTTTATTAGGTGTATAAATGTAGATACTGCAGGTACTTGCTTCATTTTTCTTGTTTGTTTGTCTATTGTTTTATTTGGAGTAGAAACATAGTAGAAACAAAATTACCTAGGGCTACCCATAGCCCTCTGTTTTTCTAAGTTCCATGTCTTATCCAGGAGTCTCTTAAAAGACCCTATTGTGTCCACCTCCACCACCATCACCGGCAGCCCATCCCACGCACTCACCACTCTCTGCATAAAAAAACTTACCCCTGACATCTCCTCTGTACCTACTTCCAAGCATCTTAAAACTGTGCCCTCTCGTGTTAGCCATTTCAGCCCTGGGATAAAGTCTCTGACTATCCACACGATCAATGCCTCTCATCATCTTATACACCTCTATCAGGTCACTACTCATCCTCCATCACACCAAGGAGAAAAGGCTGAGTTCACTCAACCTGTTTTCATAAGGCATGCTCCCCAATCCAGTCAACATCCTTGTAAATCTCCTCTGCACCCTTTCTATGGTTTCCACATCCTTCCTGCAGTGAGGTGACCAGAATTGAGCACAGTACTCCAAGTGGGGTCCTATATAGCTGTAACATTACCTCTAGGCTCTTAAACTCAATCCCATGGTTGATGAAGTACAAAAGTCAAGTTGTCAAGTCAGATTTATTTATATAGCACATTTAAAAACAACCCATGTTGACCAACGTACTGCACAGATCAGAGCAGAATAGCTAAAATCACAAATACAAGAAACACAAACATAACCAACAAGGCAAACAGCTTATAGGCACAAAAAAACAACACAAGGGCCTAGGCACAAGCCAGAAATCAGCCACATTAGGAGAATTCAAACACTACTGAAGCACAGTCACCCCTGAGCTTAAGTTTAGATCACGGGACAGCCAAGAACCCCAAGTCAGCTGACCTGAGGGACCTGGAAGTAGAATACGGGGTTAGCAGGTCTGTGATATGGTGGGTGGGGGGGGCAGCCCATTTAGGGCTTTATAAACAAACAGGAGAACTTTAAAATCAATTCTGAACTGTACTGGCAGCCAATGGAGGGAGGCCAGGATATGAGTAATATGGTCCCTCTTCCGGGCACCTGTCAGTAGCCTGGCTGCGGCGTTCTGGACCAGTTGCAGGTGGGAAAGGTACAACTGACTAATCCCAGTAGACAGGGAGTTGGAGTTGTCCAAGCGGGAGGATATAAGGGTGTGGATGACTTTCTCGAGATCCTTGAAAGAGAGAAACGGCTTAATCTTGGCAATAGTACGAAGCTGGAAAAAACTGGCTTTTACTACTGCATTAACTTGCTTGTCAAAAGACTTATTTTCTGTCTCCGAGAGTTTGACTGACTTCTCTGCTGTGCCTGTGTCTCTGTGCACTTCCCCTGGCTACTGGCTCACAGATTATTACAAAGTATCTAATTTTCAGTTCAGATCAAAGGCATTGCAGAGCAAACCTGGCCAGTTCTCAGCTCACCCTCATGGAACATACAATTAGTAACTAGCACAGGCAGTTTAGATTGATGAGACTCTGGATATTTTCATGGTTATATACAAACATGAACAGTCTTCCTGTAAGTTCTTTCTTGTTAGAGATGTCACTGGGTCTGAAGCACCAATTCATTGGCAATCATGATGTTGCGTTTGATATTGAGGGAGAGTGCAGAGCACGCCAGCATGCCAACCTTGCAGGATATTCAACTGAACTTTATTGATGACTGTTTTTGTACAGTATGTAAACTCCTCCTGTGTGGGAGTGGCTACCTATGACATAGCACAAATAGCACTGTTAACTACCACAACAACTTTCAAGGACTCTACAACTCATGTTTTTGGTATTATTTATTTATATCTATATACATTTTTGTCTTTGTTGTTATTTGCACACTCAGTTCTCTTTTGCACATAGGTTGCTTGTCAGTCTTTACTTGTGTGTGCACTGCCCTAGTGCAATGGCTTTTCCACTTTAAACACCTGCTGCACAAGTCTCCTGTCATTGCTGGATATGACTGACAACCAACCATCTGTGTGTAGTTTTTTTATTGCTTCTATTGTATTTTGTTGTTCTACTGTGAATGTCTATAAGAAAATGAATTTCAGGGAAATACATGATAACACATAGTACTTGAATAAGAATCTTACTTTGAACTTTGAAAACAAGTGTACGTTTAAGTTCATTTAATTATCAGTCAACTACCCATTAACCTAACTTGAGTGTTCCTCAAGGGTCAGGGTGTAAAACACGTTACCAATAGCACATAGCACATATGGTTATGGTTTCAGAAAAAAAAAAATACAATCACAAAGAGAAAAATAATATATATAGCCCAAGTCCCCATGTAGCATGACTAAATTGTCCTGGTCCAGCTTGTTCTTCCATTAGGCCAACACCAGAGGGCAGCACAACCTTACTGTCTCTTCCACTGTGCAATTGCCACAGGCGTCCCCATAGCCTTGGCCTTGACCTAGTCCTGGACCTCACCACAGCTGAGGCACCACATCATCCCCACCAATGGTCCAATGAACCAGACTTGCAGCATTCTATGTTACCAATGTCCATCATGTTGCTGGGGGAGCAAAATAGAGAAAACAAAAGGAACATCTATGAAGTGCAGAGACGTAGACTGTAGCAGTGACTTCTTGATCCACCAATTAGAGAAAAGAAACAAAGAGAAGTTGTAAGTGCAAAATCCACATTATGTCAGTTATGGAAATCTTTGTTTCAGTCTCTTGGCCTCTTTCCTTTTTACTTCTCCACAGTTGCTGCCTTGCCTACTGAGTGTTTCCATCACTTTGTTCTTCTGTCAGATTTCAAACATCTGCAGGTTATTGCTTTATTTCAATAGCTGGAGAATGTTCCAGATGTTAGGAGGCACAATGAGCCAAACTCTGTCCTTTATGCTTGAGAGATTTTATGACTGTATGAGCTGTAGAGTGCTTCCCCTGAACAGATGATGTTGGGGAAGCACCCTATCCTTTATTTGCACACCCAAGCATATTTACAGCTAATGTAGACAATCTGGTTGAATGCTTTTTGCTAGATTTTAATTCCAGACAAGTGATGTCACTGAACTCAAGGTTTACCACTGGGAAAACCAAACAGCTTCCTTATCCTTAGTTAGGTGATAGCCTGCTTTGTTCCTCAGAGTTCAGAGTTAAATTTTAATGGTATTGGTAAGGAGTCTGTATCTCTTCTCATGAACAAGAGGATTTCTTCTAGATGTTCCGGTTCCTCCCACAGTTCAGAGGCATACAGGTTAGTAGGTTAATAAGTCATTGAGAATTGCCCTATGATAAAGCTAATGTTGAATAGGTGGGTTGCCAGGTGATGCAGCTCATTGGGCAGGAAGGGCCTGTTTGTTGCTGTATCGCTAAATGAATAAAAAGTTCTGCTAGGTATTGCCTCTTATTATTGTCCCTGAGCTGCATTTGAGCATCTGAATCCCATATTATGATACTGGTTAGCTTTGTTTTTTTTTGTTGAGATACAGCGTGAAGTAAGCCCTTTCAGCCTCACCACCCAGCAACCCCTGGTTTTAACCATTGTCTAATCACGGGAACATTTACAATGATCAATTAACCTTCCAACATGAAGGCCTTTGTGCTGAAAGAGGAAACTGGACTACCTGCAGGAATCCTGTGTGGTCTCGGGAAGAAAGTTCAAACTTGTTACAGACAGTGGCGGGAATTTGTCACATATACTTCAAAACATTGAAATATACAGAAAAACTCAGTCCATGATGTGCTGGGAGCAGCCCACAAGTGTCACCACAATTTCAACACCAACATAGCATGTCAACAACTTACCATATGTCTTTAAGATGTTGGAGGAAACTGGGCACCCAAGGGTGACACACACCCTTGTAGCATGATTTTACAGACAGTATTTGGAATTGAATCCTAATCTTAGAGCTGGCATTGCTAACCGCTACACTATCGTGCTACAAAGCCAAATCTAAAGTACGGTGTAGGCAAAGTGAAACCTAATGTTGTTTGCCAAGGAAATTTATCCCTATTTGCAGTGTTGCATACCTATTCATGAAAAAAATGCAAGTTTGTTTGGAATGGAAGATTTTTTTTCTTTAAAGATACAGCGTGGTAACAGGCCCATTCCGGCACAAAGAGCATACACCACCCAATATACCCAAGTGACCAATTAACTTACAAACCTGGGATATGGGAGGAAACCAGAGTATGTGGAAGAAACAGATGTGCTCACAGAGAGAATGTACAAATTCCTTACAGACATCAGCAGAAAGTGTACAGCTGCTCCTACAGCCAGAATTAAGCGTGTCGGTGTTGATCTGTTCAGAATCAGGGCTGAGGATCCAAGGCTTGGAGGCCCACTAAAGGAGAAACTGTTGGTGTTCTGGACTCCACAGCTCGCTGTTCCATTCTGCACTTGTGCGATGTCAGGTGAATGCACAGCTCACCAGAAATGGGTGAATGAGGAGTGAGTGACCATGGGTAATAGCCTTCCCACCACCAAGTTCATCTTCAGAGAGTGGTGCTTCAAGAAGATAATCAATCATTAAGGATCCTCACCATCTGGGACATGCTCTCCTATCATTGCTACAATTGGGGAGAAGTTACAGGTGTCTGACGACACACACTTAACGTTTTAGGAATAGATTCTTCCCCTCTGCCACTAGATGTCTGAATGGTTCATAAGCACCTCCTTTGCACTATTTATTTGTTTTATTCTAACACAGGACATAGAACACTACAGGAGTTTGGCCCATAATGTTGTGCTGACCTATTAACCGACTCTGAAATCAATCTATCTATTCCCTGCAGAATAGCCCTCCTTTTTACTGTCATCCATTTGTCTGACTAAGAGTTTCTTAAATGCCCCTAATGTGTCTGCCTCTACCAGCATCCCGGGCAGGGTGTTCCACGCACCCACCACTCTCTGTGCAAAGAACTGGGCATTCCTTCTATACTATCCTCCAATCACCTTAAAATTATTTCCCCTGGCATTAGCCATTTCCACCCCAGCACAACTTGATCTATGCCACTTATCATCTTGCACAGCTTGTAATATTTTTTATATGACTTGCACTGTACTGCTGCAGCAAAACCACAAATTACATGACACGTCAGTGATAATAAACTGAATCTGATTCTCATCCTTATGAAAGTTCTTAAACACAAGAGATTCTGCAAATATAGGAGATCCGGAGCAACACACACAAAATTCTGGAGGAATTCAGCAGGCCAGGCAGCATCTCTGGAAATTAATAAACAGTCAATGTTTCAATCCAAGACCTTTTTTAGGATGTGTGTGAAAAATATTCTGATTAAATGAAAGGAAGGAGGAAATAAATGGACTCAATCTTAAATTGAAATTTATAACTCTGCTTCATTACTGTATTTTTAAAAAAACTATTTGCATGTGAAGTTAGTGTTTAATGGTAATCATTATTTAAAGAGAAGGGCTAAAGCTAGCATTGTGTGACTTATTGAAAATAAGAGTCGGAAACTGATTTAAATTACAGTAGTTATAACTTTTCTTCTACCAGTTTACAAAAAAAATGTTTGGGAAATGTTAGTTCAGGTTACACAATGGGTATTGATTAGAGATAACTGCATTTAGAAAAAAAAGTGTTTCAGGTAAGTTAAGTATTTCTATTCAAATTCATCTTGCGTTCCAGAAACAAACTACTGAATCAAAATCCAAAATCAGAAAATATTCAATAATTCAGGAGAGAAGAACACGACTAACATTTCAAGTACTTTAAGGCAATGCATTTCTGATCATAATAATAAGCATGTTAACAGTACTCCTGATGTCTCCTTTGGTCTTTTGCCAAATTGGTTAAACTTCCTTTCATTGATACTGGAACATTAATAGAATCATTTTGCAGTATTGGCTTTCAAAAAAAAACAACTGATTTGGTATGAGAGGAAAAAGTATTTACAGATTTTTAGGAAGGAATTGGGGAATGGGAGCAATTGGATTGCTCTTGCAAAAAGTTGCCATGATTGAATACTTTCTTCTGTGATGTAACAATTGTCCCCCAGCCACAAGATGAATGCTTGTCAAGTCTCCAACTATGATCAGTTAGATAGGCAATGATGTAAAATCTAGCCTCCAGGAACAAACACGAACAATGTAGTATTCCAAGGTATGATTCTCAAGCGTCTGGTTGTTCACCTGCAAGAAAAATATTGAATGGCAATGAATTCCAATCTTGCAAGATACAGTTGCACCTATTTGCTGAAACAATGGGGCACTGAAGACATGCTTGAATGTGTTCATAGTCATTAAGCCATTACGACACTCCTGGCAGAGTTTATTGAGGGGTTGAGCAATGAGCTCTACAGGCCTGGAAACCATTAGCTAGTTTTCAAACACTAGCATATTATTATAATTAATTCCACCATTGTTTACCCTGGCAAACAATGATTCCGTGACTTTAACCAAAACACTAGCACTGGGTCACCTGCCTAACTGAAAATATATGGCCCCTTTAGATCAATTTCCTTCATAAAAACAATAGGGATACAATTCACAAGTTACTTGTGCCACGACAAATGCAATTGAGAAGGGTTTGCCACATAACTCAAGGTGACTAAAGCTGCCTGAGATTTCATTTTATATTGAGGAAAGATATGCCCACCCCCCTGCAATGCAGTAAGGAAGTGTTTGAGGCAACTGTTTGTTCATGGAGAGTGCCACCGCTGTTAAGTTACCAAGTATTATTGCAAATTCATAAAAATAAAGGTGCCAGGAAAACAGAGTTACTACTTCAGGTTTATGAGCCTTCCTCAGAATGTATATCTAGGTATACTGTATATAAGTAGAAGTGACACAAGAGATTGTAGACACTGGAATCCAAAGCAAAAGTAAATTGGTGGAGGAACAGAGGCAGCATCTGGCCTATCTCTGGCCCTGTTTCCTTCCTTCCCTCTTCCATCTGTAAACCTGGATCAATATTTGCCAATGCTTTCTTCACTCCTCCTTTCACCTCTTTCTACAGGTTATGTTCTATCTATTCTTCCAGCCCTGATGAAATGTCTCAACCTGAAATACCAGCTGTACATTTCCTTCACAGATACTGGTTGACCCACTGAACTGCTCCATCAGTTTCTTTTATATTATTATTATATTGACTGAGAATAAGTGTCACTGATTAGAGTGATTAACATTATTTTGTTTTATGTAATTATTAAAATGCCCAACATTCTGTGAACCAGGACATCATTTTATGGTGGATGCCAGACTTCCAATCATACACAACACCAATCTAGACTAAATGATTACATAAAGAAAGGAAGAATATAAAAAATATAATTATTGTGTCTCCACATCACCCTCCCCAATAACCTATTTGATGAAGTTTTTTTACATCCAAAGACTAGAAAGACATTGCACTGAATAGATCTGTTAAAGAGGGAGCTGTGCTATGTGAGAATGACCTCTGCTGTGCTGCAGGGAAGTGGCAGCTGCGAACGGAGAGACTAAACAACCAAAAGACCCAACCACTAACCAGAGCCACTATTTACTCTTACCCACACCACACCAGAATATGCGGATCCCACCTGCCGGCTCACCAATAGACATCTTCAGAGGAAAACATCATACACCACTTGAGTAATTACACAAATCTGCTTAAGTAAATGTTAGTATTTAATCCCAGACCAAGGATGCAAAAATGGGTTATTTGGTCATCATTATATTGTTTCTTATGAGATCCTATTATATGTCATTTGGAAGATTACTTTTTGCACTATGATAGTGACCACACTTGAAAAGTGAATCCTTGAGATATGACAAAATCTTATTCATAGAAATGCAATTTCTTTCCATTTCCAAATAATATTTAATAGGCACAAGGACTAGTCCAGGTTCAAATGATCAGATCATATTCAGATGGATGTAGGAAACACATTTTATTGTCTATATCAATCGATTTCAGTAGGAAATACATATTAAATATAACAACCTTCATTAATGTAGGTTCCTTCTCCATTACTTCTAACATGTTATGATATCACTACTTGTCTCACACGGCACACTGGCACAGTTAGTAGAGTTTTGGGATTAATCCAGAACTTGGATGCTGCCCATGCAGAGTTTGCCACTTTTTCTGTGATTTCTCGTCTGGTTGCCCCTACTTTATCCCATACCTCAATGACGCACTGGTTTATGGGTTAATTGGCCACTGTAATTCAGCCCCAGTGGCAGTAGGGAAATCAATGGAAGTAAAGGGAGAATAAAAAATTTGGATTAGTGTGAGTGGGTCCTTGTTGGTCAGTGTGGACTCAAAGGCTGTATGGGTTCATTTGTATTGGTTCAGGAGAAAGCCTGTACATCTTTAAAAGCACATGAACATTTAAATGTGCACATACCTATCCTTCCCTGCACAAGCTTTCAACAGCAACCCACCCAATGGTTTTCTGAACAGATTGCCTTTCTCCTCTCTATATAGTAATTTGAGGAAAGAAGGTCAACAAGGCAACTTTACATCCTCTAGTCAGGAGATGTTGAACAGTTTGGAGTATTGTGTACAGTTCTGATCAACTACTTACAGAAAATATATCAGTAAGATTGAAAGAGTACAGAGAAAATTTACAAGGATGTTGCCAGGACTTGATAACCTGAGTTATAGGGAAAGCTTGAATAGGTTACGACTTTATTCCTTAGAGCATAGGAGAATGAGGAGAGATTTGATACAGGTACACAACATTATGGGGTGTATAGATAGGGTAAATGCAGCAGGCTTTATCCTCTGAAGTTGGGTGAGACTACAACTAGGGGTCATGGGTTAAGGGTAAAAGGTGAAATGTTTAAAAAGGAATATGAGGGAGATCTTCTTTACTCAGAGGGTGGTAAGCGTGGAGCTAGATGCCAGTGGGAGTGGTGGATGTGGGTTCCATTTCAACATTTAAAAGAAATTTGGGAGGGATATGGAAGGCTATGGTTGGGTGCATGTCGAAGGGGCTTGGCAGAATAATAGGTTGGCATGAACTAGATGGGCCAATGGATCTGTTCTTGTGCTGTAGTGCTCTATGATTCTATGACAGTAAATAAAATATTTTGAAGCCTACACTCACAAGTTTAATGTTGGTGAATAGATGCTGGTGGCTTGAGTGGTGAATGGAGATATGAGCATTAAGTGGAGTAGTTCTCAAATGTACTCCCATTCCTGTTGCTTTTCTGGGGAACAAATATCGGATAGAGAAGAGCTTTAAGCAGATTAAGAGCTCTTTTCTCTGTGCCTCATTGTTACATGGCATGGGAAGATGTAAACAGGGATATTTGGAAATAGATTGAGGACTATAGTGGTGAAGGATTAGTGTCCTGAAGATGGGAGAATAGTTGGCTTTGATTGGGTAGAATTAATTATCATGTGACAAAACTTCCAAAACTACATCCAATCAGAATAGAAAAAAATAATAATACACACATGCAATGAGAAACATTCTTATCCTATTATAATATCCTTCATATTTTATATAATGTACAATAAAGTTTAGAGTAACATTACTATAAGAAATAAATGATCTACTTAAGTCAGTTTTTAATGTAACAGCACTTGTATAAAACAAGATACACTATATAGCAGGAGGTCTAAGAAATTCAGTGTGTATCTCGTGGGATCTAAAATAACCATAAGCACAATCAGAAAACAAAGACAAATTGTTTATAGAAAAAACTGATCTTAACATGAATCATTCCCACGCAATCATAGCAAATAAAGTTAATATTTGATCTAATATATTCTTTCTCTCATTGTAACCAGTTACCACATTCAGTATGGGGATTGAATTACTCTTTTACTGTGTCCAAATAAATGGATGTTCTATGGGAGTGCATAAACTGGCTTTTAAACTTCTGCCTTCAGTCACAGACACACTGGTGAAAATGAGGTGCTGAACCTCAATTAGGAGGAGCTAAATTTAATCTTCCATTGGGAAAGTGGAGGAAATGAATTTTCCATCACGGTCTGGCATAGAAACACCAATGCCAAAGAATAGGAAAGCTTTCAAGAAGTGGTGGATACAACCCATTTCATTGCAGGAAAAGCCCTCCACCATTGAGCACATCTACAAGCAGTGCTGCCACAAGAAAACAGCATCTAACACAAGGAACCCCACCATTCAGACTGTGCTCTCTTCTTGCTGCTGCCGTCAGGAGGGAGGTACAGGAGCCTCAAGACCCACACCAAGTTCAGGAACAGTTATTACCCTTCAACCATCAGGCTCCTGAATCAGCATGGATAACTTCACTCAGCACAACACTGAAATGACTATTGAACACCAACTTTGGACTGACTTTAAATGGCTCTGCAACCCATGTTTGATTGTTTATTACTTGTTTCTTTTTTCATTTGCACAGTTTGTCAGTCTTTATAGTTCTGCATTGATTCTACTGTCCTTTGTTCTACTGTGAATGCCTACAAGAAAATAGATCTCAGGATGCTATTTGCTGACATATACATACTTTGATGATAAACTTACTTGGAAACTTTGAACTTCACTGAATGCTTTTTTCCCCAATACCAGCTAACAAGGCAAAGATGAAACCTATCCCTTGCATTGCTCAGAAAGGTGATCTACAGTGCAACTGTAGAACTAAGCCAGCTAATTTTTTTTATTAATAGTTTGAGGGATGAAGGCTAATAAAATCAGGAATATTCCAATCAAACTGGAGAACACAGAGAGACATAGCACTTACACTTAAAATGTTAAACATTTTAACAGAACTGATGTCCTGGTCTAAAACAATGACTGATAATAGTTTTGATTGTAGATATTATAAGCTCCACTATGGGTCCATGAAGCAGGTTATTAAGTGTCGAAGGTGACAACAGTTAAACGTTTGTGCATTTTCAATATATATGGCACTTTCATTGTTCTCATCTTTGGAAAGCTAATATAGAAAACTATAGTTGTGTCACCTATTTAAGTCCATTCTTCATATTGTCTTGTAAATTAAGAGCTTATGTTATGATTTCTTATGAGAGAAAAAGTTAACAATGATTAAACAAGTTCTCTTCTTCAAAACTCCCTCCCCACCCCTCACTAGAGTGGTCTTTACAATTTAACACAGAGAGCAAGTCCTGGCAGAGGCTTTCAGCATCTGGAGATCTCCGCATCAGATGAAATATTCCTTCTTACTTTCATCCACAGAGTCTTGGAAGTTGGGATCATTCTTCAAAGCAACATCTGCGTTCTCAGCAAATTCAGTGCCTTTAGCCTCATTGGTGTGATACGTGCCCTTGTGTCTGTACAGGTAACGGATCATTACCACAAAGAGGCAAATAACCACAAAAATCACAGCAGCTATGACACCTGTGGGTAAAGAGAACAAGCTATTAAATACTAGAACACAGACGCTAGGAACACCTTGAATTATCAGATTATACAGGAACACTAAACAGCATCAGCAAACATTTACACACTATAAATGTATATTATATAAACTTATGTTGATACTGTCTAATGTACATGCATAATCTGACATATGGTCTGATGAAACAGTATCAACATTAATCTATACAGCCTGTAGGCAATAAAAATTTCAAAAAAATGTTATCTAGCCACACAAAAGTATTATGGAAAAACCATTACAGGAAGGAAGTGGAGTATTTGGAATGAGAGCAGAGGTGGTTTATCACGTTGCTTTCTGGATTCAAAGATACAAGGTAAAAGGACCAGTTCACCAATCCTGAGCTATTTCTTTTGGAGCATCAGAGACTGAGGGGAAACCGATTAAAGATTATGAGAGGCACAGATCGAGTGGAAGCATCTTTTCCACCAGGGAAGAAACATCAAATACTGGAGGACATGCAGAGGTCTGGAACTTGCTGCCTGGCATAGTGGCAGATGCAGATAGAATAGTGTTGTTTAAGAGGATTTTAGATAGACACCCGAATATGCTGGGAATGGAGGAATATACTGTAGATGAAGATTAACTTGGGCTACATAGAAAAAGTGTTGGGAGAAACTCAGTAAGCCAGGCAGTATCTGTGGAGAGGATAAACAGGCAAACATGGCATCCTACTTGAATTGCCATCGTTACAATGAAGGACAATGCTAGCAGATGTTCTTTATGAGGGATATCCAGTCAGGTACACCTGGTTGTTAATGACATTATATAACCATATAACATAACAATTAGAGCAGGGAAACAGGCTATCTCAGCCCTTCTAGTCTGTGCTGAACGATTACTCTCACCTAGTCCCACCTACCTGCACTCAGCCCATAGCCCTCCATTCCTTAACCTGTCCATACACCTATCCAATTTTTTTTTTAAATGACTAAATCGAACCTGCCTCCACCACTTCTACTGGAAGCTTGTTTCACACAGCTACCCTGAGTAAAGAAGTTCCCCCTCATGTTACCGCTAAACATTTGCCCCTTAACTCTCAACTCATGTCCACTTGTTTGAATCTCCCCTACTCTCAATGGAAAAATCCATGTCAACTATCTATCCCCCTCATAAATTTTAATACCTCTTTCAAGTCCCTCCTCAACCATCTACGCTCCAAAAAATAAAGACCTAACTTGTTCAACCTTTCTCTGTAACATAGGTGCTGAAACCCAGGTAACGTTCTAGTAAGTCTCCTCAGTACTCTCTCTATTGTGTTGACATCTTTCCTATAATTTCGTGACCAGAAATGTACACAATACTCCAAAATTGGCCTCACCAATGCCTTGTACAATTTTAACATTACATCCCAACTCCTATACTCAATGCTCTGATTTATAAAGGCCAACATACCAAAAGCCTTCTTCACCACCCTATCCACATGAGATTCCAATGGATAGGGTAGAATCAACCAGCTATGTGCCAGCAACTCAATGTGTGTAGACATGGTCAAGGGGTCAGTTGTTATTTAGACCAAACAACAGAATGGGGATAGAATGTGACTTAAGTGACTCTGACCATGGAATGATTGTTGGTGCCAGATGTGGTGGTTTGAGTATCTCAGAAACTGCTGATCTCCTGAGATTTTCACTCACAACAGTTTCTAGACTTACACAGAAACATAGAAAACCTACAGCACAATGCAGGCCCTTCAGCCCACAAAGTTGTGCCGAACATATCCTTACCTTAGAAATTACCTGGGGTTACCCATAGCCCTCTATTTTTCTGAGCTCCATGTACCTATCCAGGACTCTCTTAAAAGACTCTATTGTATCCACCTCCACCACCGTTGCCAGCATCCCATTCCATGCACTGACCACTCTGTGTAAAAAAACTTATCCCTGACATCTCCTCTACTTCCAGGCACCTTAAAACTATGCCCTCTTGCGCTAGCCATTTCAGCTCTGGGAAAAAGCCTCTGAATATCCACATGATCAACGCCTCTCATCATCTTATACAACTCTATCAGGTCACCTCTCATCCTCCGGTGCTCCAAGGAAAAAAGGCCAAGTTCACTCAACCTATTCTCATAAGTTACGTTCCCCAATCTAGGCAACATCCTTGTAAATCTCCTCTACACCCTTTCAATGGCTTCCACATCCTTCCTGTAGTGAGGCAACGAGAACTGAGCACAGTACTCCGTGGGGTCTGACCGGGGTCCTATATAGCCGCAATATTACTTCTCGACTCCTAAACTCAATCCCACGATTGATGAAGGCCAATACACTGTATGCTTTCTTAACCACAGAGTCAATCTGCACAGCAGCTTTGAATGTCTTATGGGCTCGGATCCCAAGATCCCTCTGATCCTCCACACTGCCAAGAGTCTTAACATTAATGTTATATTCTGCCATCATATTTGACCTACCAAAATGAACCACCTCACACTTATTTGGGTTTAATTCCATCTGCCACTTCTCAGCCCATATTTGCATCCTATCAATATCCCACTGTAACCTCTGACAGCCCTCCACACTATCCACAACACCTCCAACCTTTGTGTCATCAGCAAGCTTACTGACCCACCCCTCCACTTCCTCATCCAGGTCATTTATAAAAATCACGAAGAGTAGGGGTCCCAGAACAGATCCCCTAGATACACCACTGCTGACCGACCTCCATGCAGAATATGACCCGTCTGCAGCCACTCTTTGCACTTGGATTCCATGCCTCCTTACTTTCTCAATAAGCCTTGCATGGGGTACCTTGTCAAATGCCTTACTGAAATCTATATACTGCTCTACCTTCATCAATGTGTTTAGTCACATCCTCAAAAACTTCTATCAGGCTTGTAAACACAACCTACACCTTTCACAATGCCATACTAACTATTCCTAATCATATAATGCCTCTCTAAATGTTCATAAATCCTGCCTCTCAGGATCTTCCCCATCAACTTATCAACCTCTGAAGTAAGACTTACTGGTCTATAATTTCCTGGGCTATCTCTACTCTTTTTCTTGAATAATGGAACAACAACCCTCCAATGGAACAACAACCCTCCAATCCTCTGGAACCTCTCTCACCTCCCCCCCAATGATGATGCAAAAATCATCGCCAGGGGCTCAGCAATCTCCTCTCTTGCCTCCCACAGTAGCCTGGGGTAAATCTCATCCAGTCCCGGTGACTTACCCAACTTGATGCTTTCCAAATGCATCCTCCTTAACATCTACGTGCTCAAGCTTTTCAGTCCGCTGTAAGTCATCCCTACAATTGCCACCATCCTTTTCCGTAGTGAATACTGAATCAAAGTACTCATTAAGTACCTCTGCTATCTCCTCTGGTTCCATACACACTTTTCCACTCTCACACTTGATTAGGTACTATTCTCTCACGTCTTATCCTCTTGCTCTTCACATACTTGTAGAATGCCTTGGGGTTTTCTTTAATCCTGTCCGCCAAGGCCTTCTCATGGCCCCTTCTGGCTCTCCAAATTTCTTTCCTAAGCTCCTTGCTAGCCTTATAATCTTCTAGATCTCTATTATTAAACTAGTATTTTGAACCTTTGTTAAGCTTTTCTTTTCTTTTTGACTAGATTTACAACAGCCTTTGTACACCACAGTTTTTGTACCCTACCATCCTTTCCCTGTCTCATTGGAACATACCTATGCAAAACTCCATGCAAATATCCCCAAACACTTGCCACATTTCTTCCATACATTTTCCTGAGAACATCTGTTCCTAATTTATGCTTCCAAGTTCCTGCCTGATAGCCTCATATTTCCCCTTACTCCAATTAAATGCTTTCCTAACTTGTCTGTTCCTATCCCTCTGCAATGCTATGGTAAAGGAGATGGAATTATGATCACTATCTCCAAAATGCTCCCCCACTGAGAGATCTGACACCTGACCAGGTTCATATTCCACTACCAGATCAAGTACAACCTCTCCTCTTGTAGGCTTATCTACATATTGTATCAAGAAACCTTCCTGAACACACCTAACAAACTCTAAACCCCTTGCTCTAGGGACATGCTAATCAATATTTTGGAAATTAAAATCTCCCACCATGACAACCCTGTTATTATTACACCTTTCCAGAATCTTTCTCCCCATCTGTTCCTCAAAGTCCCTGTTAATATTGGGTGGTCTATACAAAAGACCCAGCAGAGTTATTGACCCCTTCCTGTTCCTAACTTCCACCCACAGAGACTCTGTAGACAATCCCTCCATGACTTCCTCCTTTTCTGCAGCCGTGACACTATCTCTGATCAGCAGTGCCACAGAGAACGGTGCAAAAAGGAAAAAAATCCAGAGAGTCACAGTTCTGTGGGCAAAAATGGCTTGTTAATGAGAGAGGTCAGAAGAGAATGTCCAGCCCATTCAAGCTAACAGGAAAGCAACAGTAACTCAAATAACCATGTGTTACAACAGTGGTGTCCAGAAGAGCATCTTTGAAGAGGATGGGCTACAACAGCCGAAGTGCACAGACAAACACTCAGTGGCCATTTTATTAGTTACATGAGGTACCTAATAAAGTAGCTACTGAGTGTAGAAAGGGTTAATCCAAACAAGTTCTTTTTCTCCCCACTGAGGTTAGGTGACACTAGAGCTAGAGGTCATAGATTAAGTGTGAAAGGTAAAATTTTTAAGGAGAACTTCACTCAGAGGGTGGTGCGAGTGCAGATGTGGATTTCATTGCAGCACTTGAGAAGTTTGGATAGGTACATGGATGGGGAGGGGTATGCTGGTCTACAGTCCAAGTACGTGTTGATGGGACTAGGCAGATTAATAGTTTGACATCGACAAGATGGGCTGAAAGGCCTGTTTCTGTGCTGTGGTGTTCCATGACTCTATGTACTGAAGTGCAATGGGAAAACATTTGCTTGCATGTCATCCAGACATATCATCACATGCATAATTACATCAGGGTAGTAAAGGAAAGACAGAATGCAGTGTATAGTGTTACAGTTACAGAGAAAGTGCAGTGCAGGTACACAAAGTGAAAGGGTCATTGTGAGCTAGCTTAGGAAATCAAAAGTTCACCTTTTAGTGTAAGAGGGGTTCATTCAAGATGCTGATAACACTGGTATAGGAGTCAACTTTGAGCCTGAGTGTGTGTGCTCCCAAGTCTTGTATCGCTTGTGCTTTTAGCTTTATGATCAGTATCAGGCAGCACTTTCCCCATTGATGTTTTTAACTGGGATCATCCAATATCCAACCCTCTGTGTTTAACTAGGTCACACTGACTGAAGTTATACCACCATCCCAGGTTACGACAATGAGCAGCTGCAGCTTCACTGTATTATGGACTAAGCAGCAGCTGACAGGAAATGGTGGGACAAGGAAGCCCACCACTGCACAAACAGACAGAAGATTTATTTTACTGTGGGGGATGCATGGGCAGTAGTGGCTTGGCAGCTTGCCAGTAAGATGCTTTCACCAAGAATCATTTAGCACTCAGAATGCATACAGCAAAAATATCCAAGTGACAGAAGGTGGATCATTGGATGGACTGGACTTCAGAATCTGTCCCCAACCTCTCAAACATCAGACAAGGACCTTCTTAATGTCAATGGAAAGGCAAGATTGCTCTAGTCTTTCAGTAATCATAAAGCAACATAGATGACTGTAAGTTGAAAGAGGTTCTACAATAGTTGGCTAAATAGTGTAAAACTACATTCAAAGTTCAAAGTAAATTTACTACCAAAGTGTGTCTGTTAGCATATACTACACTGAAATTCATTTTCTTGCAGGCATCTACAGGAAAAAAAGACACACAATTAAATTATATGAAAAAGCTATACATAAACAATGTGCAAAAGAAGAAAAACTATGCTAACGGAGATGGGAGTAGACTCTCACATGGTGGATTGGATAGTGGACTACTTGACAGATAGACCTCAGTATGTGCAGTTGGGAGACTGTAGGTCTGACACGGTGGTCAGCAGCACAGGAGCGCCGCAGGGAACCGTACTCTCTCCGGTCCTGTTCACCCTGTACACATCAGACTTCCAATATAACTCGGAGTCCTGCCATGTGCAGAAGTTCGCTGATGACACGGCCATAGTGGGGTGTGTCAGGAATGGACAGGAGGAGGAGTATAGGAAACTGATACAGGACTTTGTGATATGGTGCAACTCAAACTACCTGCGTCTCAATATCACCAAGACCAAGGAGATGGTGGTGGACTTTAGGAGATCTAGGCCTCATATGGAGCCAGTGATCATTAATGGAGAATGTGTGGAGCAGGTTAAGACCTACAAGTATCTGGGAGTACAGTTAGACGAGAAGCTAGACTGGACTGCCAACACAGATGCCTTGTGCAGGAAGGCACAGAGTCGACTGTACTTCCTTAGAAGGTTGGCGTCATTCAATGTCTGTAGTGAGATGCTGAAGATGTTCTATAGGTCAGTTGTGGAGAGCGCCCTCTTCTTTGTGGTGGCATGTTGGGGAGGAAGCATTAAGAAGAGGGACGCCTCTCGTCTTAATAAGCTGGTAAGGAAGGTGGGCTCTGTCGTGGGCAAAGTACTGGAGAGTTTAACATCGGTAGCTGAGCGAAGGGCGCTGAGTAGGCTATGGTCAATTATGGAAAACTCTGAACATCCTCTACATAGCACCATCCAGAGACAGAGAAGCAGTTTCAGTGACAGGTTACTATCGATGCAATGCTCCTCAGACAGGATGAAGAGGTCAATACTCCCCAATGCCATTAGGCTTTACAATTCAACCGCCAGGACTTAAGAACTTTTTAAAAGCTATTATTAATGCTTTTTGAGATAGTGATTTAGATGCATATCATATTTTTTTTCATGAGTTAAGTATTGTATGTAATTAGTTTTGCTACAACAAGTGTATGGGACATTGGAAAAAAAGTTGAATTTCCCCATGGGGATGAATAAAGTATCTATCTATCTATCTATCTATCTAATAAAAAATTACTGAGCACCCAAGTTCTAAAGAGTCCTTGGAAGTGAGTCTGCATGTCTTAGAATTATGGTAATCAGAGTCATGGTAAATGAAGTTATCCACACCAGTCCAGGAGCTGATTGTTCTAAGGTATTAACTCCTCCTGAACCTGGTGGTGTGGGACCAATGGCTTCTGTAGCTCCTGCTTAATGACAGTAGTGAGAAGAGGGCATAGCCTAGATGGTGGGGTCCTTTGATGATGGATGCTTTTTCATTGTGCCAGTGTTCCACGTAAATGTGCTCTGGTGGGGAGGGCTGCATCCATCACTTTCTGTAGCCTTTTACACTCCTAGGCGTGTGATTGTTCTGGCTGTATGTTCTTAACCATTAAAACATAACCTATTTTAATTATCTCTCCTCTTGGAGGGCTCAATGCTGGCAGATGTTCTTCATTAGTAAACAATTAAAGTCCTAATTGTAATTGAAAAACATGAGTTTTAAGTTAATGATAGAAAATTGAGGAAAGAAAAAATATCACTTTTAAGTTACTCATCCTCAGGGGTAAATGTTATAAAAACATTACAGCTAAACTACCATCAATGTTGTTAAAGGTACTGTGGAAAGTAAAAATACAATTCACAAAGCAACAAGAAAAACCTACATTCAGCTGAACCTTAGTGGCATATTCTGTAGTTTAAATTCTTCCATTAAAACTAGGCAACCCTTACCTTACTGAACCTATGATGTCAAATGGAAATTCTTCCTAGTAAACTACAGTTATATCTTCATTATCCAACATGGTTCATCCTATCCATAAACCATAGACTACAGGAGTAGAGTTTGGCACATCAAATCTGCTCCATCATTCAAACATGGCTGTTTTTATTCCAATTCTATTCTCCAACCTTCTATCCATAGCTCTTTACTCCTTTATTAATTAAGAACTAATCAATCTTTATTTTGAGACATTGTTGAATAGAGAGACATTGTTGCAAAATGGGAGCCATTTGAAATGAACAAGTCTAGACAAGCCAATAAACAGAAGGAAGATGTAAGAGGAGTGGCCAATGTTGGAGTGGGCCTGTGTTAGAGTGGTAAGCTTTGGCTCAACAGACTTGGGCAAACACAGGCTAAGGTTCTAAGTTCCTCTGAATTTTTTTTTCTATTAGTGCACTGGAAGTGGGTCCAGATTTAGTGGTATGTTCTTTGTGTGAGGTATAGGAAATCTCAGAGACATCCAGTTTACCCGTTAACTACATCTGTATGAAGCACACAGAGCTGCAGCTCCTTAGAGACCGTGTTAAGGAACTGGAGTTGCAGCTGGATGATCTTTGGCTCATAGGGGAGAATAAGGAGATGGTAGTTAGGAGCTACAGGGAGATGGTCATCCCTAAGTTGCAGGAGGCAGGTACCTGGGTGACTGTCAGGAGAGGGAAAAGGAATAGGCAACCAATGTTGAACACTTCTGTGGCTGTTCACCTCAATAATAAAACCACTTTGGATACTGTTTTGGGGAAGCAACCTACCAGGGGAAAGTCCTGGCACTGAAAGGTCTCTGGCACTGAATCTGGCTATGTGGCTTAGAAGTGAAGGGGGAAAAGAGGAGTGCAGCAGTGATAAGGGATTCCATAGTTAGAACAACAGACCGAATTGAAAAAGGTACCCAGGCACACCTTGCCTCCAAGGTGCCAAATTCATGGATGACTTGGATCAGGTGCACAGTATTCTAAAGGGGGAGTGTGAGCAGCTGGAAGTTGTGGTTCATATCTGTACTATTGACACAGGTAGAAAAAGAGTGCAAGTCCTGAAGAGAGACTACAGGGAGTTAGAAAGCTGAAAATCAGGACCACCTGGGTAGTAATCTCTGGGTTGCTGCCCACGCCACACCTGTACAAAAAGGACGGGTTACACCTGAACCAGAGGGGTATCAATATCCTTGCAGGCAGGTTTGCTAGAACTGTTGGGGAAGGCTTAAATTAATTTGGCAGGGGAATAGGAACTGGAGTGATAGGGCTGAGAAAATGCAGCACTTGATATAAAAGTCGATGCAGTGTGTAATGAGACTGTGAGGAAGGACATGCAGATGATAGGGCAAAATTGCAGTCAGTGGGAGGATTTGAACTGTAACATAGGGAGCAAAATCAAAAAGGGTGATGAATATAGAACTGAAGGTGTAAAATTTGAATGCACACAGCATAGAGAATAAGATAGATGATCTTGTAGCACAGTTAGAGATTGGCAAGTTAAAATGTGGGCATTACTGAGTTGTGGCTGAAAGAAGATGATAGTTGGAAGCTCAACAGCCAAGGACACACATTGTATTGAAAGGACAGGCAATTAGGCAGAGGAGGTGGGGTGGTTCTGTTGGGAAAAAAAATCAAATCCTGAGAAAGAGGGGACATGGGATCATCAAATGTGGAATCCTTGTGGGAAAAGTTAATAAACTGCAAAGGTAAAATAGATCCTGATGGGAGTTATATTCAGGCCTCTAAATAGTGGCAAGGATATGGGCTACAAATTACAATGGGGGCAAGGAAAAAGGCAATGTTATGATAATCATGGGGGATTTCATATGTAGGTAGATTGGGAAAATAAGTTTGGTGCTGAATCCCAAGAGCAGGAACTTTTAGAATGGCTATCAGATGGCTTTTCAGAGCAGCTTGTGGTTGAGCAAACTCAGGGAAAGGTAATTCTGGATTGGCATTGTGGTCGGCCAGAAATTGTGGGCCAAAGGGCCTATTCCTGTGTTGCTATATTGCAAATGTACTAAGTTATTAATGTCATCAGATGAACATGAAAGGATTATGATTTTGAGGAAGTTCAAATAGGAGGCACGGTTGGTGTTGGAGAAACATAATGGCATGAACACAACACTAAAGGAACTAAATTCCAGCAAAGGTATTAAATTTGGCCTTATTACAGTTTCCATAGAATTTGTGGAAAGGCACAAATACACTGGGAATAACAAGTCTGAGAGTGATTACTTTCCAAAGCAACAGTTCAATTAGCTTCCTCCAAAAACTCTGTAAACTGCTGAAACTAAGCCAAGCCACACACAGGACGTGGGGATGAAATTACAAGTTTATGGTCTGACAGAATTGTTTTTGCTTGCGTGATGTTTCCACAGTGGAGCCAGGAGGTGGTTTTGCAGAACATAAGAAGATCACTGCAAGACTTCTACTCAGACCCAGAAGGACATTCCATTGCTTCACCCCCCTTCAAGAGCCCCACTATTGATCTTTGACAGTACTGGGTGTAAAATACCGAGTTGTTAACACTGCAGGTACTTCCAAAGAACCCCTGAAGACCAGCGATTATTTCATGAAATGCATGCTTAACTCACTCCCATACCCTAAGCTCATATGTGCACTGCAGGGAGCCATCAAGTCCATGCTCTCTATTTGTAGAGCAATAAAATCAATCCTGTGCCCCACACGCAGGCTCCTGAACCCACAGCCCCTGTAGATCATCCAATTTCCTTTTCAAATTAGCGGTACCCTGCACTTTATCACCCTGCGAATATGACAGTAAGACATAAAACGTGAGAGCAGAACTAGGCCATTTTCCCACTGAGTCGCTCCACCATCCCATCACTGATGATCTATTATACCATTCAACCCCATCCCCATACTTCATCCTCGTAACCTTTGATGCTCTTATTAATCAAGAACATATCATCGTCCACTTAAATGTACACAATGACATGGCCTCTACAGTTGTCTGTGACAATGAATTCCACAGATTCACTGCTGAGTAGTTAAAACAACTCCTTCTCAGCTCTGTTCAAAAGGGGTCTCCTTTTATTCTGAGTTTGTGCATTCTGGTCCTAGACTCCCCACTATTGGAAATATCCTCTCCATGTCCACTCTATTCAGGCCTTTCAATTTTAGATAGGTTTTGATGAGATGTCCTCCCATTCTTCTGAACTCTAGCGAGTCAAGGCCCAGAGCCATCAAATGCTCCTCATACATTGACCCTTTCTTTCTCAGGATGATTGATGTGAACATCCTCTGGACCCTTTACTAAGCCAGCGCATCCTTTCTTAGATAAGGGGCCCAAATTGACTCATAATTCTCCATGTGCAGGCTGACCAAAGCCTTGCAAAGCCTTGTGTTCTAAATCATTACCACTCACTATCATAGTAATACAATTCTGAAGTCTCGTTTTTGTCCAAAACATTAAATCCTGCGTGCCTTTAGTCCTTGTACCAGCAGCCAATAAAACAGTTCTGTTTTGTCTGACTTCCCTAAAACTCGTACATCACATTCAAAACTTCTCTCAATCTCATTAGTTTCAGAATCAGGTTTAATGTCACTAACATATGTGTTTTGAGACAAAACATTGTTTTGGGGCAGTGGTACAGTATAATACATTATAAATACTATAAATTATAACAAGAAATATATGTAAAATATTATCTCATTCCTATCACCATCAGAGATTGTGCCAACAACAGCGGTGTTATCCGAAAATTTATATATGGTGTTTCTGCTCTACATAGCCACACCGTTGTGGGTGTACAGAGAACAGAGTATGGACATTAGAACCAGAATCAGATTTAATTTCACCGGCATAGATTGTGAAATCTATTGTTTCACAGCAACACAACAGTACATTGCAATGCATAGTAATACAATTGCAATAAATAAAAATATATATACACATACACACACACACGCACTTATATTGAGAAATCTGATGATTATTCTTTCAATGTTGATAAAACTGGGCTAAGCAACGCTACACAACTTGAGTTTCTCAAACTTTACTAAGTATTTTAAAAATAAATCACGAATCATTTATTCAGGCCTCTGATCGATTAACCATGTCATAACTGTACCTCTTGTATTTTTACACTAGATTCACTCAGAAGTCACGATACAGACACATGACCAACCAAAGGATGAGATGAGAGATGAATGATGAAAGGAAGCCTGGAGCAAGATTTGGATAACCACTGGAAAATGGACAAATGCTTTCATTTGGGCAACAAAGTTCCCTGAATAGATAGAGGGCTGTGAAAATATTAGAGTCCCATTTGTAATTAATTTAGTTTCTGCTCATGAGGCATTGTCAGGAATTTAAGTTAAGATCATAAGACCATCAGATATACGAGCAGAATTACACCATTTGGCCTATCAAACATGCTGTCCTATTCCATCATGGCTGACTTATTATTCCTTTTAACCCCATTCTCCTGCCTTCTCTCTGTAACCCTTGATGTCGTAACTAATCGTGAACCTATCAACCTTTGCCTTAAATACACCAAATGACTTGGCCTTCATAGCCATCTATGGCAATGAATTTTATAGATTCATCACCCTCTGAAGAAATTCCTCTTCATCTCTACTGTATTAGGACGTCTCTTTAGGGACTGAGAGGGATACCAAATCAGCCATGATGGAATGGCGGAGCAGACTTCAAGTGCTGAATGTCCTATGTATGCTCCCATGTCTTGTGGTCTTATATTTACAAGAACATACAAAATGGAATGCACAAAGTAAATGAAAATTAGTCACTAAAGCATTCTGATTTCATAAATAATTCCTGCCTAGAGATCAACAATTTTCATTTGATGAAAACTACTTCAATAAAATCACTTTTAGAACTTATGGAAGAGTAATTGCTTTTTAGAAACAAACATTGCAAAAACAGGCCCTTCAAGCCCACCTTATCCATGCTAAACATGAAGCTCACCTATGCTAATGCCATTTGCCCGTATGCCTCTGTGTCTCTTCTATCCAAGTACTCATCCACATTCTTTTTAGGTGTCGTCATTGTATCTGCCTCCACTGTCTCCTCTGGCAACTTGGACTTGATATTCATTTCCATCTGTGTGAAAAACTTTAAATTACACAGATCTCCTTTAAATTTCACACCTCTCACCTTAAACCCGTGCGCTGTAGATTGAAACGACCCTGCCCTGGGAATGATTCTGACTACCTCTGCTCATTCGATTTTATAACCTTCTATTAAGTTACTTCTGAGGCTCCTATTTTTAAATTAAAACAAGATCTAGAAATCTGGTCTGAAGCTGACTTGATGGGCTGCTCCTATGTTTTACAGTCTAAATTCTACCACAGGAGTTGAAAGACCAAAATTTCATATTAAAAACATCAATACTACATGTTTGACATGTCTTTTTCATGGAGTCAAATATACAACAATCACGTTAGGGTTAGTTCATGCTCTGGAAATTAAACCAGGCATCAAATTTAGGTTATCATACACAAAATGCTGGAGGAACTCTGCAGGCCCAAAATGTTTCGAAGTGGATTTATTTCGAAGTATGCACACAGTAGACGAGCCCAAGATTCGCCTTACCACAGGCTGCCATAAAAGAAAGAAACACCAAAGAACCCATTTAAAGAAAAGCTCCATACAACAAAGATCACCAAAGACCCAGTGCGTGAAAAAAAGAACAAATCGTGAAAAAAGCAAAAAGCGAGTAAATAACACACTGAACATTAAACATCAAACTGAAGAGTCCCCCGAAAATTAGTTCACAGCCACGAGCTGCAGAGGCAATCAAATCTTGCAGCACAGGACATAAGACTCCTGCACCTTCCTCCGGCAGCAGCGAGAGGGAGATCTGTCAAACACAGGCAGATGGCATTGAACACCTAATCGTTTTCCACTCTACTCCTCCTTAATTTTCATTTTTCTTGATGCTCTAATCGGTGCTGAGCAATGGAGCCAACCTCTGGTTTGCTTTCTGCCATTAGAGATCAATGGAACGTGCAGGGGCAGCCACTCTCAACCTCACTGAATACCCCAGGAGATCGCAAAAACGCTAGATCATTTAGCTGGCTCAAAAATAAAGTCTTAAAATGGAAATTACATGCTGCAATCGATCACAGTTCAGAAGTATATTTAAATGAAGAGGAGAATCTAGTAGTTTTGTGAACTGTCTGCAGGATGCGGCCATTGGTCACAGGTGCCATCTTGCCAGAACCTCAGATGTTAACTGTTATTCCTCCCCAAAGATGCTGGCTGACCTGCTGAGTTCCTCTGACATTTTGTGTGTATTACTTGGATTTTCAGCCTCTGCAGAATCTCTTGTGTTTAGAAATCTATCAAACTGTGTTTTGAAGGAACTCATAACTCAACCTCCAGAACAATCCTTCATGGAGAAATAGGTAGGTTTACCCTTTTCCAAATGTTGTAATTGTATTTCTCATCAGTCAATGCTAATAGCCTATTTGCATCAAGTTAGTGTAGTCTGTAAGACTTTTATAAGTTTAGATGGGATCTCCTTTCATTCTTCTAACTACAGAGAAATATAATTCCAGTCTATTTAATCTCTCCTCCATTCAGAAAATCCACCAATCCTAGAGCAAATTTTCACTGTTCTCCCTTGATGGCAGGATTTAGGGATCAATCTGAGGTTATGAAACTATGGAAAGCATACTGTAATTATAGATGAGGTCAAATGAGAACCAGTCTTCAGGAAATAAAACCTGTACACAATTTTACTATTAATTTATACTTTGGGGTTGGTGAATCCAATCACAGTGTGTGTGACATTCTGATTCAGTCCTATTGTACCTAATGAACGTAGTGGAAGACAAATGTTCCTGCTATCTGCATGTTGATAAAGGTTTATCCCTGCACTTAATGCACAGTTCAGGAAAGAAAATTGTTTTTTCACTCAACTTTCTGACTAGTTGAGTTTTCATAACGCCACTCTTCAACACCAACAAAATGGATGTATTTTGCTTACATGAAGTTTGTACTTTGAGGCTTTTGGAACAGACACTAGTACGGAATGTTCTGCTAACTGGGATGTACTATCATTGTAAGGATATAATTCTGTAAATTAACCTGACTGTATTAAAAATATTAAAGTTCAGTCAGTGATTATAATAAGGTAGTTAATTGTTTAATCTTCGTGGTTAAGAGATCTTTGTGCTTATATCATAAAAATGGGATTTTCCTGGAAACTCTCTCTTCTGGAGGTTTTCTGTGTGACACAATTGCGGCTGGGGGTGTCGGAATTCAAAGTTCAATCCCAGTGTTCTTTGTAAGGAGTCTCTGTAAGTCTTCCCCATGGAATGCGAGGGTTTCTCTGGGTCCTCCAGTTTCCTTCCACAGTCTTAAGACACACTGGTTGGTAGGCTAATTGGTCATCGTAAATTGTCCCGTGATTAGACAGGGTTAAATTAGAGTTTTCTGGGTGATGCAGGTTAAAGGACCAGAAGGGCCTATTCTGCACTGTATCTCTGAATAAAATAAATAAATCATTTTCCCAGTTACACCTTCCGTGTGGCTCAGTTTTGGCAATATCAACTATATCCTTCTTTCAGTGAGGTCATCAGAATTGTAGACAATACTCCAGGTGTTCTCTCAACAAAGCCCTGCAAAATTACAGCAAGACTTTCTTGGTACTGTAATCAAATCCTCATAATTGCAGGTTTAGTATATAAACAGTCTTGCTGACTGCCCAGTTCATGGTATGTTGGCCTTCAGTGACACAGAGTATACAAGTACACCTAGATTCCCTTAAGCATCAATGCTATCCAATCTCACAACATTTACCACATAACTTGCTTTTCAGTTATGTTAGGTGACTTCAGATTTTTTTCTCAGATTTTATTCCACTTCCCACTCACACACTCGACTTGTCAACACCACTGAAGCACCTTTTCTTTTCCCTTCATTCTCAAAACATCTAAGTTAGTATCATCAGCAGACTTGAAACGATGACCCATTTATTTTAAACTGGCAATGTAATATTAATGATAACAGAAGAAATCCAATTACATCTCATTGGCTAAAAGGGCAGAGCACTGTACTATCTCATAAGTCCTTCCGATCAGACCCTGGAGAGAACATCAAATACATTGAACTATCATTGCTAAGTGAGTTCCAATGTCATTGGTTCCTTTATTCTTCGATGCTTCCTTAATAAGCACTGCAAGGAGGTAATTCCTGTTTCGCCAATTTGATGGACTACCTCAGAGATTGGAACATTTATGGAATCTGGGATTCCTGTCCAAGGGAATGGCTATTGAGTTAGAACCAATTCCAAAAATGCATGCATTGATATGCAAAACCATTAAACTATCTAAATCTAAACAATACGACTTAAAGAGGACAAAAAATTCAGTAAGACCGTAAGACATAGGAGCAGAATTAGGCCATTCAGCCCATTGAGTCTGCTCCACCATTCCATCATGGCTGATCACAGATCCCACTCAAGCCCATATACCTGCCTTCTCACCACGTCCTTCAATGCCCCGACCAATTAGGAAACTATCAATTTCCACCTTAAATATACCCATGGACTTGGCTTCTACCATAGTCTGTAGCAGAGCACTCTCTGGCTAAAAACTTCCTCCTTACCTCTTCTAAAAGGTCACCCCTCAATTTTAAGGCCGTGCCCTCTAGTTCTGGATACCCCCACCTTAGGAAACATTCTCTCCACATCCAGCCTATCTAGTTCTTCCAATATTTGGTAGGTTTCGATAAGATTCCCCTCATTCTTCTAAATTCCAGTGAGTACTGGCCAAAAACTACCAAACACTCCTCATATGTTAACTCACTTCATTCCCGGAATCATCCTCATGAACCTCCTCTGAACTCTTTCCAATGTCAACACATCCTTTCAGGGATAAGAGGCTCAAAACTGTTGTCAATACTCCAAGTGCCGCCTGACTAGTGTCTTATAAAGGCTCAGCATTATCTCCTTGCTTTTATATTCTATTCAAATTGAAATAAATGGCACAGACTTGACCTGTAATTTAACTTTCTGGGAGTCTTGTGCGAGGACTCCTAAGTCCCTCTGCGCCTCTGATGTTTGAACCTTCTCCCATTTGGATAACAGTCCACACTACTGTTCCTTTTACCAAAATGCATTATCATTATATTACCCAACACTGTATTCCATCTGCTACTTTTTTGCCCATTTTTCCAATTTGTCTAAATCCTGCTGCAATCACATTGCTTCCTCAGCACAATATATCCATCTATCCATCTTCATATCATCTGCAAACTTTGCCACAAAGCAATCAATTCCATTATCCAAATCATTGACAAACAATGTGAAAAGTAGCGGTCCCAATAGTGACCACCTAAGGAACACCACTAGTCATTGACAGCCAACCAGAAAAGGCCCCCTTTATTCCCATTCACTTTCTCCTGGCTGTCAGCCATTCCTCTTTCCTGTAATGCCATAGGATTTCATCTTGTTAAGCAGCCTCAAGTGCGGCGCCTTATCAACTGCCTTCTGAAAATCCCAAGTAAATGACATCCACCGCCTCTCCTTTGTCCACCCTGCCTGTTAGTTCCTCGAAGGACCCTAACAGATTTGTCAGATAAGATTTTCCTTGACAGAAACCATGCTGACTTTGACTTATTTAATCATTAGTCTCCAAGTACCCCAAAACCTCATTCTTAATAATAGACTCCAACACTTTCCCAACCGCTAAGGTTAGGCTAACTGGCCTATAATTTCCTTTCTTTTACCTTCCTCCCTTTGTAAGGAGTGGAGTGACATTTTCAATCTTCCAGTCCTCCAGGGCCATGCCAGAATCAAGTGATTCTTTAAAGATCATGACCAATGCATCCATTATCTCTGCAACAACCTCTCTCAGGACTCTGGGATGTAGTCCATTTGGCTCAGGTGACTTATACACCTTAAGACTTTTCAGTTTCCCTAGCACTTTTTACTTTGTAATAGCAATGACACTTACTCCGTGCTTCCTGACACTCACAGACCTCTGGCACACTGCTAGGGTCTTCCACAATGAAGACTGATACAAAGTGCCTATTAAGTTCATCTGCCATTTCTTTGTCCCCCATTACTACCGCATCAACATCATTTCCAGTAGTGCAATATCAACTCTCACCTTCCTTTTACTCTTTCAATAAATGAAAAATCTTTTGGTATCCTGCTTTATATTGTTGGCTAGTTTGCCCTCATATTTAATCTTTTCCCTTCTTTAAGCTTTTTTAGTTGCCTTTTGTTGGATTTTTAAAGCTTCCCAATCAGCCATGTTCCCACTCACTTCTGCTACCTTATATACCCTTTCCTTGGCTTTTATGCAATCCTTAACTTCCCTTGTCAGCCACGGTTGCCTAACCCTGCTATTTGAGAATAACTTAATCAGTGGGACATATCTATCCTGCACCTAGTGAACTATTGCCAGAAACTTCAGCCATATCTACTCTGCCATCATCCCTGCCAGCATCCTCCTCCAATCCACCTGGGCAAGCTTCTCTCTCATGCCTCTGTAATTCCCTTTACTCCATTGCAATACTGATACATGTGACTTATGCTTTTCCCTCTCAAATTACAGTATGAATTCAATCATATTATGGTCACTGTCTCCTAAGAGTGCCTTTACATTAAGCTTCCTAGGATAAGATTGAGGTTACTACACAACACCAATCTAAGATAGCCTTTCTCCGAGTAGGCTCAGCACAAACTGCTCTAAAAAGCCATCTCTTAGGCATGCAACAAATTCTCTCTCTTGCAAACCGACACCAACCTGATTTTCCCATTGCCTTCGCATATTGAAGTCCCCCATTACAATTGTGTCACTACCCTTATTACATGCTTTTTCCAGCACCCTTTGGAATCTCAACCCCACATCTTGGCTACAATTTGGAGGCTTATATATAATACCCATCATGTTGTTTTTACCCCTGTAGTTTCTTAATTCCACCCACAAAGATACAACATTTTGTCACCTCTTTCTAAACCTCTTATCAACAGAGTCATACCACCGCCTATGCCTTCCTGCCTGTCCTTTTGATACAAAGTTTATCCTTTGATGTTAAACTCCCAACTATGGCCTTCTTTCAGCCATGACTCAGTGATGCCCATAACATCTGTAATTGTGCCTTGAGCTTGTCTACCTTATTCAGAATGCTCTGTGCATCTAAATGCAGCACCTTCAGTCCTGCATTCTTCACCCTTTTAAATTTTGCTTCTGTGGTACAATTTAACTCTTTGGTCTGCATTTGTATCTAATCATTGGCTTGTCTTTCGTTACATTCATATTATATCCATAATCTACTCGTTAACCTACTGGCTCATCCTCAGCTGTATCATACTGGTTCCCATCACCCTGCCATATTAGTTTACTCCACTCCCTACAGCTCTAGTAAACCTGCCCGCAAGAATATTTGTCCCCCTTGGATTCAAGGGCAACCCGTCCCTTTCGTACAGATCACACCTGTCCCACAAGAGATTCCAATGATTCAGAAATCTGAATCCCTGCCTCCTACTCCAATTCTTCAGCCACCTCATTCTCTTCTTGTCCTCACTGTTGCGTGCCATGCCCGAGATTACTACACTTGAGGACCTGCTTCTCAGCTTCCTTCCTAACCCTCTGTATTCTTTTTTGTGGATATTATGAACACGTTCAGAAACATCGTGGACCCTGACACCTAGGAGGCAGCTACAATCTACGTTTCATTATCGTGTCCACAAAATCGCCTGTTCCCCTGACTACAGAGTCCCCTGTTATTGGTGGCATCCTCTTCAATTCCCTACCCTCTGAGCTACAGGGCCAAACTCAGTGCCAGAGGCACGGCCACTGTTTCTTCTCCCAAGTAGTTCATCGTGCCGGACATTACTTATTGTTGAGGGGGGCGGCTACTGGGGTGATCTCCACTATCTGAAGTTCTCTCTTTCCTCTCCCGACAGTCACCCATTTATCTGTCTCCCACAGCCTTGGGGTGACTGCCTCCCTGTAACTCCTGTCTATCATTGCTTCACTTCTCCTAACAAGCCGAAGGTCATCGAGCTGCAGTTCCAGTTCCCTAACACGGTCTCTAAGGAGCTGCATCTTGATGCAGCTGGTGCAATTGTGGCCATTGCTGAGGCTGGAGTCTCCTGGAAATCCTACATCTGACACTCAGAGCACAACACTGGCTCTGTAGAAACACCCACTATTCTCTCTAGAGCTAAATAGGAAATAAGGAATGAACTTACAAACTTGGGAAATAAGGAACTAACAAACGTCTCAACTCATCTAGTCCATGCCAGGAGCATTTACGTTCCATTTCAGCCTCCTCCTGTGTTTAGAAACACAGAAAACCTACAGCACAATACAGGCCTTTCGGCCGACAAAGCTGTACCGAACATGCCCTTACCAGAGAAATTACCTAGGGTTACCCATAGCCCTCTATTTTTGTGAGCTCCATGTACCTATCCAGGAGTCTCTTAAAACACTCCATCCTATCCGCCTCCACCACCATTGCTATCAGCCCATTCCATGCACTCACCACTCACTGCGTAAAAAAAACTTACCCCTGACATCTCCTCTGTACCTGCTTCCAAGCACCTTAAAACTGTGCACTCTCATGCTAGCCATTTCAGCCCTGAGAAAAAGCCTTTAACTATCCACACGATCAATACCTCTCATTATCTTATACACCTCTATCAGGTCACCTCTCATCCTCTGTCGCTCTAAGGGAAAAAGGCCGAGTTCGCTCAACCCATTCTCATAAGGCATGCTCACCAAGCCAGGCAACATCCTTGTAAATCTCCTCTGCACCCTTTCTATTGTTTCTACATCCTTCCTGTAGTGAGGCGACCAGAACTGAGCACAGTACTCCAAGTGGGGTCTGATCAGGGTCCTACATAGCTGCAACATTACCTCTCAGCTCCTAAACTCAATCCCATGACTGATGAAGGCCAATGCACTGTAAGCTTTCTAAACCACAGAGTCAACTTGTGCAGCAGCTTTGAGTGTCCTATGGACTCGGACCTCAAGATCCCCCTCATCCTCTACACTGCTAAGAGTCTTACCAGTAATTCTATATTCTGCCATCATATTTGACCTACCAAAATGAACCACCTCACACTTACCTGGGTTGAACTCCATCTGCCACTTCTCAGCCCAGTTTTGCATCCTATCAATGTCCCGTTGTAATCTCTGACAGCCCTCCACACTATCCAAAACACCTCCAACCTTTGTTTCATCAGCAAGTTTACTAACCTATCCCTCCACACTATCCACAACACCTCCAACCTTTTTGTCATCAGCAAATTTACTAACCCATCCCTCCACTTCCTCATCCAGGTCATTTATAAAAATCACAAAGAGTAGGGGTCCCAGAACAGATCCCTGAGGCACTCCACTGGTGACCGACCTCCATGCAGTATATGACCCGTCTGTAACCACTCTTTGTCTTCTGTGGGCAAGCCAGTTCTGGATCTACAAAGCAACGTCCTCTTGGATCCCATGCCTCCTTACTTTCTCAATAAGCCTTGCATGGGGTACCTTGTCAAATGCCTTGCTGAAATCCATATACACTACACCTACTGCTCTACCTTCATCAATATGTTTAGTCACATCCTCAAAAAATTCAATCCGGCTCGTGAGGCACGACCTGCCTTTCACAAAGTCATGCTGACTATTCCTAATGTATTATGCCTCTCCAAATGTTCATAAATCCTGCCTCTCAAGATCTTCTCCATCAACTTACCAACCACTGAAGTAAGACTCACTGGTCCATATTTTCCTGGGCTATCTCTACTCCCTTTCTTGATTAATGGAACAATATCCGCAACCCTTCAATCCTCCGGAACCTCTCTCATCCCCATTGATGATGCAAAGATCATCGCCAGAGACTCAGCCTTCTCCTCCCTCGCCTCTCACCGTAGCCTGGGGTACTTCTCGTCCAGTTCCAGTGACTTATCCAACTTGATGCTTTCCAAATGCTCTAGCACATCCTCTTTCTTAACATCTACATGCTCAAGCTTTTCAGACCGCTGTAAGTCATCCCTACAATTGCCAAGATCCTTTTCCGTAGTGAATACTGAAGCAAAATACACATTAAGTACCTCTGCTATCTCCTCCAGTTCCATACACACTTTTCCACTGTTACATTTTATTGGTCATATTCTCTCACATTTTGTCCTCTTACTCTTCACATACTTGCAGAATGCCTTGGGGTTTTCCTTAATCTTGTCTGCCAAGGCCTTCTCATGGCCCCTTCTGGCCCTCCTAATTTTATTTTTAAGCTCCTTCCTGCTAGCCTTATAATCTTCTGGACCTCTATCATTACCTAGTTTTTTGAACATTTCATATGCTCTTCTTCCCTTCCTGACTAGATTTACACCAGCCTTTGTGCACCATGGTTGCTGTGTCCTACCATCCCTTCCCTGTCTCATTGGAATGTACCTATGCAGAACTCCATGCAAATATCCCCAGAACATTTGCCACATTTCATCTGTACATTTCCCTGAGAACATCTGTTCCTAATTTATGCTTTCAAGTTCCTGCCTCATATTTCAAGTCGTCAACTTTTATTGTCATTTCGACCATAACTGCTGGTACAGTGCATAGTAAAAATGAGACAACTCTGTCACAATGGTCACCTCTATCTATGTCCTTGGTAGGTCGTATTAATGTTGTTAAAATGTATGTTCTCCCTAAATTTTTATATTTATTTCAATCAATCCCAATTTTTATTCCTAAAACCTTTGATTCCTTAGACTCTATTATTTTGTCATATCTGTGGAAGAATAAGCGTTCTAGAATTAATAAAGTTTATCTTCAAAAATCTAAAAAAGAGGGTGGCATGGCCTTACCTAACTTTCGTTTATATTATTGGGCAGCTAACATATGTTGTACTACCTTTAGGTCTTTTTTTCATAGCCAACCTGAGTGCCCTAATTGGGTGGCAATGGAGTTGAGTTCCATTAAAGATTTTTCTATTTCTGCACTTCTTGGCTCTGTACTCCCTACTAGTTTGTCTAGACTAATTGTTAATCCTCTTGTTAGACACACTTTGCGAATATGGGCTCAGTTTAGGAAATGTTATGATTTTTATGGTTTTTCCCTTTCTAGTCCTATCTTACATAATCACCTTTTTTTACCTACTATGTATAATTCAACATTCTATGATTGGTATAGGAAGGGCATTAGACATTTTGAAGATCTCTTTATCGATAATCGCTTTGCATCTTTTCAACAGCTCTCTGCTAAGTTCAATCTGCCTAATGCCCATTTTTTTAGATATCTCCAAATTAGACACTTTATCCCTGAAATGCCCAAGAAAAATGTTATGGATTTATTTCTTTCTATTAATCCACTGGGTAAAGGTTTAATATCATTTATTCGTGATAAATTAGCATTCTTACGGCGTGCCCCTGTGGATAAAATTAGAATGGCTTGGGAGCATGATTTAAATATCTCTTTATCTGATGAGATTTGGGACTCGATTCTCAAATCGGTTAATTCAACCTCTCTTTGTGCTTGCCATTGCCTTTTACAGTTTAAAATTGTTCATAGAGCCCATATGTCTAAATTTAAATTATCTCGATTTTACCCTAATATTAGTCCTCTTTGTGATAAATGCAAAAGGGGCGAGGCTTCTCTTATTCATATGTATTGGTCCTGTCCTGGCTTAGAGAAATTTTGGAAAGATGTTTTTATAACTTTATCCTGTATTCTGAATCACCACTTAGAACCTAACCCTTTAACTGCTCTGTTTGGTTTTTTGGGTGAGACAGATATACGTTTGAGTTCGACTAAGTGTCGAATATTATCTTTTGCTTCTCTCCTGGCTAGACGTTTAATCCTCCTTAGATGGAGAGATGTTGCCCCGCCCACGCATGCTCAATGGCTTAATGATATTATGTCTTGTTTAGACCTTGAAAAAATTCATTATTCAATTCTTAATTCGGATATAAAGTTTCATAAGGTCTGGGGACCTTTTATTGAGTACTTTCATAACCTTCCTCTTAATTAAGGTTATTTTTTTCAGTCCCTTACTTTCAGCTCTTTTTTTTTGGTAGCAGGCATTATTATCTTCTGTTTTCAAGTGTATTTACAGTTTTGGGGGTTTGAATGTCCTGATTTATATTCTCTATATTGTGTTGTGGTTGGTCTGGAGTTTTTTTGCTGTGGGGCTTGGGGAGGATACTAACTTTACATGACTTCAATTTGGGTGCTTTCTCAATTATCTTTTTTGTATTATATTATTATTGTATGTTTATTTTTGCACTGTATTAATTTTTTTTATTTTGGTTTGGGGTTTTTTCTTATCTGTAGTGTTGTAGAAAATGCATTAAAAAACCAATAAAAAAAAAATGAGATGACATTTTTCAGGACCATGGTGTTACATGACACAGTACAAAAACTAGACTGAACTACGTAATAAAAAAAAATAGAGAAAGCTATACAAGACTACAGACCTACACTGGACTGCATAAAGTGCACAAAAACTGTACCGGCATTACAATAAATAATAAACAGGGCAGTAGGGCAAGGTGTCAGTCCAGGCTTCGGGTATTGAGGAGTCTGATAGCTTGGGGGAAGAAACTGTTATATAGTCTGGTCGTAAGAGCCCGAATGCTTTGGAGCCTTTTCCCAGACGGCAGGAGGGAGAAGAGATTGTATGACGGGTGCATGGGGTCCTTCATAATGCTGTTTCCTTTGTGAATGCAGCGTGTAGTGTAAATGTTTGTGATGGCAGGAAGAGAGACCCCGATGATCTTCTCAGCTGACCTCACTATCCACTGCAGGGTCTTGCGATCCGAGATGGTACAATTTCCGAACCAGGCAGTGATAGAGTTGCTCAGGACGCTCTCAATACAACCCCTGTAGAATGTGATGAGGATGTGGGGTGGGAGATGGACTTTCCTCAGCCTTCACAAAAAGTAGAGACGCTGCTGGGCATTCTTTGCTCTGGAGCTGGTGTTGAGGGACCAGGTGAGATTCTCCGATAGGTGAACACCAAGAAATTTGGTGCTCTTTACGATCTCTACCGAGGAGCCATCGATGTTCAGCAGGGAGTGGTCGCTCCGTGCCCTCCTGAAGTCAACAACCATCTCTTTTGTTTTGTACATATTAAGAGACAGGTTGTTGGCTCTGCACCAGTCCGTTAGCCGCTGCACCTCCTCTCTGTAAGCTGACTCGTCGTTCTTCCTGATGAGACCCACCACGGTGGTGTCATCGGCGAACTTGATGATATGGTTCGAGCTGTGTGTTGCAGCACAGTCGTGGGTCAGCAGAGTGAACAGCAGTGGACTGCGCACGCAACCCTGGGGAGCCCCCGTGCTCAGTGTGATGGTGTTGGAGATGCTGCTCCCAGTCCGGACTGACTGAGATCTCCCAGTCAGAAAGTCTAGGATCCAGTTGCAGAGGGAGGTGTTCAGGCCCAATAGGCTCAGCTTCCAATCAGTTTCTGAGGGATGATTGTGTTGAATGCTGAACTAAAGTCTATGAACAGCATCTGAACGTATGTGTCTTTTTTGTCCAGGTGGGTTAGGGCCAGGTGGAGGGTGGTGGCAATGGTGTCGTCTGTTGAGCGGTTGGGACAGTACGCAAACTGCAGGGGGTCCAGTGAGGGGGGCAGCAGGATCCTGATATGCCTCATGACGAGCCTCTTGAAACACTTCGTGATGATGGATGTAAGATGATGGATGGTAGTCATTTAGGCAGGACACTAAAGGCTTCTTCGGCACGGGGACAATGGTGGCGGCTTTGAAGCACGTTGGAATGGTGGCGCTGCTCAGGGAGATGCTGAAGATGTCAGTGAGAACATCTGCTAGCTGGTCTGCACATCCTCTGAGCACTCTACCAGGGATGTTGTCTGGTCCAGCAGCCTTGCATGGGTTGACCCTGAACAGACAGGGTTCTTCTCATGTCGGCCACAGAGAGACACAGCACCTGGTCATTCGCAGGAAGGGTGGACTTCCTCGCCACCCCCGTCATTTTCTGCCTCAAACTGGGCGTAGAAGTTACTCAGCGCATTTGGGAGGGAGGCATCACCCGCACAGTCAGGTGATGTTGTCCTGTATTTAGTGATGTCCTGGATGCCCTTCCACATGTGCCGTGCATTGCCACTGTCCTGGATTCGCTGGGCATGTGCACGCTTTGCCCCTCTGATGGCTCGGGGCAGTTTGGCCCTTGCTGTTGTTAGAGCTGCCTTGTCGCCTGCTCTGAAGGCAGAGTCGCAGGTCCTCAGCAGCGCACGCACCCCTGCGGTCATCCATGGCTTCTGGTTGGCACGTATAGTGATGGTCTTGGACAGAGTAACATCATCAATGCACTTGCTGATGTAGCTGGTCACTGATGCCGTGTACTCCTCTAAGCTGGTAGAGTCGCCATCGATTGCAGCCTCCCTGAACATGTGCCAGTCAGTGTGCTCAAAGCAGTGTTGAAGTGCAGAGATGGCTCCCGCTGGCCATGTTTTCACCTGCTTCTGAACTGGTCTGGAGCGCCTGGTGAGCGGTCTGTATGCTGGAATTGGCATAACAGAGATGTGGTCTGAGTAACCGAGGTGGGGGCGGGGCTCTGCCCGGTACGCGTCGGGGATGTTTGTGTAAACCAGGTCCAACATGTTCTCCCCCCTCGTTGCAAAGTCCACGTACTGATGGAATTTGGGGAGCACTGACTTAAGGTTCGCTTGGTTAAAATCACCGGCGACAATAAACAGACCATCAGGATGTGCGTTCTGCAGTTCGCTAATAGCCCCGTACAGTTCACAGAGCGCCTTCTTAGCATTGGCGCTGGGGGGAATGTAGACACCGAATATAAGAACAGAGGTGAATTCCTGTGGCAAATAAAATGGTCTGCATCTAACAGCCACAAACTCCACTAACGATGAGCAGTGTCTAGAAACCAGTACAGAGTTCTTACACCATTCCATGTTGACGTAGACACACAAGCCACCACCTCGAGTCTTACCAGAGACAGCTGCATCTCTGTCCGCACGAAATAAGGCTAGCCCGTCTAGCTGGATGGCAGCGTCCGAAATCCCATCAGTGAGCCATGTCTCTGTGAAGACATACGCAGAGCAAACTCTGTACTCCCGCCGAGTATTACGTTGGAGTTGGATGTAGTCCATTTTATTGTCCAGGGAGCGGACATTGCAGAGCAGAATGGACGGGAGAGCCGGCCGGCTAGGGTTTGCTTTTAGCTTGGCACGGACCACTGCCTGTTTGCCTTGCTTCTGCTTCCTCGCACATCACTTTCGAGGTCTCTATCTCCGGCTCCCAACATCAAGCAAGTCCGAGGATTGTAGGCCCGTTCCCCTCAGCAAGCCGACGTCGCGTAATTCAACCAGCAGATCTTTGTGGAGGTTTGTTTTTGGGCGATCTCTGTATTGTAGTAGTATCTGGCGATGGTAGTTAGCGGCTCTGTTATCCATGTGCCCTAATCGAAAATTGTGTATCAAACTTAAAATAGAAAATTAAATTAAAGTAACACCAGGTCTGAAATTCCCCATCTGCTCCTCGATGTCCCTGTTACTATTGGGTGGTCTATCAAAAGCACCCAGTAGAGTTATTGACCACTTCCTCTTCCTAATTTCCACCCACAGGGACTCTGTAGACAATCCCTCCATGTCTTCCTCCTTTTCTGCAGCTGTGACACTATCTCTGATCAACAGTGCCACACCCCCACCTCTTTTGCCTCCCTCCCTGTCCTTTCTGAAACATCTAAAGCCTGGCACTCAAAGTAACCATTCCTGCCCCCGAGCCATCTTAGTCTCTGTAACGGCCACAACATCATAGCTCCAAGTACTGACCCACGCTCTAAGCTCATCCACTTTATTCATACTTCTTGCATTAAAATAGACACATCTCATACCACTGGTCTGAGTGCATCCCTTCTCTATCACTTGCCTATCCTCCCTCTTGCACTATCTCCAAGCTTTTTCTATTTGTGAGCCAACTGCCTCTTCCTCCGTCTCTTCAGTTCGGTTCCCACCCCCCCACCCCCCCAACAATTCTAGTTTAAACTCTCCCCAATAGCCTTAGCAAACCTTCCCACCAGGATACTGCTGCCCCTGAGATTCAAGTGCACCCATCCTTATTATACAGGTCATTCCTGCCCCAAAAGGGGTCCCAATGATCAAGAATTCTGAATCCCCGACCCCTGCTTCAATTCCTCAGCCACACATTTATCCTCCACCTCATTCTATTCCTAGACTCACTGTCACGTGGCACAGGCAGTAATCCTAAGATGACTACCTTTGTGGTCTTGCTTCTCAACTTCCTTCCTAACTCCCTGTAGTCTGCTTTCAGGACCTCTTCCATTTTCCTGCCTATGTTGTTGGTACCAATATGTACCACAACCTCTGGCTGTTCTCCTTCCCTCTTCAGGATATCATGGACAAGATCAGAAACATCCCAGACCCTGGCACCTGGGAGGCAAACTACCATCCGTGCTTCTTTCCTGCATCCACAGAATCGCCTGTCTGATCCCCTAACTATGGAGTCCCCTATCACTGCTGCCATCCACTTCCTCAGTTAAAACTACCAGTTAGTCCACAATTCCAGAAGAGAGCTGTTGTGTGAAGACAGCAAAAGTCATAGGCACCCTGGTGTCCCTCTCCCTGGGTCAAAATATCTACTAGAGAGGGCGTGCATTTCAGACGAGGGAGTGCAAGTACAAAAACAGATGTGCAGGGCAGTTTTTGTTTTTTCACGCAGAGAGTGGTGCGTGTCTGGAATGTGCTCCTGGGGTGGTGGTGCAGGCAAATATGATAAAAATCATTTAAAAAGCTGTTTGAAAGGTACATGGATGTGCACAGACTGGAGAGAAATGGACATTTTGTAGACGGAAGAGATTAGTTCAGTAGGCATTTAATTACTAGCTTAATTTGTTTGACACGACATCTTGGGCCTGTTCTTGTGCTGTACCATTCTATGCTCTATTGCCTTCTCCCTCAAGTGTCACTCCAGAATCACATTAAATTCTGCAATTTTGTTTGCTTCAGCCATTCGCAGTGATAGCAGGTTTCATGTCCTCTTTGAATGATGAGGTTTCTTCTCAATTCCCGATTAGATTTCTTGGTGATTATCTGATATCGTATGTTAATCCTGACATATGGCAACATTTTCTTTGTATCCATTCTTTCAAAGCCCTTCAATGTTTAAAAATCCTTTATTAGTTACTCTGTTCTCTTTTCCCAATAGAAAAGGGATCCTTTCCTGAACATTTCCTGCAAATGTTCAGGAAAGGATCCTCAACATTTGTTTCTTGTTCCCTCTTCAATGCCTCAATAGCCTTTTATAAAATGACCTGCAGAACTGTTGAGGGAAAAGACATTTGAAGACCACAAGTCTGCCCCAGTAGACAAAACTTGGTCTACTGGGCAGCAGAAACCCCTCCTATACTCATGGCTAAGATGGCACTACCGAACATGTGCGACAGCTTTCTGGTAGTCAAAAGGTTAAGAAATCCGATTATAAACATCACTAAAAATACTTTTTCCGAGGTAAATTGTCTTAAATTATTACCGCAAGCAGTGACAGAGCGATTGATGGCAAGGCAAGTTCGGGGGATGAATCGATGCAGAAGGCATTCTGATGCTCATACAGCAAGCCTAGGAGCGAGGCTGGAACTCTCCGGGTGCCAAAAGAAGCCAGGGCCCAGGCAGAAGAGATTCAGTTCTGATGCTGGAACAAGCCGGGATACGAGGTTGGATCGTTCTGGGCGGTAAATGAAGCCAGGACTCAGGCAGAGAACTTCCACTGTTCATACAACTGGCCTGGGTGCAAGGTTGGATCACTCTGATTTGAAGAGCTTGACAGCAGCTTCCAGCTGGGTGACAAAATCAGGGTCTGGAGAGAGTTGCTTTGTAGCAGCATTGCCTCGGTCCTAGTGTGAGGTACAATGTGCTGTTTAGACAATTTGAACACCGGCCCAGATTAGAGGTAAGAACCAATATCATTCACTCTCCATGATGTTCACTCCTCTCTCCAGGGTGTAGAGCCTTTTGCTGTTCTATCATTGGGTTAATTTAAAAGCTGGTCCAAATAGACTGAGAAGACAGTGTGTCAGTTGGGATGAGAGTCAATTTCCCTCATTCTCTTCGATGGTCATTGCCTTGGTGCTGAGGATATGAGGACTGCCCCGGCTATTGCGTTCCATGCCCGCTAATATGATGAATTAATAAACGAGGCTTTGGGCCTACTCCATGCAGCTCCAGGGTTCAGATCTTAGGTCTCGGTTTTGGTTCAGAATGCTGTCGTTCGCTTCAATTGTTTGCACGAGTTATATATTTTTTCTTTCTCTCACATTTGAGTGCTGGTCTTTTATTTTTTTTATTTAACTGGGTCCTTTTGGATTTCTTGCTTTGTGGTTACTTGGAGCAAGCAAATTTCAAACTGTATAATTTATAAATACTTTGATAATAAATGTATTTGAAACTTGCATTATACACTTCAGCGGCATGAACTACTTACAGCAGATACTCAACATGGACATCCTTGGTAGGGTAGTGGTTAACGCGACACTATTACAGCTTGGGGTGTTGGACTTCAGAGTTTAATTTTGATGTCATCTGTAAGGAGTTTGTATGTCCTGAAATGTGCCGATTTTCTCCAGGTTGTCTGGTTTTCTTCCACAGTCCAAAGATGTACCCGCCAGGAGGCTAACTGGTCGTTGTAGATCATTCAGTGATTGGGCTAAGATTACATTGGGAGTTGCTGGGCAGCTCATTTCAAAGCATTGGATGGGTCTATTTCAAGCTGTATCTCAACAAATAAATAAATACAGTTGGCCCTCCTTTTCTGCGGGGGATTGGTTCCGGGACCCCTCGCGGATAGCAAAAAACACGGATGCTCAAGTCCCTTATTCAACCTGTCTCAATGTGGTGGACCTTAGAACCCAGCGGAACCCCAGACCTTATTTAACCTGTCTCAATGTGGTGGACCTTAGAACCCAGCGGAACCCCAGACCTTATTTAACCTGTCTCAATGCGGTGGACCTTAGAACCCAGCGGAACCCCAGACCTTATTTAACCTGTCTCAATGCGGTGGACCTTAGAACCCAGCGGAACCCCAGACCTTATTTAACCTGTCTCAATGCGGTGGACCTTAGAACCCAGCGGAACCCCAGACCTTATTTAACCTGTCTCAATGCGGTGGACCTTAGAACCCAGCGGAACCCCAGACCTTATTTAACCTGTCTCAATGCGGTGGACCTTAGAACCCAGCGGAACCCCAGACCTTATTTAACCTGTCTCAATGCGGTGGACATTAGGACCCGGCGGAACCCCAGACCTTATTTAACCTGTCTCAATGCGGTGGACCTTAGAACCCAGCGGAACCCCAGACCTTATTTAACCTGTCTCAATGCGGTGGACATTAGGACCCGGCGGTCAAGCTCTGAATCCGCAATGTTTCTGTTCACGAAAATAATCACGATCATGATTGAAAATAAAGTGGAAATAATAAAGTGATCGGAAACAGGTGAAACACCATCGGTCATTGAAAAAGCGTTAGGCTACATTCGGTCAACGATCGGAACAATTTTAAAGGATAAAGTGAGAAAGGCTCTGCCCCAATGAAAGCTACAGTTATTACTAAGCAAAGCAGTGGTTTAATTACTGGGTTTTGGGTTTTTGATCTTCCACATCAACCAGGCACAGATGGACAGCGCTTGGAAGTGGTCTGTCGCTGGACCTTCCCGAGCCCAGCGCTGAAACATACGTTCTTAAGAGTTTTATCTGCATAGAAAGTTAAAATATATACTATATACCAAGACAAGTTAGCTTAAATCATCTCTAGATTACTTATAATACCTAATACAATGTAAATACTATGTAAACTAGTTGTTATACTGAACTGTTTAGGGAATAAAGACAAGAAAAAAAATCTGTACATGCTCGAACAACAAATGCTGGAAGAGCACTTCCGGGTTTTCTCAATTCGGGGTTGGTTGAATTCACGCATGCGGAACTCACAGATACAATAACCATATTGGAAAACTACCATAAATGTTATCGCTGCAAAACACTCCAAGCATACTGAAAGGATAAATAAACAACCTATCCATCCATCCTCTCACAGTCTATCATCTCCCGTAAGGCTGCCTTAATTACTCAGCCAGCAGGCTATGTCATTTACATGCTAAACTATAGAACATAGAGCAGTACAACACAAGAACAGGCTCTGCCAAACTAATGGGATGGTGTGCCAAACCAATGAAGTTAGTCATCAAACACACATGAAACTAATCCCTCCACTACAGAATGTCCACATCCTTCCATTTCCTGAACATTCCTGTTCCTATCTAAGAGCCTGTTAAATGCCCCTTCACATTTGTCTCCACCACCAGCTCTGGCATGCATTCCAGGCACTCTCCACTGTCTACAAATCAACGTGCCCCACGCATCTCCTTTGAACTTACCCCTCTTATCTTAAATGCATGACCTCTGGTTTTAGACATTTCAACCTTGGGAACAAGACACTCTATCTATGCCTCTGATAATCCTATAAAACCTATAATCCCCCATCACAGCTTTCCTCAGCTTTCACCCTTTTGAGAGAGAAAAAAAATTCCCAAATTAGCCAATTGATTTTGGGTTCTTCCATGGAAGAGGCAGAGGAAATGATACCAGGTTTCCATGAAAAAAATACAACATTCTCACCAATCCTGAGAATATCCGGCCCATGAGCATTATCTCTCCTTGTGCAGAATAAGTACTTGGGACGGTATTGGGAACCAGGTGTGTGCAGCACCTCAAGGTCTAGCAGTAGTGGTGAATGATGGACACTAACTTACAAATGATCCACCCATCCACTCTGCTAAGCATGTCCTGTGAAAGAGTTTGCAGGTCCAACATTGACCTTGCCACCTCAGAACACACAAAACTGAAGTGGAAATAAAACACCCAGATGCAGAGTGACTGCCTTAGAAGAACAGTACACAAATATACTCCACATATGCTTCATTACAGATTTAACACAATTTCCCTTATGCAAGCTCCTAAGTTGTAAACTCAGCCAGCTCCACCATGGTCACCTCGCTCCTTCCACTGAGGACATCTGCAAAACAGCATCATGAAGACCCCCACCATCCGGGATATGCCATCTTCTCATTGTTGCCATCATTGAGCGAGTACACCTGCCTGAAGACACACACAACATTTTAGGAACAGCTTCTTCCCCTCCAACATCAGATTTTTGCATGTTCCATGAAGCCATAAACACCATTTTGCTATTTTTGTGCACTTTCTATCTATTCCATCCATCTGTCTATTGTATATTTTATTGTAAATTATAGTACTTCTCATGTATTACACTCTACTACTGCTGCAAAACAACACATTTCACATATACAATACTGTGCAAAATTCTCTGGCACATTTATATAGTTAGGGTGCCTAAGCCTTTTACACAGCGCTGTATGCCAGTGATAATAAACCTACTTCTGGTTCTGATTCTGTCCCTGTGAAGTTCAGGTGGAATGTGTCAAAACTTTGTAGGACTAATCATCAATCTGCCCACACCACATTGCATCCAATCTTTGAACCACAGTCTCTTTACCTGCTGTAGAAAAAAATAAAAGCCAGAAGTTTTCAGCTGTTGAGTCATGCACAGAGGATCCAACTGGTCGTTCAAACAAGACTGCAATTCGGTTCTCAGTTCTTACTTTGGTTTATGATTTATTTACAAAGCCAAAATCACTTAATTGGAACTCACTGGTAACATGTGCCAGCCGCTTAACTTTAACTCAACTAGAACATGTGAACATTGTGGAGAGGCTGAATAGGTCATCTTATTCAGTAAGATCATGGCTAATCTTATGTATTTATATTTACTATGTTTTTATTGTGCTCTTTATGGCTATTGTGTTTTTTTTATCTGCTGCATTGGATCAGGAGCAACAATCACTTGGTTCTTCTTTACACATGTGCACTGATGAATGACAATAAACCATCCTGAACCCTGAATCCTGGGTTTGCGATCTTTAGCGTGAAGGACGATGAACAGGGTCCTGATAGTATGTACATAAAATTATGAGGAATATATACAAGGAGAAATTAATCTCCATAGCAGAGCTCTCCAAAATAAAAAAAACATAAGTTTAGAGGAGGAATAAGAGATTTAGATTGGATCTGAAGAACACTTTTCCACAGAAAGAGAGGCTGGAAGCTGGAATACATTATTAGTGGAGAAGGAAAAGGCAGGTATTCTCGTGACAATTAGTCAAGAACGTACATGGCCAAGGCAGAGAGTGCCATGTACCACTTGTTGACAAATGGAATGACTACAGATAGATTGGAATCTACGTAGTGGGCTGAAGGATATATTCTGCACTACCTGACTATTTATAAGCCCAAAATTCCAATCCTGCAACACACAAGGGTCTAAAGAGAGTGGTGGACGCAGTCACTTCCATCATGGGATCAGGTCTCCTTACCACTGAGGACATCTACAGGAGATGATGCCTCACGAAGGCAACATTCATCATCAGGTACACCCATCGTCTGGACCATGCTTACCACTCGCTGCTGTCATCAACAGGAAGTACAAGAACCCAAAGCCACACAGTTCAAAATTCAACAACCGACTCCTTCCCGCTGCCATGTGCTAACACCACAACATAAACTCTGACCACTTTGTTAGATACCTCCTGCACCTAATAGTACACTTGTAATCATTCATTGCCATAGTCCATCCACTTCAACATTCGATGAGTTTTGCATTCAGAGATGCTCTTCTGCACACCACTGTTGTAATACATGGTTATCTGAGTTACTGTTGCTTTCCTGTCAGCTTAAACTAGTCTGGCCATTCTATTCTAATCTCTGGCATTAACAAGGCCCTTTTGCCCACAGAACTGACACTCACTGGATTTTTTGTTTTGTTTTGTTTTTCTCGCCATTCTCTGAAACCCTAGAGACTATTGTACATGAAAATCCCAAGAGATTAGAAGTTACTGAAATACTCACACTCTGTCTAGCCAATCATTCCACCGTCAAGGTCACTTGGATCACATTTCTTCCCCATTGTGATGTTTGGTCTGAATGACAGCTGAACCTCTTGATCATGTTTGCAAACTTCAATGCATTGAGTTGCTGCCACATGATTGGTTAGTCAGATATTTACATTAGCAAGGTGTACTGGTGTGCCTAATAAAGTGGCCACTGAGTGTAGATTCTTCTTTCACTCTCTCAACTTGCAAAGTTGTTATATCGTGTTGTGCCATTTATGTATAATTTATATTAATTTAAGTTTATAGTAACTTATGTTTGCAATGCTGCTGCTGCTACATAAAGCTAATTTTAATGGCATTTACATCCTATATATGCTTTTGACATCAAACTTTATTATCCCTCTTATCCACATTCTCCTGCCTTCTCTCTGTAACATTTGACGCTTTACTAATCAAGAACCTACGAACCTTTGCTGTGAGAATACTCAATTGCTTGGCCTTCACAATCACCGTGGCAATGAATTCCACAGATTCATGCACTCCCCGCCCCAACACCCCCGGCTAAATAAATTCCTTCTCATCGCTGTTTAGAATGGGTGTCCCTCTATTCTGAAGCTGTGCCGTCTAATCCCAGACTCACCCACTACAGAAAACATCCTCATAAATATCCACTCTAGGCCTTTCAAAATCCGATAGTTTCAGTGAGACCCCGCTTCATTCTTCTAAACTCCAGCAATTACAAGCTTAGGGCATCAAACATGATTCATACATTAACCTTTTATTTCTGGAAAAGGAACGATATATAGTTGAAGTTTACAGACACTTAGGTTGAAGTCATTAAAACTCACTGTTAACCACTCCACAGATTTCATATTAGCAAACTATAGTTTTGGCAAGACATTGAGGACATCTACTTTGTGCCTGACACGAGTAATTTTTCCAGCAATTGTTTACAAACAGATTATTTCACTTCTGAACATTGACATCTCCAACTTCTGGTAATTCCCTCCCCCCATCCCAGTTTCACTCTGCTCTTCCTCCAGCTGCCTATCACCTCTCTCATGATTCTGTCTTCTTCTATTACCCACAGTGCTTTCCCCTTACATTCCCTCTTCACCTTTCCTTCCTATCCCCTCCCTGATTCCCCTCCCCCACCCCTCAATCTTTCCTCTTACTGGTTTTTCACCTGGCACCTACTAGCCTTATCCTTCCCACTCTCCCCCACCTTCTTTATAGAGCCCCTGCCCCCTCCCTCTTCAGTCCTGGTGAAGGGTCTCGGCCCAAAATGTTGACTGTTCATTTCCACGGATGCTGCCCGACCTGCTGAGTTCCTCCAGCTTGCTGAAAGTGTTGCTTTAACCCCAGCATTTGCAGTGTACTTTGTCTTTATTTCACTTTTACTCGACTATATCAATTGTGGACCTCCTCAAGTCTGGTTCAACTTTGGGAGCAATTTCCAAACACCTGAAGGTACCACGTTCATCTGTACAAACAATAGTACGCAAGTATAAACACCACGGGACCACGCAGCCGTTGTACCGCTCAGGAAGGAGACGCATTCTGTCTCCTAGAGATGAGCATACTTTTGCACAAAAAGTGCAAATCAATCCCAGAACAACAGCAAAGGACCTTTTGAAGATGCTGGAGGAAACAGGTAGACAAGTATCTATATCCACAGTAAAACGAGTCCTGTATCGACATAACCTGAAAGGCTGCTCAGCAAGGAAGAAGCCACTGCTCCAAAACCGCCATAAAAAAGCCAGACTACAGTTTGCAAGTGCACATGGGGACAAAGATCTTACTTTTTGGAGAAATGTCTTCTGCTCTGATGAAACAAAAATTGAACAGTTTGGCCATAATGACCATTATTATGTTTGGAGGGAAAAGGGTGAGGCTCACAAGCTGAAGAACACCATCCCAACCGTGAAGCATGGGGGTGGCAGCATTATGTTGTGGGGGTGCTTTGCTGCAGGAGGGACTGGTGCACTTCACAAAATAGATGGCATCATGAGGAAGGAAAATTATGTGGATATATTGAAGCAACATCTCAAGACATCAGCCAGGAAGTTAAAGCTCGGTCGCAAATGGGTCTTCCAAATGGACAATGACCCAAGCATACCTCCAAAGTTGTGGCAAAATTGCTTAAGGACAACAAAATCAAGGTATTGGAGTGGCCATCACAAAGCCCTGACCGCAATCCGATAGAAAATTTGTGGGCATAACTGAAAAAGCGTGTGCGAGCAAGCAGGCCTACAAACCTGATTCAGTTACACCAGTTCTGTCTGGAGGAATGGAACAAAATTCCAGCAACTTACTGTGCTTGTGGAAGGCTACCCAAAATGTTTGACCCAAGTAAAACAATTTAAAGGCAATGCTACCAAATACTAACAAAGTGTATGTAAACTTATAACCCACCTGGAATGTGATGTAGGGAATAAAAGCTGAAATAAATCATTCTCTCTACTATTATTCTGACACTTCACATTCTTAAAGTAGTGATCCTAACTGACCTAAAACAGGGAATGTTTTCTAGGATTAAATGTCAGGAATTGTGGAAAACTGAGATAAATGTATTTGGCTAAGGTGTATGTAAACTTCTGACTTCAACTGTATCTAAAATTATGATATATCTAAAGATACCTCATAATAGATCTCTTTTGTTTTGGTCCATCTGCATCTGGAGTTATTCATTCATTTTCCTTTTCATAGCTTTAGGTCACAATGGACAAAGGCTCTCTACTAGTTCAAAGGTGTCCAGTTCAAATTGGCTCTGAACTTCAGGAATGAACTGAAATGTATTGTTGAGAGTTAAACCATGGCCATCACAAGGTCAGATGCTCAAGCAGAAGCTAGACAAGAATTGAGAATCATGACTCTCCCCTCCATGCTTTCAGTTGTTAAAAACTTGAGGACATAGATTTAAGGTGAGAGGGGAATGATTTAAGAGGAACATGGGGGCAATTGTGCATTTATGGTCCCCTACCTTTAGGAAAGATATCAATAGATTGAAAGAGTGCTCAGAAAATTTACAAGGATGGTGCCTGGACTTGAGAACCTGATTTATAGGGAAAGATTGAATAGGCCAGGCTCTTCTCCTCCAGAACATTGGAAAATGAGGGGAGATGAGATAGAGGAATACAAAATTATGAGGGGTATGGATAGGCTCTTTCCACTGAGGCTGTGTAAGACTAGAACTAGAGGCCATGGGTTAAGGGTGAAAGGTAAAATATTTAGGGGGAACATGAGGGGGAATTTATTCACTCAGAGGGTAGTGCAAGGGTAGAATGAGCTGTCAGCAGAATGGTGAATAATAGTTTCAAAATTTCAGAGAAATCTGGATAGGTATTTGGATGGGAGAGGTGTCAAGGTCTACAGTCCAGATGCAGGCTGATGGGACTAGACAGAATAATAAGATGGCATGGACTAGATAGACTGAAGGGCCTGTTTCTGTGCTGTGATATTCTCTAACTCTATGACTCAGCCTTTTTTAAAAAAAATACAAAGACTGATACCTTAATTAATGAATGCCAGAGGAGAGATACTGTAACAACTTTTAAAGAACAGTTGGGCAGGTATATCTTTGAGAAAGATTTAGAAGCAAATGCGGCTAGCTTAGGAAGACAATTTGGATGGCTCAGAGAAGATGGGCCAAAGGGCCTGTTTCTATTTTCTACATCTCTATGTAGTTCAGACTCCCACTTGGAATACAATTCATATATTTGTGATGATTCAGCTCAAATGTCTTTACTTCACCCAGTCCCTGCTCAAAGCCAATCTAAAATTTTTCTTGTAATCTATTATTCAGTCCCAGAATACAATCAATGTAGTTTGAAGTCCATTGTAGAATACTATAGTACCACACACATCAATGGAATATTTTGTTATAACTAAACTGGTTGCAACACAGCCTGGTATGGAAACACTTATACCCAAGAACAAAAAACTCTACAGAAGGTGGTTGACACAGCATAGTCCATCACCAGCACAGCCTCCCCACCACTGAGCACACTTACGAGGAGAAACCACTACAAGAAAACAGCTCCATCCTTGAGGACCCTCACCATCCAGGCCATGCTCTGTTCTAGCTAATACCAGAGGGTACAGGAGCCTTAGGTCCCATACCACCAGGCTCAGGAACAATTATTAAAGTACAATCATCTTACAATCAACAAGCTCCTGAACCAGCATAGATAACTACACTCATCTCAACTCTGAAGTGATTTCACAACCTATTGGCTCACTTTCAATGAATCGACAACCCATGTTCTCAGTATTATTTATTTTTATTTCATTTTATTTACACAATTGCAGTATTTTTGGTTGTTTGACAGTCTGTCTTAAGTTTAGTTTTCATAAAGTCTATTGTCCTGTAAATGCCTGAAAGAAAATGAATCTTAAGGTAGTGTAGTGTAATGCAGTTTACACAGACTTGGACAATAAACTTACTTTGATTTTGATTTTGACAAATTTCTTGGGCACCGAGCTTTAAAGAGTTCCTTACCTCCAATGACAGCAGAATCCATTTCATTACTGCTATTCACACGTGTGTTTCCTGCAGGAGAGGTCTCTGCAATAGAACAGCATAAAATAATTATTAATATTGATATCATTGTTAATACAGATGGACAGTACAAAATCTTGCTAGCTCCTCTTACAACTTGAGGAATGATTTCCAAGATTCAATAGGCTCATCAAAAAAATGAATTTGAACAAAGAAAGACATAAGAACCAATTCAGAAGCAGAAGAAATTTTGCAGATGCTAGAAATCTTGAGCTACACAAGCTAAGTTCTGAAGGAACTCAACAGGTCAGGTAATATCTACGGAGGTGAACAAATAGTCCACATTTCATGCTGAGAAGACCATAATACCATTAGACATAGAAACAGAATTAGGGCATTTGACCCACTGGGTCTGCTTCACATTCCATCGCAGCTGATTTATTATCTCTCGCAACTCCATTCTCCTGCCTTCTTCCTGCAACCTTTAATGCCTTCAATAATCAAGAACCTATCAAACTCTGCTTTAAATATACCCATTGATATGGCCTCCAATGTCATCCATGGCAACGAATTCCACAAATTCACTAACCTCCGGCTTAAGAAATTTCTCCTCATCTCTGTTCTAAATGAACATCCCTCTATTCTGAGTCTGTGCCCTCGAATCCCAGACTCCAACACTATAGGAAACATCCTCTCTAAGCCTTTTAATATTCGATAGGGTTCATTCAGATCCCTTCTCATTCTTCTAAGCTCCAGCAAGTACAGGTTCAGAGCCATCAAATGCTCCTCATACATTAACCCCATTCATTCCCAGAATCATTCTCAAGAACCTCTTCTGGATCCTTTCCAATGCCAGCATATCCTTTCTTAGTTAAGGGACCCAAAGATACTCACAATACTCCAAGTGCTGTCTGACCAATGTCTTAGAAAGCCTCAGCATTACATCCTTGCTTTTATATTCTAATCCACTCAAAATGAATGCTAACATTGAATTTGCCTTCCTTACCACCAACTCAACCTGCACACCAGGGGATCCTGCATGAGGACTCCTAAATCTCTCCGCACCTCTGATTTCTGAATTTGCTCCCCATTTAGAAAAGGATCTCCTTTTTACCCCTCCATAGATGCTGTTTGGCCTATGGTCCTCCAGCATTTTGTGTGTGTGGCAATTGACCCGGTGAAGCTAGCATCACTTTCTCAGCCAGAAGGATATAGGTTAAAGTTCCACTAGGAAGCTATCTCCGCTTTCCAGTAGAGATTTGAGAGCGTGCTGTGTTTGAGATACCAACTTGTGTATTAAATATGTATCCTTAAATAGGGAATATCAATTCAGAAAATCATTTTAAAAAGCCAAAATCCTTTTGAAAAATATCAATGATCTGACTGTTCTTGAGCTCAAAAGAAAAAGTGGAATTCAAAGGATGTGGAAAGATTTAGAGAAGGTATGTGAATGTGGAATTCAGGCAGCAGAACAGTAGAGTTGAATGATAAAAGTGGGTCTACACACAGACAAAGGACCTTTCCCCCCAGGATGAAGATGGCCAATACCAGAGGACATCCATTTAAGGTAAGTGAAGTAAAGTTTAGGGAAGATGTCAGAGGTGTTTCCCCTCCCCCCCTCACAAAGAGTGGTGGATGCCTGGAACACACAACCAGGGGTCATGGTAGAGTCTGATGCAATAGGGACATTTAAAAGACTCTTAGTTACACACATGGATGTAAAGAAAATGATGGGTTATAGACTGTGTGAGAAGAAAGGGTTAGATTAATCATAGAGTGTGTTTACATCGGTCTTAACAACAATGTGGACCAAAGGGCCTGGTCTATTCTGTGTTCCAAACTTGCAAACTATTTGAAATTTGGAGAATAGTCAGTGACAGGAGGAAAGTTTAGAGATTGGACAGATGGGAAGCTGTGAGTAATAACTTTAGCAAGGAAAGGAAATATGCATTAATCAGCAACAGTTACTCAACCACAAAGGATATATAATAGTTTAATTTAAGAAATATTGACCCTTATCATTATACATCCTTGTGGAATTTCCTGTCAATTCTCTTTGATCTACTCCATGTACACTTAGACACAAAGTACATTACTCCAAATATGACCATGATAAACTGTCGGAAAATAGGATGAGTCATATATAGACACGTTCTGAGGAGTTGCAGGTCATTACAATTGTCTATTTCAGAATAAAATATCACTAGTATATGTCATGAAATTTGTTATTTTGAAGCATTGTAATACATAATAAAAACTAAATTACAATATAAAAATTTAAATCAAATAAGTAGTGCAAAACAAGAGGGGGAGAAAAGTGAGATAGTGTTCAGGGGTTGGTTCATTGTCCATTCAGAAATTGGATGGCAGAGGGGAATAAGTTGTTCCTGAAATGCTGAGTATGTGTCTTCAGGCTCTGTACCTCCTCCTTGGTGGTAGCAATAAGACGGCAGCATATCTTGGGTGATGAATATCCTTAAAGATAGATGCCAGAACGTGATGCCTTCATCACCTTTTGAAGGACTAACCTCCCCATGATGGAGCTGGCTGAGTTTCCACATTTCTGTCGCTTTTTCCAATCCTCTGCAGTGGCCCCTTCCATTCCAGATGTTCCTATCAAGTTTCATTGATCTACCTCAATATTTGTCTGTGGATAACAAGTACACTTGGATAAAATGTACATTGCTCTAAAGATGCCCATGATTAATTGTCAGAAATTGGGATGAGTCACTTAAAGACAGGCTCTGAGGAGTGTCAGGTCATTATAATTGTTCATGTCACTAAGCCTCAGAGAAAGCATCCGAGAAAATTACTCATCGTTGGACAGGATATGCATGGTCTGCATCTATTTTGTATGAACGTGGCTGTTTTACACTGCAATCTTCAGCAACTGGAAGGCAATTTAGAAACAAAGAAGAGTGAGTGAGCTCTTCAACCCAAGCTCTCTAACTTACCACTTCAAAGTTCAAAATATTTTTATTATCAAAGTATGTATACCATATACAACTTTAAGATTTGTCTTGTTGCAGCAGCCACAAAACAAAGAAACACAATAGAAAAAGGATCTATTGCTTTCCTGGTATATATAACAAATAAACTCTTCCTGGACTTCCAGCCAGGTACAGCTGTTGATAACAACTGACGTTTTGATGACAAACTCTACCATCTTCATGTTGAAGATGGCAGAGTTTGTCATTGAAACGTCAGTTATAATCAATACCTGTACCTAGCTGGAAGCCCAAGGAGAATTTATTGTAAACACACTAGAAGCCTCAAAAAAAAATTCCACACAACAAAGACCGTCGAACACCCAAATTGCAAAAGAAAAAAAACATGGAAGCAATTAAAAAAAATGAACAAATAACATGGAGAACATGAACCTCAGAGTCCCGGAAGTTTTTGTGCCTTTTATGTCCAGAAATCTATTTATCTCCTTCTTAAATATATGCTGCAACTTGACCTGCACTCAGTGCCCATTTTGTTCGTTAAGGAGGAGGCATCCATCATTAAGAACCCCCATCACGCAGGAAATGGCCTCTTCTCATTGCTAAAATCAAGGAGGAGGAGGAGGAGGAGGAGGAATAGGAGCCTGCAGAAATATATTCAACATCTTAGGAACAGCTTCTTCCCCTCCACTATCTGAATTGACAATGAACCCATGAACAATACCTCATTATTTTTTCTTATTTTTTGCTCTTTTTGCACTACTTACTTTATTTTTAATATATATTTATTGTAATTCATAGCTTTTTATTATTATTGCAATGTACTGCTGCAGCAAAACAACAAATTTCACAACATATGCTCATGCTATTAAACCAGATTCTGATTTTGATACACCTGCTTGTTAATGCAAATATCTACACAGCCAGTCCTGTGCCACCAGCTCAATACATAAAAGCATGCAGACATGGCCAAAAGGTTCAGTTGTTGTTCAGACCAAACATTAAAATGAGAAGAAATTTTGGTCTAAGTGACTTTGACTGTGGACTGATTGTTGGAGCCAGATGGCGTGCTTTGAGTATCTTAGAAACTGATTTCCTGGGACTTTAATACACAACATTCTCTAGATTTTACAAGTAATGGTTCTAAAAACAAAACGAACAAAAGAATCCAGTTAGTGGCAGTTCTGTGAGCGAAAAGTAAACACAAAGTACACTGCAGATGCTGTGGTCAAATCAAGACGTACAAACAAGCTGGATGAACTCAGCAGGTCGGGCAGCATCCGTTGACTGCTTCTTTCAATGGATGCTGCCTGACCTGCTGAGTTCATCCAGCTTGTTTGTACGTCTGTGAGCAAAAACATTGTTGAGATGAGACCATACGCAGGTTGGATGAATTAACCTTTTGTTCTGTCTGGATAGCTTCCAACCTGATGGACTGAACATCAATTTCTCAAACTTCCAGTAATACCCCCCCCCCCACCTGCCTCTCCTTCCCCGTTTCCCATCAGAGGTCAGAGGAGAATGGCCAGACTAGTTCAAGGCTGATAGAAAGGAGACAGTAAGTCAAATAACCACACATTACGCCAGTGGTATGCATTAGAGCATCTTTGAATGCACAACATGTCAACAGGCTATAGCAGCAGAAGACCACACCAGTTTCCAGTCTCCTACCTAATAAAGTGGCCACTGAGCCTAGTTCTTAGAGCCAAAGGTATTAATGACAGGAATCGGGACTACGATATTGAATATGGATTATCAGTCATGTACATATTAAATGGTGGAGAAGATTCAAAATAGCTGAATGGATTACTCTTGCTCCTAAGGTTTCTATGAAAGTACAATAGGAAAAATACATACTATTTTCAGACATTTCAAAGTTTAAAGCTCAAAGTACGCACGAGAAGTTCTGATATGTTTCAACATGCTAAATGCAATGAGAATGTTTTCTGGATAATGTGGATGAATAGATTTACTGCCAATCCAAAACATTTTAGTTATTTGCATAGAAAACAGATGGGAAGATTAAAATCTCCAAAGCACAGATGCATAAATGACCACACCCATCCAACATTTGGGAAGAGAAAAAGGACACTAAGCCAAATGTGAGGATGGATGGAGGGGGCCAGTCCTTAATCAGTAACATACTTCTATCTATCTTTATCACTGAATACAAGAACCAGAAATTAGACTTGGGAATACAGGGTGTTAACTTTACTTCATTTAATATGAATTTGTGTTTGAGTCACTCCGTTTCAATTACTTTATTTTGTACTATCAGAGGGAAATGCTTGAATTACAAATTTATCAGTGATCTAAAACTGCATTCAAATATATATTTCTTAAAAAGCAATAAGCTTTTTTAAAAAATCCCATGTACATCGAAACATAAAAACATATAGTGAAATACATCATTTGTGTTAATGACCAACATGGCTCAAGGATGTTCTGCAGACAGCCCACAAGAGTCGCCATTTATTCAGGTGCCAAAATAGCATGACCACAACCCACGACTCCTAATCATGTGTCTCTGAAATACAGGAGGAAACCCAAGTACCTGGAGGAAATCCACACATTTATGGTGAGAACATACAAACCCCTTATGGAATGTGGTGGGAAATAAACCTGGATTGACGGTGCTGTCAAGCATTACAGATATCATTACACTACTGTACCGCATTAGAGAACTTAATGAATGGGACTTTGCTAGACAAACTTCTCACTGTGTGCTCTATTTGATGTTCAAGGTCATGCCACCCCCAAAAAAACCTGCTGACACCATGAGCTGGTGATGACAGAGCAGACCAAGGATTATGACCTCACCAGCATAAAATGAAATTAGTGCAAATGGTAAACACAGAAGATTCTGCAGACGCTGGAAATCCAGAGTGTTACATACAAAATGCTGGAGGAGCTCAGCAAGTCAGGCAGCATCTATAGGAATGAATAAGCAGTTGATGTTTTGAGCAAAGACTCTTCATCAGGACTGGAAGGTGGGGGGAGTGGAAGACATACAAGCTAGCAGATGACAGGGGAATCCAGGTGAGAGGTAAAGGAGGATGAAATAAGAAGCTGGGAGGTGATAGGTGCAAAAGGCAAAGGAGTGGATATGATGAAATCTAACAGGAGAGTAGAGTGGACCATGGGAGAAAGGAAGGAGGAGGGGCACCAGGGATAGGTGATAGGCAAGTGTGGAGAAGAAGAGGTAAGAGGGGAGCCAGACTGGGGAATGGAAGAAGAGAAAAGTGAGAAGGGGAAATATTACCAGGTTAGAGAAATCAATGTTCATGTCATCAGAATGGAGCTAACCAAATGGAGAGGAGGTGTTGCTCCTCCAACTTGAGTGTGGCTTCATCGTGGTGGTAGAAGAGGCCATGGACTGACATGTTGGAACAGGAAAGAGGATTAGAATTAAAATGGTTGGCCATTGGGAAATCCTGATTTTGCAAATGGAGCAAAAGTATTTGCCAGAGTGGTGTCCCAATCTACATCTGGTCTCTCCACTGCAGAGAAGGCTGCATCAGGAGCACCAGATAGAGAAGATGACACCAACAGATTTGTAGATGAAGTGTAACTATTTAGTGTAAATTTGCCCCTGCTGCAAATGAATCACGTACAAGTTTGAGATCAGTTTATTGTCATTCAACCGTACCATCAAACAGAACAATGTTCCTCCGGACCAAAGAGCACAACACAGTACACACAATACACACACACATAACAACCAAAGTATTATTACCACACATAAATTAACAAATGATAAGGTACATATATGATACAAGTTAGAAAGTAAACTGTATAATGTTACTGCCGCTTCCTAAGTGATGACCTCAGGGGTGGCAGGGAATTCAGTAGTCTTACAGCCTGGGGGAAGAAGCTGTTTCTCATCCTAACCGCTCATTCTCCTCAACAAATGGAATTGCTGCTGTACCTTCTTGACTAAAGAGGTGGTGATGAGGGACCAGGTGAAATCATGCACTCGTGCTGCCAGAAACTTTGTGCTCCTAACTCTCTCCACGGAGGAGCTGTGTGTGTGCAGTGTGGAGCGGTCAGCCTGTACCTTTCTAAAGTCCACAATCATCTCTTTAGTTTTGTCCACATGAAGACTCAGGTTGGTGAGTTTGCACCATTCCACCAGCTGTACACCACCTTGTCATTGTGGTTGATGAGGCTAACCACCGTTGATCAAACAATGCAGTTATGCATTAGCACTGCTGGTCAGTACGAACACCGTGGGCTGGAGTGCCAGTTTTTAAATGGCTTGACTCTACATTCAAATTGCTTGGTCAAATAAAAAGACTGAACAACTGTAAAGGAAAACTGAGTGAAGGACAGTGAATTTAATACGAGTCTGGCACAGAAAGATAAATGAAGAGCAAGCAACATGTCTGACAATGCAGTGAGAAATTATTAGTTGCTTCCTTGCCTTTGTTCTCAGAAGCATTACACATTGCATATTGTAAATATTTAATCAACCAGTCCTGATGAAGGTCTGCACAAAATGTCAACTCTATTCCTTTCCATAGTTGCGGCCTGACCTGCGGCAATCCTCAAACATTTTGTATGCATTACTTTGCATATTGTAAGCCTTTTTCTGTTCACCAGGAACCTATTCAAATGTACTCAAGAGAACATAGCACCCAAATGAAATATTAACTCTTATGTAAATTGTGAACACAGTAAAAGGCAACAAAGGGGGAAAAGAAAGTTACGTAAAACAATTTATAGACTGAAGGAGTCAGATTCTATACTTAAAAATGTTCACTTTCAAGACGATAAGATCATAAGACATAGGAGCAGAATCAGGCTATTTGGCCTATCAAGTTTGTTCTACTATTCCATCATGGCTGATTTATTATCCCTCTCAACACCATCCTCCAGCCTTCTCCCCATAGCCTGACCATTCCACAACCTATTAACCTCTATTTTAAATACATCCAGTAACTTATCCTCCACAGACTCCTCATCTATGCTGTAAATGGATATCTTTCTATTCTGAGGCTGTGCTCTCTAGTCCTTGAATCCCCCACTATAGGAAACATTTTCTCCACTTCCATTGAACAGTCTCTCCCTCTCACTCACTGCTCCCGGAGGAAGGAGTTCATCGCTATTTACCTGTTTTTGAACGCTCTCTCTCTCTCTCTCTCTCACTCGCTGCTCCCCGAGGAAGGTGCCTACATATGAACGGTCTCTCTTTCCCTCTCGCTTGATGCTGATGGAGGAAGTGTCTGTGTGCATGTAGTCTCTTTTACTCACTCGCCCTGGGAGCAAGTGCAAGAGTCCTAGGTCTTGGGCAAGGTTTAATCAGCAAATTTTGTGAATTGACTCTATTGTTCATATTATTATGTGTTTCTGGTCGCTCCTTTTGTTGTTGGTATTTTGTGGTGTGGTTTGGATCTGTGGCCTGAGTTAACAAACAGCACCCTGCTGGATAGAACTGAACTGAGCTAAACTGAATAGGCCCAGACTCTTTTGCCAACTTTCGGGATTGATGTTTTATAGTTTTCGTTTTTCGCTCATTTTTTCCCCATTTTTGCGATTTGTTTTTTTTTGTGTACATTGGGGTTTTTATGTTTTCTTTGAATGGGTTCTATAGATTTTCTTCATTACATGGCTGTCTGTGGGAAGATGAATATTGGGGTTGTATGCTGTATACATACTTTAATAATAAATGTACTTTAGTTCTTTGAATCTTTTGAATCTACCAGGCCTTTCAATATTCAATAGCTTTCAATGAGATACCCCTCATTCTTTTAAACTCTAGTGAGTACAGGTCCAGAGCCATCAAATGCTCTTCAAACATTAACCCTTTCATCCTGGAATCATTCTCATGAACCTCCACTAGAACCTCCTAACACCAGCACATCTTTCCTTAGGTAAGGGGTCTAAAACTGCTGCTCACAGTACCCCAAGAGTGGTGTGACCAATACCTTATAAGGTCTCAGCATCTCACCCTGGCTTTTATATTCTAGTCCTCTCGAAATGAATGCCAACATTGCATTTGCCTTCCTTACCACCAACTCACTCTGCAAATTAACCTTCAGGGAATCCTGCACAAGCATTCTAAAATCCCCTTGCACCTCTGATTTTTGAATTTTCTCTCCATTTAGTAAACAGTCAATGCACTTATTCCTTCTACCAAAGTGCATGACTGTACACTTCCCTACAGATGATTTCATCTGTCACTTCTTTACCCTTTCTCCGAATCTGTCTGAATTTTTCTGAAGACTCTCTACCTACTCAGCACTGTGCTCCTCCACCATCTTTGTATTGTCAGCAAACTTGGCCACAAAGCTATCAAGTCCATCATCCAAATCGTTGACACATAACGTGAAATAAAACAGTCCCAATATCGACTCCTGAAGAACATTACTGGTCACCGGCAGTCAACCAGAATAGGTCCCCTTTATTCCCACTCTTAGGCTCCTGCCAATCAGCCAATTTATGCCTGCCAGTAACTTTCCTGTATTATTATGGGCTCTTATCTTGTTAAGCAGTCTCACGAGCGACATCTCGTCAAACTCCCTCTGAAACTCCAAGTAAACAACATCAACTGATTCTCCTTTGTCCATTCTGCCTGTCTTTTCCTCAAAGAATTCCTCAGATTTGTCAAGCAAAATTTCCCCTGATGGAAATTATGCTGACTTTGGCCTACTTTATCATGTGCCTCCAAGTACCTCGAAACTTCATCCTTAATTATGGACTCCATCATTCTCCACCTAGTGAAGTCAAGTAAGCTGTGCTATAATTTCTTTTCTTCTGCCTACCTCCCTTCTTAAAGAGTAGAGTGACATTTGCAATTTTACGGTCCTCTGGAACCATTTCAGAATTTAGTGATTCTGGGAAGATCCTAATGCCTCCACCATCTCTTCAGCCACCTTTTTCAGAACCCTGGGGTATAGTCCATCAGGGGGTAAAAGAAAGTCACTTAAAATGTGGTGCCTTAGAGGTGCCACGGTAACATAGCAGTTAGCGTGACACTATTACACCTTGTGTTGTCGGAGTTTGGAGTTCATTTCTGACATCATCTGGTACAAGTCTGCAAGCCCTCCCCATGGAATGCACAGCTTGTCTCCAGGTGCTCCGGTTTCCTCCCACAGTCCAAAGACATAGTGGGTGGTCAGTTAGTGGGTCATTGTAAACTGTCCTGTGATTAAGCTAGGGTTAAACTGGGGGTTTCCGGGGTGGTGTGGCACGAAGGCCACAAAGAGGCTACTCTGCTTGGTAAATAAATAGACAGATAGACTGACAGAGTCAGCATCCACATTTTAAGCCATTCACTTTTAAGACCATGAGACAACGAAGCAGATTTCTTTGCCATTCCACCATGGCTGATTTATTATCCCTCTCCACCCATTTCTCCTGCCTTCTTGCCATATCCTTCGACACCCTTACTAATCCAGAACCTATTAAATTCCACTTTAAATATATCCAATGACGTGGCCTCCACAGCCATCGGTGACAAAGAATTCCACAGATTCACCACCTTAGGGCTAAAGAAATTCTTCGTCATCTCAGTTCTAAAAGGACATCCTTCTATTCTGATGCTGTGCCCTCTGATCCTAGACTCACTCACTATGCAAAACAATCTCTCCACATCTACTCTATCCAGGCCTTTCAATATTTTATATGTTTCAATGAAATACTCCCTCACTCTTTGAAACTTCGGCAAGACCAGTAACAAACCCAGTACTAGGGAACTATGTAATAAGCTGATAACAGCTGAACATAGTTTAATAGCAATAAAACCCCACAGTAGCTTATGACCTGTTAATGAACATCATGAACAATCACAAAGAGCTTAATTGTGAACAATAGAATAGAAGCAAATAACGGGCAATCAATGTTGAGTTGCAGATCAGTGAACATTTGAGCCTTACTTTCACATTAAATGTCTACATGGTGCACATTACTTTCAGCAAATTTTTAGATGTTATATTTAAGCAATATTCCAACAGTCATGGATTGTCTTTTCTTTAGTTAAGAACAGAATCTTATTTTCCTAAAATTATTATTATTACCTTGATAAAACAGATTTCTGAAAAATCACTGAAGTTTCCATCATATGTTACTAGATTTTAGTTTTTGAGCTAGTGTTTGAAGATTTTAGCCAGACTAATATTTAATAGATAAAATTGGGAATAGAAGCTTATGGAAAAATAAAAGGTAGGTTCAGATTTATCACATGTACAGTGAAATTTGTTATTTGTGTTCATAATCTACATACCCAAGGAAGTGCTGGGGGCAGCCTGCAAGTGTCACCACACATTCCAGTGCCAACACAGCATACCCACAACGCTCAGCAGAACACAACAGACGATACCAAGTGAAAAAACAACCACAGCGAAACAAACCCCATTGCTCCCTACAGCCACACACATACACTGTCCTCTAGCCCCACTACAGGCTGTCTAAGCCTCCAGCAGGCTTGTGCATTTGTAGGCATTGCCCCTTCAACTTACCCAGCAGACTCACAAAGACTTGTGGCTAGTTTTCTTGCAACTTATATCATTAACATTTGGGAATCAGGTTTTAGCACAAGATACTTCCAAGCTGTTCCTTCTGACTAGACTGGATGAATAGCTTCATGGAAATAACAAATCTATTTTAAAAAAAATCAGAGCATGAAACACTGAAATAACTCCTAGGGTGTGACTGCCAAAACTTTCAAACAAATAGTACACCCCCATAATATTAGGCTTCGTGTTAGATTTGAATTGATGCAAAATCTAGGAAATCCTACGGATGCTTAACCAGATAGATACTGCAAGAATGTTTCTCTTGTCGGGGAGGGGACTAAAACTAGGAAACATCTTCAAAGCAGTTGTATTTTAAAGACATGGGAGAGTTTCTTTTTGCCAGGTGAAGTGAATTTTCACCAAAGAGGAGGACAAGTCAATAAAGATGATTTTTGAAATACTGGTGAAAATCAGATATCAGGGAACAAGTATAATACATAGTTCAGGAGAAAATCTGAAAACAGAGCAAGTATAACATGCAGTTCAGGTGAAAATCAGACAATAGGAAATAATTATAAAAAGGTTGAAAAAAATTCTAAAGGTTCTTTTGTTATCAATGTATACAACTCCGAAATTCTTCTTTGACCTTAGAGTGATCATTGGTGCCGGATAAGCTAGTTTGAGTACGTCAGAGACTGCTGATCTCCTGGGATTTTCATGTACAACAGTCCCGAGAGTTCACAGAGAACGGTGCAAAAAACAAAATGCATCCAGTGAATGGCAGTTCTGTGGGTGAAAATGCCTTTTTTTTTATGAGATAGGTCGGAGGATAATGGGTAGACTGATTCAAGCTGACAGAAACTCAAATAACCACACTTTACAACCGAAGCCATAGTCCAGCCAATAACCAGAAGTTATAACAGTGGTATGCAGAAGAGCACATCAAACCCTGAAGTGGGATGGGCTGCTACACCAGAAGACTACAAACAAATACTCATTGGTCACTTCATTAGGGTACAGGAGTCACAGTACCTAATAAAGTGATCATTCAGTGTGTTCTGCCCAGTAAAATGCAGCTTGCATTTTTGTGTTTTAGAGAAAAGGAGGACAGGTCAGAAAGGAGAATTTTTAACCACTAGAGAATGGGAGGGATGGAAAAATCACACTGACACAAACACAGGCATACACATTAGTCATCCAGAGCAGCAGAACTTCAAAACAAGGTGGACCCCATGATAATTCTGACTGAAGTAATACAAGAAACTCCCCTGAGTTGGGAGGAGCTGAACAAATGGAAGCAATCTGGCACTGAAAATTCACAATATAGTTCATTTGAACTCCTCGTAGGCTGCTACCAAGCCAACAAAATGTCTCAGTTTTTATGACATATTCAATGAAGAACGATATCTTGCTCAATCTCCTGTAACTCAGGATGAATAATTATGCTATTGTACTCGGCACTGGCACCAAGCCACAAAAGGGAAGATAGTAACTGAGCTATGTTCTGACAGTTGGAAGTTTATGGAATGTTATGGCTAAAACATTCAAGATTGTTTTGCTTACATAATAAAGATATCCTCCCTCTAACATCTAAAAGTTTATGAAGAACCAAAGGCATCTGAACGCATCCTTAAATTTCTAATCCTCTCTAACAGGTGATGGCAGTGTCAGCCCGAAACATCGACTGTTTTCATTTCCACAGATGCAGCCTGACCGGCTGAGGTCCACCAGCATTTTGTATGTGTTACACTATGTTTATGGTAGATCATAACCAATTTGTCTTTCCATAGAATTACCAGATATCTATTTGTTGGATAAATTATCACACTCATCTCCAGTCATGATAGCATGACTAGAAAAACGTGTCCAAACTACCCTTGTTATCTTAGAGAATAATGAAAAACATTTATCACAAATTGGATTCAGGCATATTTTATGAATTTTTTGATTCCCTTTGGTCCTTGGAAGGACGTATGCACTGTACTGAATATACTGGTCTTCTCCAATTTACCAACACCCAATGTACAGTCTGACGTATGAACAAGCTTTTAGAAAAGGCTTGTCCTGAAGAAGGGTCTCGGCCCGAAACGATGACTGTTTGCTTATTTCTATGAATGCTGCTTGACCCTGCGGAGTTCCTCCAGCACTTTGTGTGTGTTTCTTTAGATTTCTAGCATCTGCAGAATCTCTTATGCTTGATAGAGATATCTGTTGGATTTGCCAGCTGCTGTGGGGCTGCAGGAATTTTCTGCTACCTGGGGTCTCGGCTGAAAGGAGCATTTACAACTAGTGAAGAGTTCAGATTATCAGCAGTTCATAGGAATGGAGCCCTGATATAACCAGGAGAGGATTATAACAAAACCAAATGCAGTATCGTCATATTCCACAGCTACAACACTGATGAAACCTAGGGTGGAAAGCGCTAATATGAGGGGTCACAATTTTAAGTTGTTTGGAGGAAAGTATAGGAAATTTGTCAATCGTAGGTTTTTTTTTAAAAAAGAATGTGATGGTGGTCTGCCGGGGTGACGGTTGAGGCAGATACATTAGGTACATTTTAAAAACTCTAGATTGGCACATAGATAAAACAAAATGGAGGCTTTCTAGCAGAGAAATGTTAGATTGACCTTGGAGTAGGTTAAAAGTTTGGCACAACATTGTACTGCACTGTAATGGTCTATGTTCATATGTCTTGTTTTATGTTAATATGTGTCGTGTTTGTTCTTTTTTAAGCAATGTATCAAGCAGCAAAAAGGGTTTCTGTTCTTCTGTAATGTACAAGTTATGCTTTGAAGAAATGTTTACTTGCTCTCCATTACTGCTAAAGATTATTGGCTTTGCTCTCATATCAAACCACAAAAGCCTAAAATAGGTTTTAAGAAACACAAACCAATATTCATACAATTTCTTCATGAGTTCTGGAACATGAAACATAGAACATTACAGCACTGTAGAGGCCCTTTGGTCACAATGTTGTGCCAATCTTCGAACGTACTCTAAGATCATTCTAACTCTTCCCTCCCACATAGGCCTCCATTTTTCTTTCATCCATATGCCTATGTAAGAGTCACTTAAATATCCCTAATGTGTCTACCTTTTCCACCATTTCTGGTAGTGTGTACCCTGCACTTACTGCTCTGTATGTGAAAAACTTAGCTCTGATATCCCTCCCATACTTTCTTCTAATCAAATTATTATCCCCTTGTCTTAGCAATTTCCACCTCGGGATAAGTTTTCTAGCTGTGCACTCTTTTGGCATTTCTGTAGCACAGAGCTTTTTGGGATGGGGTTGATAGTCCCATGTCCAATCCTCCTCCTTTTGCAGTCAGGCTTGGGACTGTTTATGGTGAAGTTATTCTAAACTTTAACCACTATAAAAAAAATTCCCCCTCAGATCCCCTCCAAACCTTCTGCTTCTCATGTGAAAACTGCACCTTATTATCTTAGACACCCTCATCTGCTGCAAACATTCAATATTTCAATGGAGATTTTTCATAACTGTATGGTTTTCTGAAATTGTAACCATATGTGGTATTTGGGCTAAGTATTATGTGCAGTGTGCTGTTGGTAATATGTTTTGCACCTTGGCCCTGGAGGAACATTATTTCATTTGGCTTTATTCATGTATGGTTCAAAGATAATTATACTTGAAAATGAACTTGATCCATCAGGCAAGGATTTTGTGCAACACACACAAAACACTGGAGGAACTCCGCAGGCCAGGCGGCATCTATGGAAAAGGGTACAGTCGATGGTTCAGACTCAGAACCTTCAGCAGGACTTGAGGAAAAATTTTATACATTGTTTTCCAGAGTAGGATTTGAAATAACATACTTGAGCACTATGTATTACATGATCCGGAGTGGAGACTCCATCTGTTTCATAACCAGAGAGAAAAGCAAAACTATGTTAGGAGTTGTTCCAGAATAAAATCATGATTAAAATATAATAACAATACACTTTATTCCTCAAAGTGCTTTGTTCACTTTTGTTGCTGGGATAGTAATCCGGAGATATGTACTAATGAGCTTAATTCACACCATATTACGTTGGAGATTTAAATTCATTTAATTAAATGAATATGCGATAAAAGCTGGTAGTGCCACTGAAAGGAAACTATTTGTTTGTTGTGGAAACCCAATCATTTTAATTAATAGTCTCACTTTGTCTGGTTAATGTGTAACCTTAGACACCCAGTAGTTTTGCAATTATTTAGCCTACATTTCCTCTAGCCCCAAATAGTACATGAAAATTGGCTGCCCCATTTGACATTGTGCCAAGTTTCCAATTTTTCCACAAAACCAAGAGAGAGATAGAACTAGGATTCTCCAAGGTGGTGCTAACCCTTGTATTGCTTAGGTTAGATTTGATTAGCTCTATTACCTATATATACATTGAAACACTGAATCATGTAGTGAAATGTGTAAGCTTACAGCAATGGCCAACACAGGCCGAGGTTTTTGCTGGGGGCAGGCCACAATTATTGCCAGGCTATTTCTTAGATGACCTATTTCTTATACTTAATGATTTAAGCAGTACTGTATGAAAGCTTAGAAAATTAGTACTGTTATATAGTTAAGGGATTAGAGATTAGCTTTATTTGTTACATGTACATCGAAATATACAATGAATTGCATTGTTTTGTGTCAACAACCAATACATTCCAAGGACTGTGCTGGGGGAAGCCCAAGAGGTTCACCATGCTTCTGGTGCCAACAGAGCTTGCCCACAGTTCACCAACTCTAAACATCTTTGGAATGTGGGAGAAAACTGAAGCAAACAGAAGAAAGCCATGTGGTGTCAGGCCTGCACACACAGGCACCTCCCAGACTCCATGCAGCCAACAGGGATCACCTGCAGCCTATTTAAACCCAGCACTCATCCTCAGCCTTTGTTCATTCATCGAGCCCGCCTGCCTTCAACCAGTTGCTCCTAGCCTTCGGTTACCTTGTTGTTGCTTGTCGTGTTAACTATTTGTTCTCTCTCATTTTGTGGCCGCCCTCGTGGCTTGTTATATTGCAGTTTATTAGTAAAATATTGCTTACTGCTAAATCATCTGTTGTTCTGTTCTTGGTTCAAGCCTCCTCTCCAATTCCTGACATGTGGTTACAGGGAGTATGTACAATCTCCTTACAGAAAGGGCAGAATCAAACAGATCAGTGATCCTTGCTGCTGTACAGCGATTGCACTAACTGCTGTCCCCAATGGTAGCACCTGGTGACATGATCACTTAAGCAGCACTCTGTGACTCGCTAATAGTATGGTGGAAGAAAGGACGATATCATCTTTCTGCTCTTCCCAAATCTAGGCCTGGCACCAGGGATTACATGGGTCTGGCCCTCCAGAGCAGATGTCGACATTCTGGGCCAGAGTCTGGATCTAGATCTCAGCTTTCATGTCTGGGTTAACATCCTGGTCTGCCAGAGTATATAACATAGAGCCTAGAACATTACAGCACAGTAAGGCCCTTCCATTGATGAAATTGTGCTGACATTTTAACTGACTCAAAGATCAATCTAACCCTTCTCTCCTACATAGTCTTCCATTTTTCAATCATCCAATCTTTCTAAGTGTTACCTAATGTCTTTTATTCATCATCGTATGACATCGGCAATCATGGTTTTATCACCATGATTGTTCTTGGCCATTGCTTTTTTCTAGGTAATGTCTTTACAGGACAGGTGACCCCAGCCATTATCAATAATTTTCAGAGATTGTCTGTCTGGCATCAGTGGTTGCATAACCAGGACTTGTGATATGCACCAGCTGCTCATATGACCATCTAGCACCTATTCCCATGGCTTCACGTGACCCTAATCAGGTGGTCAAACAGGTGATACACCTTGCCCAAAGGTGACCGACACGCTAGCGGAGGGAAGGAGCACCCTACACCTCCTTTGGTAGAGACACTTCCACCCCCACCACCCATTGTCAATTATATTAATGGAGTAGTGGGAATAAATTTTTTACAAAAAAAATTTCAAAGAAATGGGTGGTTGATTATCGACACAAACTCGGTAGGCCAAAGGCCTGTGCCAGACATTCTTGTGGCTCTATGCACTCTTTGTAAGAACTGGTACAGGCCTAGTGAGTTGTGAGGCTCATCAAATTACAGTTCCCTCCTTGGTCTTATTCTGAGTTTTTATTCTTGTCAGAGACAGACACATCTATATGGAATTTAGGAATTTCCAGATCTACCATAACTATCCAGGAAAGCACAGTAGTTAGCAGATATACCAATGCTATTACATCAACAGAGGCTCAAGTCCTCCACTGTCTGTAAGGAGCTTGGATATTCTGCCTGTGACTGCGTTGGTTTCCTCTTGATGTTCCAGCTTCCTCCCACATTCCAAAACCATACCAGTTACTAGGTTTATTGGACAGTACAGGCTCGTTAGGCTGGAAAGGCCTGTTACCGTGACTATATATGTCTCCTTTGGGTGCTCTGGTTTTCTCGCACAGTCCAAAGAGGTACCAACTAGGATAGTTAAATTGATGCTGGGTGGTGCAGCTCATTAGCCCCAAAGTAGCCCTACTGATCTGTGAAAATAAGTAAATATAAATATTTTACTGAATGGCCTGGAGTATTCCCTTTTGCTAACTCTACCTGTAATGCTCTGTAATGTTTGACTGCTAATGTAGTGGCCTCTCTGTAGCAGCAGTGTTTGGGTTATGACTAGAGATAACGAGAGCTTTGGAATGTGCGCCATCCAATGAGAGGCATGTTGTTTCTTTCTTGTGGGTCTTGTGAAGGGATTCACGGTCTTTTGTCGGCGAGAAATGAAGAGAGGAGACTCAAGGGGAGAGAGTTGGTAAACTGCAGAATGGAGTGCTCTTGGAGTGAAGGTCCATGAGTCGACAACTCTTAGAGGAGGTCAATGGGGAACAAGTAGACTGACAACCATGAGCTCCAATGTGCATATTAGACTGTTTAATTAAAATTGAGCTTTTTTTCTTTTCTTTATTAACCCTATAATTCTTAATCTGACTATAAAGCTCAATTGTTTTATTGCATATTGTATACTGATATTGTGCGGTATGGATTTGTAACCGGGCAACATCACGCAGCATCCACGCAAACAAGATTTCTCAGTTTGTCTGGACCGGAGGCTGCTTTCCCCTAGACAAACACAAACCTGAGGGTTCCATACTGCTAATCAGTAATAATAGCTCATTTTGTGTTTTCTACAATGAAACAGCCCAACATACTGGAAATTACCTGAATTCACTGGCTTTACCATTTTTGTGCTCTCTCTCTCCCCAGCTCCTGTTAACTCATTAACTAGATAAGTTTGAGTTTATTACCATGACAACCGAGCTTACGCTATGAGCAATGCTACCTTTATCATATTGATCAGTTTCCTAACCTCCATGCAGACTGAAACTAATTGTCTCTTTCCCAGATCTAATGAATGATCTTTGACCCAAAAGCATTCATTCCATTTCTTCTTCCACAGATGCTGACTGACATGCAGAGCATTTCCATTATTTCCTGTTTTCAATTAGTTTATTTTTATATTTCCTGTAGAATCTATATCCAAGTACAGCAATACAGTTTGAAGACTAAAGATCTCATTTCAGAAATGAATGACTGGCAGATTCTAATCAATAGGAACCACCATGGTAGTATAGTGGTTAGCGCAGTGCTATTAAATCTCACTGCGGAGTTCAGAGTTCAATTCCGAGATCATCCATAAAGAGGCCATAGGTCCTCCCTGTGGAATGCATGGGTTTCCTCCAGGTGCTCTATTTCCTTAGAGTCTAAAGAGGTCCTGGTTAGCAGGTGAATTGATCATTGTAAATTTCATAAGACCATAAAATATAGGAGCAAAAGTAGGCCATTTGGTCCATTGTGTCTGCTTCATGATTCAATCATGGGCTGATCCAATTCTTCCAGTCATACCCACTCCCCTGCCTTCTCTCCAAACTGTTTGATGCCCTGGCTAATTAAGAACCTATCTATCTCTGCTTTAAATGCACCCAATGACAGCCTCCACAGCCACTTGTGGCAACAAATTCCATAGATTTACCATCCTCTGACTAAAGTAATTTCTCCACATCGGGAAGGTTTTCAACGTTCGGAATGTTCCTATGACTGTAGGTCTGACACGGTGGTCAGCAGCACAGGGGCGCCGCAGGGAACCGTACTCTCTCCGGTCCTGTTCACCCTGTACACATCAGACTTCCAATATAACTCGGAGTCCTGCCATGTGCAGAAGTTCGCTGATGACACGGCCATAGTGGGGTGTGTCAGGAATGGACAGGAGGAGTATAGGAAACTGATTCAGGACTTTGTGATATGGTGCAACTCAAACTACCTGCGTCTCAATATCACCAAGACCAAGGAGATGGTGGTGGACTTTAGGAGATCTAGGCCTCATATGGAGCCAGTGATCATTAATGGAGAATGTGTGGAGCAGGTTAAGACCTACAAGTATCTGGGAGTACAGTTAGACGAGAAGCTAGACTGGACTGCCAACACAGATGCCTTGTGCAGGAAGGCACAGAGTCGACTGTACTTCCTAAGAAGGTTGGCGTCATTCAATGTCTGTAGTGAGATGCTGAAGATGTTCTATAGGTCAGTTGTGGAGAGCGCCCTCTTCTTTGTGGTGGCGTGTTGGGGAGGAAGCATTAAGAAGAGGGACGCCTCACGTCTTAATAAGCTGGTAAGGAAGGCGGGCTCTGTCGTGGGCAAAGTACTGGAGAGTTTAACATCGGTAGCTGAGCGAAGGGCGCTGAGTAGGCTACGGTCAATTATGGATAACTCTGAACATCCTCTACATAGCACCATCCAGAGACAGAGAAGCAGTTTCAGCGACAGGTTACTATCGATGCAATGCTCCTCAGACAGGATGAAGAGGTCAATACTCCCCAATGCCATTAGGCTTTACAATTCTACCGCCAGGACTTAAGAACTTTTTAAAAGCTATTATTAATGCTTTTTGAGATAGTGATTTAGATGCATATCATATTTTTTACTGAGTTAAGTATTGTATGTAATTAGTTTTGCTACAACAAGTGTATGGGACATTGGAAAAAAGTTGAATTTCCCCATGGGGATGAATAAAGTATCTATCTATGAGATCCCCCCCACATTCTCCTGAACTGTAGGGAATACAGCCCAAGAGCTGCCTCATATGTAACCCTTTCATTCCTGGAGTCATTCTCTTGAATCTTCTCTGAACCCTATCCAATATCAGTAGATCCTAGCTAAAGTAAGGAGCCCAAAACTACACACAATACTCCAAGTGTGGTCTCACATCATATCCCTGCCCTTATTTTCTATACCTCTGGAAATGAATGCCAAAATAGCATTCGCCTTCTTCACCACAAACACAAACTGGAAGTTAACCTTTAAGCAATCCTGCACAAGGATGCCCAAGTACCTTTGCATCTCTGCATTTTTAATTCTCTCCCTATCTAAATAATAGTCTACCCGTGTATTTCTTTCACCAAAATGCATGACCATACACCTTCCAACATTGTCTTTCATTTGCTATGTCAGCAGGTTCGGATATGGCCCAAGTGTGGAGTGAGAGACACTGAAGCAGGTCGATAGATCACAGACTTTAAGGTGAACAGTGTTAAAAGGAAAGAAAACAATAAACACTAGGTCAAACAGGGCTGGTAATGAAGCCTACACTGTAGCTGAAAACAACTAAGAATTAAACCGCTAGTCTCCAGATTCAGTTGACTCGGAAGTCCAATTTCTCAGGGAAGGCCGAACGCAAACAGTCAAAGCGTTGCTGTGCTCTGTCCAAGTCTCAACAAGCATGATGACAAGTATGGAGTTAAGAACTATCACAATTACATAATTAGCTGACATGTGCAAATTCACAAGTTCAATTGCCGTATCTACTGCACTGCCGAATCTGTGGTTTTCACAGGCCCCCTTCCTCTCTAGGCACAGCCCCCAAGGTGCCACAGACCTGCGTCCACTGGAAGTCCCGGATCAACGACTTGTCCAAGATGTCCTTCACCAGGATCCAAGTATGTTCTTTGGGGCCATACCCTTCCCAGTCCTTACCACGTACCCGGTGAGATGCCGGGAGGCGCCGCACAGAATAGACAAGGGAACTACCTACCAGATGGGGAGGAGGGGGCGGTGGGGTGACTGGGACCAGGGGAGAGGGAAGTAACCGGCTTGAGCTGGGAAACGAGTACTGGGTGGAGCTTCAGTGATGCTGATAAATGCAATCTACAGGACACCTTGTCGACAGCCTTTTCCACTACAAACTGTCCAATGTAGCACGGTGCCAACTTCCAGTTCTTGACTTTCAGGGGAAGATCCCTTGATGCCAACCAGACCTCTCCTGGCTTGAATGGTCTTACGTGTCGACGGAGCTGATCAGCCTGCCGGGAAAGCAGCTTCTGGGCGCGCAACAGAGAAGTCCTGGCTTGTCTCCAGGTGTGCTTGCAGTGCTGGATCAGCTGTTCAGCAGCAGGAACTCCTACATTGATTTCCTGATCAGGGAAGAGTGGGGTCTGGAATCCCTTCTGGCATTCAAAGGGAGACATACCGATTGGAGGATGACTGGAGGTTATAGTGGGCAATCTCTGCCCAATCCAATTGGGAGCTCAAAACGTGGGGTTGGAAGAGGCAAGGCAGTGCAGGATTGTCTCCAACTCTTGGTTCACTCTGTCAGTCTGGCCATTAGACTGGGTGTGGAAGCCAGACGAGAGGTTGGCCATGGCTCATACAAGAGAGCAGAAAGCCTTCCAAAAGCGGGAAGTGAACAGTGGTCCATGATCAGACACTATGTCTTGAGGAGAGCCATGGAGCCTGAACATATGTTGAACCAGGAATGTGGCAGTCTCATGAGCTGATGGGAGCTTGGGGAGGGCATTGAATAACCCCAAGCGCACTGAATAAGCCTTGGAAACAATCGGAAAAATAAAAACCTTGGGAAGATAGAGAAAAGTCCTTGGGAAACTTCGAAACATGAAACTTGAAACCTAGAGAAGGAACTTTTTTTAAAATCTTACTCAATGTTTTATCTTTCACAATTTTTCCAGAGGCAGTTAAGATATACTCTCAACTTTATAGATCAAGACAACATAGACAGGTTTCTTTCATCGCAAAGCTAGCTGGCTCTCTGTAAATCTGTTTAATTTGCTACATGAAAGCTCAATTTTCCTAGTCTGTACCATTACTTTCATCAAAAAGTTAAAAATACTCTTGATAGGGTTACTTCACTTGTGTATTTGCACACACCAGCCAGGGATCAGCTTTTGAAGTAGGGCTCCTCCAGAATTTACACTATTGACTTGAAAGATGATTTGTTGAATCAATTGCTTGAAGTGCTCATTTGTTACACAGACCTGAGTCACGGGACCACAAAGCCAGGAACCTGGGTTCTTGTGACTTGAAAAGCTTGGAATGGATACCAGAGAAATTCAATGCCATATCTACTGTGCTGTCGAATTCGTGGCTGTGACAGCCACTTCTTTGCCCATTCCCCTAAACTAAGTCTCTGCTTCCTCAACACTACACGCTCCTCCACCTATCTTTGTATCATCAGCAAATTTAGCCACAAATCCATTAATCCCATAGTCCACATCATTGACATACATCATAAAAAGCAGCGGTCCCAACACCAACCCCTGTGATCAGGGAAAGCTCCTCAAGCTAGTAACATGCTAACATGTTACTACATACTTGTAATTCCATGGGCTCTTATCTTGCTAAGGAATCCTCACGTGCGGCACCTTGTCAAAGGCCTTCTGAAAATCCAAGTACACCATATCATCTGCATCTCCTTTGCCTACCCTGCTTGTAATCTCCTCAAAATACTGCAGTAGGTTAGTCAGGCAGAATTTTCTTTCAGGAAAACATGCTGGCTTTGGCCTATTTTGTCCTGCGTTTGTTGGCACTCCATAATCTCATCCCTAACAATTGATTCCAATAACATCCCAATCATTGATGTCAGGCTAACAGGTCTATAGTTTTCCTTCTGCTGCCTCCCACCATTCTTTAATAGCAGAGTAACATTTGCAATTTTCCAGTCATCTGGTACAATGCCAGAATCTATCAATTCTTGAAAGATCATTGTTAATGCCCGCAATCTCCCCAGCTACTTCCTTCAGAACCCAAGGATGCATTCCACTAGGTCCAAGAGATACAGAATCAGAATGAGAATTATTATCACTGGCATACGACATGAAATTTGTTAATTTAGCAGCAGCAGTTCAATACATACACAACATTAAAAAAAATAACTAAATCAATTACAGTATATGTATATTGAACAGATGAAAAGTTTTGCAAACAGAGATATATGTTAAAAAAGTGAGATATTGTTCAGGGGTTCAATATCCATTTAGGAATCGGATGGCAGAGGGGAAGAAGCTGTTTCTGAATCGCTGAGTGTGTGCCTTCAGGTAGGAGGTACAGAAGCCTGATGGTTACAGTGAGAAATGGCATGCCCTGGGTGCTGGAGGTCCTTAACAATGGATGCTGTCTTTCTGAGACACCACTCCCTGAAGATGTCCTGGGTACTTTGTAGGCTAGTACCCAAGATGGAGCCAACTAGATTTACAACCGTCTGCAGCTTCTTTCAGTCCTTTGCAGTAGCTCCTCCATACCGGACAGTGATACAGCCTGTCAGAATGCTCTCCACAGTACAATTATAGACATTTGAGTGTATTTGTTGACATGCCAAATCTCTTCAAACTCCTAATGAAGTATAGCCGCTGTCTTGCCTTCTTTATAACTACATCAATATGTTGGGACCAGGTTAGATCCTCAGAGATGTCGACAGCCAGAAATTTGAAACTTCTCTCCACTTCTGATCCCTCTTGGTATGTGTTCCTTCGTCTTACCCTTCTGGAAATTCACAATCAGCTCTTACTGACATTGAATGCCACATTGGTGCTGTGATACCACTTCACTAGTTGGCATATCTCACTCCTGTACATCCTCTCGTCACCACCCGAAAGTCTACCAACAATGGTTGCATCATCAGATTTATAGATGGCATTCAGCTATGCCTAGCCACACAGTCATGGATATATAGAGAGTAGAGCAGTGGGCTAACCACACACCCGAGGTGCACCAGTGTTGACCATCAGCAAGGAGATGTCATCATCAATCCACACAGATTGTGATTTTCCGGTTAGGAAGTCGAGCATCCAATTGAAGAGGGAGATACAGAGGCCAGGTTCTGCAACTTCTCAATCAGGTTTGTGGGAATGGTGTTAAATGCTGAGATATAGACGATAAACAGCATCCTGACCTAGGTGTTTGTGTTGTCCAGGTGATCTAAAGCCATGAGCCATTGAGATTGCATCTGCCGTTGACCCATTGTGGCAATAAGCAAATTGCAATGGGTCCAGGTCCTTGCTGAGGCAAGAGTTCATTCCAGTCATAACCAACCTCTCAAAGCATGTCATCACTGTAGATGTGAGTGCTACCGGGCAATAGTCATTAAGGCAGCTCACATTATTCTTCTTAGGCATTAGTATAATTGTCACCTTTCTGAAGCAAGTGGGAACTTCCTCCTGTAGCAGTGAGAGGTTGAAAATGTCCTTGAATACTCCCACCAGTTGGTTTCCACAGGTTTTCAGAGTCTAACCAGGTACTCATTGGGGTCTTCATTTTAAAGACAACTACACATCAGCCTCTGAGATAGAGATCACAATGGCATCAGGTGCAGCTGTAGTCATATTCTCCTTTTAAAGTGGGCATAGAAGGCATTGAGTTCATCTGGTAGTGAAGAATCACTGCCATTCATGCTACTGGGTTTCACTTTGTAGGAAGGAATGTCTTGCAAACCCTGCCAGAGTTGTCGTGGATCTGATGTCGCCTCCAACCTTATTCGAAATTGTCTCTTCACCCTTGAAATAGCTCTCCGCAAATCATACCTGGTTTTCTGGTACAGGCCTGGTTCACCAAAATTGAATGTCACAGAACTAGCCCTCAACATACGATGTACCTCCTGGTTCATCCACGGCTTTTGGTTTGGGAATGTACAGCAAGCTTTGTAGGCACACAATCATCCACACAGGTTTAAATGAAGTCAGTAACAACTGCAGCATAGACATCCAGATTCAAAGACGAATCTCTGAATTCAGTTCAGTCCACCAATTCAAAGCAGTCTTGTAGGCATTCCTGTGCTTCCCTTGTCCATACATTATTGGTCCACGTTACTGGTGCTCCAGTCTTCAGTCTCTGCCTATACTCAGGGAGTAGACGTACAACCAGGTGATCAGACTTCCCGAAGTGAGGGCGTGCAGTAGCATGGTAGGCATTCTAGATGGTGGTGTAGCAATGGTCCATATATCCACCCTCAAACTATTAAGCTTCCTGAGCACCTTCTCAGATTTAATTTTCACTGCACATACTTTACTTCCCTGACACTCTTGAATGGCTGGTATACTGCAGATGTTTTCCACTGAAGACTGATGTAAAATATGCATTCAGTTCCTCTGCCATCTGTGTTTCTCATTACAATATCTCCAGCATCATTTTCTATCGGTCCTATATCTACCCTCAACTGTTTTACCATTTATATACTTAAAAAAGCTTTTAGTATCTTCTTTGATATTGGTCGCCAGCTTTTTCATAATTCATCTTTTCCTTCCTAGGACCTTCTTAGTTTCTATCTGCAAGTTTTTAAAAAGCTTCCAATCTTCTATCTTCCCACTAGCTTTGGCTTCCTTGTATGCCCTCTCTTTTGCCTTTACTTTGGCTCTGACTTCACTCGTCAGCCACGGTCCTGTCCTCTCCCATTTGAAAATTTCTTATTTGGAATATATCTATCTTGCACTTCCCTCATTTTTCACAGAAACTCCAGCCATTACTGCTCTGCCTGCTAGTGTCCCTTTCCAGTCAACTTTGGCCAGTTCCCCTCTCATGCCATTGTAATTTCCTGTATTCAACTGAAATACCGACACATTGAAATTTGAGAAGGAGAAACTAAATTCCAAAGTGAAGTCGATCATATTGTGATCACTGTTCCCCAAGAGTCCCTTAACCTCAAGCTCTCTTATCACCTCCGGATCATTACACAACACCTAATCCAGCACAACCAATCCCCTAGTGGATAGGTTTAAAAGGCATCCCTTAAGCATTCTACAAATTCTCTCGAGGTCTAGTACTGGCATGGTTTTCCCAATCCACTTTCATGTTAAAATCCCCAACGATTATTATGACATTGCCTTTCTGACACACCTTTTCTATCTCCTGCTGTAATTTTTAATCCACATCCCAGCTGCTGTTTAGAGGCCTGTATACAACTGCCATTAGGGTCCTTTTACCCTTGCTATTTCTTAACTCAACCCCTAGAGACTACACCTTCCGATCCTATGTCATCCCTTTCTAATGATTTAATATTGCTCTTTTTTTTTTTAAAAAAAAAAACACAGGGCTACACCACTCCCTCTGCCTACTAACCTATCTTTCTGATACACCAAATATCCTTGGGACATTCAGCTCCCAATGGCAGCCACCCTTTAGCCAAGTTTCAGAGATGGCCACAGTCATACTTGCCAATTTGTCACTGAATTTCAAGATTGCCCATTTTATTTCTTGTGCTGCGTGCATTCAAAATATAACACTTTCAGTCCAGTATTTCTTGCTTTCTGTTTTAACTCCACCACGCCTCTATGGCCCTGTAAATCATCTCACTGGCTGTGATTATGCCTCATCTCCTGCCTGCCCTTTCTTTCATCTCTGTTGCAATTTCCTTTGATTCGGCTGAGGTTAAATTGGTGGACTGCTAGGGCCAAGGCCTGAAGAGCCACAAGGGCCTATTCTATGCTGTATCTCTAAATAAAACAATAAAATATTCCATACAACGTCTACAATTATTTCACCAGAAATACCAAAGTCAGACACCCCACATTGCACAGAGTTAATATTTCATGTCAGTGATCTACAAGGAGGAAGTTAACACTTCTATAACAAATGAAAACATTTGAATGAACAGTTGTCCAGGATATTACCCAGATTCTTGGAGTACAAGCAACCTAAACACAGCAATATGATCTGAAATGCCTTTGTGTGATATACAGTAAAAGTTAGTCCTGCTTCCTACATTGGATCAGAATTGTGCAGCTGTGGTATCAATATTCAGTCAATCGCTCAACACTTGCCACCATTTTTTTTTTAAATCTGGGCTTTAAAATTAGCATTTTTGTTCTCTTGTTCATATCAATGGATTGATGGAGGTTTGGTCCATACAATGCAAGTTACTGCCAAAATCATTGGAGAACCTTCCGGCAAATACAGAGCTGATTAAAACATCAAGCCCATACAGTCATTGCTCCCAGAACATCCAAATGCAAACCCACCTCACAGATGGGGCAGGGATGATGTCACAGCTTTAAAACATTTATTCCAAAATGCTCATTTAAAACAAACACAGCAAGTGAAGAACATGAGACTCTGCAGATGCAGGAAATCCAAAGCAACACATTTAAAATGTTGGACAGGCAGCATCTATGGAAATGAATAACCAGTCAATGTTTTGGGCTGAGACCTTTCTTCAGCACCTTCACCAGGGCCTTGATAAGGGTCTCAGCCCAAAATGCCAACAGTTTATTCATTTCAACAGATGCTGCCTGAAATGCTGAGCTCCTCTGGAATTTTGCGTGTGTTACTCAGCAAATTAAGTGCATTTTGTGGTTAAAGCCCTTTTGAAAGGCCTTCAATCCCCTACCCAAAACAAAAAATTTATCTTCCCACAGATACCAACTGGCATTCCACGTTTTTCTGGTATTTTCTGTTTTTATTTCTGATTTCCAGATCTGAACTTTTCTTTTTATCACCAGTATGCTTCATCTACATGGCCCTGGGAGACCTCAGTAGTTAGATACAATCAATAACACAGAATAAAGTCTTAGAGTTTCACTTCCACACTATTGCTACTGTTAAACACCGCGTTTTGTCTTTATCGTCTCTGCATTGAGATAAGCAGATAAACCATAACATGGCTGCTTTCAAAGCAAGGAACAGTTTGAAGATCCTTAGGTGAGTCACTGATTTAGACTCCCTAACAAGGTCAAAGCCTACAATGAATCTGGTTCCGTTCTGGGTATTTGCCATCAGTTCCTGATGCAGACTGCAACTTTGGTTCCATGGGAATATCTGCTTATTTTGATGTCAATTAGGAATGGGTGATAAAAGCTCTGAATGATTAACTGAAAAAGAAAATACTTCAGTAAAGCCCAAAATTCAAAATAAATTTATTATCAAATTATGCTTATATCACCATTTACTACTGAGATTCATTTTCAGTAATCATAATACTGAGAACACGAGTGATAGGGTCCCTGAAAGTGAATCCATTGTGGAATCAGTTCAGAGCTGTGGAGATTCAGGATCCTGATGACTGTTGCTGAAGCTGTTCACCTGGGACCTAATGCTCCAGTACCTTTGAGCTGTAAAGTATCAGAAGATCAAACACAAACACTTATCAGAGCACAGACATTAAACAAAGAGATTCTGAAGATGCTAGAAGTCCAGAGTAGCTCAACAGGTCAGTCTGCCTCCATGGAAATTAATAAACAGTCGACATTTTAGGCTGAGTCCCTTAATTAGCACTAAGAGGGAAAAAGCCCATATATGAAAGTGGGGGTGTGGGGGAGGGGGAGGAATACAAGCTAGCAGGAGATGGGTAAAGCTGGGTGAGGAGGGGGTAGTTGGGTTGGGGGGGGAATGAAGTGAAAAGCTGGGATCAGGTAGGTGGAAGTGGTAAAGGGCTGAAGAGGAAGGAATTGGATTACAGAGAGTAGACCATGGGAGAAAGGGAAGAAGGGGCACCAGAGGGAGGTGATAGGCAGGTGAGGAGAAGAAAGGGGGTAAGAGTGAAGCCAAAATGGAAAAAGAGAGAAGGAGAAGGGGGAGAAAGCAGTAGAAATTAGAGAAATTGATGTTGATGTGGTCAGGCTGGAGGTCACCCAGTCGGAATATGAGGTGTTGTTTCTCCAACCTGAGAGTGGCCTCGTCTTGGCATTAGAAATAAAAGAGTATGTCGGTACATTGGCCCATAATGTTGTGCTGACCTTTGAACCATCTGTGATCAATCTAACCTTTCCCTCCTACTGGTTATGAATATTTTTAAGCACCAAAACAGATCATGTAAGATGTCAGTCAAATTCTGAAGCACATGCAAAAAGAGTTGAGGAACAACAGAGATGAGGACTTCAGTTATATGAAACAACTGTGCAACATAAATTGCCTTTGTTAGTTTATGATTTGTACACCTAGACTGTTGTGTATGCATACTGACTGCTAAAAGTAGCTGTTAAGTTTATTCTACAACATAGAACAATACAGCATAGTACAAACGCTTCGTCTTATAATGACCATTTAACCTACTCAAAGATCAATCTAACCTTTCTCTTCTACATTACCCTGTATGTTTCTATCATCCATGTGTCTAACTAAGAGATTCTTAAATGACCCCAATGAATTTCCTCTACAACTACCCATGGCAGGGTGTTTCATGTACCCACCACTCTCTGTGTAAAGTACTTAACTTTAATTTCTCCCCTATATTTTCCTCCAAACACCTTAAAATTATGTCCCCTGTATTAGCCATTACCACCATGGCTATCTATACTGTCTATCTTTTATCATCTTATACACCTCTCTCACGTCATTTCTCATCCTCTTCACTTCAAAAGAGAAAATCACCAGCTTGCTCAGCCCATCTTCATAAGCTATGGTCTCTAGTCCAGGCAGCATCCTGATAAATCTCCTGTGCCCCCTCTCAAAACCTTCCCCATCCTTCCCACTTGTAATTATCCTAAACTTTATCACTTGATTAACTTCACAATATAACGTGCAGCATGAAGAAAGAACTGAGAGTGATAGAAATATTTAGCAGGTCAATCAGCAGCTGCAGAGAGAAATACAGCATTAATATTTCAACTTGATGACCCTTCTGGACTTCTGTCCCTTCCTCTCTTCTGAGATATTGTCAAAACTGCTGAATAATTCCAGAATTTTGTTTCTCTTTCAGAGTTCCAGAATATGCATTTTGTATTTTGATTATATGCACCATATAATCAGTTCATTTTAGAAAGGGGAATTCATTAAAGTGTTTGCCTTGATACCACAAGTGTACTTATGTTATACTCTGCAATAGCATTGCAGGAGCCTAAAACACCGCAGGAGATATAGTCAACATATTCAAAATAATGATCAGGTTCAAATGTAGGATGTCAATAACCACACAGATTGAAAAACTTCCCAAGTTTACAAAAGCCACCTGGGTCATATCCCCTTCTCATTACTACCATCAGGGAGGAGGTACAGGAACCCACTTTTTTTTTTGAACAGCTTCTTCCCCTCTGCCATCAGATTTCTGAATGAACCATAAACACTACCAAACCATTCCCTTATTTTTTGGTCCTTTTTTTGCTTACTTATTTTTAGCATAACTTAGTATTTTATGTGTTGCATTGCACAGCTGCCACAAGATAAGAAATTTCACAACATTCAGTGGGTCAGTGATAATGAACCAGATTCTGATAACCACCCATTCAGAAAGTTAGTGAAACAAGATGCAGTGTTGGAGTGATACAGAACAGGGACAGGCCCTTTCACCCACTCCAGCTGTGCAGACCTTCAAAAGCCCATTAACACTAAATCATTTCATTAACACTGCAGTCCAATCAACTCTGCCCTAGATCTTGGCACTCAAAACCAGAAACATTTTCCCAGGGTAGAAACTGCTAATATGACAGGCCATAACTTTGAGGTGATTGGAGGAAGGTATTGGGGGGGTGGGGGGGGGAAGCAGAATGTCAAAGATACGAGGTTTTTTTTTTAAAAACATAGAGACTGGAATATTTTTTACAGTGCATGGAAGGGGTAGTGGTCGAGGCGGATAGATTAGTGATATTTAAGATCAATGTACATTGACTTAGACTGGCACATCGATTTTAGGGAAACTCACACCCCTCTTTAAATCAGCAACACGGCAGTGGAAACTGCGAGCAGTTCCAAACACCTGGGAGCGTGGATCTCACACAACCTCTCACGGTCCCAAAACACATTCTACGCAATCAGGGATGCTCACCAATGCCTCTGCTTTGTGAAGAGGCTGAAGAGAGCTGGACTATGCACGTTAATACTCAGGTCACCCTAACAAGCTGCATCACTGCTCAGCACAGAGTTGCTGTTGGCAGCCGGTAGCCCAGTAGCCGTGACGAGCTTAAGAAGAAAAAAACATCTAAGAAAGGGCTTTAAATTTTGCAGAGTTATTAGGAAATAAACTGGGCGTTTGAATATGAAGAATTGCTCTTTCCAAAAGAAATAGCCTGTGTGCTTCGGTGATAAGAAACCTCAAAAAGCTGACTGATACTCCTCTAAAATCCATATAATCTATTTCTATGGGACATTTCCCCTCCAATTCTGATTTTTGATAGTCCAGCCAATCCTATTCAAATGAACACTAGGTGTGGGAACAGTCTCTCTTATCTCCTTGTCCACACACTTGATAAAAAATGCTTGCTCTGGCACCAGTCCCAGTTCCAGGACTATGGCAGATCTTTCAAATCCAGAAATAGAGTCTTTGTCAGGGTTGTTAAAATCAAAAGTTGATAAAATGCAGTTTACAGCAGGGCTGGGCTACTGTCAAATTACGCGTACAAAGCTCATTGCTCCGCCAAAGTGGAGTTGCAGTGAATCTGCTCTGACAAAAACTAAGAGTGTAGGTAGATAAGAAGCAATAAGGCCAGTTAAAAAGATAATTTGTCTGTCTGTGGGTACAGTTTACAGGACAGACCAACAGGTTGCAAATGTCCTGATTTGCAAACTGTTGGTCTGGCCTGATTACCACGGCAAGTTTAAGCAGCACTCAAAATGCTGGAGGAAATGAAAGGGTCAGGCAGCATCTATAGAGGGAAATGGACAGTCAGCATGTCAAAACCCTTCACCTGGACTGAAATAGAGGGGAGATGGGCAGAAAGCTTCCCGCTTTAATGAAAGTGCAAGTCCAGAGGAATGATCCCATGAATACAAGGGTTATGTATGAGGAGCGTTTGATGCTCTAGACTTGTACTCGCTGGAGTTTAGAAAGATGAGGGGATGTCTTATTGACAAGAGAAAATCTACAGATAATGGAAATCCAAGCAATGCACACAAAAGGCTGGAGGAACTCAGCAGGCCAGACAGCGTCTACGGAAAAGAATTAGACTGGAGAAAAAAAGTTTAGGCATCAGAGTAAAAGGGTGGGGTTAAGATCAATTTGAAACCTACTGAATATTGAAAGGCCTAGGTAGATTTGATGTGGAAGGATGTTTCCTATAGTGGAGGAGTCTAGGACTAGAGGGCTTAGCCTCAGAATAAAGGACATCCCTTCATCCCTTTAGATCAGAGATGAAGAGGAATTTATTTAGCCAGAGGGTGGTGAATCTGTGAAGGCCAAGTAATTGAGGATATTTAAAGCAGAGGTTGATAGGGTCTTGATCAGTCAGGGTATCAAAAGCTACAGGGAGAGGGCAGGAGAACAGAGTTGAAAAGGATTATAAATTAGTCATGATGTAATGGTGGAGCAGTTTCAAAGATCTTCAATCTTGATGAAGGGTCTCAGCCTGATACATTGATTGTTTATTCATTTCCATAGATGCTGCCTGACCCACTGAGTTCCTCCAGCACTTTGTACGTGTTGTCCTGGACTTCCAGCATCTGCAGAATCTCTTGTTTTTGAATATTCTTCTCTTGTTTAATACTGGGAAGAAAATTATCTGTCTAATTAAAGAAACAAAATTACAAAATTGTGGAAAAAATGGGTCTCAAACTCCCAATGTAACATTTTCAAAGAATCTAATATTGAATCGGGATTGGGACTAGACAGAAAAGTATCGACAAAATTAATCAAATACTTCACAGAAGACATAGTGTGAGCCAAGGAACATCACTTGTGAAGTGGAACCTGCCACAGCTGAATAAAGGAAGTCATAAGATTGGATAGGTATGCTTATGTTGTGCACAATTATATTTGCATTTTGGGAGCAGTTTTGTAGAAATTGGCCTTGAAAATTGCTTAAGTGGAGTAAAGTCCACTATCAAGCAGATTAATTCTCTGTGAAAGACTGGAGCTAGATTGAGCCAAATGGCTTGTCCCTCCCTTTTGCTTGCTCCTAGTGTATTTTGGTGGTAGCTAACAGATAGTGGTTGTGTGTAGTTTTCTTTCTGACTCTAATGAAAGGTCAAAGCCCAAAATGTCAACAGTTTATTCTTTTCCATACATAGCTGTTGCCTGACCTACTGAGTTCCTCTAGCATTTTGTATGTGGTACTCTAGATTTTCACCATCTCTTGTGGTTATTATAGTGGGTAGCGATTAGGTTAACATGGGTGGTTAATGATGTAGATGGAGCAAAACAATTGCCTGACAGACACAAACACTTTGATAAGTCTAAGTCCTATACACAAGGTGAGGTACAATGATACATGTTGCTACAGTATGACAAGCACATAGATTCAGTCAGCACACTGAATACCACATAACTTATAGGAGAATAAAGAAAGAATACTGTGTAAAACAAGATATAACTGCAACACACAAAATACTGGAGGAGCTCAGCAAGTCAATCAGCATCTATGGAAATGAATAAAGAGTTGACGTTTTGAGCCAAGACCTTTCATCTGGACTAAAAAGGGGGAAGACGCCAGAATAAAAGTTGGGGGGGGGGGGGGGGGAAGAGAGAAGGAGAACAAGCTAGAAGGCAATAGGTGAAACCTGGTGGGTGGGGAAACAAAGGGCAGGAGAAGAAGGAATCTGATTGGAGAGGAGAGTAGACCATGGGAGAAAGGGAAGGAGGGGAACCAGGTGGAGGTGATAGGCTGGTGAGAAGAGATAAGGGGCAAAGAGGGGAATAGAAAAAAGTGGGAAGGAGGAGTGAAAAAGAAAATCACTGGAAGGAGTAGTTGATGCTCAATTAATTTGCTTTGACGGGCTGATATCCTTCACATCACCATTAATATACTTTCTGCTGGAAGCCAAGGAAAGTAATCCTCAACCCCATTAAAGAGGTGAATCACCAACAAAATATGAAATAAATTCAAAAGATTTGGGATACTCAACAGAGCAGTTAGCATCTGTGCAAGTATTAACTCTGCTTTTATGAGTAGCTCAGAAGGCTATGAAATTCACAACACAGGGCCCATATTGTTAAAGTCATAGACTATGAAAGCACAGAACAGAACCTATGGCTAGTCTACACCACGCCACCCTGGAGTCTGCATAGTCTCATCTATCTGTTCCCAGACCATAGCTTTCCATCCCTCTCTCATCCAGGTACCTATCACCCTTCTCTCAAATGTTAAAATTAAACCCACATCTACCACTTCTGGTGGCAGCTCATTTCATACTCATACCACTGAGTGAAGAAGTTTCCCCTCACATTCCACTTAAATATTTAATTTTCCATCAAAAACTATATCCTTTAGTTCTAGTCTCACTGAAGCTGAGGGAAAAATCTGCACACATCCAACCTATCTTACCCTTCATAAGTTTGTATACCTCAACAAGATTTCCCCTCATTTTCCAGTGCTCTAGGGAAAAACAGATCTAACATAGTTAACCTATAAATTAGGTCATCAAATCCCAGCAAAATTCTTGTAAATTTTCTCTGCGCACTTTCATTGTTGAATTTGATTGTTGAAAATGCTAAAGAGACAGATACATCTCTAGAGGCAAAAGGCATCAAAGGACACAGGAATGAGCAAGAATGAAGAGTTGAGTAGACTAGAAGGGCCAAATAGCCTATTTCTGCTTCTATGCTCGATTTCCAAATGATATAGTTTTCATTGACAAAGAGCCATGAACACACAATGATAAATGTTGACATTAATCATTTAAGCACTAAGGTAAGGGAGAGAATTTCAAAGGAGATGTGAGGGAGAATTTTTTTTTTAAAGCACTGCCTGGGGTGGTGGAAGTACATTAGGGACTTCTATGAGACTTTTGGATAGGAACTTGAATGTGAGGTAAATGGAAAGATATGGACATTGTGTAGCAGAAGAAATGAATTTAGTTAACCATTTAATTACTAATTAAATTGGTTCAGTACAACATTGAGGGCCAAAGGCCCTATTCCTGTGCTGTACCGTTCTATGCTGTATGTTCAATTACACTGAGCGCAATAGCTTTCTTTCCTTTGTTACGTACCCGTGACACATGACAGTGGTACCCTTGTCACGTGACTGGGGTTGAAGTTATACTGGACTTGAGGTAATGGTCTTGTGATGGTGGAGTGACGTCATTTTCCCGCCAGTAGAGATCATGTGACAGGGTTTTTTTTTATATACAGGGTATAAGAGGAGGACCCCACCCTGTGGGGAGGGGCAGTTCGTGGCTGAATTTGCCAAGTTGACTTCATGCCACTGCGTGATTTAATGTTATGACGCAGTTTAGTTGAAAAATGAAGTTTTATCTAATGCCTAAAGTTTAAAAGGTCATTGCCAGCAGTTTCTTTACTGTGGAGAGTGAAGATAAAAGTTCGGGAGTTAAAGATCGAGGAGAATCGATTTCGACGGTGGAATGGTTTCGACCTTGTGTGATCCTCATTCGGAAGGATTTCGTTGACTATTCTTGTGTTAATCCCTGGGATGACCAGAAAGGATTTGAGAATAGTGTGGAAGGAAAGGTCAGTGCCTTTAAACCGTTACTTTTCATAAAATTCTTCGTGGGAAGAGTTCGACGCCGGGGATCGAAGGAAAACGACGTGGAAGAAAATTTAAATCGTCTTAAAAAGTCTCTCCTTTTAAATGGACTGAGCATTTTGAACTTTTGGCAATACCACTTTAAAGAACTGTTTTTGCAACATCGCTTTAAGAACTGTTTGAGCGGCATCGCTTTAAGAGCTGGTAAGCTGCCGCACAGCAGCTGTTTTCCGGTTACGTTAGTGTTTGTTTACTTTTGGGGGGGTTTGTTTTCAGTGTTTAATAAACGTGTTATTTGTTGTAAAAACCCTTGCCTAACTCACATATATTTATTGTTGCCTGAATACGTAACACCTTTAATTAGTTACTAAGTACAACAAGCTGGGAAATTGTCCTCTACACACAAACAAGCTCTCTGTTCAGTTATACATTAAACACTAATCAGGAAGTGTTCTAGTTAGAAGACTGGAACAAAGACTTCAGGTGAGTATTGAAAAAAAATTGTTCATCCAAGTCTATTTTGCATACAATCATTTGCATATGTTCCAACATCCAAACTGAAATTTCAGGTTATTACAGTTTATTACTTTAAACCTTGATGGGTGGATCAGTTCCCCCACTTGATGCAATGCATTCTGTTGACAGACTCAAAATGTTGGAGGAACTCAATGCATCAGAAAGGAATAAAGAGTCGATATTTCAGACAGACCTTCCACCTGAGGCTTGGAACGTCAACTCTATTTATTTCCATAGATACTACCTGACCTGCTGTGTTGCTCTAGCATTTTCTGTATGCTACTCTGGATTTCCAGCATCCACAGAATTGCTTGCATTTACTTTTTTGTTTGCAGTCTGTCTTTCTCAGCATGCATTTTATTCCATTGTTTTCCTTGTTCATAGAGATTTCAGAGCCACTGTGACAGTATTGTGACTTGTAGACCACACTCAAGTCTTACTGCTAATTATGCTGGATGTTCAAGTTCCAATGTAAAGCCACCCCCATGTTATGGCTGTTTAGAAATCGCCCTTACAGGATTCATATATCACTACCATAAATATAGTCCTCTCACAAAATTTGTGGAAAAACAATTTTTATTTAACTCGCATTTGTTGATGCAGGTGACATGGTTTCATGTTCTGGGGGGGGGGGGGGGAAATCACAACATGGACTGCATTCTAAAAAACAAAATCCTACCTCTAATGACATGACGCTTGACTGTACTCAAACTCTTTGGCTGAAACTCCATCACTCTGTAGCTGGAATTACTTTAACAGCACTTGATCTGCTTTGAAGATAGTGATCGCAATGCAAGGGGGAGGAATGGAAGGGAAAGACTGGGAATATTCATCAACATGTATTGAAGGAAACAGTTTGTTTATTGGCGCAAGTAACCTGTGCTTTCTGATCCAATGCCAGTGCTTTTATCCCCAAATATGGTGATTAGATGAAAGTGGCAGGTGTTGCTGGAGGTAGGTTTCTACACAAAGGATGGCAATAAATGCATAGGACACTGCCAGCGTAGTGGTACATGAAGATACATTACAGATATTTAAGAGACTTGGGTATATGGGTGAAAGAAAAATGGAGGCCTACCTGGGAGGGAAGGATTAGATTGATCTTTGAGTAGGTTAAAAGTTTGACAATATTGTGGGCCCAAGTGTCTGTTCGATGCTCTATGTTCTACATTGGCCGCTTCACTGGGGCAACAAGAAGTTTCAGCAGTGGAGGATGATTTCAATGATGAGATGAGCTGTATCCACAATCTACAATTTCTTGTGGTCACGTGCAGAGCAGTTGCCATACTAAGCTGTGATGAAATAAAAATTGGAGGGGATCAAAGAGGACATGCCAACTTCCTTTAACTTTGAGGTTGAGGTGCTGGTGAGCTTTATTGGTCATGGTGTCAACATTGGACCAGGAATTTGATGCTCTCAAAGCAGGAGTGTGTAACAATGGTCCATCAGATTAATTCCTGGAATGCTGGGGGGGGGGGGGGGGGGTGGAAAGAGGCAGTGGTAGTTTTGTTTTTAAAAACAAGGATTAAATACTGTAAACCACTTCAATATCCTCAAGTTTAATAAAGAATGAAGTCATTCTTACAAACTTTTCAGAGCAGGGATGATCTTACCCTGGATGGATTGTAATTGTGGTCATAATCTCAAAGTCCGTAAAGCATAAAAGCCTTTCTCCAAACAGGGTGAACCTTCGGAATTTTCTACCCTGTGAAAGGCCCAATTACTGAGTATGTTCAAGAAGGACAGTTATTAGGTAAAGGTGAATCAAAAAGATATAGGGTTAAGGTAAATGTTCCAAGATAAATGATCAGCCACGATTTTTTGCAATGGTAGAAGTTACGGATCAACTAGCCTGCCTCTATTTCTCCTCCTTAAGGAGGGCTACTCAGACTATCACTATTGCAATAGTACTCAGATGATAGTTAAAGCTTTCATAATTGTTGTGCTTCATAAGTATATTCAGAATCAGATTTATTATCACTAGCATATGTGGAATTTGTTCACTTAGCAGCAGCTCAATACATAATCTAGCACAGAAAAATAGTAAATAACAGTATACATATATTGAATAAATTAAAAACATGCAAAAAAACAAATACTGTATATAAAAAAAATGAAAAAGTGAGGTAGTGTCCAAGGGTTTAGGAATCAGATGGTAAAGAAGCTGTTCCTGAATCACTGAGTGTGTGCCTTCGGGCTGCTGTACCTCCTACCTGCTGGTAACAGTGAGAAAAGGGCATGCCCTGGGTGCTGGAGGTCCTTAATAATGGACACCACCTTTCTGAGCCACTGCTCCTTGAAGATGTCATGGGTACTCTGTAGACTAGTACCCAAGATGGAGCTGACTAGACTTACAACCTTCTGCAGCTTCTTTTGGTCCTGTGCAGTAGCCCCCGCCCCCCCCCCCCCCACCCCACCAATACTAGATGGTGATGCAGCCTGTCAGAATACTCTCCACGGTACATCTACAGAAGTTTTTAAAGTGTATTTGTTGACATGTCAAATCTCTTCAAACTCCTGAAGTACAACTGCTGTCTTGCCTTCTTTATAACTACATTGATAAGTTGGGACCAGCTTAGATCCTCAGAGATCTTGACACCCAGGAACTTGAATCTGCTCACTCTCTCCACTTCTGATCCCTCTGAGGATTGGTATGTGTTCCTTCATCTTAGCATTCCTGAAGTCCACAATCAGCTCTTTTGTCTTACTGACATTGAGTGCCAGGTTGTTGCTGTAGACCCACCACCAGTTGACATCTCTCACTTCTGGACACCCTCTCGTCAAGGATTCTACCAACAATGGTTGCATCATCAACAAGTTGGTAAGTGGTATTTGAGCTATGCCTCGCCACAGTCATGTGTATATAGAGAAGAGCAGTGGGCCAAGCACACACCCGAGGTGCTCCAGTGTTGATCGTCAGCGAGGAGGATATGTTATCACCAATCCACAGAGACTGTGGTCTTCTGGTTAGGAAGTTGAAGATCCAATTGTAGAAGGAGGTACAGAGGCATAGGTTCTGCAACTTCTCAATCAGGGTTGTGGAAATGATGGTATTAAATGCTGAGCTATAGTCCATGTACAGCATCCTGACATAGGCATTTGTGTTGTCCAGGTGGTCTAAAGCCATGTGAAGAGCTGGACAATAGACAATAGACAAATTGCAGTGGGTCCAGTTCTTTGCTGACACAGGAGTTCAGTCTAGTCATGACCAACCTCTCAAAGCATTTCATCACTGTTGACGTGAGTGCTACCAGGCGATAGTCATTAAGACAGTTCACAATATTCTTCTTAGGCACTGGTATAATTGTTGCCTTTTTGAAGCCAGTGGGAACTTCCTTCTGTAGCGGTAAGAGGTTGAAAATGTCCTTGAATACTCCCGCTAGTTGGTTGGCACAGGTTTTCAGAGCCTTACCAAGAACTCCATCGGGACCTTCTGCCTTACAAGGGTTCACTCTCTTTAAAGACAGCCTAACATCAGCCTTTGAGACAGAGATCACAGGGTCATCAGGTGTAGCAGAGATCTTCGCAGCTGTAGTTGTGTTCTCCCTTTCAAAACAGGTATAGAAGGCATTGAGTTCATCTGGTAGTGAAGCATCGCTACCATTCACACTATTGGGTTTCGCTTTGTAGAAAGTAATGTCTTATACACTGGCAGAGTTGCCATGCATCCAATGTCATCTCCAACCTCATTCAAAATTGTCTCTTCACCCTTGAAATAACCCTCCGCAAATCATACCTAGTTTTCTCATACAGGCCTGGGTTGCCAGACTTGAATGCCACAGATCTAGCCTTCAGCAGACGATGTACCTCCTGGTTCATCCACGGCTTTTGGCTTGGAAATGTACAGTAAAACTTTGTAGGCACACACTCATCCGCACAGGTTTTAATGAAATCCATAGCAACTGCAGCACACTTATCCAGGCTCCAAGATGAATCACCGAATACAGTCCAGTCCACCAATTCAAAGCAGTCCTGTAGGCACTCCTGTGCTTCTCTTGTCCAAACCTTCTTGGTCCTCAGTACTGGTGCTGCAGATGTCAGTCTCTGCCTATACTCAGGGAGTAGACGTACAGCCAGGTGATCAGACTTCCTGAAGTGAGGGCATGCAATAGCACGGTAGGCATTCTTGATGGTGGTGTAACAATGGTCCAGTGGGTTGTTTCCTCTGGTACTGCAAGTGATCTGTTGGTGGTAATTGCTTAGTGATTTTTCCAGACTAGCCTGGTTAAAATCTTCCAAAACAACAGTGAATGCATTAGGATGCGCTGTTTCATGCATGTTGATCCTATCACTCAGATCATCTACAGCCCGATTGACATTGGCCTGAGGTGGAACATATATTGTTCCCAAAACGACCGCAGGGAACTCCCGTGGTAGGTAAAAAGGACAGCACTTAACTGCTAGATATTCTAGGTCTAGTGAGCAGAATTGGGACAGCACTGACATTTGTGCACCAACAGGAGTTAATCATAAGGCATACTTCTCCACCTCTGCTTTTGAGGGAACTACAAGTCTATCCTGACTATGTATAGTAAACCCGTCGATTTGAATCGCTGCATCCGGTAAAGAAGCAAGTTAACCTATAAACTTCTATAGATGCACAGTGAAGAGTACCCCGTTTGTATCATGGCCTGGCATGGAAACACCAATGGCCAAGAATGGAAAAGCCAACAAAAATTAGTGGATATGCCCCAGTCCATCATAGGAAAAGCCCTCCCCTTCATTGAGCACATCTATAAGATGCTCTGCCACAAGAAAGCAGCCTCCATCATCAATGGTCCCCACCATCCGGGCCAGGCCTTCTTCCTTCTGCTGCCATCAGGAAGGAGGTTCAGGAGCCTCAGGTCCCCAAACCACCAGATTCAGGAAAAGTTATTACCCCTCAACAATCAAACTCCTGAATCGTAACACTGAATTGAATCCACAACTTACGGATTCACTTTCAAGGACTCTACAACTCGTGATCGCAGGTTATTTACTGTTCTTATTTTGTATTTGCACAGTTTGTTTCCTTTTGCCCATTGTGCGTAGCTTTTAATTGATTCTATTGCATTTCTTTGTTCTACTATGTATGCCCACAAGAAAATGAATCTCAGAGTTGTATGTGGTGACATATACATATTTTGATGATAAATTTACTTCAAAATTTCTTTCCATAGCACTATTTAAAGTGTTCTTCTATCGGTTTCACTCATTGAGCAGGATAGCGGACACAAGCTAGTTTGACACTGGCTGCAAACTCTTTCAATCTCACACTGCTTTCAAGTCACAGGGGACGAATATTACCAAATATTTAAAGTATACACTCAGAGTAGCAGCTTGATGAAGACACACTCAGTGGCCACTTTATTAAGTGCACATGCACCTGCTCGTTAATGCAAATATATAATCAGCCATTCATATGGCAACAACTCAATGCATAAAAGCATGCAGACACGGTCAAAAGGTTCATTTGTTGCTCAGACCAAACAGCAGAATGTGCAAGAAATGTGATCTAAATTACTTTGACCATGGAATAATTGTTGGTGCCAGACAGGGTGGTTTGAGGATCTCAAACTGCTGATCTTCTGGGATTTTCACGCACTCCAGAGTTTACAGAGGATGGTGTGAGAAAGAAATAACATCCAGCAAGTGGGAGTTCTGTGGCAAAAGCGTCTTGTTAACAAGACAGTCAGGAGAATGGGCAGACTGGTTCACGCTGACAGGAGGGTGATAGTAACTCAAGCAACCAGGTGTTACTATAGTGGTATGCAGAAAAGCATCTCAGAATGCACAACATGTCAAACCTTCTGCTATGGCAGCAGGAAACTGCCAACATACACTCAGTGTCCACTTCATCAAGTACAGGTGATACCAAGTAAAATGGCTATTCAGTATGCATTATAGAAATATCGAGCTACATTCTGTACATTCCATAACATGGGAGGAAAAGGAGCATCTAGTTTTCACACCAGCTGTTGAAAACAGAAAGCATACAATGCATTATCTTGGTGACACTGGCATGAGAACATATTTTGACATTTAAACATCAAAGTCACAAGAAAATATTATGTAAATGTAAATTGTTTAAGAGATCTACAAGATAACATTAAAACCAGTTTTCATGAAAACAGATCACATTCATTTGGACTCAATAGAGACTCAGCACAACAACCAATTTTTTTTTATATTAAAAGCTGCACAAACCTTGGCCCAGATCTTGTATTTTCAATCTAAAACAGATGCTCTAGATTCAATAGTTAGTCAGATTGTAAGTGTATTTTTGCCAAGAATACATGTAATATCAAATCTCACTAACTGGCTGTTAGAGAAAAGATTAGATGCTACAGTGTTTATTCTGGCTGCTTTAATTTTTTAATTTCTTATTGTACCAAATTAATCTTATGACCAAACTGTTATGCACACAACACCTCAATACAATATGTCCCAAGTAGCAACTTAAATGCCAATCAAATCAACCCCTGTCCAGACTTGATTAGGTTCTAATACTTGACAAATTGATAAAGGGCATAATAATGAATTTTCCTGTGTTTTAAAACAAAAACTTTCCCCTGTGGGTCTTAGCACTATTTTTCTGCTGTTCATATTTAAAACTTCTGTTCACCAGTGCCTGCTGACAATGCTGGATCCAAGGCTGACAATATCTTATGTCTACTTTCCAGATCCCCCAATACCCTTACACTCTGCTCCTCCCATCTCTATAACCACCATTTCTCTGCAATTTGGACCTCTTGCACTTTCCAAATGTTAATGCCCCACCCTTTGTGACTGTGCGATTCCAGCAACCTTCAAACATATGTTATTTTCTCCCATTGCATTTCAAGCATTCAATACCCACTGAAAGGGAACATTTCTCCTCGAGTCCTCTGGGACTGTGATCCCTTGTATATGACAATCCAGCTAGGCAAAGATTATGGGAAACTTGGAACAGTTGATTATTGGCACTGTACACAGTAAAAGAAATCCAGGATAAACTAGAGTGCTGGGAAAAGTGGAACTTTTTCCCCATTAACCCCCATCCACAGCTGTCCACGAATAATCCTGAATCATTTCTCCTTCTGTGCTCTCTTCTCCTAATGAGCTGGAGACAAGAGTCAGCTTTCCCTCCTCTTCCTACCCATTGACTTCATATTCTCCACATCATACCCCAGCCATGCCTATAATCAACAGATCACCTGACACTTCTAATGTCTCTTACATGACATCACCATCATCCATCCTTCCTTCGTTCTCAGCACTGGACTTGAAACATTAACTGTGTTCCTGTCTCCGCATATGCTGCTGGACTTGAGATCTCCAGCATTTTTTTTTTGCTTAGAGATGGAACAGGTCACAAAAATTATGACAGAATAAAGCCACAAAAGCATTCTCAAGGAATACACACACACACACACACACACACACGAGGGGTACAGTCATTATATTTACAAGTTATTTGGACGTGGTATGTGGAAATAAAAGGTTTAGTGAGACATGGGCCAAACACAGGCAAATGGAACAGGCTTAGATGGACAAGTTGGGCTGAATGGTCTGCTTCTGTGCTGAAGAAGCCAAGACTCCATGATGAGCACTGATCAATGAGCACAGGGGTGATGGGGAAAATAGGGCATTACTAACTGTGACCCAGACAGATTTCTGGGTGACCTCAAATCTATGACAAGTTGAGCAAAGCAAGTTGATTATTGCCATGGATAGAGGATTCATTTAAGGTTTGTGGCCTTTTTTTTAAAAAAAAGTATCTTTCTCACTTAAGAAAGAATGAGCACAGATAGACATCTTGGTCACCATGTCCTTCAAGATTCTATAACAAGCACAGGTCAGTGAACACAATAAATAGAACACCACAAACTGGGACCCAGACATGAGAATTCCAAATTATCTCAAATTTATATCAAGTGAAACATGTTGAACACTGCCATGGATAGAGCATTCTCCAAGGTTTGGGTTTTTAATATCTTTCCTCATTGAAGAAATATTTTAATTTCAACTGAGAAGGAAGATACAATCAGCATCATTTGCTAGCTGTCACTTCATTAACTTTCAGTGTCTTGTCCAAGTGGGATAAACTGCAATAACTGTTACAATTAAAATTACTACAACTACAATAACCCTGTTTAAACAATAACTCAAGCTTAAGGAATCTTCCAAGGATTCACCTATGGAATGATAAAAAATAGGTTGTCTTCTTAGCTTTACCTACTAAATCAGAGTTGGGACCATTAAGCAACTTGACTTTGCTTGTCATTGTACATCTGGGCTCCACAAACCCAAAAAACACAAGAGATTTAGATGCTGGACAACAAGTGCTGGAGGAACACAGCAGGTCAGGCAGCATCTATGGAAATCAAAGAAATCTCAATGTTTTGAGCCGAGACCCTTCATCAGGACTCCTGACTCAATGCTAGAGAAAAGGAAATTATGCATTTCCAGCTGGTAGATAACAGTTGTATTGTAAACTCAGTTCCTGAAGATCAGTAAACAGCTTCTGTAATCTAACATTCAATTTAAGAGCATATCTACAAGACTTTCTTCCTCCCTTTCTCTATTTCAGGCAAGACCCTTCATTAGGCTGAGTTCCTCTAGCAGATTCGGAGTCAGAATCAGGTTTAATATCACTGGCATACATCATGAAATTTGTTGCTTTGTGGCAGCAAAACATTGCAATACACAGTAATAAAAACTGTAAATGACAAGTTTTTTTTAATTAGTTTTTCTATACATTTTACAAATTAAAAACCCCAAATCCCAATGAGGAACATTAATACAGTGCAAAATTAAGCATACAATGACAATATGCTACAAAGGAAGAGAATTTGACAAAAAAGCACCTAAATTGAAGACAAGTAAACTTAGTATCCTCCCCAAGCCCCACAACACAAGAAAAAACAACAACAACTCCAGACCAACCACAACACAATATAGAGAGTATAAATCAGGACAATCAAGCTCCCAGACTGTGAATACACTTAGCAACAGAGGATGCTCCCAGACTGTGAATACACTTAGCAACAGAGGATAATAATGCCTACTACCAGAAAAAAAAGGAGCTGAAAGCAAAGGACCGAAAAGAAAAAAAAACACCCTAGTCAAGAGGAAGGTTATGAAAGTACTCGATAAAAGGTCCCCAGACCTTATGGAACTTTAGATCCAAATTAAGAACTGAATAATGAATTTTTTCGAGGTCCAAGCAGGCCATAATATCGTTAAGCCATTGCGCATGAGTGGGCGGAGCAACATCTCTCCATCTAAGGAGGATCAAGCGTCTAGCCAGGAGAGAGGCAAAGGATAATATTTGGCATTTGGTCGGACTCAGACGTAAATCTGTCTCGCCCCAAAAACTGAACAAAGCAATTAAGGGGTTTGGTTCTAAGTGCTGATTCAGAATACACAATAACGTAGTGAAGACATCTTTCCAAAATTTCTCCAAGCTAGGACAGAACCAGTACATATGGATGAGAGAGGCCACGCCCCTCTTGCATTTATCACAGAGCGGACTAATGTTAGGGTAGAATCGAGATAGTTTAGATTTAGACATATGGGCTTTATGAACAATCTTAAACTGTAAAAGGCAATGGCGAGCACAAAGAGAGGTTGAGTTAACCGATTTGAGAATCGAGTCCCAGCTCTCATCGGATAAGGAGGTATTTAAATCCTGCTCCCAGGCCATTTTAATTTTATCCACAGGGGCCCGTCATAAGGCTGCTAATTTATCTTGAATAATTGATATTAAACCTTTACCTAGTGGATTAATGGAAAGAAATAGGTCCATAGCATTTTTCGCAGGCATTTCAGGAAAGTTAGGAATTAAAGGAGCAATAAAGTGTCTGATTTGGAGATATCTAAAAAAATGAGCGTTGGGCAGATTGAACTTAACAGAGAGCTGCTGAAAAGAAGCAAAGCGATTATCAATGAAAAGATCTTCAAGAAGGAAAGCAATGTCAGCTTTGAGTTGTTTGATATGTGAGAATACCTTCCTCCTTTTAACAGGGTGATTCAATCCCTTTACATTCCAGCTCACGAATTTAAGCGCACTAGCCATTATCAATTACTAATGCATAAAAGGCAGCAGGCATATAAAAAGTCAAGCAGTACAATAGCAGTCTGGGAGCAGAGATATAAACATAGATTCGTAAAATCAAAACATAAACATGTCCTGAGCAATAAGGAAAAACAATAAATACAGTGAGTGATGTTGGTACCGGAAACCTCCCCCCCACCCACACAACCCAAAACTAGATGGCTACCAAAAAAAGCAGCTAGCTCTACCAAAAAAATTAACCCAAATACAACTTCCAGATCTGTGTCATTAACAGCAGTTCCGTATAAATACTATAGCAAATAGTAACTAGTTTATGCACTAGAAAACATAGCTACAAATTAGAACATCTTCTGCAGAAATATAAAACTTAATACAGAGAAAATCGGAAGAAAACCAAAACTAACCTACCCGCGAAAAATTATAGAAGAATAAAGTAAGAGAAAGGGAAAAAAAGGGGAGGAAGGGGAAATTATAAATTCAAGAAGAGTACTTATCAACCATTTACAGAGAGGAGAAAAAAATCAGGGATTAGAAAAAAGGGTGAAGAAAAAATAAATAAATCAGCAATTAAACTGTGAACCAACAAACAGGGAGGCCTTCACTAAAGACTTCAAACCTCCAAAACAAGTTAGAGTCAGTTGTAGAACTCTATAGATAAAGTTATAAAAGAATAAAATAGATTACATAAGTACTATTTAAACGTCCATAGGGAAACATTAAGCACAGAATGTCTATTTAAAAAAGACACACCAAATCCAGGGAGAGATTGTCAACAGCCCTTAGAGTTTCAATGAATAATGTGAGTGATTCAAGTAAAGTCTGAGTCCAGAAAAAGTAATTTTACTACGAGAAGTACTTATCCACCATTTTAGGAGGTCCGATCGGGTTCCGAAGATGACTGGATAGCCGGAAGACTTGCCACAAATGTTTCAGCTTCCTTCACTGACTTAAACCACTTATATTTTCCAGTATTAAGCTTGATTCGTAGATCGGCAGGAGTGTGAAGAGAGGGTTTAAAACCACGATCAAAAAGCACTTTCATTGCGCCTTTAAACTCAGCGCGCATCTTTAAGGTCTGAGGTGCAAAATCTTCCACAAAGCGAATGATTGTATTTTAGAAAGTACCTCTGCGACGTGCCTCCATAATCAGACGGTGTTTTACCTGGTATTGATGGAAGCACAAGATTACCGGTCGCGGGCGGGAGCCCAGAATTCCGGGGGGAACATAGACCCTGTGTACCCTTTCGAGCTCAGGCGGGTTCGGAAGCAAATCTTTCCCGAATATCTCACAGAGAAACTCGGCGAAAAACTTCACGGTTGATCCCTGTTCAGTGGCCTCTGGCAACCCAAGAATTTGGAGATTGCAGCGTCTGCTGCGATTTTCGAGATCCACCATTTTGGAAAGGAGTTTGTTACATTTTTCCTCTAAGCTGGAACAGAGAGTCTCCAAGTATCGAACACGACTTTCTAAATCTTCAGAAGTCGAATCGATGCGAGATAAGTGTTCAGCATGTTTGTCCACTCTATCGTTGATCCGATCCAGTTTGGCTTCCAACTGTTTGAAAGCGGTTCTAAATTCCTTTAAAATATCGTCTCGGAACTGTTCGAGCGCAGCTAGAGTCTCAGCCGAGAGAGCCGGAGCTTCCTTTCTCCCGGATTTAGAACTCTTGCTAGACATTGTAAGGTAGATGTGTTCACAGGCAAGTAAAAGAAACCGAAAAAGTTCCTAACTAAGGTTTAAAAAAATGGAGACATTTAGTGCAAAGATAGCAACAATAACGGAACAAAAGTTCGGAGCAGCTAAGCAATCACCATCTTACCGGAAGTTCAACGACAATTTTAATATGTGTAAATAAAATCAAAAAAAAGTAGTGCAAAAACATTAATGCAAAAAGAGAGGGAAATAAAGTACAGAGATTGTGTTCATGAGATTATTGTCCATTCAGATATCTTCTTGAGAGGTTGAATGTGTAGCTTCAGGCTACTTGATAGTAGCAATGAGAAAAGGGCATGTCCTATGTGATGGCAATCCTTAACGATAGACACCGCCCTTTTGAGGCATTGTCTCTTGAAGGTGTCCTGAACTGGATGCTGGCAAGGCAAGTGCCACGATGAGTTGGCCGAGTTTACTTTACAATTTTATACAGCTTTGTCCAATCCTGTACAGTGGCCCCTACTAAACAGTGATGGATCCAGTGCAGATGTTCTCCATAGTACATCTGTAGAAATTTGCAAGTGTCTTTGCTGATATAACAGTTCTCCTCAAACTCCTAATGAAATATGGCCACTATTGTGCTGTTGTAATTGCATCAATATGTTGGGTTCAGAATAGATCCTCAGAGATATTGATGCCCAAGAACTTGAAACTGCTCACCCTTTCCATTGCTGATGCTTTGATGAGGACTGGTGTGCGTTTCCTCAACTTCCCCTACCTGAAGTCTGGAATCAGTTTCTTGGTCTTAGCGATGCTGAGCACAGGATTTTTGCTGCAACACCACTCAACCAGCTGGATTTGTCTCACTCCTGAATATCTCATCATCCGAAATTCTGCCAACAATAGTTGTGTCACGGCAAATTTATAAATGGCATTTGAGCTGTGCCTAGCCACACAATCATGATGTAAAGAGAAGAGCAGTGGGCTAATCACGCGTCCTGAGGTGCAGCAATGTTGATCGACAGCGAGGAGATGTTATTTCAGATCCGCACAGACTGGTCTCCCAGTGAGGAAGTCAAGGATTTAGTTGCAGGAGGTTGTATGGAAATAACTGTTGGGGAAGATTACCTCAAGAAATCTACTGCTATAAATTTCTAGTTGGTTAGAGGGTGAAAAATAAAATTGTTTTATCTTCAGAAGGAAAAGATATTTGTTAAAGAATAAAAGTTAGCTTTGTCACATGTACATAGTGAATTGTGTCATTTCCATCAAATCAAATCTGCAAGGGTTGTGCTTGGCAGACTAAGAGTCGCCATGCTACAGGTGCCTACACAACATGCCCACTACAAACTAATTTTAACTCTACATCTTTGAATGTGGGAGGAAACCAGAGCATCTGGAGGAAATCCACGCAGTCACAGGAGAGCGGACAAACTCCTCACAGACAGTGTTAGGAACTGGTGCTGAAATAGCATTGCGCTAAGTAGTGAGAAAAATAAAGGCAGACACTAGAAAAACTCATCTTTCCCTACAGTGACCACAGTGGCTCTACATAATGTATGAATGAAGGTTTTAATAGAGCTCATATCATGACTTCTTCAGTGAGAAGTTGGCAAACCAACAAGAGCAACATAGAAACATCGAAAATTTACTGCAGATGCAGATCAAAATGTCTCCTTCCTCAATACCTCCACCTAATTGAAGTGAATGCTTTTTTTTTATATATATCTCTCCATCTCTCCCCATCTATATCTATCTCTATCTCTATCTATTTATTTATCTCCATCCCCATCTCTATCTATCTCTCCCTCTATCCCTCTCCATCTCCATCTATCCCTCTCCATCTCCATCTATCCCTCTCCATCTCCATCTATCTCTCTCCATCCCCATCTCTATCCATCTCTCTATCTCTATCTATCCATCTCCCCCTCCATCTCTCCATCCATCTCTCTCTCCATCCATCTATTTATCTATCTATCTCCATCTATTTATCTATCTCCATCCCCATCCCCATCTCTATCTATCCATCTCCATCTCTCTCCCCTCCCTCTCTCTCCCTCCATCTCTCTATCTCTCCCCTCCATCTCTCTATCTCTCCCTATCTCTCTCTCCCTCCATCTATCTCCATCCCTCTCCATCTCTCTCCCCCTCCCTCCCTCCTCATCCATCTCTCTCTCCATCTCTATCCATCCCCATCTCTCTCTCACCATCCCCATCTCTCTCTCTATCTCTATCTATTTAACTATCTATCTCCATCCCCATCTCTATCTATCCATCTCTCCATCTCTATCCATGTCACCATCCCCATCTCTCTCTCCGTCTCCATCCCCATCTCTCTCTCCTTCTCCAACTCTATCTATCTCAATCAATCCATGTCCATCTCCATCTCTCTCCCCCTATCTCTCCATCTCCCTCCCCCTCCATTTCTCTCCATCTCCATCCACATCCTATCTATCTCTATCTATCCATCTCCATCTCTCTCCCCCTCCCTCCCTCTCTCCATCTCTATCTCTCCATCCATCTCTATCTCCCTCTATCTCTATCTCGATCCATCCATCTCCATCTCTCTCCATCTCCATCTATCTCTATCTATTTATCTATCTATCTCCATCCCCATCTCTATCTATCTGTATCTCTATCTCTCCATCTCCATCTCTCTCCATCTCCATCTCCATCCATCTCTCTCTATCCCCAACTCTATCTATCTCTCTATCTCTATCTATCCATGTCCATCTCTATCTCTCTCAATCTCCATCTCTCCCCCTCCCTCCCTCTCTATCTCTCCGTCTCCCTCCCCCTCCATCTCTCTCCATCTCCATCCCCATCTCTATCTATCTCTATCTATCCATCTCCATCTCTCTCCCCTCACCTCCCTCTCTCTATCTCTCCATCCATCTCCATCTATCTCTCTCCATCTATCTCTCCATCTCCATCTATCTCTATCTATTTATCTATCTATCTCCATCCCCATCTCTATCTATCTGTATCTCCATCTCTCTCTCCATCTATCTCTCTCTCCATCTATCTCTCTCTCCATCTATTTAACTATCTATCTCCATCCCCATCTCTACCTATCCATCTCTCCATCTCTCTCCCTCCATCTCCATCCATCTCTCTCTCCATCTCCATCCATCTCTCTCTCTCCATCTCCATCCATCTCTCTCCCCCTCCCTCCTCTCTCCATCTCTATCTCTCCATCCATCTCTATCTCCCTCTATCTCTATCTCGATCCATCCATCTCCATCTCTCTCCATCTCCATCTATCTCTATCTATTTATCTATCTATCTCCATCCCCATCTCTATCTATCTGTATCTCTATCTCTCCATCTCCATCTCTCTCCATCTCCATCTCCATCCATCTCTCTCTATCCCCAACTCTATCTATCTCTCTATCTCTATCTATCCATGTCCATCTCTATCTCTCTCAAACTCCATCTCTCCCCCTCCCTCCCCTCTCTATCTCTCCGTCTCCCTCCCCCTCCATCTCTCTCCATCTCCATCCCCATCTCTATCTATCTCTATCTATCCATCTCCATCTCTCTCCCCTCCCTCCCTCTCTCTATCTCTCCATCCATCTCCATCTATCTCTCTCCATCTATCTCTCCATCTCCATCTATCTCTATCTATTTATCTATCTATCTCCATCCCCATCTCTATCTATCTGTATCTCCATCTCTCTCCATCTATCTCTCTCTCCATCTATCTCTCTCTCTCCATCTATTAACTATCTTCTCCATCCCCATCTCTACCTATCCATCTCTCCATCTCTCTCCCTCCATCTCCATCCATCTCTCTCTCTCCATCTCCATCCATCTCTCTCTCCATCTCCATCCATCTCTCTCTCTCTCCATCCCCAACTCTATCTATCTCTATCTCTATCCATGTCCATCTCCATCTCTCTCCATCTCCATCTCTCTCCCCCTCCCTCCCTCTCTCTCTCTCTCCATCCCCATCTCTCTCTCTATCTCTATCTATTTAACTATCTATCTCCATCCCCATCTCTACCTATCCATCTCTCCATCTCTCTCCCTCCATCTCCATCCATCTCTCTCTCTCTCCATCTCCATCCATCTCTCTCTCTCTCCATCCCCAACTCTATCTATCTCTATCTCTATCCATGTCCATCTCCATCTCTCTCCATCTCCCTCCCCCTCCCTCCCTCTCTCTCCATCTCCATCCCCATCTCTATCTATCTGTATCTCTCTCCATCTCCATCCCCATCTCTATCTCTCCATCTCCATATCTCCATCCCTATCTATCTCTCCATCTATTTATCTATCTATCTCCATCCCCATCTCTATCTGTATCTCTATCTATCCATCTCCATCTCTCTCTCCATCGCCACTATTTATCATCTATCTCCATCTATTTATCTATCTATCTCCATCCATCTCTATCTCTCTTTATCTCTCCCATCTCCATCCCTCTATCCATCCATCTCTCTATCTCCATCCCCATCTCTATCTATCCATCTCTCCATCCCTCCCTCTCCATCCATCTCTATCTATTTATCTCTCCATCCCCATATCTCTCCTCTCTCTCCATCCATCTCTCCATCTCTCCCCATCTCTCCCCATCCCTCTCTCCCTCTCCCCCTCTCCCCATCACCCCCTCTCCCCATCTCCCCCTCTCCCCATCTCCATCTCTCTCCATCTCCATCTCTCTCCATCTCCATCTCTCTCCTCTCCATCTCTCTCAATCCCCACTCAATCTATCTCTCTATCTCATCTATCCATTCCATACCTCCATCTCTCTCAATCTCCATCTCTCTCCCCCACCCTCCCCTCTCAATCTCTCCGTCTCCCTCCCCTCCATCTCTCTCCAACTCCATCCCCATCTCCATCTATCTCTATCTATCCATCTCCATCTCTCTCCCCCTCCCTCCTCTCTCTATCTCATCCATCTCCATCTAACTTCTCCATCTATCTCTCCATCTCCATCTATCTCTATCTATTATCTATCAACACCCCATCTCTATCTATCTGTATCTCCATCTCTCTCCATCTATCTCTCCTCCATCTATCTCTCTCTCTCCATCTATTAACTATCTAACTCCCATCCCCATCTCTACCTATCCATCTCCACTCTCCATCCCTCCCACCCCATCCATCACTAACAATTAAAACAATCCATCCCCATACTCACCCTCATCCCCCTCTCTCTCCATCAACACCACTCCAACTCCAACCAACACACTCTCTCACCATCCCCATACCATCTCTCACTCACTCCAACCCCAACCATCTACTCACTCCACCCCATCCACTCACACTCCTCTCCCCTCCCACACCCTCCACTCACTCCACTCCACCTCCCTCCCCCTCCCCCCATCCCCTCTCTCCATCTCCATCCCCATCTCATCTATATCTCTCTCCATCTCCATCCCATCATCTCTATCTGTTATCTCTCTCCATCTCCATCTCTATCTATCTTATCTCTCTCCATCTCATCTCCATCTCTCTATATCTGTATCTCTCTCCATCTCCATCTCCATCGCTATCTATTTATCTATCTATCCCCATCCCCATCACCATCCCCATCCCTCTTATCTCTCTTTATCACTCCATCTCCATCTATTTATCTATCTATCTCCATCTATTTATCTATCTATCTCCATCTATTTATCTATCTATCTCCACCATCCATCTATCTATCTCCATCCATCCATCTATCTATCTCCATCCACCATCTATCTATCTCCATCCCATCAATCAACCCACCAACCATCCACCATCTCACCATCTCCATCCATCCATCTCTCCATCTCCATCCATCCATCTCTCCATCCCTCCCACTCCATCCATCTCTATCTATTATCTAACCCATCCCCAAATCTCTCCCCTCTCTCCCCACTCTCTCATCCATCTCCCTTCCCCTAACTCTCTCCCTCTCCCTCTCCCTCCCCCTCACCATCTCTCCATCCATCTCCATCTCTCCATCCATCCCTCATCCATCTCCATCCCTCCATCCATCTCCATCCCTCTCTCTCACCATCTCTCCATCTCCATCCCTCCATCTCCATCCCATTTCTCACTCCATCTCCCTCCAACCCTCTCCTCTCCATCTCCATCCCCATTTCTCTCTCCATCTCCATCCCATTTCTCTCTCCATCTCCATCCCCATTTCTCTCATCCATCTCCACCCACCCTCTCTCTCTCCCCATCTCCATCACTCTCCAACTCATCCCCCTCCTACCCTCACTCCATATCTCTTCCCCCACCCTCCCTCTCTCCATCTCCATCCCCATCCTCTCCATCACCATCTCCATCTCCCTCAATCTCTATCTATTTAACTATCTATCTCTATCCCCATCTCTATCTATCCATCTCCATCTCTCCCTCCATCTCCATCCATCTATCCATCTCCATCTCCATCTCCATCTCCATCATCTCTATCCATCCATCTCCCTCCCTCTCCCTCCATCTCTATCTCTATCTATCCATCTCCATCTCTCTCCCCCACCCCCCCCTCTCTCCATCCCCATCTATCTCTATCTATCTATCTCCATCCCCATCCCCATCTCTATCTCTCCATCTCCATATCTCATCCCTATCTATCTCTCCATCTATTTATCTATCTATCTCCATCCCCATCTCTATCTATCTGTATCTCTATCTATCCATCTCCATCTCTCTCTCCATCGCCATCTATTATCTATCTATCTCCATCCATCTCTATCTCACTTATCTCTCCATCTCCATCCCTCTCTATCCATCCATCTCTCTATCTCCATCCCCATCTCTATCTATCCATCTCTCCATCCCTCTCTCCATCCATCTCTATCTATTTATCTATCTCCATCCCATATCTCCCTCTCTCTCCATCCATCTCTCCATCTCTCCCCATCCCTCTCTCCCTCTCCATCTCTCCCCATCCCTCTCCCCCTCTCTCCATCTCCCCCTCTCCCCCTCTCTCCATCTCCCCCTCTCCCCCTCTCCATCTCTCTCCATCTCTCTCCCTCCCCCCCCTCTCTCCCCCTCTCTCCCCATCTCCCCATCTCCCTCTCTCTCCCCATCTCTATCTATTTATCTATCTATCTCCATCCCCATTTCTCTCTCCATCTCCCTCTATCTCCATCTCCCTCCATCCCTCTCTCCCCATCTCCATCTCCCTCCATCTCCATCTCCTCCATCTCCCTCCATCTCCCTCCATCTCCCTCCATCTCCCTCCATCTCCCTCCATCTCCCTCCATCTCCTCCATCTCCCTCCATCTCCCTCCATCTCTATCTCGATCCATCCATCTCCATCTCTCTCCATCCCCATCTATCTCTATCTATTTATCTATCTCCATCCCCATCCCTATCTATCTCTCCATCTCCATCCCTCTCCATCTCCATCCCTCTCCATCTATTTATCTATCTCCATCCCCATCTCTATCTATCTGTATCTCTATCTATCCATCTCCATCTCTCTCTCCATCTCCATCTATTTATCTATCTATCTCCATCCCCATCCCTATCTATCTCCATATCTCCATCCATCTCTATCTCTCTTTATCTCTCCATCTCCATCCCTCTCCATCCCTATCTCTATCTATCCATCTCTCCATCCCTCCCTCTCCATCCATCTCTATTTATCTATCTCCATCCCCATATCTCCCTCTCTCCCCATCTCCCCCCTCTCCCTTTCCCCCATCTCCCTCCATCTCCATCCCTCTCTCCCTCCCTCCATCTCCATCCCTCTCTCTCCCTCCCTCCATCTCCATCCCTCTCTCTCCCTCCCTCCATCTCCATCCCTCTCTCTCCCTCCCTCCATCTCCATCCCTCTCTCCATCTCCCTCTATTTATCTATCCCTCTCCACATCCCCATCCCTCCATCTCCACATCCCCATCCCTCCATCTCCACATCCCCATCCCTCCATCTCCACATCCCCATCTCCCTCTCCATCTCTATCAATTTATCTATCTATCTCTCCTCCCCCTCCCTCCCCTCTTCCCTCTCCCATCTCCCCCCCCTCCCTCCATCCATCTCCCCCCCCTCCCTCCATCCATCTCCCCCCCCTCCCTCCCCCTCCCTCCATCTCTCCCTCCCCCTCCCTCCATCTCTCCCTCCCCCTCCCTCCATCTCTCCTCTCCACCTCCACCTCCATCCCCATCTCCCCATCTCCATCCCCCCCATCTATATATCTATATACACACATACAAGATGCAAGTACGATAGTGGCATGGGAGCACAGCGTAATGCTTTAGGTGCCAGTGATCGGAAGATCAAGGTTCAATACTGATCAATTAACTGAATAAATGGTACGTCCTTGGATGTGGGAAAGAAACTGGAGTAGCTGGAGGAAGCTTATGCATTCATGCGAAGGATGTACAGACTCTTTACTGGCGGCGGTAGGAATTGAACCCAGGTCATTGTACTGTTATGCTACCCGCACCACCCTATACAATGTGACAATGCAATGCCATGCAGTGTTGGTGGCAGAGGCATGGTGATACATGTGTACTTCGAACTCTGGAATACTGAGCTATAATAGTATTGTGCTAACTGCTACACTATAGTGGCACCCATCTGAGATTCTATGAACCATACGAGTGCTCTGGTTTACTCCCACTGTCCAAAAATGTACCTGTTAGTCGGATTCTTGGTCATTGTAAATCGTCCCATGATTAGGCTAGAGTTAAACTGGGGGTTGCTAGGCCGAAAGGAGCCTACTCCACACTGTATCTCAATAAAATAACTTTTAAAACTAATATATATTTGCACGGCCAATTAGCTATTCAAATACAGAAAATATTACCATGAAATTGCAGTGGTATTGTAGTTATAAATTTATTCACAAACTTAGCACATTTTCATAATAATGTCAAAAAAGCTTCATTAAAAAGCCACGCTAACCTCTAGTTGCTACATTAGCATTATCTTCATAGCTTTAGCAAACTGCAAAAAATTGCAACACCTCTAGTAACAAATATAATTATATACCCAGAACACTCCCCAAATATAGAAGAACTGGGAAATAAAAACAGTGGTATCATTAGCAACAGGTTACCAATACAAAAACGCCTAAAAAAAAAAAAACATGGCAAATTCAACATTCAATCTAACAACAAAAGAAACTACCCAATCAAAGATTCAGTCTGTCAGGAGGTTTGTGAGGGCGCTGCAATCTACACACTACCCCTGGTGACCCAGCAGGCACCGCCGGTGAAGATGTTTTGGGTGGATCTAGTGTTGGGGACACGAGAGGGATCTGTGTGCCCGCATGAGAATGTTCATCCTCTTCAGTGGACTCAGCCCCCTCTGCCAGTGTCTCTCCCTCTAGCAAAGTCACTGGTGGACATGCTTTCCTGGTATGCATTAAGTGGTCATTGCTCCTCAACTGTTTTGGACTACTGAGCTTCTTTGAAATCGGCGGCAAGCTATTCTCAGCATTATTGGGATAAACGGCATCTGCAGGTTTGCCACCTGGCTTGGAACACACTGAAGCAGGAAATTTGGTTCTTGAACCATCGTCATGACCGTGGCTCAGAACAGACCCAACTGCAAATTTTTTCATAGAGTTCCTTGTTACAACTTGGAACTATCTAGAGTTCGACAGCAGGAAATTGCAATGCGTTTCGGAAAACCTCTTGTGTTTGAACAAAGGTCTTGTCTGTTAACTCACAGTCATTGATTTTGATGATGCATTCATTCTCCTGGAGCAGGTTCTCTTTTCTTGAACGGCTGTTCTCTTCAATACCACAAATACTCAGGCCAAGGAATCTTCCAATCTTCCACTCAGTGTAGAATTAAAAGGCACCACATGGATTCCCAGGGGGCCACCACCTCCAGAAAATTCCTGACAAAGGGTCTCGGCCCGAAACGTCAACAGTGCTTCTCCTTATAGATGCTGCCTGGCCTGCTGTGTTCCACCAGCATTTTGCGTGTGTTGTCCAAAAAATTCTACTTTGTCAGATCACTTAGAGTGCTTTCTGCGTGCTTGTCTGGTGGTCCTGGAGGCTCTGTTCTTACATCATCTGCGGGTGCCCCGTTTGCTACTGTTACGATTGGCTTCACATGCAGGTTCCTGTTAGCGGGATCATCAGGCTGAGATGCACCTTGCTGTAACTAGGCAGGTGGTACAAGAGCTGGGTCACTGCTTTGCCGTACTAGAAGTGGCATGCTGGCTTTCAGTGCTGAGGGGGTAACTTCAATTGCTCCTGTAATAGGCTAAAGAGCCGCAAGCTGCACTGCGAGCTCACTCTCAAATGTATTTGGACTATGTCTGTCACTCACATTGCCATCAGCGACTTCATCTGCATGCTGCACCTCATGCTCTTCCGTCATTGTGCATATTTAAATTCATGCCAGTCGAGCCAGATTTTGCGAAACCAATTGCGGCCCAGAAGACTGGGCTCACTGCCCTTAGCTATAACCAGCCTGGCTTCAGCCTTCTGGCCCCCGGCTGAAATATCCACATACAACACCCCTAAATGAGGTACGGGCTGCCTCATATAGGTCCTGAGTTTGAGCTTAGATGGTCTGATGGGAGGCATCCCCATGTCCTCCTGTAGGTCTCTTCACTAATGACCGATGCAGTAGCCCCTGAATCAATCTCAAACTTAATGTCCTTTCCCTTGATAGTGACTGTGGCATAATATGGTTCAGGTGGTCCCTCATCCATTTCCATCCCAAACATGTTGTAGGCACACGCTGCCTCTTCGTCTGCTTCTCCTAGGTGGTGTGTGGCTGCCTGAGTCTGTTGAGCTTTCCCCTGCCCAGGCTTAACCTCACCCCTTATGCTCCTGCACTTTAACTAAAAGTCTCTTTTTGCTACAAGCATGGCAGACAGTATCTTTGAATTTACAAACATTTGCATAGTGCATTCCTCCACACGGAAAACTTTCCACCCACTGTTCCTGTCTACCAGTCTCCCTCCTGACTTGGAGCACTGCCGCTGACTGCAACCCCCCCCATATCCTGTCTGTATATCCTTGGCATTATTAGCAGCCAACTCCATGCCTTGAGCAATCTCTAGGACCGTCTTCAAAGTCAACGGTGGGGTTTCCCCCAACAAGTGGTGTTGTACAGCATCATTATTAATGCCACATACTAATCTATCACAGAGCGTGTCATCCAACACGGCTCCAAATTCACAATGCTCTGATAGCTGCCGAAGCTCAGCCACAAAAATCACTCACAGACTGACCTGGCTTCTGGACACGGCTGTGAACTTGAACTGTTGAACTATCACTGAAGGCTACAGATTGTGGTGGTTCCCCACGAGCTTGATCAGTTCGTCGTATGGAACTTCTCCTGGTTTCCGCGGTGTAGCCAAGTTCTATATGAGCTTGTACGTCTTTGCCCCACACACACACACACACACACAGGAGAATACAGCACTTCTTAGCCTCCTCAGTAATTCCATTAGCACAGAAAAAAGTAGCCCAACCTTTCCTCGTACTCCGGCCACTCCTCGATTTGCTTGTCAAACACACCACCCGTTCTGAACTCAGCCATCTGAACACGAGGCTCCTCATCCACTCACAGCTCCTGATCGAAAACGGGGCCGACCCATCCACAAAACCAGTTTACCTCGTCGCCAAAAATGTGGTAACTTCTACTTTACTAAAAGACCACTTGACGGCCAAAAGTGCATCTTTATCTGGGACGGCAAATGATATTTACAATACAGAGGCTTCCAAGTACCTCATGCGGCATGGGTGGAGGAACTATATACAATGCATACTGGGAGTAAAAAAGGGCAGAAGACCCCACCAACCCCGGATCCCGCCTCTTGCTACCAAAAGCTCCCCAATTAGTATTAACTTACTTTTAATAATACTCACATTACAACACTTTTCCTCTTAAAACTCCTCATCTGCAATCTTTGCTCATGCATTCCACCTCCTTTCCCATTTTGAATGATTCCACCTTTGTTTTCATTCTCAGATTCTATGCACATCCATTGCATTTTATTTTTACAAATGGTGGTTACTGGTGTTTACATGCGACTTCCTCCTATACTGCTCAACTTTCCACTTGGGCACGCTTAAATTAACATCTTCCACAGCTAATGTCACCAACATCACACCTCAAGTCAATAAGGCCCCATCATAACTATTTCAAACAATGCATCCATGTCAAAATCCACCATCCTGTCTACAAAAAGTACTTTTAAATCCACAAACAACCTCTACAAAGTTCAAAGCAAATTTAGAAGTAAATTTATTATCGAAGTAGGTATGCTGTATAGATGTCAGCATATACTACCTCGAGATTCAACTTCTTTAAGGCATTCACAGTAAAACAGAGCAATGCAATAGAATCAGTGAAAAACTACAAAGTCTGACTAACATGCAAGGTGCAAATAAAATAAATAAATAAATACTGAGAACATGAGTTGTAGAGTCCTTGAGAGTGACTCTATAGGTTGTGGAATCAGTTTAGTGTTTATTTTTATTTTATTTATTTAGAGATACAACACAAAACTACCCCCTCCAGCCTAATGAGGCCACACTGCCCACCTATTTAACGCTTGAGTAATCACAGGACAATTCAAATTGAACAAATAACCTACTCACTGGTACAGCTTTGGACTGTGGGAGGAAACCTATACATTTCATGGGGAGAATGTACAAACTCCTCACAGACATTACAGAACTGAACTCCAACATGTCCTGAGCTGTATTAGCGTCACACTAACCACTACACTACCATGGCTCTCCTTGGGGCTAGTATAAGAGCCTGATGGTTTTATGGTAACTACTCTTCCTGAACCTGGTGGTGTGGGACCCCAAGACTCCTGGACCCCCTCCTTGAAGACAGCAGCGAGAAGTGAGTGTGGCCTGGGTGGCTGGTACTTGATGGGCGATGCTGCTTTCTTTTGATAGCCATCCTTGTAGATAAGCTCAATGGTTAAAAGGTTTTTCTTGTGAAGGTCTGGGCTATATCCACCACTTACTGTAAATTTGTCTGTTTCTGGGTATGGTGCTTCCATACCAGGCCAGTTCATAATCACAGATGATGTTAGCTCTATGACCCTGTCCTGGATGCAGAAAATGTACCCTTTGGTACATTAATCTCCCACATTTCTTCTTATTGTACTGTAAAGAACATTTTTGTAAGCAGGATATTCAAAACAGTGCAGAATGACTTTGTGTTCTGATACTCTCATTTCCTCACCTTTACAATCAAGGGTAGGAAATAGCAGCTTCCTGTTTAAGGAATTCAGAATTCCACTGAGAGTTACACCCATAATGTTAACAACTAGCCAAACAATTCCAGGCTGCAGAAAAAATAAATAAATCCAGTGACAAAGGTAGTAAAAATTTACTGAGATTTATTTAATTTCCACCACACAGAGGATATGGCAGTACGGAAAGGACCATCTTGGCTCCAGGATTCCACCATGCAGCTTTTCCAAACCTGCACTTTTGCCTAGGTTTGGACCAAGGCTGTGACGAGATCTCAAGCCTAGTAGTACAGATGCACCTCACAAGCTGAAAGCATTTTTTGTAACAGGCAAACATACAAAAACATAGTGTACAAATGCCATAACATTAAGTAGCAGAATAATACATTAAAACATGACAAATAAACTTAAATTATTGTAACTTACACAATAAAATAAAAACATGCCCAGTATTCTGTACACCTCTTGCCTTCCTGTGCATTGGAGTTTTCATGCACAAGCTATGATGCAATCAGTCGGAATGCTTTCTTCAGTCTTCAAAGACCTACTGAACGTCCTTAAAACTTTTTTTATAAAAAAAAAGCAGAAATGCTGGCATATCTCCTTCATAATGGATCTCAAGAGAGTGAATTTATTGAATGCCTGTGTGATGGCTTTTTAAGAAGTTTGTTATTGAGCCTACTAGGGGATCAATTATACTGGATTGGGTGTTATGTAATGAACCAGGGGTGATTAGGGAGCCTAAGGTAAAGGGACCCTTAGGAGAAATGATCACAATATGATTAACTCCAACTTACAATTTGATAGGGAGAAAGTAAAGTCTGACATAACAATATTTCAGTGGAGTAAAGGAAATTACTGGAGAGAGGAGATGGCCAAAGTAAATTGGAAGGAGATGCTGGCAGGGATGACAGCAGAACAGCAATGGTGCAAGTGTCTAGGAAAAATGAGGAAGGTATAGGACAGATGTATTCCAAAAACAAAGAAATACAAAATAGTACAATGTGGCTGACAAGGGAAGTCAAAGCTAAAGGAAAAGCAAATGAGAGGGCATACAAAGCAAAACTTAGCAGGAAGATAGAGGATCAGGAAGCTTTTAAAACAGCTACAGAAAACAACTAAAAGAAATATTAGGAGGGGACAGATGAAATATGAAAGCAAGCTAGTAAACAATATCAAGGTGGATAGAAAAAGCTTTTTCAAGTATATATAAAAAAGAGGTGAGAGTGAATGTAGAACTGCTAAAAAAGCTGGAGAAATAATAATGGGAACAAGGAGATGGCAGATGAACAGAATGAGTATTTTGCATCAGTCTTCACTGTGAAAGATACCAGCAGTGTGCCAGGTATTGAGGGGTGAGAGAGAAGAGAAATGAGTGCAGTAACTATTGCCAAGGAGAAGGTGCTCAAAAAACTGAAAGACCTAAAAGTGCATAAGTCACCCAGACCAGATAAACTGCACCCTCAGGTTCTGAAAGAGGTAGCGGCAGAGATTGTAGAGGTATTAGCTATGATCTTTCAAGAACCATTGGACTGGAAAATAGCCAATGTCACTCTAATCTGCAAGAGACTATAGAAATGGTGTGCATATGACTTGGATTTTACACCAAATAAATTGGATGCTAGATTTAAGGACTGGACAGCTAAAGGAATAACAGTTCTTTGCAACATAATGAAAGCAACACTTCAGTTTTGAAATGCTTAAAGAGAAACACTTATTAGAAAAACAAGGTTTTTTTAAACTAGGTATTTACAGATGTAACAATGTTAATAAGATGCTTAAAAATGTAACCAAGGCAAATACATGCTTGATAGAGCTATTTAGAAAAGCATATAATTCAGATAATGGTAGTAGAATCATTAAGCATGTATAAGGAGTTGTCAAATCTTAAAACACACTCGACTTCATACATTAAAACAAAATGGGAGCAGGAAGGAGGGATATTTCTATCTGAGGAAGAAATGACAACAATATGGAGGTATCAATGAAAGCGTACCAGTTTACAGAAATGGAGGGAGTTTGGATGGAAAAACTTGATGAGATATTTTATTACACCCTCTCAGAAATCCCATTATGATAGTAACCTCCCTGTTTGCTGGAGAAATTGTGGAAATCAAAATGCAAATCATTATCATATTTTTTGGGACTGCCCTGTTATCAAAAACTATTGGAGGGGGATACACAATGCCCTACAAGACATCTTTAAATGTGAAATACCGTTAGAGAGCAAGACCATATATTTTGGATATATATCTCAAGAATGGTTGAAAAGAGATAAATATTTAATGAATATACTTTTGATGGCTGGTAAAAAGACTCTTACTAGGAAATGGTTATCACAGGAGAGCCCAACTTTAAATACACAGATGGAAATTACAATGGACATTTACAAAATGGAGAAGATAACAGCATCTGTTAATCATAAGCTGGAACAATTTGATTCCTACTGGGGAAAAATGGTTTAACTACATAATGCCTCATAGGCCTGATTTTATTCTCACAAATCAATGAATATGTTGTTAAAAAATAAGATCACCCCCTACTTTGTACATAGTTCTTTCCTTTTGCTTGTTTTTTCTTTCCACTCTTTTCTATAAGTGTATACCTCAGATAAATACTTTGTGGAGATTTGTGATATATATGATTATATGATATACAAGTACAATGTCTGAAATACATCTTATGGAAATGTTTGTTTGATGATGAACTTCAATAAAAAAATTACAATAAGAAATTATAGACCTGTTAGCCTGACCTTGGTGGTTGGTAAGACGTCGAAGTCAGTTGTTCAGGATCAGGTTATGGAGTACTTAGTGACACAGGACAAGTTAGGACAAAGTCAGCATGATTTCCTTGAGAAAATCTTGCCAGACAAACCTTTTGGAATTCTTTGAGGAGATTGCAAGTCAGATAGATAAAGGGGATGCAGTGGATGTTGTATTTTCAGAAGGTCTTTGACAAGATGCCACACATGAAGCCGCTTACCAAGTTAAGAGCCCATGGTATTACAGGAAAGTAACTGGCATGGTTGGAGCATGGGCTAACTGGTAGGAGGCAGCGAGTGGGAACAAAAAGGATCCCCTACTGGTTGGCTGCCAGTGACTACTGGGGTTCCTCAGTGGTCAGTATTGTGACCACTTATTTTTATGCTGTATATCAATTTAGATGTTGGAATAGATGGCTTTGTTGCCAAGTTTGCAGATGATACAGAGATTGGTGGAGAGGCAGTTAGTGTTGAGGTAACAAGAGGATCGCAGAAGGTCACGGTGGGGGAGCCTAGGACACGAGTGCACAGCCCTATGATACGGGGTGTCCATTTAAAACAGACATGGAGAAATTTCTTTAGCTAGAATGGGCAAGTGGCAAATCAAATCCAATGCTGGAAAATGCATGGTCATGCACTTTGATAAAAGAAATAAATGTGCAGACTATTTTCTAAACAGGGCAAAAATCTGAGATGCAAAGTCCTTGTGCAGAACACCCTAAAGGTCAACTCGCAGGTTGAGTCAGTGATGAGGGAGGCAAATGCAATATTAACATTAAATTCAAGAGGTCTAGAATACAAGAGCATGGATAAGATGCTGAGGTGATACAAGGCACTGCCAAGGCCTCCCTTTGAGTACGTGAACTGTTTTGGGCTCTTTATCTAAGATGTGCTGGCATTGGAGAGGGTTCAGAGGAGGTTCACAAGGATGATTCTGGGAATGAAAGGGTTATCATGCCAGGGACATTTGATAGCTCTGAGCCTGTATGCACTGAAATTTAGAAGGATAAGGTGGGATCGCATTGAAACCTTTGAATGTTGGCAGGTTTAGACGGAGTAGACGTGGAAATGATGTTTCCCACGGTGGGAGGAAATCAAGGGCAAGAGTACACAGCCTCAGGATCGAGGATGTCCATTTAAAACAGGCATGAAGTGAAATTTCTTTAGCCAAGTGGTGAATTTGTTACCACAGGCAGCTGTGGAGGCTAGGTTGTTGAGCGTACTTAAGGTGGAAATTGATAGGTTCTTGATTGGCCATAGTATCAAAGTTTACAGGGAGAAGGCTAGGGAGTGGGGCTGAGGGGAAAAAATGATCCGGCATGATTGAATGGTGGAGCAGACTCGATGGGCCAAATAGCCTAATTCTGCTCCTATGTCTTATGCTACTGGATGTGCCGAGTCCAGGATACATCCTCAAGATGCAGACAACTGAAGCTGCTTGCACTTTCCTCCTCAGTAAGGATTGGTGTGTAGTCACCTTAACATCCCCATCCTACACAGAGTCCACACTGAGCTTCAGTGAACAAGGTGTTAGTATGCTAGTGCTACTTCATCAAGTTATCAAAGACAAAATGATAGGAAGTGCCTCTGATTAAAGGGCACAAAATACTTGAGGAACTCAACAGGTCTAGCAGGATGTATGAAGGAGGAAAAACAATCAACAATCTACTCGTTATTCTTTCCTCTAGATGCTGCCTGACCTGCTGAGTTCCTCCAGCATTGTGTGTGTGGTACTCTGGATTTCCAGCACCTGCAGAATCTCTTGTTTGTGCAACTGATTAATAATAGTCTGTTGGAAATTAGGTGTCTTGGATTTATGCCACAGCTTGCAAGATAGATGTTGGCAGTTTACCCAGATGTGAAAGTTCTGCAACTAAACTAAAACAATTAGTTCTAGAGAACAAGTTCTCAACACCACTTCCCTTCTTCACTGATTACGTCCCATCACAGCATCAAATGGCTGTCACTTCAGGTGATGCTCCTAGTACACTCTTCCACCCTCCTGAGAGAACTAGGGATTTGTATCCTGCCTTGAAGATACTTCATCATTCTAGTTCACAGACACACCACTTGAACTTAATAGAAGACCAACACTGAAGGAATTTAGGCTTTACGACTCAGCCAGCACAAATCAAATTTATCTTTGCATCTAGCCCTCAGTATGAGGGCCAAATACCAGGAGAAGATAAACAGCACCTCATCTGGAACACAATCTATCATCATAACCCAGTCTGACCCAAATATGGCACCAGATCCACAGAATGGTGATTAACTCTTAACCAACAAATCGCATTTAAAAAATGACCAACGAAACTACTTGGTTGTACCATAAGTGAGGATATAGAGAGAAAAATAGATGGAAAGATTAGCTTTATTTGTCACATGTGCATCAAAACATGCAGTAGAATGTGTCAATTTTTCCAAATCAAATCAGAGAGGTTTAAGTTGAGTAGGCCACAAGTGTTATCATCCTTCCGGTGCCAACATAATATGTCCACAACTCAGTAAACTTAAATGTACATCTTTGGAACATAAAAGGAAAATGAAGCACCTGGAGGGAACCCACTACGCCACAGGAGAATGTAAAATCTCCTTTTAAACAGTGGTAGCAATCAAACCCTAATCGAGTTGTAAAGGATCGTGCTGACTGCTAGGTGACTGTAGTGGCTCACCACCAAAAGAAACAGATTTTCAGCATGTTGGTGGCATTCACATTCTGTGAATATAACAGAGGGTACTTTACTGGGTACCTTCTATAATTAAAGTCGTCACTGAGTACATGTTCATGGTCTTCTGCTGGCGTCACAGATCTACTTCAAGGTTCAATAGGTTGTGTGTTCCTGGATGTTCTTCTGCACACCATTGTTGCAACATGTGGTTATTTGACTTACTGTCACCTTACTGTCAGTTGAACCAGTCTAGCCTTCCTCTGATCTCTCATTAATAAGGTATTTTCACCCACAGAACTGCTACTGACTGAATGTTCCCCCCCCCCAACCAATTTTTTTCACTTTTTCCCCTATAAATTCTAGAGACAGTTACATGTGAAAGTCCCAGAAGATTAGCAGTTTCCGAGATCCCCAAATCACCCAGTTTGGGACCAACAATCATTCTACAACCAAAAATCACATTTCTTCCCCATTCAGATGGTTGATTTGAACAACAACTGAACCTCTTGATCATGTCTGCATGTTTTTATGTATTGAGTTGTTGCCACGTGATTGGTGGATTAGATATTTTCATTAACAGGTGTACAGGTACCTAATAAAGTGGCCACTGGGTGTATAAGTATAAAATTCTGTGGCTATTGGAACAGATTTTACAGTATTAATCTCTGATTATTAGTTTAAAGCATACTAACAAAGAATATCGCAAATGAGAGTCTACAGACGTTAATTTAAAACAGAACAGATTTGTTTTCCTGCTTGGGGTTAGGAATGCTTAATATTGATAAGACAAAGCAACTCAATTTGCAAGTAAAAATCAAAGGACTTGATTATCTTTTGTTTTCTACTTGTTCATGTCGAGTTCCAACATTGTCCCAGTTTATTTTAGCTGTGTTCTAATGGAAAGTGCAGGAATGGAGTAAATTGCTGATGCTTTCAATACACATTCCAACAGCAAGAAAAAGTAATGCTATCAAGGTTCTCCCATCCAGACTTGCACTGATTTTGGTTGGACATTAGTAATGTGGAATGCTGCAAGTCCGATTCACTGGTTTATCGTTGGGACCGATGGTAGGGGAATTGTGTGGCCGCAGTTGTAGTCTGGTTAAGGTTTCAAACCGTGGAGTCACCTATTTATGGCCACTCAGGAAAGGGGTATCAGAGTTGCTGCGCTGACTATGCAGGAGTCGCTACTGTCCTCCATTGTTTGATCGGTGGAACACTGTAGTGTATTTAATTCAGCAATGTTTGAGCAATATTGTAAATATATTGTTTGACTGAACATTCTTTGTTGATAACATAATTCAATCTGGTTTATATGCATGAAGTATGTGAATGGTGTACATAATTACACCACATCACACGTGAGCACCTCATTAAAGAAAAGAAACTAACTCCATGAGTAGTCCCAGCTCCTGTGCTCTGTTTTTTAATATTAGTTTCAGGAGTTACAAAACAAAGACTAGCTGAATTGCATTTGTCTGCTGTGGGCTTATTCTTGGTTACAACATTCAGGGATTAGAGACTTGGGCTATATCATGTTTTTTCTGTGACTGTACATTTTCTGCCATCTTTGTGCAATATGTGCCTCGCACTGTGTATGACTGTGGTACTGGGCTTTGCACCTTGGGCCCAGAGGAAGTGTTTCATTTGGCTGTATCCATGGGTATTTATAATATGGTTGAATGACTATTAGTCTTGAACTTGAAACTGCTGTAATCCTGTCATGAGTATTGCAAAATTGGAAGCAACAAGACTTGGAAATAATAACTGTAAAAAAAAAGGGATATAGTCCCATGTCAGAGTCTGTTTGGAGAAGAACCAATGTTTTTTTGTCTGTCTACTTGGCCTTCCTTTGTGGTTGACAGCTCAGATTAGGAAGGTGCTGTCAGAACATAGCTTTTAAATAAACTTGATGGAATTTTTATTTCCAGAACTATACACTCAGTGGTCAGTTTATTGTGTACCTCCTGTACCTAATAAAGTCACCACTGAGTGCATGTTCTGTTGCTGTAACCCATCCACTTCAAGGTTTGACAAGTTGTGCACTCAGATACCTGTTGTTACGCATGGTTATCTGAATTACTGTTGCCTTCGTGTCAGCTTGAATTATTCTCCTCTGATATCTTTCATTAAGGCGGCATTTTCACCCACAGAACTGCTGCTGACTGGATTTTTTGCTTCTCACACCATTCTCTGCAAATGCTAGAGTCTGTTGCATGAAAATCCCAGGAGATCAGCAGTTTCTGAAATACTCAAACCACCCTGTCTGGCATCAACAATCAATCCACAGTGAAAGTCACTTAGATCACATTTCTGCCCCATTCTGACGATTGGTCTAAACAACAACTGAACCTCTTGACAGTGTCTACATGCTTTTATGCATGGAGTTGTTGCCACATGATTGCCTGATTAGATATTTGCATTAAAAAGCCGATGTATCCAATAAAGTGCCCATTGTGTGTACATTGGCTTTTTTTTTTACCTGCAATGCTAGATTACTTCAAACAATTAAAAAAGCGAAGGGGCAAATTAAGCCATTCTTCTTATGCTGGCCCTTTTAACAGAGAAGCTGCATCAACCCCACACTGCTGCAATCTTTTGAAAATGACTTGAGTTTGTTTCCACACTTCTATCAGTGCCTTCCAGATCATTCAGCTTCCCGCTTTAAAAGAAATACTCAGCCGCTCCCAATCCTGTTGCGCCACTACCATCTACAGACCTCCCTATCAAAAGGAATGATTTCCCTTTAAACCAAAAATAGTTCTACCTACATTCAAATTCTCCCATACCCGGCAGTCAATAGCCAATTTTGATGCCAGTTATTCCCATATTCCCACAGACCTGCATCGTTGTGGTTTGGGTTTTGCCGTCAGGAACTCTGCAGTAAGATGTTTCTGGATTCTTTAACTTTGAGGGATTTTCTTCTTTTTTTTAAAAAAAAAGAAAACATGCCAAGCTTACAACTGGGATTAAAAGTAGTCAAGATGGAACAGCAAAAACAACAGTGGCATAGCAGTTAGCACGGCACAATTGCAGCACAGGGGAACAGAGCTTGGAGTTCATTTCCAGCTTCCTCTCTAAGAAAGTTTGCATGTTCTTCCTGTTCATGGGTGTGGGGGTGGGTTTCCTCCAGGTGCCCCGGTTTCCTCCCACGGTTGGTAGGTCATTGTAAAATTGTCCTGTGATTAGGTTTTGGGGGGGGGGGGGGGGGGGAAGGTGCTGAGCAACATGAGAAAGTGGACTGGAAGGGCCTGTTCCATCCCACATCTCTAAATTAAATAAATAATCTTCTATGCCTGCAGTGAGAAAAAAAACAAGCAGCTGGATATATTCAACTGGTCAAATCCATCTGCGAAGGTTGAAATGGATTTAATGTGTCAGATTGATGACCCATCATCAGAAATGATCATACCTTCATCTCAAAATCTCACCAACCCAAAGTGTTAGTTCTGAATGGCAAGGTGGATTTTGTCAAGCCAAGTAAGTGTGTTACGACTTTCCAACCCCATCCACAATTAAATCAATTTGGCATTCTTGCGTGCAACTAGGAGGATCTCAAAGTTCAAAGTTAACTCAGGGATGTGTGCTTAGCCCACTGCTCTACTCTCTGTGCCATCCATAAATAGGCTGATGATGTTGGTAGAATCTCAGCTGGAGAAGGGAGTGTACAGGAGTGAGATATACCAGCTAGTTGAATGGTGTCACAGCAAAAACTTTCCACTCAATGTCAGTAAGACAAAAGAACTGATTGTGAACTTCAGAAAGGGCAATATGAGGGAACACGAACCAATTCTCAGAGAGAATGAGCAATTTCAAGTTGCTGGATCTCTGTGAGGATCTTACTTTGTCTCAACATACTGGTGCAGCTATAAAGGCAAGACAGCAGCTATATTTCATTAGGAGTTTGAAAAGATTTGGTTTGCCACTTAAAACACTCAAAAACTTCTACAGCTGTAACGTGGAGAGCATTCTGGCAGGCTGCATCACCACCTGTACCATGGGCTACTGCACAGGATCAAAGGAAGATGCAGAAAGTAAAATTAGTCAGCTCCATAGTATCCAAGACATCTTCAACGAGTGGTGCCTCAGGGAGGCAGTGTCTATTATTAAGGACAGCCATCACCCAGGACATGCACTCTTTTCATTGTTACCATCAGGAAGGAGGTACAGAAGCCTAAAGGCACTCACTCAGGTGATGCAGAAACAGCTTCTTCGTCTCCACCATCGGATTTCTAAATGGACATTGAACCCATGAACACTACCTCACTTTCATAAGATATTTCTGTTTCTGCACTACTATTCATAATTTAACATACATGTATACTCACTGAAACTAATTTATTTAATTTTTCTATATTTATCATGTATTGCATTGTACTGCTGCTGCTAACAAATTTCATGACATATGCCCACATTTTAAAATCAGATTCAGAAATTTATTATCAAACTACATATGTCACCATATACTACCCCGAAATTCATTTTCTTTCCGGCATTAACCGTAGAACAAAAGAAATACAACAGATTCAAAAGACAACAAACTGTGCAAACACAATAAAAAAATTCCCCAAATAACCCAAAATGACAGCCAGAGATGTTGCTCAGCTTGTTGAGTTCCCACATAGCTTGGTTTTTGCACCAGATTACAGTACCCATGTGGCCTTGCAGGCATGGCTATTGTCCAATATACAATTCATAAACTTAGCTTGTTTCATAGATGTCAAATACCTGTTCAAGGCAATTGACAGAACAGCAAACCAGAGCTGGTTACCTTGAACGCAACCATGTAAATAGGGCTTAAAAATGCTGGAGGAACTCAGCAGGTCAGGCAGCATCTATTGGGGGGGGGGGGGGAGAAAAGAGAGAAAGAGTCCAGTCAACATTTTGGGTTGAAATCCTTCGGCAGGACTGGAGGGAAAAAAAAGCTAAGGAGTAGATTTCAAGGGGGGGGGGGGGGGGGGGAGAGAGAAGAATGGGAGGAAGAAAGAAGGTGATAGGTGAAACTGGGAGGGGAGGGAAGGACAAACCTCCTCCAGACTCTCCCCAATGAGAATACATCACTTCTGAGATAAGGGGCCTAAAACTGTTGACAATATTCCAAGTGTGGCCTGACTGGTCTCTTATAAAGCTTTTGCATTATCTCCTTAGTTTTATGTTCTATTCTCTTGAAATAAATGCCAACATTGCATTTGCCTTCTTTACCACAGACTCAAGTTGTGAAGTAACCTTCTTGGGGTCTTGCACAAGGACTTCTAAGTCCCTCTGCACCTCTGATGCTTGAATTTTCTCCCCATTCAGATAATAGTCTGCACTTTTGTTCCTTTTACCAAAATGCACATCATACATTTCATACCTACCCCTCCACCTATCTTCATATCACCCACAAACATTGCCACAAAGCCATCAATTCCACTATCTAAACTGTTGACAAACATTTTGAAAAGCAGCAGGCCCAATAACAACCCAAGGAACACTACTAGTCACCAGCAGCCAACCAGAAAAGGCCATTTTATTCCCACTCACTGTCTCCTGCCTGTCAGCCACTCCTCTATCCATGCCAGTATCTTTCCTGTAACACTATAGATTTTCAGAAGACATTTGAAAAGGAGCCTCACATGAAGCCGCTTAACAAGATAAAATCCAAGTAAATGACATCCACTTACCACTCCTTTGCCCATCCCACTTGTTACTTCCTTAAATAGTTTTAACATTTGTCAGGCAAGATTCACTTTTACAGAAACCATGATGACTTTGACTTATTTTATCATTAGTCTCCCAAGAAACCTGAAACATCAAGCTTAACAATAGACTCCAACAGCTTCCCAAACATTGAGTTCAGGCTAACTGGCCTATAATTTCCTTTCTTTTGCCTTCCTCCCTTCTTAAAGGAGTGGAGTGACATTTGCAATCTATCAATCCTCTGGGACCATGCCAGAATCAAGTGATTCTTGAAAGATCATGACCAATGCATCCTTTACCTCTTTAGCAACCTCTCTTAGGACTCTGGGATATAGCCCACCTGGTTCACCAGGTGACTTATCCACCTCAAGACCTTTGAGTTTCCCCTAGCACTTTTTCCCCTTGTAATCGCAATGGCACTCACTCCGATTCACCGACACTCAGACCTCTTCCACAGTAAAGACTGAAGCAAAGTACTCAAGTTCATCTGCCATTTCTTTGTCCCCATTAGTATCTCACCAGTGGTGCAATATGAACTCCCTTTTATTTTTTATATAACTGAAAAAATTTTTAGTATTCTGCTTTATATTATTGGCTTGTTTGCCCTCATATTTCATCCTTTCCCTTCCTACAGCTTTTTGAAGTTGCCTTTTTGTTGGATTTTAAAAGCTTCCTAATTCAAACATCCCACTCACTTTTGCTACCTTATATGCCCTTTCCTTTTATACTGTCCTTAACCTCCCTTGTTCACCATGGTTGCCTAGCCCTGCTATTCAAGAACTACTTCTTCTGTGGGTCATATCTATCCTGCACTCAGAAACTTCAGCCACCTCTGTTCTGCCACTTTCCCCGCCGGTATCCCCCTCCAATCCACCCAGCAAGTTCCTCTCAAATGTGTGTGTAGTTCCCTTTATTCCATTGTGATACTGATACATTGACTTATGCTTCTCCCTCTCAAATTGCAGTATCAATTCAATCATATGAATACTGCCTCCTAATGGTTCCTTTACATTAAGCTCCCCGATAAGATCTAGGTTATTACACAACACCCCAAGAATATGTCTCCAAGTGGGCTTGAACACAAGTTGCTCCAAGAAGCCATCTTGTAGGCATTCAACAAATTCCCTCATGATTTGATGCCAACCTGATTTTCCCCAATCCCCTTGCATATTGAAGTCCCACATTACAATTGTGACATTGCCCTTATTTACATGCCCTTTCCAGCTCCTGTTGCAATCTGAACCCCACATCTTGGCTACTATTTGGAGGCCTATATAATTCCATAATGGTTTTTTTTTTTTAAACCCTTGCAGTTTCTTAACTCCACCCACAAAAATTCAACATTCTCTAAACGTATGTCACTTAATGGTAAGACTCTTGGCAGATTGGAGGATCAGAGGGATCTTGGGGTCCGAGTCCGGACACTCAAAGCTGCTACGCAAGTTGACTCTGTGGTTAAGGCAAAAAGTGCATCGGCCTTCATCATCGTGGAACTGAGTTTAAGAGCCGAGAGGTAATGCCGCAGCTATATAGGGCCCTGGTCTGACCCCACTTGGAGTACTGTGCTCAGTTCTGGTCACCTCAGTACAGGATGGATGTGGAAACCATAGAAAGGGTGCAGAGGAGATTTACAAGGATGTTGCCTGGATTGGAGAGCATGCCTTATGAGAATAGGTTGAGTGAACTCTGCCTTCTCTCCTTGGAGTGAAGGAGGATGAGAGGTGACCTGATAGAGACGTACAAGATGATGAGAGGCATTGATCGTGGGGATAGTCAGAGACTTTCCCCAGGGCTGAAATAGCTAGCACAAAAGGGCATAGTTTTAAGTGCTTGGAAGTAGTACAGAGGAAATGTCAGGGGTAAGTTTGTTTTTTAAAAATAAAGCAACGCAGAGAGTGGTGAGTGCGTGGAATGGGCTGCCGGCGGCAGTAATGGAGGCAAAAACGATAGGGTCTTTTAAGAGACTCCTGGATAGCTACATGGAGCTTAGAAAAATAGACGGCTATAGGTAAAACCTAGGTAGTTCTAAGGTAGGGGCATGTTCGGCACAGCTTTGTGGGCTGAAGGACCTATATTGTATGTCACCTCTTTCTAAAGATACAATTCCATCTCTTACCTATAGAGCCACTGCTTATACCTTCCTTTCCATCATTTTGATACAAAGTATATCCTTCAATGTTAAGCTACGACCTTCTTTCATCTGCTTGCATTTGAGTTAACAGTTAATCAACCATACCGGACATGGAGAAATCCCAAGTTACATGAATGGCTCTAAATGCAACTGACAACATCATCCACTTCGTATTACAGATTCAAGATTGTTTATTGACATTCAATACCCAAGTGTAAAGGAGAATGAAATGAAATCAAAATAAGCACAGTTAGATTTGGAATAAGACCTTTTTCAACATTGTTGACTCAAACTGGCATGTATGACACGGGGGTGGGGGGGGGGGGGGAAGAAGCCAGAATAAGGTAGGGGGGAGGGGAAGGAGGTGACTCTAGGAGGTGATGGTTGAAGCCAGGTGAGTGGAAAGGTAAAGGGCAACTGAAGGAGGAAGAGAGGAGAGTATAGGAGAAAGGGGAGGAGAACTGAGGGAGGTGCTTGGCAGGCAAGAGGAGGCAAGAGTCCAGTGAAGGAATAGAAGGAAGAGGGAGGAAAAAAGTACCGGATGGAGAAACTGATGTTCATGCAATCAGGCCCATGGTCCACTCTCCTCTACCATCAGATTCCTTCTTCTCCAGCCCTTGACCTTTCCCATCCACCTGGCTTCACCTTTCACCTTCTAGCTTGCCCTCCTCCTTCCCCCAACGTTTTAATCCTGTCATTCCCCTTCCTTTCCAGTCCTGAAAGGTCCCAGTCCAAACTGCCAACCGTTTATTCATTTCTATAGATGTTATCTGACCTGCTGAATACCTCCAGCGTTTTGTGTGTGTTACTCTGGATTTCCAACATCTGCAGAGTCTCTTCTGTTTGTTTTAATATCAACATTCAGTAACATAGGAAGACTGCCTATGTGTATAGAGAGGAAATAACAATGATGCTCCATCTTTCTATAGTCTCCCTTCCCTCTCCATGACCTTCAAATTGTACAAAGTTCAAGTTCATGTTAGATGCAGGTGTGGTAGGTTGCTGTGGCCTTGCCAACAAATGGTGAAAATGTGTGCCTGAAATGTTTTCTTGTGATCACAGAACCCTGTTAGACATTGGTAAATAAAATCCTGTGAACAGGCTCTGCAGAGTCCATTTACTTTTACACAGGGCTGTCTGGGGACTGAAGTTTGAATGCACAAAAACTGACATATTCTGTACTGAAGGAACAGATGTTCCACTGGAAATAATGGAAGGAACAAAATGTTTTCTTTTATAAACACAGAGAATGCTGAGTGCATGATACACCGGGGTGATGGTAAAGGCAGATTGTTAAATTTTTATTTAGAGATTCAGAATGGTAACAGACCCTTCCAGCTCAGTGGGTCCACACTACCCACGTACACCCATTTAACCTACGAACCCACACATCTTTGGAAAGTGACGGGAAACTGGAGCACAAAAAACCCACATGGTCACGGGGAGAACGTACATTGAAACCAGGTCATAGGTGCTGCAAAGGCCTAACTAACAGCTATGTGCTACCAACATGCTCGGATATATTCACAGGAATTTAACAAACTCTTAGATAGGCAAGTGGCTGAAAGAAAAATGGAGGACTATGCAGAAGGGAAGGGCTAGAAGGGTTAAAACAGTGGCACAACATCATGGGCTGAAGATTACTGTGGTGTAATTTTCTATGAATGTTAAATACTTCATGATTCCTCTACACATCCTTAGTGGATTTTAAACATGTCTCAGACTCAATGTAATTTTTTTATGCTACTTAACAAAGAATTCATTGCTGAACAGATACTGCTGCATCTATACACTCAGACTTCACTCCAATGAAAGTCAGATTCAGAAAGTAAAATGGATTTTATGATGGGCCTTTTAGCAAAGGATATACTTGCTACTTTGTAAAATTCACGGTCAACTCCCAATAATATTGAAGCTCCAGTGTCAATCTTTCAATTACTTTAAACTAAGACTTTTGGAGAGAAAGTTGAGAGGTGACGTGGAGATGTACAAGAGAACAAGAGGCATAAATCGAGTGGATAGCCAGAGACTTTTTCCCCAGGGCTGAAATAGCCAATACCAGGGGGCATAATTTTAAGGTAACTGGAGGAAAATACAGAGGGATGACAGAGGCAAGCTGTTTTAAAAAAAAATAAATACAGAGTAGCGAATGCATGGAATGTCCTGCTAAGGATGGTGCTAGAAGCAGGTACATTAGGGGCATTTAATAGACTTTTAGATAGAAGTATTATAGAAAAATAGAGGGCTATTGATCTTCGATTAGGATAAAAGAACAGCACACGTAAGGGCCTATATTGTGCAGCAGTGGTCTATGTTCTGCTTTCAAGTAGTATTCTATCATGAGCTGAAGGCCTCACCAACACTCTTTAGTCAGAGTGGTGAATCTATGGCATTTGTTTCCACCAGTATCTGTGGAGGTCAAGTCTTTATGTATATTTAAGGCAGAGGTTGATAGATTTTTGATTGGTCAGGGCATGAAGGGATATGGGGAGAAGGCAGGAGATTAGGGCCGATAGGCCAAATGGCCTAATTCTGCTCCTATATCTTATGGGTACCAATCTACCTGCTAATAAGGTCATACATACAAAAAAAGTGTTGGAAAAAGGCCAGTAACATCTCAAAGGATCCCCCATTAAACTCTGTTTAAGGCTTCTTAACAATAGTGGATTATTTCCACAATGAACTGAACCATAATTATTATTACATTTTTCTAGGCACTTCCTCAATATTAAAAACATAACTACACATTCCTACTCTTGGTTTGCAGATCCCAAGCGGCCAAAGAGGCCAACTTGTGAAGTGAACTAATGCTCACTTCATAATAAACACCCCACCCACCCAGCTCCTGGACATCTGTCCCACACCCAGCAGGGAGGTGGTTATGTAGCATCCACGCCAGGACCACTGGACACAAACAGTTACTTTTCCCAAGTAGCAAGACTGATCAGCACCTCCATCCACTGACTCCACTACTTCATTACGTCCTGTCCACGTCATGTGTACATGGCCTTATTGTAATTTACAGTTTTTTTATGTATTGCAATATACTGCTGGCAGAAAACAACAAGCTTCATGACACAGTGCAGAGAAATTTCTTTAGCCAGAGGGCGGTGAATTTGTGGAATCTGTTACCACAGGCAGCTGTGGAGGCCAAGTCACTGGGTGTGCTTAAGGCAGAGCTTGATCGGTTGATGATTGGGCACGAATGGGGCTGGGGGGAAGAATGACTGAATGGTGGAGCAGACTTAATAGGCCAAATGGCCCAATTCTGCTCCCATGTCTTGCAATTCAGTAATATCAAACCTAATTCTAATTAAGTACCAAGTTGCCCACCACATCAGTGGCCATCTGTTGACGTGTGCTTCCCACTCTGGCCCCATTAAGTGTTACATAAAACAGCATTTAATTTGCAATTGGCTTATTACTGTTATGGGTACTTAATTACAGTAAAAAGACTTTGCTCTGTGCCCTGCAGACTGATCATTCCATAAGTGCATGAAATGGTGCAAAAGTAATACAGAACACAGGACACTTACTGTAACAAAGAAAGTACAGCACTTGGTAGACAAAGAATATGCAGGGGCCATAATATGGTTGATTTAGGACCTGGAGTTAATATTTATCAACAAGTCTGTCCAAGAGGCCTATAACAAAAGGTTATCTCAAGCTGTTGTATCTTCTGCCTGATGGAAGGGGGAGCAGAGAGAATGACCAGGATGGGTGGGATCTTTAATTATGTTGGCTGCTTTCCTGAGGCAACAGGAAGTGTTGACAGACTCCATGGAGCTGCTGCTGGTTTTTATAATAGACAGGACTGTGTTCACAAAGGCCTGCGATTTTTTTTGCGGTCTTGGGCAGCACAATTAACATACAAAGGGGTAATGCATCTGGGTAAGTCACCTAAAGTCATGTACCATCAAGGAAGCATTAATCACACAGTCTAGTTATTATGTGCTGAGGTGTCAACATGTTGCATACATTTAGTGATATCAAATGAACTCTTAAATAATTAGGCACAGAGCAGCATTTTATCAACACTTTCTCTGGGGACTGATACCTAATCTACACCATGACCACAAGTGGTGGAAACAAATTTTCAAATGTTAAACAAATGCCATGCCTGCCCCTTCAGGGACACAAAAGGAGATTCTAGGGCACTATTTTAAAGAGCAACTTGGATATCCCAACCTCTGAGTAATCTTAATCCTCTAAGAACCAACTGCAGAAAGTGATGGATGCAGCCCAGTCCATCACAGGCCGAGGTCTCCCCACTATTGAGTAAATTTACAAGGAGCACTGCCACAAGAAAGCAGCTTCGACCAAAGGCCTCCCACCACCCAAACCGTGCTCTCGTATCACTACCACCATCAGGCAGGCCTTGGGTCCCATACCAACAGTTTTACCCTGTAACTATCAGGTTCCTCAACTAGCATGGATGACTACACCCAATTCTGAACTGATTCAATGACCTACAGACCCATCTTCAAGGACTCTTTTACAATGTGTTCTCAGCATTTATTTTTTACTTGCACAGATTTTCTCCTTTTGCACATTGGTTATTTGCTAGTCTTTGTTCCCCCCACCCCCATAGCTACTATTGTTTTTTTCCTGTAATTACCTGCAAGAAAATGAATCTCAAGGTATTTTATGACAACATAAATAGATTTACTTTGAACTATCCACAATAAAAAATTATCTACAAGATAATAACCAAGGTATTATCAAACTGTCAAATTTTCTTCATTACAACAATAATCACACCTCAAAAGTCTTTGATTGACCACAAAAGTACTTGGGGGTTATAAGAGGGACTATAAGACTTTGTAGCTATTAGTGAAACATGGTTGCAGGAAGGGTGTGATTGGCAACTAAATATTCCTGGATTTAGTTGCTTCAGGTGTGATAGAGTAGGAGGGGCCAGAGGAGGAGGTGTTGCATTGCTTGTCCGAGAAAATCTTATGGCGGTGCTTTGGAAGGATAGATTACAGAGCTCCTCTAGGGAGGCTATTTGGGTGGAATTGAGGAATGGGAAAGGTGTAGTAACACTGATAGGAGTGTATTATAGGCCACCTAATGGGGAGCGCGAGTTGGAAGAGCAAATGTGTAAGGAGATAGCAGATATTTGTAGTAAACACAAGGTGGTGATTGTGGGAGATTTTAATTTTCCACACATAGATTGGGAAGCTCATTCTGTAAAAGGGCTGGATGGTTTAGAGTTTGTGAAATGTGTGCAGGATAGCTTTTTGCAACAATACATAGAAGTACCGACTAGAGATGGGGCAGTGTTGGATCTCCTGTTAGGGAATGCGATAGGTCAGCTGACAGATGTATGTGTTGGGGAGCACTTCGGGTCCAGTGATCACAATAGCATTAGCTTCAATATAATTATGGAGAAGGACAGGACTGGACCTAGAGTTGAGATTTTTGATTGGAGAAAGGCTAACTTTGAGGAGATGCGCAGGGATTTAGAGAGAGTGGAATGGGTCAAGTTGTTTTATGGGAAGGATGTAATAGAGAAATGGAGGTCATTTAAGGGTGAAATTATGAGGGTACAGAATCTTTATGTTCCTGTTCGGTTGAAAGGAAAGGTTAAAGGTTTGAAAGCGCCATGGTTTTCAAGGGATATTAGAAACTTGGTTCGAAAAAAGAGGGATGTCTACAATAGATATAGGCAGCATGGAGTAAAGGAATTGCTCGAGGAATATAAAGAATGTAAAAGGAAACTTAAGAGATTAGAAAAGCTAAAAGAAGTTACGAGTTTGGTTTGGCAAATAAGGTGGAAGTAAATCCGAAAGGCTTCTACAGTTATATTAAAAGCAAGAGGATAGTGAGGGATAAAATTGGTCCCTTAGAGAATCAGGGTGGTCAGCTATGTGTGGAGCCGAGGGAGATGGGAGAGATTTTGAACGATTTCTTCTCTTCGGTATTCACTAAGGAGAAGGATATTGAATGGTGTAAGGTGTGGGAAACAAGTAAGGAAGTTATGGAACCTATGACAATTAAAGAGGTGGAAGTACTGGCGCTTTTAAGAAATTTAAAAGTGGATAAATCTCCGGGTCCTGACCGGATATTCCCCAGGACCTTGAGGGAAGTTTGTGTAGAGATAGCAGGAGCTCTGACGGAGATCTTTCAGATGTCATTAGAAACAGGGATTATGCCGGAGGATTGGCGTATTGCTCATGTGGTTCCATTGTTTAAAAAGGGTTCTAGAAGTAAGCCTGGCAATTATAGACCTGTCAGTTTGACATCAGTGGTGGGTAAATTAATGGAAAGTATTCTTAGAGATAGTATTTATAATTATCTGGATAGACAGGATCTGATTAGGAGTAGCCAGCATGGATTTGTGCGTGGAAGGTCATGTTTGACAAACCTTATTGAATTTTTTGAAGTAGTTACGAGGAATGTTGACGAGGGTAAGGCAGTGGATGTAGTCTATATGGACTTCAGCAAGGCCTTTGACAAAGTTCCACATGGAAGGTTAGTTAAGAAGGTTCAGTCGTTAGGTATTAATGCTGGAGTAATAAAATGGATCCAACAGTGGCTAGATGGGAGATGCCAGAGAGTAGTGGTGGATAATTGTTTATCGGGATGGAGGCCGGTGACTAGCGGGGTGCCTCAGGGATCTGTTTTGGGCCCAATGTTGTTTGTAATATACATAAATGATCTGGATGATGGGGTGGTAAATTGGATTAGTAAGTATGCTGATGATACTAAGGTAGGAGGTGTTGTGGATAATGAGGTGGGTTTTCAAAGCTTGCAGGGAGATTTATGCCGGTTAGAAGAATGGGCTGAACGTTGGCAGATGGAGTTTAATGCTGAGAAGTGTGAGGTTCTACATTTTGGCAGGAATAATCCAAATAGAACATACAGGGTAAATGGTAGGGCATTGAGGAATGCAGTGGAACAGAGAGATCTAGGAATAACAGTGCATAGTTCCCTGAAGGTGGAGTCTCATGTAGATAGGGTGGTGAAGAAGGCTTTTGGAACGCTGGCCTTTATAAATCAGAGCATTGAGTACAGAAGTTGGGATGTAATGTTAAAATTGTACAAGGCATTGGTAAGGCCAAATTTGGAATATTGTGTACAGTTCTGGTCACCGAATTATAGGAAAGATATCAATAAATTAGAGAGTGCAGAGACGATTTACTAGGATGTTACCTGGGTTTCAGCACTTAAGTTACAGAGAAAGGTTGAACAAGATAGGTCTCTATTCATTGGAGCGTAGAAGGTTGAGGGGGGATTTGATCAAGGTATTTAAAATGTTGAGAGGGATAGATAGAGTTGACGTGAATAGGCTGTTTCCATTGAGAGTAGGGGAGATTCAAACGAGAGGACATGATTTGAGAGTTAGGGGGCAAAAGTTTAAGGGAAACACGAGGGGGTATTTCTTTACTCAGAGAGTGATAGCTGTGTGGAATGAGCTTCCTGTAGAAGTAGTAGAGGCCAGTTCAGTTGTGTCATTTAAGGTAAAATTGGATAGGTATATGGATAGGAAAGGAGTGGAGGGTTATGGGCTGAGTGCGGGTAGGTGGGACTAGGTGAGATTAAGAGTTCGGCACGGACTAGGAGGGCCGGAATGGCCTGTTTCCGTGCTGTGATTGTTATATGGTTATATGGTTATAAAACCTGCATGTCGATCTGTGGTCAGAGCTTAGCTCAAGATTTTAATAGACTATGGGATATTCATCGGCAGATGACCTCAAGATGGAAGAGGTGTTGGTGGGTCAAAAGAAAATAAGGGATCTCATGAGAGAAACACAAACCTGTTGCAGAAATGAGGAGAAAAGGGAAAAGTAGTGTAAAGTTTATAAGTTGATTTCAAAGAATTTCCTAAGGTAGGTGGCGTTGTGGATAACGAAGTAGGTTTTCAAAGTTTACAAAGAGATTTAGGACAGTTAGAAGAGTGGGCTGAACGATGGCAGATGGAATTTAATGCTGATAAGTGTGAGGTGCTACGTTTTGGTAGGAATAATCCAAATAGGACATACACGGTAAATGGTAGGGCATTGAAGAATGCAGTTGAACAGAGTGATCTAGGAATAATGGTGCATAGTTCTACATGAATCTCATGTGGATAGGGTAGTGAAGAAAGCTTTTGGTATGCTGGCCTTTATAAATCACAGCATTGAGTATAGGAGTTGGGGTGTAATGTTAAAATTGTACAAGGCATTGGCAAGGCCAAATTTGGAGTATTGTGTACAGTTCAGGTCACCGAATTATAGGAAAGATATCAACAAAATAGAGAGAGTACAGAGGAGATTTACTAGAATGTTACCTGGATTTCAGAACCTAAGTTACAGGGAAAGGTTGAACAAGTTAGGTCTTTATTCTTTGGAGCGTAGAAGGTTGAGGGGGGACTTGATAGAGGTATTTAAAGTTATGAGGGGGATAGATAGAGTTGACGTGGATAGGCTTTTTCCATTGAGAGTAGGGGAGATTCAAACAAGAGGACATGAGTTGAGAGTTAGGGGGCAAAAGTTTAAGGGTAACATGAAGGGGAATTTCTTTATTCAGAGAGTGGTAGCTGTGTGGAATGAGCTTCCAGTAGAAGTGGTAGAGGGAGGTTCGGTATTGTCATTTAAAGTAAGATTGGATAGGTATATGGACAGAAAAGGAATGGAGGATTATGGGCTGAGTGCAGGTCAGTGGGACTAGGTGAGAGTAAGCATTCGGCACGGACTAGATGGGCCAAGATGGCCTGTTTCAGTGCTGTAATTGTTATATGGTTATATGGTTTATAACCCTGCTCCCCACCTCAGAGTGAGGATGGTTGATGGATGGAGGACAAGAAATAATCAAAAATAAACAGAACACTCATTGGGAGTGCAAGTAGCTTTGGAGCCACTGAAGCCAAGTAACAACAAAAAAGATGAAAGATTAGCTTTATTTGTCACATGTATCTCAAAGCATATAGTGTCATTTGATTCAAATCAATGAGCATTTTGCTGAGCTGCCTACTAGCTTTGCCATACTTCCAGAACTAATAACAACATGCCTACAACTCACTAACCTTACATACAACTTTGGAATATGGAGGAAACCTGAGCACCCAGAGGAAACCCACGTGGTCATGGACAGAATGTAAAGCTCCTTATAGCTGACGTAGAACAGGGTTGTGTGAACCGTTACATTGCTGTGCTGCCCAAGTATTTGAGAGAGTTTTTGTTGTCAGGGGTTAGAGACAAGGTCTTGAGTGAGAAGATTAAGGGCTAACGACTTTAGATGCAGATGTTGAAGAATGGAAGTGAGAGTCATGTTTATGATAGGATGGAAGGCTGGCATTGAGTGGGAGAATCAATAGACAATTTTGGAAAGGAAGCAGAGGGATGAACAATGCAAGTTCTTCAAATAAAGATACTTTAGAGCCAAAGTGTGACACCATATTAAATTTACTGAGGGGTATAAGTTAGGCCATGAAGAGAGGGTGAGACACTTACATCACCTGCAAGCTGAGTTTTAGTCAGATTGAAATTCAGTGTGATAATCAATAACATACCTTCTTGGATGGCAAGGCCCCAAGCATAAATGAATAGTTTTTCCTACAGAAAACAGACATAATGGGGAATGATACTCAATGGAGAAAGATATGGGAAGAACCTTGTTAAAAAGGGAGCACGGGGAGAAAGAGAGGAATATACTGCATTTGGAATCGTGGGCCGCTGTTCAATCAGACTTCCCAGCAAAGTCATGAACTGCAGTTTCAGATACTTGAAGCAGCATTTGGCAGAAATAGAGCGAGATTAGAATCACTATTTATGTGGTTGTTTACAAAACACAATTACATCCACTGGGAAAGGGAATGAGACTGATAAATTGACTTTGTGCTCATAATGCTGATCTTGACCTTTATTTTGACCATGTTAATAAATCTAAATGGACATCAGAATATTTCAGAACATAGTTAAACATTCTAACCTATTAGCACACCTAAAATAACGAAACAAAAGATTTTTATCCTTCGAGAGGGCCCTTTAGTAAATCCCAGGAAAATTTATATTTTTCCTTCAAAAAGAAACTGAATAATTCCACTGGTTTCTCTGCCACTATCAGACTGAAAAATATTGCCCTAAAGTACATGCTTCAGAACTTCCCAAAATCTGCTTTCAATTAGATTTTTACTGGCATAATCCCAGTATTTGGGTGGCGAGTATCCAAACTGGCTGCATCATAGCAATATCCAGGGATGGAGAGGTTTACATAAAATAGTGGACCTAGCCCATCACAGGCAAAGCCCTCTCCACCACTGAGCACATCTACAAGGAGTACTATTATAAGAAAGCAGCATCTATCATGCAGGACCCCCACCATCCAGGCTATTTGCTACTACCATCAGGTGGGAGATAAAGACCCCCACACCACTAGGTTCAGGAACCGGTGCGAATAACTTCAATCATCTCTAAACTAATTGCTCAACCTACAGACCCACTTTGTGGCTCTACAGCTCATTTTCTCAGCATTATGTACTTTTTTAAATTTATACAATTTGTCTTCTTTTGCATATTGGCTGTTTGTCAATCTTTATTAATATTTTTTCATAAATTCAATTGTATTTCTTTATTTCCCTGTAAATGCCTGCAAGAAAGTGAATCTCAAGGTAGTATGCGGTGACATTACATACTTTGATAATACATTTATTTTGATGTGACTTTCTTGCTTAGTCTAATTTGAACTGAGGTTAATCCTGTAGCACGTAGTAGGTTGGTTTGTACTAACACAGTGTGAGTGTTGTTGACATAGTACTTCCTCTACACCTCCCCTCCCCCTCACCATTCCAGTGTTCATGGTATAGAAATTATGCTTTTCAATATGCAAGTTCTTTAGCAGTTAAAATAGATTTGTTAACATATTTAACAAATATTTTAACACATTTGCTTCTTCATTAACTGCCAACAACTTTTGTTTGAAATATTAATGCAGTATATTTGGTTATTGGTGAAGGTTTTTGGAATTTTGCGGAGAAGTATTAAATAATAAACCAAGATAAACCAAGGTAGACTTGAGAAATCACCCATTTTTTCCTGTGCCTTCTACTCTACAGTCTGGCATGATTGCTCAAATATTTGTGTGCACCTGAGTCAACAAGTTTTGACATTTCATCTGAAACTAAATAGCTGGACAATATTTTCTCTGCATTACCTTCAAATCACAGATAATAATGTTCAGCACTGTTTAAACATGGTTGAATGGGTCATAGTGTTTTTGACAGTTATTGTATCAGAATACACATGATACAGAAATCAAAAAGTTTAACAATTAATTGCTGGTAAGAACTTCAAGTCAAAAGTAGAAAAGTACCAGCATCAAGTCTGCTGCTGTAGTGCGCATTATCTTCTCAATATACACATTATATGTACAGTATATTAATCTTAATGACACAAACTACTGCTCACAATATCCTACTAAATATACAGCTTCACTCTTATCCCATCTGAATTCAATACAGTGAGAAGCAAGACAAGAGGCAGATGACTAATTAATGCTGAAGGCATGCTTCGTGGCACATTACAAGAGCTTCTGTGATGAGCATTCCCAGCAGATTGAGATTTTAAATTAAAGCACCATTGCGCTGTTCCCAATTTTAGTCATCAAAGGCTCCAACAATTATATGGCTCAGTCTCAGTGACTTTGTTTGAAAGAAAATGAACAAGGACCTTGCTGCATGCTGACAAAACTTGAACGGAAGATCTTTCATCTGAAGTAAAAACTCCAGTTCTTTCCCTATAGATACTACCTGACCTGCTGATACTTTGCAACCTCATTGTTTTTGCAGGAACAAAGTTTGATTGCTCAGAAGAAACAGTTCTACAAATCATATATTATAATTACAATTAAAAACTTGGTAGAGCACTGAGATATGCAGTAGAACAAAAGGGACCTGGGAATACAGATTGATAATTCTTTGAAAATTGCATCACAGATGGATAGGGTCATAAAGAAAGCTTTCAGCATATTGGCCTTCATAAATTGGGGCATTCAATACAAGAGTTGAGAAATTATGCTGAAGTTGTACAGGACTTTGGCAAAGCCAAATTTGGAATGTGCGTGGCTCTTATCAGCCACCTACAGGAAAGATATCAGATTGAAAGAGTGCAAAGTAGTTTACAAAGATGTGGCCAGGTCTCGAGGACACGAGTTATGAGAAATGTTGAGCAGTTTAAGACTTTATTCCCTGGAGCACAAGAGAATGAGGGGAAATCATATAGAGGTGTACAAAATGCTAAGGCCTATAAATAGGATGAATGCTTACAAACTTTTTTCCCTTCAAGTCGATTGAAACTAGAACTGGAGGTCATAGGTTAAGGGTGAAACACAAAATATTTAAGAGGAATCTGAGGGAGATCTTCAGAGAGTAGGCAAGTGTGAAAGGAGTTGCCATCAGAAGTTACAGATACTAGATCAATCATAACAGTTAAGGGAAGTTTGGATAGGCATGTGGATGAAAGAGGTATGGAATGTGGGTGCAAGTAGATGGGACAAGGCAGAAAAATCAGGTTGGCATGGACTAGATGGGCCAGATGAATGATTTTTGCATTGCAGTGCTCTAGGTCTCTGTATCAAGTCATCATTATGCTTGAGCATTCCAGTTACATTTCCAGGTCCAGTTTCTTCAGCTTCTTTTTAACTATGCTATAAATTAATGCTTCCCTCATTATCAGACACCTTAAGTATGCAGATGATGAAAGGATGGCTTTGATGTATGGTATTTAAAAGGTACACCTTAGAACAGGATGAAAGGGAGATGAAGGGGACAACCTTAAGGCCCTGGTAGGAGGAAACCTGGCCACTAATAAAGGCTTCAGCATGGCCAAGAGACCAGAATTTGAGAAGTACAGATACTGGATAGTTTGGAGGGAAAAGGCCACAAACAGATTTGAACCACACCAGCCAAAACAGAGAGAGAAAAAAAAACAAATTCAATGATGGAATCTTAGAATCACATAACAGACAAAAAGGTCCTTTCAGCTTACACCATTATGTTGACCATAATAGCTATTTATGCTAATCCCATTTCCCCTTACTAGGCTTGCATCCCTCCACACCTTTCTTATCTACGTATTCATCCAAATGCTTTTTAAATGTTGTTATTGCATCTGCCTTCACCATGTCCTGCTCTGACAGTAAATTTCAGGCAACCACCACCCTCTCAGTAGGAAAACGCAACCTTCAGATCTACTCTAAATGTCTTCCATCTCACCTTAATGTCTTAAAGATCTCATGACACATCCCAATTACAAGGGATTCTGTAGATGCTGGAAATCTAAAGCAATGCATACGAAATGCTGGAGAACTCAGGCAGCATCTATGGAGGTGAATAAAGTGTTGCCAGTTCAGCTAAGACATAGAACATAGAATAGTACAGCACATTACAGGCCCTTCTGCCCACAATGTTGTGCCAACCCTCAAACCCTGCCTCACATATAACCCCCCCCCCACCTTAAATTCCTCCATATACCTGCCTAGTAGTCTCAAACTTCACTAATGTGTCTGCCTCCACCACTGACTCAGGCAGTGCATTCCACGCACCAACCACTCTGCGTGAAAAACCTTCCTCTAATATCCCCCTTGAACTTCCCTCCCCTTACCTTAAAGCTATGTCCTCTTGTACCGAGCAGTGGTGCCCTGGGGAAGAGGTGCTGGCTGTCCACTCTGTCTATTTCTCTTAATATCTTGTACACCTCTATCATGTCTCCTCTCATCCTCCTCCTATCCAAAGAGTAAAGCCCTAGCTCCCTTAATCTCTGATCATAATCCATACTCTCTAAACCAGGCAGGATCCTGGTAAATCTCCTCTGTACCCTTTCCAATGCTTCCACATCCTTCCTATACTGAGGCAACCAGAACTGGACACAGTACTCCAAGTGTGGCCTAACCAGAGTTTTATAGAGCTGCATCATTACATCACGTCTCTTAAACTCTATCCTTCGACTTATGAAAGCTAACACCCCATAAGCTTTCTTAACTATCCTATCTACCTGTGAGGCAACTTTCAGGGATCTGTTGACACGTACCCCCAGATCCCTCTGCTCCTCCACACTACCAAGTATCCTGCCATTTACTTTGTACTCTGCCTTGGAGTTTGTCCTTCCAAAGTGCACCGCTTCACACGTCTCCAGGTTGAACTCCATCTGCCACTTCTACATCCTATTAATGTCTCTCTGCAATCTTCGACAATCCTCTACACTATCCACAACAGCATCAACCTTTGTGTCATCTGCAAACTTGCCAACCCACCCATTTCATCATGATTGGAATGGAAGGGGGCAGAGGCCAGAATAAGATGGTGGAGGGAGAGGAAGGAGTTCAAGCTGGTAGATGATAGGCAGGAGGGTTGAGAGGGTATGAACATGGTTGGGGAGGGGGATTGAAGCTGGGAGATGATAGGTGGAAGAGGCAAAGAGCTGTAGAAAATAGAAACTAATAGGTGAGGACAATGGATCATGGAAGAAGAGGGAGGTGATGCTCAGGTGAGAAAAAAGGGTGTTGGTAACCAGAAAGATAAATGAATAAAGTAAATATTAATTCCTCCATAGATGTTGACTGAGTTCCTCCAGCACTGCGTCTGGGTTGTTCGTCACTCACCCTTTTCACCCACAACTCCCCTCAGGGGCAGGGTGCCAAAAACCAGAGATTTAAGATCAAAGATTTAAACAGGATATCAGGCGCAGCTTCCTCATGCAAAAGATGTCACCCATTTAGAATAAACTACCAGATATAATGGTTGATGCCAGCACATTAGCAACATTTACAAGCCATCTAGATAAACAAATGCATAGGAGTAGTTTAGACAGTCATGGGCCAAATGTGTCGGCCCATGGTATGGGACTAGCTCACTGGGCAGTACAGTCAGCTCTGGATGAGGTGGCTCAATGACGCCATGATTGAACCAAGTACCAAATTATTTCAAAGCAGCAATACCTGGGAAAGGGGTTGCCATTGTCCAACTCTAGCAGGTCACCATGGAGCAAAGTTCACGTAGCTTTGGCTTTCAGTCAGCTGACCAAATAAAAGTAGATGGATGAACGTCTCAGTCTAAAATACAAAATGGAAGAAAATTTCATGTCACTAATTTGTATTGAACAAGTGAGTTGGGGGTGGGGAGAAAAATTGACAATTTCTCTCTATGTACTTAAATTACATCAATGCCCATTCTAGAGACTAAAGCACATATTTCAGGCAGTCTTTGTTAGTGCTGAATTCTAACCCTCCAGTTCATTAAAGGGCTACACTGTCCAAAATGAATAGTCTGTGACAAGAATCTCACCTGACCATTCAGGGTTGTGCTTAATGATAGCATAATTTGCATAGAAGCAAGGGAAATCTTTTGGTACATCATATGTTCTTTGATTGATCTTAGAGTAGTTTAAAGGGTTAGCACAACAGGGCTGAAGGGCCTGGACTGAGCTGTACTGTTCTATGTGCTATTCCTCAACTAGCCTCACCAAACTGAGTATCTGGTTTCTCATTTGAGGCAGCAGTGAAGTCCAGTGATTACTTACTGGCAGCAACCAAAACAATGAATACAATTAAATACCTTCTTGCTAACACTTCCTTGCAAAGAAATTTATGGTAAACAATCACTGCAAGCAATGGAGAGGCGAGAAAAAGCAAAGCTGAATTGAGACTTGAAGTTGGCAGGTGTGAGGTGAAGTTGAGACAAGGTTGAGGCATATTTGAGGCAAAGGCGTTGTGAATGGACTGCAGCAAAGTAGGAGTGGTGGAATGGCAGATTTGAGGCCTGTCCACTAAACCATGAGCGAGGTATGATTGATCCGATTTGGGAAGGTTGGGTACAAGTTGAAACATGGTGGCAGAGCCCAGGCCCAGGGAGTATTGGTGTGACAGGACCTGGGACCTAGTACAAGGAATGACCCAATGCTTGGACGGTTTAAATGCTGGACCAGGTGGAGTAAAAAGGCAGGGTGGTGGGAAAAGAGGTGAGGGTTGGGCCAGTTCTGCTTGTTTACTTGGCTCTGAGTTTGAGGCTGTGGCCTGCTCCAGCTGCAATGGGGTTCATGTCTATGGTCTCATTTGTGTTCTGACTGCCATTTGCTTACTTATTGTTTGCATAATTTGTTTTATTTTCTCTCTGCACATAGTGTTTGATGGTCTTTCTTTTTTTAAAATATACGAGTTCTTTTGGTTTCTTTGTTTTGTGGCTGTGTGTATGCAGACGAATCTCAAGGTTGTATAACGTATACACACTTTGAACTTTGGTCTTAAAGTTTGTCTCTGTTTGGAAGGCAATTGACTGTGCTAATTAGTGGTGTTACTTAACAGAAAAATATCAAACACAATAAGAACACAAAAGAACACTCAGCCCTTCAAACCTGCCCTATGGCAATCAGTTAATTACCTTCAATGCATTCTGAAGCAAGTTGGACTGTGCTCCCTCAACATTACCTCTCCATGAGACAATTTTGCAGCTCTATAAAACTCAAGTTAGACCACACTTGGAATATTGTGTTCAATCCTGGTCACCTCAAATAGAAGGATGAGAAAGCTGAGGGTGTAATATCAGCCATGTATCTAGGCCATGCAGAGGAGAAAGGAGTAAGAAAAACACCTCAGTGGACAAGAAACTCAGCGCACATTAGCAATAGGAACCAAAAAGCAAATGTTCTTCAAAGCCAATGTAATGGACAGTGGTCCATTTGTAGAAGTTATGATAAGGCAAGGGTTAAAGACAACATCTAGGCAAAGATGACTGTGGTGGTGTGTCGTCAAACCCAGACAAAGGAGACTTTCGAACTGAGACTGCCAGAGACGATCTTACTTTTTGCTTAGAGATAGAGGAAAATGACTGTAGCAGTGTGTAATCAACTTCAAAGAACATTGCTTCCCTCTACACAGTAGAGGATGCCGGAGATAGCAGAGGTAAAAATAACAGAAGGACGTGAAACCCACCCAACAACTAAGGCACAATTGCTTTACTAACTTCGAAGTGTGGACTTGTAGTTTCTACTGACATTTACTATCTCTCGTGAATGGTGATTCAGGCATACGCAATTTACCAATGGTTCAATATCTGGAACTGATAAACCAATTCTGTATATATAAAAAAAAATAGCAGTTTTCTGCCCTGGCTTCAGAACAGTGTGGATGACATGTGCCATGCCATTCTCCTCGTGCACAAGGAAAATAAAAATGTTTGAGTTGTAAGAGTGTTCAGGACCCAGTCATCTTATTATCGGCTATGACACACAGTTTAAGTTGTTCAGGCACACTAATCCAAAATTAATTGGCATTGCTGAGAGTGCAGTACTTGTTGATCTGTTTACTTATTCCCTTTAATGGGAAATCCTACAATGTTGGTGGATTGTCTGTCACAGGTAAAGCCCTCTCCCAATATGAGCATACCTACACAAAGCGTTGTCACAGGAAAGAAGCATCCATCAACAAAAACCCCCACCACCCAGGTCATACTTGCATCTGTCATTGGGAAGGTGGTACAGGACCCTCAGTATTCACACCACCAGGTTCAGGAACAGTTATTACCCTTCAACCATCAAAGTCTTGAAATAAAGGGAATAGTTTCACTCAACTTCACTTGCACCACTATTGAAATGTTCTCACAATCAATGGACACACTTTCAAGGACTTTACATCTCATGTTTGACGTTTATTGTTTATTACATTTCTTTTTCTATTTGCACAGTTTGTTGTATTTTGCACCCTGGTGGTATGCCCAAGTTGGTATGGTCTTTCATTAATTCTGTTATGGTTATTAATCTATTATGATTAGTATGCCTGCAAGAAAATGAATCTCAGGATTGTATATAGTGACATATATGTACTCTAATAATAAATTTACTTTGAACTAACTAGCAATCAAACAAGTACATTTCAAGTGCAAAAGCAATGCAAGTTGTAAGTAGGGCTTAGTGCTCAAGATTTGCCCTCAAAAAGGACATTGATATTGGCTTTCCTATCCTTCCAGTTGTGGAAAAGAAAAGCCATTCAAAAATTGAGACTGGAACTCTGCCTAAAAAAGGCAGTGGAGGCAGAAACCCTCCACTAAAATACTTTAGTGAGTAGTTAAAGGGCCATAACCTGCAGTACCATGTACCAAGAACCAGGCAGTGGGATCAATCTACTATCCAACACTTGCCATTTTTAACAAGGACTAAACTGGCATTGTAGACCACAAATTCCTGTATGAACCAAAATACTTTGAAGGAAAAAGATACTCAATCAGCAATAAACCCTAAAATACTGCAACATCTTTGACAGTTACAAATATTTCTTTGCAGTTAAAGATCTGCACATCTCTTTGATAGAGTTTGACATGGAAGTTTTAAATGAGAATTTATTCATGGATAATGCATCTTTTATCAAGACTGAAAGAATTACCCAGCATGTAAAGTTGATTTAGTTGTGAATCTTTCATGTTTAAAACAACTGAATGGAAAAATCGAAGCAGTCAAGAATAGACATAATAGAGGTGATTAAAATTATAAAAGGGATTTAATGGTGTCTTACTGAATGGTGGAACAGACTCTAGAGGCCTATGGATTACTCTTACTATGTCTTATGTTCTCATGTCAACGATGAATAATTATTTCCTTTAGTTGGGGAGAACAACAGATGGGAGATCATTAATTTTAAATTGTCATTGAAAGCTTTGGAGAAATTCCTGTCACCCCACAGAGAGGTAGGAGCAGAGAACCTTTTGCCAAAGGGAATTACTGAGAGAGAAAAAAAAAACTTTTAAAAGAGAAAGTTAGATACCAATTTGAAACAGTGAAAGTTACAAGTATACAAGGTGAGTTCAAGTGAATAGAGTCTGGCATATTTCCAGCAACGAGGGGGTACAAAGATAAGATACCCACTCAGTTTTGTCTGTCCTTTCAATTTCTGTGAAGTTGTTGCACAAAATATGATGCAATCTGGATTCTATTAACTCTTTAAGGAGCTGAGGCTTAGAAATGCAGATGTGAGGCCAATAGAACATTCTGGAAATGTTCTGGTCACACAGCATCTGAGGAGTGCGAAACAGGGTTAATGTGCCAAACTAGTAACCTTTATTGGAATGAGGCAAAGGTACAAATCGCTTGTAGATGTTTTAGATGGCAGAGAAAAACAAGAGGGGTGTCATGAAATTTGTTGATTAGTAAAAGCATCAAAGGTTATGGGAGAAGGCAAGAGAATGGGGTTGCGAGGGATCAGCAAGGATGCAATGGCAGAGCAGACTTGATGCACCAAATGGCACAATGTCTTCTGGTAATATGGAGACAAAGGGAATGTTTGTGGCTAGGCAGAAGAATGTAAATGGTGTAGTGCCCATAGAGTGATAGATACTTGTTCATTGCGAATGATCTGTTTGTTTTGGAGGAGATAAATGTGAATAATGACAGAAGGCATGAGAAGACTGCTGAAACTGAGATACAGAACAGTTACTAGCAATCTGAAAGAAATAAGAATGCTCTAGCCATCATGGACTTGGACAAATTCTTTAATGATCTTAACATTTCAAAGTCAACTGATGTTTATTACACTATATACACTACCCTGTTTTTTGCAGGCATTTATAGAAAAAAGAATTGAATTTATGAAAAACTATACATAAAATATTTTCACATTGTTTATCAGTATTTGTTTAAGTATACTGAGAACAAGTTGTAGACTCTTTGAAAGCGAGTCTGCAGGTTGTGGAATCAGCTCTGAGTTATGGTGAGAAGCTGTCTATAGAAGTTCAGGACCTTCAGCTCATATGGCCTGTTTTCTTCTCCCAAACAGAAGAAATTGAAACTGAGGGACAATCCACTGGCGTCTTTAAACTCATGAAAGATAGACAAAAAGGAAGAGCACAGACAGGGGCATAAAAAAAATAAAGGAAAATACTACAGATGCTGGAAATCTGATAGAAAAAGGAAAACTGAGATGATCAACAGGTAAGGCAATCTCCATGGAGAGAGGAAATGCAGTCCAACTTTTATAGCAACACATGAAATGCTGGAGGAACTCAGCAAGTCAGACAGCATCTATGGAAAAGTGTACCGTTGATGTTTCAGGCCGAGGCCCTTCAGAAGGACTGGAGGAACAAAAATGAGCAGTAAATTTAAAAGGTGGGGGGAGGGAAGGGAGTGGAGTGAAGTAACAAGCTGGGAAATGATTGGTGAAAGATGCAGGGCAGGAGAAGGGGAAATCCATAGGAAAGGACAGAGGCCATGGAAGAAAGAAAATGGGGGGGGGGGGGGGGGAGAAGGAGCACCAGAGGGAAATGATGGGCAGGCAAGCAGATAAGGTGAGAGGGAAAGGGATGAGAAATATTGATGGAAGGGGCATTACCAGAAGTTCAAGAAATTGATGTTCATGCCATCAGGTTGGAAGCTACCCAAAACTTTCACATCAGAATAGCTATTTCTAACAAAACCTCATTGTTATTAATATTGTCCATAATAAATCCAATAAAAACAATTCAGAAGGAATTTTCTGAATCAAAGTTTTTGAAATGAGAAATATTAGACAATAAGACATGAGCAGAATTAGCCCAGTTGGTCAAGAATCTGCTTTGCCATTCCTTCATGGATGATTTATTTTCCCCATTCAGGTCTATTCTCCGTCTCCCAGTAAACTTTGATGTCTTGACTAATCATGAGCCTATCAACTTCCACTTTAAATATACCCAATGACTTTGCCTCTAGAGACATTTATGGTGATGAATTCCACAGATTCATCACACTCTGGCTAAAGAAATTCCTCCTCATCTCTATTCCAAAGGGATGTCATACTATTCTGCTGCTGTACCCCTGACACTAGACTCCACAACTATAGGAAACATCCATGGCATAGCCACTCCATCTAGGCCTTTCAAAATTCAATAGGTTTCAGTAAGATCCTCCTTCATTCTTCTAAACCTCAGAAAATACAATCCAGAGCCATTGAATCCACATTCTTTAAGCCTTTCATTCCCAGAATCGGTCCACGAGGTTTGAAAATATCTCCAGTGCCAGCACATTCTTTCTTAGATAAGAGGCCCAAAATTACTCACAATACTCCAAGTGTGATCTGACCAATGCCTTGTAAAGCCTCAGCCTTGTATCCTTGCTTTTACATTTTAGCCCTCTCAAAAATGTTTACATTAAATTTGCCTTCCTTACCACTGACCCAATCTGCAAATTTTATGAGAATCCTGCATGAGAACTCCCATGTCCTTTTGCACCTCTGATTTCTGAATTTTCTCCCCATTTAGAAAATAATTTATGCTTTTGTTCTTCTAGCAATGTGTATGACCTTATATTTTCCTACATGAGATTTCACATGCCACTTCTTTGACCATTCACCTAATCTGTCCAAGTTCTTCTGCAGACTCCCCACTTCCTCAACACTACCTGCCCCTTCACTGGTCTTCATATTATCTGCAAACTTGGCCACAAAGTCATCAAATTCATCATCCAAATCATTGTTACATAATGTGAAAAGAAGCAGTCTTGACACCGACTCCTGTGGAACACCATTAGTTACAGGATCATAACCAGAAGAGACCCTTTGATTCTCTTTGCCTCCTAACAGTCAGCCTATCTTCCATCCATGCGAGTATCTTTCCTAGAATGCAACGGGCCCTTATCCTATTTAGTAGCCTCATGTGTGGCACATTGTCAAAGGCCTTCTGAAAATTCAAGCAAACGATATCCACTGACTCACCTTTGTCTAACCTGCCGATTTTTCCTCAAAGAATTCCAAAATTATCACCATGCAAAGTTTTTCTTTAAATGTTGACCTTACCCTATTTTATCATTTGCCCCCAAATACCCTGAAGATCTTTTCCTTAATAATAGACTCCAACATCTTAACTTCTGCACATTCAGGTGCAATTATAAAAAGCTGCAGCAGCATCTTGGCCTGGTGTGGGAACACCACTGACCAAGTACGGAAAGTGGATACATCAAAGACACCACTGAACACGTGTACAAGGAGCACTGTCACAACAAAGCAATGCCCATTATCAAAGATCCTCACCATCATGGCTATGGTCTCCTCCTGCTACTACCATTTGGCAGGAGATACAGCAGCCCGAGATCCCACACCATTAGGTTCAGGAACAGTTATTACCCTTCAACCATCAGACTCCTGAATCGGCATGGACAACGTCATTCTCCTTAACTTTAAACTGATTCCACAACCTATCGATTCACTTTCAAGGACTCTATAACTCATGTTCTTAGAATTATTTATTTTCATGTTTTATTTGCACAATTTTATAAAAACAAATTCTATTGCATTTTATTTCTATTTTCTTAGAAATACCAGTAAGAAAATAAATTTCTAGGTAGTGTATGGTGACATACACATTCTTTGATAATAAATTTACTTTGACTTTGACAGAGGCGACAGATGCGATCACAGTTAAGATGCATCTCGGCAAGCACAGGATGGCCACATATACACGTAAGCAAACAAGGACAGATATAGATAGGCAAATACACAAGGTGGGTTGTAAGGCCCATTCCTATGCTGTATGAAAACCAGTTTTAATCTGTCAAATATAATAAAAGTAATGATAGGAGCTTATTTACAAGGTTGTCAAAAAAATCAGATTTATTGTCACTGCTATATTGAATGAAATTTATTTTCCAGCACCTGTGCAGTGCCAAGACAAAAAATAAATTATACAAAAACAAAATGGAATAATGAGGCAGTGTTCATGGACCATTCAGAAATCTGATGGAAGAGGGGAAGGGAAGAAACTGTTCCTAAATGGTTGAGTGTAAGTCCTTCAGGCTGCTGTTGATAGCAATGAGATAAGGACATGCCCCAGATAGTGAGGGTTTACATAAAGGCAGTAAAATATTGTCAGATTGAATGATTGAGAATTCTACAAAGAATTTACATAAACTTTAAAAGGAATAATGACCCTGGTGAAGATAATCCAAATACCCAAAGGTACAAGTAATTTATATTGAGCTGGTTTGTTGCTAAACCAATGAGATTGCAGAAACTTCTGCGATTTTGAGAATCGATCGTTCACTCCCTTATTGTTATGGTATTTAAAAGATTCAAAGTACATTATTAAAGTATGTACAAATTATACACTGAGATTTGTCTGCTTACAGGCAGTCACAAAGCAAGAAGCCCGAACAGCTCAATTTAAAAAGAGAGACCATAACCACTGTGCGAAAGAAAACACACATCATGCAACCAACAGAGACAAACGACAGTATTCTGAACCAGACTGAGTCCTCAGAGCCACTCCAGAGTAGACCCAAGCCTCAATTTGAATATGTAATGTTTAGACAAAAAGGGCAGCAAATTAAACTGTGGGTTAGCAGTCAATGGTGTTATCATGGGTGACTAACTTCCCTAATATTGATTGGCACCTGATTAGTTCCAATGGTTTAGATGGGACAGAGTTTGTTAATTGTGTCCAGGACGGATTCCTGTCACGGTATGTTGACAGGCCGACTAGGGGAATGCCATACTAGATCTAGTATTAGGTAACGAACCAGGTCAGGTCACAGATCTCTCAGTGGGTAAGCATCTGGGAGACAGTGACCACTGCTCCCTGACCTTTAACATTATCATGAAAAAGGATAGAATCAGAGAGGACAGGAAAAATTTTTAATTGGAGGCAAGGGCAAATTATGAGGCTATAAGGCTAGAACTTGCAGGTGCGAACTGGGATGATGTTTTTTGCAGGGAAATGTACTATGGGCATGTAATTGATGTTTAGGGATCTCTTGCAGGATGTTAGGGATAAATTTGTCCCAGTGAGGAAGATAAAGAATGGTAGGGTGAAGGAACCATGGGTGACAAGCGAGGTGGAAAATCTAGTCGGGTGAAAGGCAGCAGCATACATGAGGTTTAGGAAGCAAGGTTCAGATGGGGCTATTGAGGAATATAGGGTAACAAGAAAGGAGCTTAAGGGGCTGAGGAGAGCAAAAGGGAGCATGAGAAGGCCTTGGTGAGTAGGGTAAAGGAAAACCCCAAGGCATCCTTCAATTATGTGAAGAACATAAGGATGACAGGAGTGAAGGTAGGACTGATTAGAGATAAAGGTGGGAAGATGTGCCTGGAGGCTGTGGAAGTGAGCAAGGTCAGCAAGTGAGTGTCTCTCTCTCTCTCTGGATTTCCAGCATCTACAGATTCTCTCATGTTTGTGTCTGTGAATCATAACTAGGATATCCAGTCTTCAGTTACATTCTCCACACAACAATTAACTTAATTAACATTCTTCACCCTCGTCCCACACCTCACTATATTTTGGCATGACTTACTTATATACACACATGCATATGTAATTTCTAATACCTGTACCACGGGGTATGCATTTAAGGCAAGAGGGGTAATTTCAAAATGAGATGGAAGGGGCAAGTTTGGTTTTTTAAAAATTTACTACACGCAGAGTGGCGATTGCCTGGAAAGCCCTGCCTGGGCTGCTGACGAAGGCCAGTCCATTAGGTAATTTTAAAGAGGCATTTACATAAGCACATGAAAGGATGGACATTGTGTAGGTGTAAGAGATTAGTTTAGTCAGCCATTTGATTATTGATTTATTTGGTTTGGCACAACATTACAGCTCGAGAGGCCTGTTCCTATGCTGAACTGTTCTGTCTATATTTCTTACAGCAAGTTAAAAGTGTTGCACTGTACTGCTGCAGAACATATGCCAGTGTTATTAAACCTGATTCTCAATACATCCTGACTTAAGTGAGTTACCAGTGTACGCTCAAGTTTATTTTGCTAGTCGAGGTGCATGTTTGTCAGCTGCAACGAGAACTACCTTGAGAATTTTATGATATCACTCTCTTAATTAAGAGATTGCATCACATACAATGGTGCTACAGTTAGTGAACCCTGAAGACTTCTCTTTTGCATAAATGACCCAAAATGTGATAAAGTCTTCACAGAAGTCCTAAAACTAGATAAAGAGAACCCAGTTAAATAACAAAAACATTATACTTGCTCCTTTATTTGAGAATAATGATTCAATATTACATGCAATTGTTCTAAAAAGCATGTGAACATGAACCTTTGCTTTCAGTAACTAGTGTGACACCCCCCACCCCCAACTTTGTTCAGCAATAACTTCAACCAAACGTTTCCAATGACTGTTGATCACTCCTGGATCATTAGATGTGAAGAATTTTAGGCCACTCCTCCTTACAAAACTGCTTCAACTCAAATGTCCTTGCCTGAACTGATTGTGGAAGGACCTTCTACGATACTTCTACAGGATTAAGTTCAGGACTTTGACTCGCTCATTCCAAAAACACAAACTTTCTTCTTTTAAACCATCCTGTTGTTGATTTACTCTTTTTCAGATCATTGTCTTGTTGCATTATCTACCTTCTATTAAGCTTCAGATGATGGACTGCTACCCTGAAACTCTCCTGTAAAATGTCTTAATACAATTTTGAATTCACTGTTCCCTCAACGGTTGCAAGCAGTCCAGGCCCTGACACAGCAAAGCAGCCCCAAACCATGATGCTCCTTCCACCATGCTTCAGTTGGATGAGGTTTTGGTGTTGGTGCGTAGTGCTCTTTTTTCCTCCATGCACAGCAATGTGCATTTCTGCCAGAAATTTCAACTTTTGTCTCACCTGTCCACAGCAATGTTTTTTTTTGGTAGAGCAGTGGTTTTCTCTGTGATGTCCTTCCATGTACACCATTCTTGTTCACTGTTTTTCTTATAATGGACAGATGAAAAGAGACTTTAGCAAGTTCTAGAAATTTCTGCAAATCTTTTGCCATTACCCTTGGATTTTTTTTTTCCACCTCCTTCTGCATTGCACATTGTGCTCTTGGTATGATCTTTGCAGGATGCCCACTCCTAGGGAGAGTAGCAATAGTACTGCATTTCCTCCATTTGTAGATAATTTCTCTTACTGTGGATTGATGAACACTGAGGTCTTTAAAAATGCTTTTTTTTTTTAGCCTTCTCAGCTTCATGCATCTCTACAATTCTAAGGTCCTCTGAAATTTGTGGTGCATATGAACAAATATTTCTTGAGAAGATCAGGGTCCGTCAATAACCAGACTGTATGTCTTTTTCATAGAGCAGGGCCCCTCTACAACCCACACCTCCAATCTAACCTCACTGACTGGAACACCTGGCTCTTAACAGCTTTTGTAAAAGACATTACCCTAGAGGTTAACATACTTTTTCCTAACAAATACATGTAATATTGTATCATTCTTTCAATAAATAAAAATGTTTTGTGTTATTTATTTAATTGGATTCCCTTTATCTAGATTTAGGACTTGCATGAAGATCTGATCACATTTTAGGTCATACTTATGCAGAAATGGAGAAAATTCTACAGGGTTCACCAACTTCCCTACACTACTGTAAAGGCATTATGCTTGTTCTTGAATGCAAGAAATCAATCTGTATTACCACCTATTGGTCACCTACCAGATTGTGTAAAAATAAGAACTCACAATATATTTCACTGTCAAACAATGTTAATCATCTCAGCACTGTGCAGATCAGCAGTGAATTTATTGTCAGAATACATTAAACTGGAATCCCGAAGATGGATCAGCATCAAAATATGAATTTCCACAGTCTCCAACCCAATGCAAACAAAGAACTGAAACAAAAGTCATTTGGCAATAGGCTAATGCTGAGTCACAGCTTCAGAATAAGCACATCTTTCAGGTACAACAGCATGGTTTCTACATTACTGGATTATCTAGAGTCCCAGCAATCAGAAACAGAAAAAAGAGGCAGAAACAATCTTCTCATGTGAAAAATAACAGCCTACATTTTGTCATTAACAGTCAAATACTCCAAGCATTTGACACCAGGTGATGAGTACTTAAGCACTGAAAATTACACCCCCCCCCCAAAATAAACTTTATTCATAGCAAAATAAGAGAGCAAAGTATTTTACTTTATTAGTGTCATTTGGTTAAAACATTCAGCAACGTTAATGCTTTTTAAAAAATTCATAGTGCCATAGCCACTCATGTGGCCCCTTGGGGTGATGCTCCTTTTGGAAGACAAATTGGTACAGAATACTCTACGTGGGATCAGATAGCTGTGTGTGCGCAAAGCAAGCAAGTATACATCTCCAACTACAGACCAAGGAAGGATTACTGGTTCATGCAAACATTGAAACTCCCCCGAGGATGGTCCCAAGCCCAGCTGTGAGGAGGAGGGTAGGCATGGTGCTAGATACCCCATCCCATAAAAACCCAGGGTTACAGAAGCTCCAAAGACCCAATTCCTGGGAGAAGAAGGATCTTCAACTGGAAGACTTAAGTTTCTGTTGAAAGCAGAAGCCACAAGGCCCCAAACAACCTATTGGCCTAGGACAGAGAATTCTGGTGAGATGCTCTCAGCAGCCTATTCCCCTGGAGGGGTGATGAGCCTAAGAAAAAGCTGCAAACATTGGATGAGGAACTGCCAATTGAAACAATAAATACAAGGTGGAACAATAAGGATCAAATTCTTTCAGAATTATTGAGGTTTTTTTGGAAAATATCAGTTTCAAATCTCAAAGGAAGGTCAAGATTTCAGATTGACAGATATTTTTATGAAGTCTTGTGAAGTAGTTAAATTTGATCCCGCATTTGATTTAAATTTACTGAATACCCTTTTTCTTGAATCACTGATACTCAATGCTGCCTTGGTGACTGCTTCAATCAATAGCTCCTTTGCTAGATGCCATGGGTTAATTACTGTGTAAACATGTCTAAAAATGTATTCAGATCTATGGCCTATTCTTCAACTTCACCCAAGGAGGGAGCTGAAAGGAAGCTGGTGCATTCCTGTCTTTCTCAGGGCTCAACAACTACTCACAAACCTCCATCTTAACAAGCTAGACAATCCTGCCCAACACAATATGCTGAGGAACTCAACATGCCAAGCAGCATTTATAGAGTAGAATAAACAGTCGAAGATTCAGACAGAGACCCTTCATCAGGGCAAGAAAGGAAAGGGCTAGAAGCCAAAATGAGCCAGTGGGGGAGGTGAAGGAGTGCAAGCTGCAGATCATAGGCGAGACAAGGTGAAGGGGAAGATGGGTTAGTGGGGTGGAGGGGATGTGAAATAAGCTGGGAGGTGATAGTTGGAAGAAAATATAGTTAGTGATAGGTCATCCTTAGGTTTTTGTAAGACCACAAGACATGGAAGCAGAATGAGGTAATTTGGCCCCTCAAGTCTGCTCTGCCATTCAGTCTTGGCTGATTCATTACCCTGCCCAACCCCATTATCTTGTCATATTCCTGTAACCACAAGACCATAAAGCATAGGAGCAGAATTAGGCCATTTAGCCCATCAAGTCTGCTCTGTCATACGATCATGGCTGATCCATTGTACCCCCCCCCCCCCCAGCTCTACTCACCGGCCTTCACCCCTTTGATGCCATATCCAATCAAGAACCTATCAACCCCTGCCTTAGATACACCCAACGACCTGGCCTCCACAGATGCCTGTGGCAACAAATTCACCACTCTTTAACTAAAGAATCTGTTTTATAGGAAGTCCCTCTATCCTGAGGCGCTGCCCTCTTGCCCTAAACTCCACCTCCATGAGAAACATCCTTTCCACATCCACTGTCTAGGCCTTTCAATATTTGAAAGGTTTCAGAGAGATACCCCCCCTTCTAAATTCCAATGAGTACAGACCCAGAACTATCAAACATTCCTCATACAATAACCCTTTCATTCTCAGAATTATCCTTGTGAACCTCCTCTGAACACTGTCCAATGACAGCACATCTTTCCTTAGATGAGGAGTCCAAAACTGTTCACAATACTCCATGTGAGGCCTCACCAGTGCCTTATAAACCTCAGCATCACATTCTTGCTCTTGTATTCCAGACCTCTTAAAGTGAATGCTAACATGGCATTTGCCTTCCACACTACCAACTCAACCTGCAAGTTAATCTTTAGGGTGTTCTGCACAAGTACTCCCAAGTCCCTTTGCTTCCCAGATTTTAGGATTTTCTCTCCCTTTAGAAAATGGTCTGCACATTCATTTCTACTACCAATGTGCATGACCATGCATTTTTCAACATTGTATTTCATTTGCTACTTACCCATTCTCCTAATCTGTCCAAGTCCTTCTGCAGCCTTCCTGTTTCCTCAACACTACGTGCCCCTCCACCAATGTTCATATCATCTGACAACTTAAAGCCATCCATTTCATCTTCTAAATCATTGATTTGCAGCTTAAAAGGAAGCAGTCCCAACACCAACTGCAGCAGAACACCACTAGTTACTGGCAGCCAACCATACTTTAATTCCAACATGCTGCCTCCTACCAATCAGCCAATGCTCTAACCATGCCAGTAACTTTCCTGTAATACCATGGGCTCTTAACTTGGTAAGCAGCCTCACGCATGGAACCTTGTCAAAGGCCTTCTGAAAGTCCAAATATACAACATCAACTGCATCCCCTTTATCTATCCTACTTCTAATCTCCTCAAAGAATTCCAACAGGTTCATCGCTGGAGGAAACCATGCTGACCATCTTTCCCTGTGTCACCAAGCACTTCATAACCTCATCCTTAACATCTTCCCAACCACTGAGGTCAGACTAACTGGTCTACAATTTCCTTTCTGCTGCCTTCCTCCTTTCTTAAAATATAGACATTACCATGGACAGCTGTGGAGGCCAAGACAATGAATTCCACAGATTAGAGGGTGGTTAAAGACATTCCTCCTCATCTCTGTTCTAAAGGGATGTCTTTATATTCTGAGAGTGTGCCCTGTGGTCCTAGTCTCTCCTCTATCCCTTTAATGGACTGTCAATATTTTGTTGTCCCAGTAAAGCAGCCAGCATAATCAAACACCACACCCACCCCAGACATTCTTTCTTCTCGCCACTCACATTGGGCAGGAAAAACAAAAGCCTGAAAGCACGTACCACCAGGCTCAAAGGACAGCTTCTATCTCACGGTTATCAGACTCTTAAATGGAACTCCCGTATGATAAGGTGGATTCTTAGCCTCAGTCTACCTCATTATAATTTTGCACTTTGTCATTTACCTGGATGGGACTTTCCAGCAGCTTTTCCACACTATTAAAGTCATAGAACACTGCAGCAAAAAGTCAGGACCTTTGGCCCATCTAGTCCATGCCAAATTATCCTCCCCAGTGCCAAAGATCTGTACCTGGACCAAAGACTCCCATACCCCTCTCATCCATCTACTTATCCAAATGTCTCTTAAAAAATTGAAATCGATCCTGCATACACCACTTCCACTGGCAACTCGTTTCACACTCTTACCTCCGAGTGAAGAAGTTCCTTATGTTCCCCTATAACCCTTAACCTATGATCTCAAGTTCTAGTCTCACCTAGAACTCACCTAGCAACTAAGTGGAAAAGCCTGAATGAATTTACCTTATCTATACCGCTCTGTTTTATAAACTATCAAATCTCCCCTCACTTGTCTTAACCACCAGGATAATAAAGTCCTAGCCCATTCAACCTCTCCCTATAACACAAGTCCTCAATTCCTGACAACATCCTTGTAAATTTCCTGTTCTTCAATCTTACATTTTCCTGCAGATAGGTAACCAGAACTACACAGAATAACCAAATTAGGCCTCACAAATATCTTATAACATCCTAAGTGCTGAACTCAATACTTTATGAAGACCCATGTGCCAAAAACTCTCTTTATGATCACATCTACTTGTGACACCACTTTCAAGGAATTACAGATCAGTATTCCAAGACCCCTTTGTTCTCCAGTGCTCTACGACTCACCATGGATTCTACATTGTTTTAGTTTAACCTATTCTAGCTCAATGCACCAATTAATGATTTTGATCTGTGTGAGCAGTATGCAAGACAGGCTTTTCTCTGCATCTTAGAACAACGACAATAATAAACCAATAATACCAAGTTATGCAATAATCCAAATGTGCCTTAACCAAGTTTTCCTTTCAAAATAAAAGATATGACAATACACTTCCCCCTTCTGTACCCAGTGCCTCAACTTATGAAGCTGTACTTCCACACACTTTGCTAACATCTGTCAACACAATGCCATTCTCAAAGATTTATCTACACTTACCCCCAGTTCCTTCTATTCCTGAACACCAAATATAAACAACCACGGCATAAAGCAATAACATTCCTACACCATACAAGCAAAGTTCACAAGAAACTTTCTACAATAAACAGGATTTCTTTTTCCAATTACCTCCCATAATTGAGACAACGGTGGTCAAAGCTGTCTGTGTCTGGGTAGAATGGATTATGAAAAAGTGTGGTACTGCTTATTTGGAATGGACACAAGACAGTGTATTCATGCTTAGTGGCCACTTTATTAGGTGCAGGAATGAAACCCGTTCTGGTCTTCTGCTGCTGCACCCCATCTACTGCAAGGTTCACCATGTTGTGCATTCAGAGATGCCCTTCTGCACACCACTTTTGTAATGGGTGGTTACTGGAGTTCCTGTCAGCTTTAACCAGTCTGACCATTCTCCTCTGACCTCTCTCATTAACAAGGCATTTTCACCTACAGAACTGCCACTCACTGGATGTTTCATGTTTGACCATACTCTAAACTCTGGAGTGCTTGAAAATCCCAGGAGATCAGCAGTTTGAGATACTCAAGCCACCTTGTCTGGCACCAACAATCATCCAAGGTCAAAGTCAATTAGAATACATTTCATCACTATTCTGATGTTTGGTCTGAACAACGACCACCTCTTGATCATGTCTGCATGCTTTTATGCATTGAGTTGCTACCACACGATTAGATATTTGCATTAAAGAGCTTAAGTACATGTGTACTTAAAGTACCCACTGAGTGTATATACAGTTTATACACAAGTTCAGCCTGAGCTGAGGTGTTGCAATCATTTCAGGGCAGTTTCATTCAAAAGCAAACAGAGGAATGTTTTGAGGTGAATTACTGCAGGAGCAACAGGAGACACTACAGTGGCATAATCTCCAGAAACTGAACTTGTTCACAGAATAATGTAGATAGTCAGAGCTGAGGATAGTGGTGAATATTGGTAATTAGGGTTGAGGGTTTTGATGTTGTAGCGTTCACCAAGCTCGGCAATTAGCTCGCAGACAATTCATCACCAGTGACGACAATCACCAGTGAGCAATTGTTGGTGTTCACATTCATACAAGCCCCTATTTGCTTGCCTCAGTTCTGATTGGCTACTTTCTCCATTGACCTTTGAATTCAATTGATGCATGTTTCTTTGGCTCTGAGGGGTTTATAGATAGTGTTTATTTTGATGTTTGAGTTATTAGTAATCTATCATTTATTAGTAATACATTTATATTTATCAACATCAGTTGTTTAATTTATCATTTATATTTAATTTATTAGTCAGAGTAATCAGCAAAAAAAAGCCCTTTGAGACCCACCTTGCCTATGCCAACCAATACACCCATCTAAACTAGGCCCACATGCCTGTGTTTGGTCCATTTCCATGTATATATCTTTTCTATCCATGTATCTATCCAAGTGTCTATTAAATATTGTTATTGTATCTGTCTCAACCATTTTCTCTGGCAGCTCATTCCATATCCACACCTTCCTCTGTGTAGCTGCTGCTCAGGGCCCATTTCAAACCTCCCCTTAACCCATGCCCACTAGTTTGATTCCCTTTCACTGGGAAAAGGAGAGTCTGCATTCATCCTTGCTGAGCCTTTGATGATAATTTTTTATTTTTTTTTAATAAAAACACCTCTATAAAACACTCCTCAGTCTCTTATGTCCCAAGGAATAATGTCCTAGGCAGTCCAACCTCTCCCTATAACCAAGACTCATCACTCAAGAACATTCTCATAAATCATCTTAAGTTCAAAGTAAATTTGTTATCAAAGTACAAACGCACATGTCACCATATACTACCTTGAGATTAATTTTCTTGTGGGAATTCACAGTAGAATATAGAAATCCAATATAATCAATGGAAAACTACAGTCAAGACTGACAAACAACCAATGTGCAAAGGAAGACAAACTTTGCATTCTTTGAGGGGTCAGCAGTGGAAAGGGTGAGCAGCTTCAAGTTTCTTGGCGTCACCATCATAGAAGGTCTATCCTGCACTTAGTGTGACACGCCAGTGGCTACATTTCATCCAGAGTTTGAAGAGATTCCTTATGTCACCAAGGACTCAATCAACATTCTACATATGTACGGTGCAAAGTATTCTGAGTGGTTGCATCACAGCCTGGTATGGAGGCTCTACAGCTCAGGACTGAAAGAGGCTGCAGAGGATTGTTGACTCAGCCAGCTCAGTCACAGGCACAACACTCCCCAAAGACATCTTCAGAATGTGCTGCCTCAAAAAGTAGGTGTCCATCACTCAGGACCCTCATTATCTGGGACATGTCCTCTTCTCATTATTACCCATAGGGAGGAGGTGCAGGAGAATGAAAACACATGTTCACCATCTTAGACATCTACCATCAGACTTCTGAATGGTCCATAAACATTATCACACTATTTCTCCTTTGCACTATTATTTTTGTTTTAATTTATGGTAACTATTTGTCTTGCACTGTATTGCTAATGCAAAACCAAAAGATCACAAAACATTGGAGCAGAATTAGGCCTTTCGGCCCATTGAGTCTGCTCTGTCATGGCAGATTTGTTATCCCTCTCAACCCCATTCTCCTGCCTTTTATCTGTAACCTTTGATACCCTTACGAATCAACAAATTTCATGACGTGTCAGTGATAATAAGACCGATCCTGAATGAAATATCTCAATGTCAGAGACAGGAAGGTAGTGCGATTAGCAGAGTTGGCTTACAGCTCCAAAGAGCCTGGATCAATTTTAACCTCAATCTATCTGTGAAATGTTCTCAGTAATTGTTTGATTTTCCCCAAATGCTCTGATTTCCTCTCAAACATGTGTTGCTCAGGTAATGGTCCACTGTAAATTATCACTAGTGTACAGGTGAAAGAATTTGGGAGAAGCTGAAGAGAATGTGCAGGAATAAAACTAAATGTGTGGGTTTAATAAGATGGATGTTTGATAGTCAAGACATTGAATAGGTTAAAGGCTATTTGCACACTACATCTAAATTTGTTGACGACACAACCATTAGTAGAATCTCAGGTGGTGACGAGAGGGCGTACAGGAGTGAGATATGCCAACTAGTGGAGTGGTGCTGCAGCAACAACCTGGCACTCAACGTCAGTAAAGCAAAAGAGCTGATTGTGGACTTCCAGAATGGCAAGACAAAGGAACACATATCAATCCTCACTGAAGGATCAGAAGTGGAAAGAGTGAGCAGTTTCAAGTTTTTGGGTATCAACGGTGGTAGAGGTGGATAAGATAGGGTTTTTTTTTTATAAAAAGAGACTTCTGGATAGGTACATGGAGGTTAGAAAAACAGGGAGCTATGGGTAAGCCTAGTAATTTCTAAGGTACAGAAATGTTCTGCACAACTTTGTGGGCTGAAGGGCCTGTATTGTGCTCTAGGCTTTTATGTTATGTACGTTTCTATCTGAGGATCTAACCTGGTCTCAACACATCGATGTAGTTATAATGAAGGCAAGACAGCAGCTATACTTTATTAGGAGTTTGAATAGATTTGGCATGTCAACAAATACACTCAAAAGCTTCTATAGTTGTACCGTGGAGAGCATTCTGATAGGCTGCATCACTGTCCGGTATGGAGGGGCTACTGCCCAGGACTGAAAGAAGCTGCAGAAGGTTGTAAATCTAGTCAGCTCCATCTTGGGCACTAGCTTACAAAGTAGGCCTCCTTCAGGGAGCAGTGTCTCAGAAAGCAGCATCCATTATAAAGGACCTCCAGCACGCAGAACATGCCCTTTTCTCACTGTTACCATCAGGTAGGAGGTACACGCCTGAAAGTACACACTTGGCGATTCAGGAACAGCTTCTTCCCCTCTGCCATCCGATTCCTAAATGGATATTGAATCTTTGGACACTACCTCACTTTTTTTTAAATATACAGCATTTCTGTTTTTGCACATTTTTAATCTATTCAATATATGCAATTGATTTACTTGTTTATTATTACTTCTTCCTGTTAGATTATGCATTGCATTGAACTGCTACTGCTAAGTTAACAAATTTCACATCGCGTGCTGGTGATAATAAACCTGATTCATCAAAACCTATTAAATATTGAAAGGCCCAGATATAATGGGCGTGGAAATCACATTTCATATAGTGGGAGTCTTGGACAAGAGGACACAGCCTCAGAGTAAAAGGATGTCCCTTTAGAACAGAGATGAGGGATTTCTTCAGATAGAGGGTGGTGTGGAATTCACTCCCATGAACAACTGTGGAGGCAAAGTCCATCGAGTAAATTTAAAGTGGAAATTGATAGTTTCTTGATTAGCAAGGGTGCCAAAGGTTATAGGGAGAAGACAGGAGAATGGGGTTGGGGAATAATAAATCAGCAAAGATCAAATAATGGAGCAGACTTGATGGGCTGAATGGCCTAATTCTGCACCTATGTCTTATGGTCTTATAATCTTATGCTGTTTCCCAGCTTCAACACAAGATGAAGTTCTGTTTTCCCCAACTTTACTTCATCTAAAGCTGTCAGGGCCTAGATGTTTGGTACACACTGCCACAGAGCAAGCACAGCCAGAAAAGTTCACTTTTTGCATCTAGCTATGGAAGGTACAGAATTTTCTAGCCCAGAACACAGTGGTATGGTGAAAGTACTGATTGAAACGTGGTGAACAGGATTGCTCCACAGAAGAACTGGCTCAGATGTAATGGGAAGAAGGGCCTCAAGTGCACTGTTATTTTACGGGTTTGAAGCACAGATGATTTCGTTTCCCTGCACAGCTGTGCTTTTAAACAACTGCTCAACATAGTACTGGCCAGACAGGACAGTGCACTCGAAAAAAACAGAATGTACTGTTGGAGTGAGAAACTTCTCAATTACCAGCCGGCTGGCAACACATGGGGGTCATGCACTGAACTAAAGCGCGTGCAACTAACACGCTAGAGGAATAAATCTCTAAAAAGAATCACAAACTACCGCGAGTTCAAGGAATTAAATACATTATGACTGGCAAAACCCCCGAAGGTTCTAGTGAACATTAAATACCGTGACAACAACACTGTTGTGAATTTAAAGTAAAGCTCCCTACGGCCACACAGCTTAGATGTGTATAGTACACCCACCACCCTTGGGAAATTCACTTAAATTACACTCTCTTTCTTCTGTTGTTAATTAAACAGGTAATGCTGATATCATCTTTCAGAGTGCCCACATTAGACTAAAAATATTACTCACAACTGCCAGAAACTTATTGAGACGGAAAGTACTTCATAAAGTCAGGAAGAGTCTCCAAAAGCAAATGAAACAAACTTACTCCGAAGCAAAAGCTCCCACACAGAAACTCACCTCCTCTTAACTGGCCAGAAGCTTTAATTCTTCCGCTGTGGCAAGAAAAGAGAATAAATCTCCCTGCCTTGGGCTGCCGACTTCTCGTGCTGTCAGCCGAGGGTGAGGCACTGAAAGAACTGCCTTTGAACCTGACTGCAGGCTTCTCTGAGGTCTAAAACTGGGAGGGCCTGAACTCTGACACTTGAGAGTTCCTGTTGCACTATTTGCTGTGAGCTTTTGAATACTGGGACCAATTATTGACACAAACTCCTCCCATGCAAATTTGAAGCAGCTGCTTTCGGTTCTCTGTAACAAGAAGCCAGTTTGATGAGAGATTCCTGTAGTTTCAATGTGACCCAGCCTTACATAGATTAATGCACTTAAATACAACTACGTACCTCCCATCCCATTGCCACACAAAAAAAACTCAGTTCATCCACTGTACCGCTCCATTGTAGAGTTACAGTTAATATCGGACCCCATGTAAATCTCATCTGGAATTGTGCCTTTATTCCTGTATATTTTAATCCAAAATAAAACACAGTTTCAAAATACAACACACACAAAATGCTGGAAGAACTCAGCAGGTCAGGCAGCATCTATGGAAATAAAGGAATGGTTGATATTTCAATCTGAGACCATTCATCAAAATATAACAACTGGTTTTGAACCCAGGCTAAAGTAACATAGTTTTGTGTAAAGATCATTGATAGGCTTTCATTATTTTTGTTCAGCCATGTTCAAAGTTCAAAGTAAATTTATTATTGAGCTATGTATGTTATCATATACTCCCTTAAGAATAATTTTTTTCTTGCAGGTTTTACAGGAAAATAAATAAATACAATAGAATTTATCAAAAACTATACATAAACAAAACCTGACAAACAGTCAATGTGCAAAAGTAGACAAATTGTGCAAATTATGAAAAAAGTAAGTAAATAATACTGAGAACATGAGTTGTAGAGTCTTTGAAAGTGAGTGCATGGGTTATGGAATCAGTTCAGTGCTGAGATGATGATGATTTTGCAGTGACTCAAGGGACTGAATTATGGAGAGAGGTTGAGCAGGTTGGTACATCTTTTTGGTGGACAGTAAGAGAATGAGGGATGACCTTATAGATATGTATAATATCAAGGTGTTTATGGATAGTGTAAATGCGCACAGCCTTTTTCCTAGGGTTGAGGAATCAAGAATGAGAGACCATTGATTTAGGGTGAGAGGGATGAGATTTAATATGAACCTGAGGTTTTTTTTAACCAGAGTGGTACATGTATGGAATGAGCCGTTAGAGGAGGTGGTTGAGACAGGTACGTTAACCATATTAAAATGCACTTGGATATGTATGGAGATAAAAAGGATTCAGAAGGATGTAGGCCAAATGTAGACAAATGTAATTAGCTTAGATGGAAATCTTAGTGAAGGTTGTGCCGAGGGGTCTATTTGTGTGCTCTATGACTCTATAATACCATAAGACCATTAGACATAGGAGCAGAATTAGGCCACTCAGTCCATTGAGTCTGTTCCACCATTCCATCATGGCTGATCCCAGATCCCACACAAGCCCATACACCTGCTGCCTTCTCCCCATATCCTTTGGTACCCCGACCAATCAAGAAACTATCAACCTCCACCTTAAATATACCCATAGACTTAGCCTACAACATAGTCTGTGGCAGACAATTCCACAGATTTACCACTCTCTGGCAAAAAAAATCCTCCTTACAGCTGTTCTAAAGGGTTGCCCTCTTTTGAGGCTGTGCCCTCTAGTTTTGGATATCCCCACCATAGAAAACATCCTCTCCACATCCACCCTTGGTAGGTTTCAGTAGATTTCAATGAGATCTAAATTCCAGTGAGTACAGGCCCAAATTGCCAAACCCTCCTAATATATTAACCACTTCATTCCCAGAATCATCATCGTGAACCTCCTCTGGAATCTCTGCATTGACAACACATCCTTTCTGAGATATGGGGATCAAAACTGTTAACAATACTCCAAGTGTAACCTGACTAGTTTCTTATAAAGCCTCAGCATTATCACCTTGCTTTTATATTTTATTCCCCTTGAAATAAATGCCAACATGACATTTGCCTTCTTTACCACAGACTCAACCTGTGAAATGTGAAAGGTAACGGTCCCAATACTGAGTGCTGAGGAACACCGCTAGTCTCCGGCTGCCAACCAGAAAAGGCCCCTTTTAGTCCCACTCACTGCCCCCTGCCTGTCAGCCATTCCTCCTTCCATGCCAGTATCTATCCTGTAACATCACAGGATTTTATCTTGTTAAGCAGCCTCAATGTCTGGCACCTTATAAAGCTGCTTCTGAAAATCCAAATAAATGAGATCCACTGTCTCTCCTTTGTCCACACTGCTTGTTACTTCCTCAAAAAACTCTTAACAGGTTTGTCAGGCAAGATTTCCCTTGACAGAAACCATAACAAATTTGACTTATCATTATTTTCCAAGTGCCTTGACACCTCATCATTAATAATAGACCTCAACACTTTCCCAACCACAGAGATTAGGCTAACTGGCCTATGATTTCCTTTCTTTTCCCTTCCTCCCTTCTTAAAGAGTGGCGTGATATTTGCAATCTTCCAGTCCTCCAGGACCATGCCAGAGTCAAGTGATATTTGAAAGATCATGACCAATGAATCCATTATCTCTTCAGCAACCTCTCTCAGGACTCTGGGATGTAGCCCATCTGGTCCAGGTGACTTATCCACCTTAAGGCCTTTCAGTTTGCCTGGTACTTTTTCCTTTGTAATGGCACTCACTCCTGCTCCCTGATGTTCACGGATCTCTGGCACACTGCTAGTGTCTTCCACAGTGAAGACAGATGCAAAGTATCCATTAAGTTCATCTGCCATTTCTTTATACCCCAGCACTACCTCACCAGCAACAATTTCCAATGTTTCAATATCAACTCTCACCTCTCTTCTACTCTTTATATAACTGACTAAACTTTTGGTATCTTGCTTTATATTATTGACTAGTTTGCCCACATATTTCATCTTTTCCCTCTTACAGCTTTTTTAAGTTGCCTTTTATTGGATTTTAAAAACTTCCCAAATCATCCAACTCCCCACTCACTTTTGCTACCTTATATAGCCTTTCTTTGCCTTTTATGCAGTCCTTATCTTTCCTTGTCAGCCATGGTTGTCTACCCCTCCCATTTGAGAACTTCTTTCTCTGTGGGACTTAACTATCCTGTGCCTTGTTCACCAGGTTCAGTAAGTACATTTAATGTCAGAGAAATGTATACAATATACATCTTGAAATACTTTTTCTTCACAAACATCCATGAAAACAGAGTGCCCCAAAAAATGAATGACAGTTAAATATTAGAACCCCAAAGTTCCCCCCCAGCCCCCACCTCCCACGGACAAACAGCAGCAAGGCAATGACCCCCCACCCCCACCACCGGCAGAAAAACATCAGCTACTGAGTACTCGAGTGTGCAGCAAAGCATCATTAACAACACAGACTTGCAATACTTTAAAGACTAATCATTCACCCAATAATTCGACATACCACAGGCTCTCTCTCTCCCCCCACTAATAAGGGAAAAAAGAGGTCCCCCTTTCACAGCAAGAGGGGAGACATAGCAAACAGCTCGCTGATTTATAATGTTAAAAGTCTGTTGCATCACTTTTTCCGAGCTCTGTGCCCAGAGAGTCAGTCCCAGGACACAGGTCTCTGGACACACAGCCCATGGCAGCTAACCCGTTGCTCTCAATGTTCCGCGTTCTCCCATGACACCTCAGTTAGAGGCACTGGCCTTGAATCAGCCTAACTCCAGAGCCACAAAAGTCCGGCACCCTCATGGCACGCTAGTCTTCCAGGCCACGTCATTGGGATATCAAAAAGCGGCGGGTCTTGAGGCCCTGAGAGCGGGTACCATTCTCGCAAAGAGTTTAACTCCAGGTGAGGGTCTTCAAAAGAACCTTGAAAAGGGAAAAAAAAGATATCAAAGATTGAAATAGAGCTGTTTCCGAAGATGAAGCAAAGGAGTTACTGTGAACTATTCTCAGAAACTTCAGCCATCTCTGCTCTGCAGTTATCCCTGCTAGTATCCTCTTCCAATCCACCTGGGCAAGCTCCTCTCTCATGCCTCTGTAATTCCCTTTATTCCATTGTCATACTGATACATGTAAGTTATGCTTCTCTCTCTCAAACTGCAGTATGAATTCAATCATATTATGATCACTGTCTCCTAAGAGTTCCTTTACATTAAGCTCCCTAATAAGATCTAGGTTATTGCACAACACACAATCTAAGATAGCCTTTCCCCGAGTAGGCTCAAGCACAAGCTGCTCTAAACAGCTATCTCATAGTCATTCAACAAATTCCCACTCATGCAATGTGACACCAGCCTGATTTTCCCAATCCCCTTGCATATTGAAGTCCCCCATTACAATTGTGCCATTATCATTATTCCATGCCTTTTCCGGCTCCCTTTGCAAACTCAACCCCACACCTTGGCCTACATATGATTCTCATAATGGTTTTTTTTACACTCACAATTTCTTAACTCCATCCACAAAGGTTCAGCATTCTCCAACCTTATGTCACCTCGCTCTAAAGATGTAACTTCATCTCTTACCAACAGAGCCACACTACCGCCTATGCCTTCCTGCCTGTCCTTTTGATACAAAGTATATCCTTTAAAGTTAAACTCCCAACTATGGCCTTCTTTCAGCCACGACTCAGTGATGCCAACCAATCTCTAGCTGCACCACAAGTTCGTCCACCTTATTCCAAATGCTAGGTGCATTTAAATGCAGCACCTTCACTCTGTAGTACAATTTAACTCTTCACTCTGTCTGCATTTGTACCCAATTATTGGCTTATCCTTCCTTACATTCATGTTACATCCATCATCTACTTGTAAACCTGCTGGCTCATCCTCAGCTCTATCATACGGGTTCCCATCACTCTGAGTCCCTAAACAAAAGAAGGAGTTTTTATTGAGCAAACACAAGGAAATCTGCAGATGCTGGAAATTCAAACAACACACACAAAATGCTGGTGGAACACAGCAGGCCAGGCAGCATCTATAGGGAGAAGCGCTGTCGACGTTTCGGGCCGAGACCCTTCGTCAGGACTAACTGAAAGGAAAGATAGTAAGAGATTTGAAAGTAGAGGGGGGAGGGGGAAATGCGAAATGATAGGAGAAGACCAGAGGGGTTGGGATGAAGCTAAGAGCTGGAAGGTGATTGGTGAAAATGATACAGAGCTGGAGAAGGGAAAGGATCATGGGACAGGAGGCCTCAGGAGAAAGAAAGGGGGGGGGGAGCACCAGAGGGAGATGGAGGACAGGCAAACAACTAAATATGTCAGGGATGGGGTAAGAAGGGGAGGAGGGGCATTAATGGAAGTTAGAGAAGTCAATGTTCATGCCATCAGGTTGGAGGCTACCCAGCCGGTATATAAGGTGTTGTTCCTCCAACCTGAGTTTGGATTCATTTTGACAGTAGAGGAGGCCATGGATAGACATATCAGAATGGGAATGGGACGTGGAATTAAAATGTGTGGCCACTGGGAGACCCTGCTTTTTCTGGCGGACTGAGCGTAGGTGTTCCATGAAATGGTCTCCCAGTCTGCGTCGGGTCTCGCCAATATATAAAAGGCCACACCGGGAGCACTGGACGCAGTATACCACACCAGCCGACTCACAGGTGAAGTGTCGCCTCACCTGGAAAGACTGCCTGGGGCCCTGAATGGTGGTAAGGGAGGAAGTGTAAGGGCAGGTGTAGCACTTGTTCCGTTTACAAGGATAAGTGCCAGGAGGGAGATCGGTGGGAAGGGATGGGGGGGGACGAGTGGACAAGGGAGTCGCGTAGGGAGCGAACCCTGCGAAAAGCAGAAAGGGGGGGGGGAGGGAAAAATGTGTTTGGTAGTGGGATCCCGTTGGAGGTGGCGGAAGTTACGGAGAATGATATGTTGGACCTGGAGGCTGGTGGGGTGGTAGGTAAGGACAAGGGGAACCCTATCCCGAGTGGGGTGGCGGGTGGATGGGGTGAGGGCAGATGTGCGGGAAATGGGAGAGATCCGTTTGAGAGCAGTGTTGATGGTGGACGAAGGGAAGCCTCTTTGTTTAAAAAAGGAAGACATCTCCTTCATCCTGGAATGAAAAGCCTCATCCTGAGAGCAGATGCGGCGGAGACAGAGGAATTGTGAGAAGGGGATAGTCTTTTTGCAAGAGACAGGGTGGGAAGAGGAATAGTCCAGGTAGCTGTGAGAGTCTGTAGGCTTATAGTAGATATCAGTAGATAGGCCGTCTCCAGAGATGGAGACAGAAAGACCAAGAAAGGGGAGGGAGGTGTCAGAAATGGACCAGGTAAATTTGAGGGCAGAGTGAAAGTTGGAGGCAAAGTTAATGAAGTCGACGAGCTCAGCATGTGTGCAGGAGGCAGCGCCAATGTAGTCGTCGATGTAGCAAAGGAAAAGAGGGGGATGAATACCCATATAGACTTGGAACATGGACTGTTCCACAAAGACAACAAAAAGGCAGGCATAACTGGAACCCATACGGGTGCCCATGGCTGCACCCTTGGTTTGGAGGAAGTGGGAGGAGACAAAGGAGAAATTATTGAGAGTAAGAACTAATTCCGCTAGACGGAGGAGAGTGGTGGTACAGGGGAATTGGTTAGGTCTGGAATCAAAAAAAAACCGAAGAGCTGTGAGACCATCTTGGTGGGGGATTGAGGTATATAGGGACTGGACGTCCATGGTGAAAATAAGACGGAGGGGGCCAGGGAACTTAAAATCATTGAAAAACTTCAAAGCATGAGAAGTGTCATGAACATAGGTGGGAAGAGATTGAGACAGTGTCAAGGTATGCAGAAATGAGTTCAGTGGGGCAGGAGCAAGCTGAGACAATAGGTCTACCTGGACAGGCAGGTTTGTGGATCTTGGGTAGGAGGTAGAAACGGGAAGTGCGGGGTGTGGGAACTATGAGGTTGGTGGCAGTGGATGGGAGATCCCCAGAGCTGATAAGGTTGGTGATGGTATAGGAGACAATGGCCTGGTGCTCCTTAGTGGGGTCATGATCAAGGGGTAAATAAGAGGAGGTATCAGAGAGTTGTCGTTGTGCCTCAGCCAGGTAGAGGTCAGCACGCCAGACAACAACAGATCCCCCCTTATCAGCAGGTTTTATAGTGAGGTTAGGATTGGTGCAGAGGGAGCGGAGAGCAGAGCGTTCGGAAGGAGTGAGGTTGGAATTGGAACAGGGTGTGGTGAAGTCAAGACGGTTGATGTCCCATCGGCAATTAGCAATAAAGAGATCCAGAGCAGGCCGAAGACCAGAGCGGTGTGTCCATGAAGAGGAGGAGGGTTGAAGATGGGAGAAGGGGTCATCGGTGGGGGTAGGAGAGTCCTTGTCAAAGAAGTAAGCTCGGAGATGGAGACGGCGGAAGAAGAGTTCAGCGTCATGGCCTACGTGGAACTCACTGAGGTGTGGGCAAAGGGGGACAAAGCTGACGCCCTTACTGAGGACAGAGCGCTCTGCCTCAGAGAGTTGAAGGTCGGAGGGAAAGGTAAAGACCCGGCACGGATGAGAGATGGGATCAGAGGGGGGAGGGTGGCTGGTAGTGTCAGTGGAGAGGGAAGGGTTGGGCTGAGAGGAAGATGGAGCCTCTGAGGGCCCAGGAGCTGACGATGGGATCTGAGGGAGAGGGGATTGCAGAGTGGTGGTGGGGGAGGGGGAGACGGGAGTCACAATTGCAGCATGTGAAGACCCGGCCTGGAGTTCAAGGCTGGAGTCGCAGTCAGTGGTTGCGCAATCACTTTGAAGCTGTCCATGGTCGTTGGAACCCGCGTTGATGGTGCTGGAGTCCAGGTTTTCAATATGCCCTGGGTCGCTGGGGCAGCCGAGATCGACGGCCGGGGCGAATCCATGGCCGTTGGAACACGCGGTGATGGCACTGGAGTCCGGGTTTTCAATATGCCCTGGGTTGCTGGGGCAGCCGAGATCAACGGCCGATCTTTTTATTGATCTGTGTTTGTCAACTGTCAGGATTATTTTTGTCAATAACAAACTAATGGACTAGTATGGTGGGCAGGAAGCTCCCACTAACTGGTAAAATACAAAGACTCACCAGCCCTTTTCCATTGGCTGCTCACTCAGTTCTTCAATAGTTCCAGAGTGCAGTCTTTCACTGGGAATACCAGCTGTTTAGACAGTCCCAGTCCCACACTTGGTTCCTTTCTGAGTGTAAGACACACAGCATCGTAGGCAGAAAAGATCTCATCCTTCCTTCATTATTCTGGGGTCTGAAGCCTGGAATTTCCTACCTCTCCTTCACCAGAATGACTGTTTCTTCAACCTGAGTGAAATGATCAAATGAAAAAGAAAACAAATGGAACTTACTTTTTCTTTAAAATCTATTTTGCAATTTAATCTCCCTCTCCTTTTCCTACACCCTCTCACTTCCCTCCTTTCCCCTGCCACTCCCCCTTTCTCTATGCCACCCGCTCTTTTACTCTTTCTGACTTTGGATTTTCTGAAACAAGTAAGATTCTGGCCAGATTTTCAGGCACCTTCTGAATGTTTTTGTTTTGGTGATTTCTCATTTGATTATGTTTGTCCAGAGTTCCTCAGGATGTTTTCTAGATTAAAGGTGAATTATTGTCTACAAGCTCCTATGGTATATAGATCAGTGTTTAGTGTGGCCGGTGTCAGGATTTACAAGTTCATCTATGCATATCATTTTGTAAGATTAGTCTTGAGGATGTTTTATGCCTTTATCTCTGTTCTCATTGTTTCTATGTAAGGTAGTGTATTTGTTGTTGAGAAGGAACAAGGCTAAATTCCTTTCAATAAAACTGACTTACTGATTTAATAAATGATTGCATAGAAGAAAAAAAATCAATTAATTTAAAATCAATATTTTCTGGACTGAAAGTCAATAATGGCCATTTTCACATCAGTTCCAATCTCTTTGAAACTTTAACCAGGCATTCCTAGACATCATTCATGTACCTAAGTGTGATTTCTGCACCATTCCTCAAAGCAAGAGATTTTGTAGATGCTGAAAATCCAGAGTAACACACACAAAATGCTGGAGGAACTCAGCAGATCAGGCAACATCTATGGAGGAGAACAAACAGTTTGGATGAAGGGTCTTGGGTCAAAATGTCTACTGATTTCCTTTGGCATCTTCCTTCACCACCTTGCATGGCATTGACACTCACTCCCCAAAATCCAACTCTGTCACCCCTGAGCTGCATTCCTAATCAGCCTCTACACCATGCAAATACTGCCAATTTCACCCACCAGCCAAGCTCGGCCCTCGATACCTTTACGCTCTTGGTGGAATCTCTGGGTGCTGACCATCTAGACTGAAGTTTCAAAGATGCTGAAACCATATACGATTTGGTCACTCATATTCGAGCTCTGAACTAAAGTCTTCATCTGAATATCAGCAAATGAAGTGATCAATGACATCCTGATATTCCAATGAAGGGAACTCTCAAACATTTAGGTCCATAATTTTTTTCTAGCATTGTGAAAAAATGATGAAGTTTGGTTCGCAGCATTACAAAAAAAACACGTTTTCCCCTTTGTGGTTATAAGTATAAAATTGTACATAATTTTGGAAATACTTTGTTAACCATGCGTTTCCTGACAAATGATTATCACATGTAATAGTCTATAGCTTCCCTTTGGATTTGAAGGCAATTTGATATGGTAGAACTGAGGCAAGGCAAGGAGGCAGGCCGGTCGCTGAGAGCGTGGAAGAGCATGAAAGATCAGGTACATACCGAGACAAAGATGTGGGGTTCGGGTGCCAGACACGACTGAGCATGATGTGCCGATGGAGAAGCAGTGAAGTCTGGCGTATCCAACTGGCAGAACCTGTTGTTCAGAAGGAGAGTTAAGAATCAGGTCAGATTGAAAAAGTCAGGGTGTTGAGGCCTAAGGCGAGGTATGGGCCAGTTCAGATTGCTGCTCAAAGCAGCAGAACCCAATGCTTAGATGGAGCTGGGCCAGATTAAAAAGGTCAGGATGTGGGTCACAAGGCGAGGTATAGCTGATTAAGATTGGTGTTCCATGATATTAATTCAGCTTTTGCAGAACTATGGGACATTCTTGCTGACTTCAATTCAGAAACACTATTTGCTTTTGATTATTGTTTGCATGATGTCTTTTTTTCATTGTACATTGGGTGTTCAACAGTCTTTCTTATGGGTTATTTTATTCTTTAATTTTTACATGGACATGATGTGTTTTTTTTACTTTCTGCTCATTAGGTGTTAGACAGTCTTTCTTCATATAAATGGGGTTTAATTCTGGATTTCTTTGTTTTGTGGCTATCTGTTAGGAGACAACTCTCAAGGCTGTATAATGTATAAATACTTTGATAGTAAATTGTATTTTGAACCTTAGGACTTTGATAATTAGTTATCTTCTGAAGCCATTTCAATCCAGTTCTGTTGTCCAGAGTCACGGCCCGAAACATTAATTATTTGTTTTCCTCCTTTGATACTGCATGATATCCTGAGTTCCTCTAGCCTTTTGAGTGTGTTGCTCATGATTTCCAGTATCTATAGACTGTCTTCTGTTAAGTCCAAATTTGCAGATCAATAGTGTTGATGGAGATTTTTAATTAATATGTTTAGAGATAACATCAACTGGCCCATGCCATTTTTCAAGGGTCTTTTAAGAGACTCTTGGATAGGTACATGGAGCTTAGAAAAATAGAGGGCTATGGGTAACCCTAGGTAATTTCTAAGGTAAGGACATGTTCGGTACAGCATTGTGGGCTGAAGGGCCTGTATTGTGCTGCAGGTTTTCTATGTTTCCGTGCAAACATGGCCCCACTTCATCTCACTAATCTCCTCAACTCAGTTTAGGAAAGATGTCATAAAAACAGGAAGAATGTGGAGGCTTTAGAAAGGATGCAGAGGAAATTTACCAGAATACTGTCTGGATTAGAGAACATGTCTAATGAAGAAAAACTGAATGAGATCTGGCTTTTCTCTTTGGGGCAACAGAGGATGAGAGGCGAATTAACAGAGATGTATCAGATAATGAGAAGCATGGCTGGAGTGCACAGCTAGCACCTTTTTCCCAACGTCAGAGGACACACATTTAAGAAAGCAGCATGGTAGAGAAGCAGTTTGTGTGCTGTTTGACGGTGCCAGCAACAGGGGTTCAATTCCCACCACTGGCTGTAATTAATTTACAATTTCTCCCTGTGACCTTCTGGGTGCTCCAGTTAATTGGTTAAATGGGTGTGATTGGGCAGTGTGAACTTATTAAGTCTGAAGGGCCTATCTCTGTGCTGTATCTCCAAAGTTAAAAATTAATTAATTAATTAGAAATTTAAGAAGTAAGTCAAGGGAAGTTTAAGGGAGATGTCAGAGGTAATTTTTTTTTTTACACAGAGTGGTGGATGCCTGGAAATTACTGCCTGGTGGTGGTACAGGTTAACGCGGGTCTCGGCCCGAAACGTTGACATCGCTTCTCTCTATAGATGCTGCCTAGCCTGCTGTGTTCTACCAGCATTTTGTGTGTGTTGTTGTTTGAATTTCCAGCATCTGCAGATTTCCTCGTGTTTGCTCAGAGAATTTAAAGTCTCTTACAAAGACACGTGGATGTTAGAAAACTGGATAGTTATGAGCTGTGCAGGAGAGAAGGGATCGTGGAGTGGGTTTATTTTCACACTGCGAACCTTCGGGGGAGAGTCCAGGAGAATTTAACATAATCCTACTGTTTTGTATGATAACATGGTGCTTTATACTTCTTCAACACAAAGATAAAAAACAATGACTAACTCCAGTTTCAATTGTATAATCACTTAACATTAGCATTTGGGATATAGTCAGGTAGATTTACAGGGTTACATATTTACAATAGCACTACATCCCAAATGGCAAAACCCCTTTGGTGTCTGTTTAAAAGCCTCTGTGAGAATGAACTGCTGAAAAAGTATACCTTTTGTTACAGTGTTGAAAGACGGGCCATGAATGTGTGACAAAACTGTCCTGAACCGTTAAGTGGCAGGGATACATTTTAACAATGTGCTAATGGCAGGAACGGGCATAAATTGTCTTTCTCTGAGTATTTTCAATGAGGCAGTATCAGAATGTCCGTTAAATTGTGCATAGGTTTTATTTCCCAAAGACTGGTTCTCACTTTAGTTATCCATCATTGTAGTATTTATAATATCATAACACCAGAATGATCCACAACAGCATTCTACTCATTTACTAGGGAAGGAAGATTTTCTGTATTCTCTACTGGATATATTTGTGACCAAGTTATAGCAATTACTTCTGGTTCTAGATTCCAACCACTTGTCTAAATATCTTTTCCATGGAGATCCAATAAAACCCTTTATAGTTTGTAGAAGACTCCAATAATAACCGTGCTTTGCATCTTACTCAACTCAACTCCACACTAAGTTTCCTTATTACAATTCTTGTGTGAGTCAAAAGAACTAAGAACCCTGTAGATATTTTTAAATAGTGAAGACCCAAGTACTTATACACTATTCGTTCTTGCAAAGCCCCTCATGACTGGAAACTCACCATTTTCAAAAAAAATCTTCCTACTATTTCATTAGAAAGTTTCCTGAATGTAAAACAGATGTGAGACATCAGATACTTAGTGACATCTGAACTCTCTGATTGTTAGCATGACCAACAGTGCATCAGTCCTCATTAATGGGAGGAAATCGAACATGGCCTGGGGATATCCAATTATTTACCTGCTCTGCTTGTTCATCATTAGAAACCTTCTCTTAACGTGTGTTAGTTCTCCCTTCCCTTATGAACACTGCATGGCAAAGTTGGATGGAAACATAATACATTTACTTACAAAGTAGGCTTTCTGTCTCAAATTGGAGAATGTCTAATCTGATAAATTAATTTCCACAGTACTGTACAAGAGTCCTACGCACATATGTATAGCTAGGGTGTCTAAGACTTTTGCACAGTACTGTGGTAATTTTTATGTGCTGCCCACCCAAAAAAAAATCATGATAAACCTGATTCTGATATGGGTCTCTATCATGGACTGAAAAAGGGAAGGGGGCAGGGCGAGGGTAAAGGGAGAGGTGAGTGAGTGGAAAGCACAACAGAAACATTCTGTAATATCAATAAACCAATTGTTTGGAATCAAATGACCTTGCCTGGTGTCTCAGGATTAGTGTGCTTGCACCCAAAGAAATTGTACAGAAGGCATATATAAGGAGAACACAGAGAAAGTTCCAAATGCACTTTGCAAGGAAGATGCAGAACTCTTCTCAAAGGATAAATGCAACATTTAAGAGGTATCTGATAGGTAGATGGAGGGGAGGGACTTGGAGGGTTATATGGCAGGCATTGTCAACTGGGAGGATGCTGCACTCAGCACTGGCCACTTGGCAAAACACACACAAAATGCTGGAAGAATGCAGCAGATTAGGTAACAATTATGAAAATGAATAAGCAGTTCTAGACGAGATTGTCATCAGGACTGCAAAGGAAGGAGGAAGATGCCAGAATAAAAAGTGAAGGAGGGCAAACTAGAAAGTGATAGGTGAAGCCAGGCGGTTGGAAAAGAAGGAATCTGATTGGAGTGGAAAGTGGACCATGGGAGAAAGGGAAGAAGGAGGGGCACCAGGGAATGGTGATAGACAGGTGAAAAGAAGAGGTACGAGGGGTAAGAAGAAGAGAGAAGAGGGAGGAGAAAAGAAAAAAAAGAATAAAGATTTGTTGAAAGGAGAAATTGTTGTTCATGTCATCAAGTTGGAGGCTACATTGACAGAATATATGGCTCTGCTCCTCCTCAGAGTGGCCTCATTGGGGCAGAAGAGAAGGCTATGGACCAACATATCGGAATGGGAATGGGGATAGGAATTAAAATGGTTGGCCATTGGGAAATTCTGTTTTTGGCAGACGGAGTGGAGCTGCTCGACAATGTGGACCCCAGTTTATATCAGGTCTCACCAATGCTGAGGAAGCCACATCAGAACACTTGGATACAATAGACGACCGCAATATTCACAGGTGAAGTGTTGCCTCACAAAGAAAGACTGTTCGGGGTCATGAATGGAGGTTAGGGAGGAGGTGAATGGGCAGGTGTAGCATTTCTGTCGCCTGCAGGGATATGTGCCTGGAGGGAGATCGGTGGGGAGGAACAAATGGAAAGAGAATTGTGGAGGGAGCAATTCCTGTGGAAAGCAGAGAGTTGGGCATTAAGTGAACATGTTTAGTGGTAAAATCCCATTGAGGAGGCTCTTGGGGTAGTGGGTGAAGACAAGAGGAACTCTATCACTGTTAAGGTGGTGTGAAGAAAGGGTAAGTGCAGATGTCTGAGAAATTGTTGAGATGCAGGTGAGGGAAATGTTGTTCTTTGAAGAAGGAGGGCATCAGAATCAGAATCAGATTTAATATTACCCGCATATGTTGTGAATTTGTTGACTTGGCAGCAGTAGTACAATGCAATATAAAATAAGAGAAAAAACTGTGATTTGCAGTAACTATATATACTGAATAGTTAGATTAAATAACTGCAAAAATACAAATAAAAAAGTAGAAAGGTAGTGTTCATGGGTTCAATGTCCATTCAGAAGTTGGATGGCAGAGGGGAAGAAGCTGTTCCTGAATCACTGAGTGTGTGCCTTCAGGCTCCTGTACCTCCTACGTGATGGTAGAAATGGGAACAAGGCATGACCTGGGTGATGTGGAACCTTAACGATGGAAGCCACCTTTTTGAGTCATTGCTCCGTGAAGATGTCCTGGATACTATGGAGGGTAGTGCTCATGATGGAGCTAAGTTACAACTCTCAATCCTGTAGTGTAACCCTCACCGTCCCCCTCTCCCTCCATACGCGACAGTGATACAGCCTGTTAGAATTCTCTCTATGGTACAACTGTAGAAACTTGTCAGTGCCTTTGGTGACGTACCAAAACTCTTCAAACTCCAAATGAAATATAGCCGCTGTTGTGCCTTCTTCATAACTGCATCAATATGTTGGTTCCAGGTTAGATCCTCAAAGATATTGACAAACAGGAACTTAAAGTTGCTCACTCCCTCCACTCCTGATCCTACTATGAGGAATGGCATATGTTCCCTCGACTTACCCTTCCTGAAGTCCACAATCAGTTCTTTGGACTTACTGACATTGAGTGCAAGGTTGTTGCTGTGACACCACTCAACTAGCTGATTTATCTCTCTCCTGTTCATCCTCTCAGCACCATTTGACATTCTGCCAACAATGGTTGTATCATCAGCAAATTTTTAGATGGCATTTGAGCCAAATTTAGCCACACAGTCATGGGTGTAGAGAGAGTAGAGCAGTGGGCTAAGCACACATACCTGCAGTGCACCAGTGTTGATCGCCAGCGAGTTGGAGATGTTATTTCTGATCCATACAGACTGTGGTCTTCTGGTTAGGAAATTGATGATCCAGTTGAAGAGGGAGGTACAGAGGTCCAGGTTCTGGAGCTATTTGATCATAAATGTAGGAATGTTTGAGTTAAATACTGAACTATGGACAATACGTTGTATTCTAACGTAAATATTTGTTATGTTCAGCTGATCCAAGGTTGTGTGAAGAGCCAATGAGATTGCATATGCCGTAGACTTCTTGTGGCAAGAGGTAAATTACAATGGGTCCAGGTCCTTGCTGAGACAAGAGTTAATCCTAGCCATAACCATCCTCTCAAAGCCTTTTGTCACATTGACGTGAGTGCTGCTGGACAATAGTCTTTAAGGCAGCTCACACTGCTCTTCTTCGGCACTGAAATAATTGTTGCCCTTTTTGAAGCAGGTGGAAACTTCTGACTGTAGCAATGCGAGATTGATGTACAGTACTGGAAAGGAAAGCCTTATCCTGGCAATAGGTCCGACAGAGGTGAAGGAACTGAGAAAAGGGAATAATATTGTAACAGGAGATGGTGGGAATAGGTATTGTTAAGATAACCATGGGAATTGGTGAGTTTATAAAGATGTCATTAGATAGTTTGTAGCCAGAGATGGAGACAAAGAAATTGAGAAAGGGGAAAGAAGTATCAGAAATGGGTCAAATGAATGTAAGGGCAGGGTGGAATTTTTTTTGAGTGTTTAGTTGTTTTTTTATTTAAAGAAGCCGCAGAGATTAATGAACTGAGTGGACTCCTCCTGCTTTACATGGTCAAAGGCACAGGAACATATGAAGCTGCTGAAAGTAATTGCTTTAGTCCAACACATCACAGTAACAATCCTCCCCACCACTGGAAGTATCTACAGGAGATACTGCCTTAAGAAGGCAACATCCATCATCAAAGATTCCATCTTTTGCAGTTACCATTGGGCAGAAAGTACAAAAGCCTGAAGTCCTACACAACCAATTTCAAGAATGGTTACTTTCCTTCAGCTATTCTGTTCTTGAACCAACCTGCACAATCCTAGTGACTGCATCTGTTTAACCACTTTGCATTACAATGGACTTGATTTTTTTTGTTTTAATTGTGTCCTCACTTGTATAATTTTGTATGATTTGTATTTATGTTTTATTTGTGAATGTTACATAAAAGATGCTATACAAATTGGTAAATTATTTTTTGATTGTCACATGCACTGCAGTAGTTGAAAAGATTGCCTTGTATACCATCCATACAGATCAATTCATTACAACAGAGTATTGAAGTAGTACAAAGTAAAATAACAGTTACAGTAAAGAGAAAGTGCAGTGCAAGTACTCATTGTGAAGTAGAAGAGTGCATGTTATCGTACTTGAGAACCATTCAACTGTCTTCCAACAGAGGGAAAGAGGCTGTCTTTGAGCCTGGTGATACATGCTTTCAGGCTTTTGCATTTTTGATGCTACTTCAATGAAGCGTTCATTGCTTCTGTGTATACATGTGTTTCTGCATATGGTATTAAAATCAACTTTAACTTAGCCAGATAGATTCAAGAAATCATGGGGTTGCTTTTGCGGAACACTTATATAAATGAGGCATATAAAGGTGACTTCAACCTTCATGGTGTATGTCCTTACCTCATTAATGCAGATTACGCCTGTGTTTTGTCGGAGAGGGGTTAAGTTCCTCAAAAAAGCTGATATTTCAATTTTCTTTTACAGGAATCTGGGTCACCTGTTCATGCATCAAGAAACATGAACTGAAAAAAAAAACATAACTTTTACATTTAGGCATTTATTTCTTTTTTTCACAGCATTTGGATAAGAGTAAATTTTCAAGTTCAAGTTTATTGTCATTTAGCTTTATAGATGTATACCACCAAATGCTGTGTGGTGAAAAGGCACAACAGTGCCTCTTTCACCTCAGACAGTTGAGGAAGTTTGGAATGGGCCCCCAAATCCTAAGAACTTTCTACAGGGACACAATTGAGAGCATCCTGACTGGCTGCATCACGGCCTGGTATGGGAACTGTACCTCCCTTAATCGCAGGACTCTGCAGAGAGTGGTGCAGACAGCCCAGCACATCTGTAGTTGTGAACTTCCCACTATTCAGGATATATACAAAAACAGGTGTTGTAAAAAAGGGCTGAAGTATCATTGGGGACCCAAGTCACCCCAACCACAATCTATTCCAACTGCTCCCTTCTGGGAAACAGTACTGCAGCATAAAAGACAGGACCAACAGGCTCTGGGACGGCTTCCAGGCTATCAGACTGATTAACTTATGCTGGTTTAAGTGTATTTCTATGTTACGTTGACTGTTCTATTTATTATAAATTACTATGATTGCACATTTAGATGGAAACATAACGTAAAGATTTTTACTCCTCATGCAAGAAATAAAGTCAATTCAATTCAATTCAAAATGAAACAATGTTCGTCCAGGCCAAGACGCACAAGACATTTTCTTCCCTATCTTAAATTTTTATCAGTGAATTCTTAATTCTGTTAGCATGAGTTTTCTTTACCCAAATGCCTGTACTTTCTGGACTTTAGCAGAATTAAAGATGACCTTTAAACGCATACAAGAGAGACTTGACAGAATCAATTATTTGAAGGTATTTTCCTATTAGTTGTGAGGGAGTTGCAGAATTAAGTTCAGGACTCAGCCACCTAACCATAAGATAACGAGGAAGTTCTTCTCCCAGAGGGTTGAAACTCTTTGCAATACCCCACACAAGAAATTTCTGGAAGCTGAGAGGTACAGTAAAGGTCAGCTTTCAAACTTCAGGGAATAGGGGGCTATGACATAATTAAACAAAGAGAGCTTGATATCGACATCAAAAGAATCATGATCTCATTGAATTGTGGAATAGCCTCAAGATCTTTTCATGCTCCTATTCTTTTTAGATTTTATGATGGGAAATAACTCTGGGCATAAGTAATCCTGGACAGCACATCATCACAGCAAGTAATGCTGCTGTCTCAAACCTCCAGTAACCAGGTTTCTGTGCTAAACTCAGATGGAAACTAAATGTTCTTCTTGCAAGTACAGATCAGTCCTTCAGATTCTCAGGTTCCTTCTCACATCCCTAAGATATGCTGGCTGGTAGATTAATTGACAACTACATATTATCACTTACATCGCAGTGAAGTAGAGTTTGATTGGAGATAATTGGCATGTGAGAGAGAAGAGGTTGCAGTGAAAAAGCTGTGGGGGGAATAAGATTAACGTGATTACTTTAAGAGCCTGAATAGGTTTGGTTTCTTTTGTAGTGGCCTCTTTTCCCATTGTAAGACAATATGTACAAGATGATAAGAGTCATAGGTCAAGTGGCTAGCCAAAGACATTTCTTTCTGAGTGGAAATGGCTTACACAAGGGGCATAGTTTTGTTGAGGTTGCAGGAAATGGCAGAGTCAAGTTTTTTTGCACAGGGATCAGTGAGTGCACGGAATGCCCTGCTAAGAGTGATAGTAGAGGCAGATATGCTAGAAGCATTTCAGAAACTCCTAGACAGGCACATGGATGATAGAAAAATAGGTGGCTATGTAGGAGGGAAAGGTTAAATTGATCTTAATGTAGGTTAAAATGTCAGCACAATATTATGGGCCAAAGGATCTGTACTGTGCTGTGCAGTTCTATGTGTTCTAAGTGTTTTATGTATTATTGGATACATAAGATGACCACTGAGTATATGTTCTTACGTAGCTGTAGACCATCCACTTCAAGGTTCGACATGTGCTTTCAGGAATGCTCTTCTGCACAGCACTGTCGCAACACGTAGTTATTTGAGTTACTGTCACCTTCCTGTCAGCATGAACCAATCTGACCATTCTCCTCCGACCTCTCTTCACCCACAGAACTGTCAATTACTGCATGATTTTTGTTTTTCACACCATTCTCTGTAAACTCTAGAGATTGTGTGTGAAAATCCCAGGAAATCAGCAATTTCTGAGATATTCAAACCAAAAACTATTCCAGTCAGTCACTTAGATCACATTTAGAAATGTAGAAACATAGAAAACCTACAGCACAATACAGGCCCTTCAGCCCACAATGCTGTGCTGAACATGTCCTTACTTTAGAAATTACCTAGGGTTACCCATAGCCCTCTATTTTTCTAAGCTCCATATACCTATCCAGAAGTTTCTTAAAAGACCCTATTGTATCCACCTCCACCACCGTCACCGGCAGCCAATTCCATGCATTCACAACTCTCTGCATAAAAAAAATCTTACCCCTGACATCCCCTCTATACCTGCTTCCAAGCACCTTAAAACTGTGCCCTCTCGTGTTAGCCATTTTAACCCTGGGAAAAAGCCTCTGACTATCCACACGATCAATGCCTCTCATCATCTTGTACACCTCTATCAGGTCATATCTCATGCTCTGGTTCTTCAAGGAGAAAAGGCCAAGTTCACTCAACCCATGCTCCCCAATCCAGGCAACATCCTTGTAAATCTCCTCTGCACCCTTTCTATAGTTTCCACATCCTTCCTATAGTGAGGTGACCAGAACTGAACACAGTCCTCCATGTGGGGTCTGACCAGGGTCCTATACAGCTGTAACATTTCCTCTCGGCTCTTGGACTCAATCCCATGGTTGATGAAGGCCAATACACCATATGCCTTCTTAACCACACTGTCAACCCACACAGCAACTTTGAGTGTCCTATGGACTCTGTACCCTAAGAACTCTTTGATCCTCCACACTGCCAAGAATCTTACCATTAATACTACATTCTGCCATCATATTTGACCTACCAAAATGCACCAGCTCACACATAACTGGGTTGAATTCTATCTGCCACTTCTCAGCCCAGTTTTGCATCCTATCAATGACCCGCTACAACCTCTGACAGTCCTCCACACTATCCACAACCCCCACCACCTTTGTGTCATCAGCAAATTTACTAACCCACCCCTCCACTTCCTCATCCAGGTCATTTATAAAACTCACAAAGAGAAAGGGTCCCAGAACAGATCCCTGAAGCACACCACTGGTCACCAACCTCCATGCAGAATATGACCCATCTACAACCACTCTTTGCCTTCTGTGGGCAAGCCAATTTTGGATCCACAAAGCAATGTCCCCTTGGATCCTATATCTCCTTACTTTCTCAATAAACCTGGCATGGGGTACCTTATCAAATGCCTTGCTGAAATCCATGTACACCACATCTACTGCTCTACCTTCATCAATGTGTTTAGTCACCTCCTCAAAGAATTCAATCAGGCTCGTAAGGCACGACCTGCCCTTGACAAAGCTGTGCTGACTATTCCTAATCATATTATGCCTCAAAATGTTCATAAATCCTGCCTCTCAGGATCATCTCCATCAACTTACCAACCACTGAAGTAAGACACACTGGTCTATAATTTCCTAGGCTATTTCTACTCCCTTTCTTGAATAAAGGAACAACATCCGCAACCCTCCAATCATCCAGAATCTCTCCCGTCCCCATTGATGATGCAAAGATCATCACCAGAGGCTCATCAATCTCCTCCCTCACCTCCCATAGTAGCCTGAGGTACATCTCATCTTGACCCAGTGACTTATCCAACTTGATGCTTTCCAAAAGCTCCAGCACATCATATTTCTTAATATCTACATGCTCAAGCTTTTCAGACCACTGTAAGTCATCCCTACAATTGCCAAGGTGCTTTTCCATAGTGAATACTGAAGCAAACATTTCTTTCCCTTTCTGATGTTTGGTCTGAACAACAACTGTATATCTTAATCATGTCTGCATGCTTTTATTAACCACATAATTGGTTGATTAGATATTTGCATTAACAAGCAGATGCACAGGTGTACCTAATAAAGTGGCCACTGACTGTATGTTTTCAATTAGGAATGTATTTTGGAAAAGGGCATGCGAATAGACAATGGTAAAGGAGTTTGTGGGTGGCACAATACTGTACTGTAGTAGTAAAATTTCACTATTAAAGTGCTGGTGATCTGGGTTCAATTCAGCCATGGTCTGCAAGGAGTTCCTGTGTCTCCCATGGTCACGTGGATTTCCTCCAGGTGATCCTGTTTCTTTCCAACATTAAAAGGCATGCAGGTTATTTGTTCATGTGGGTGTTGTTGGATGGTGTGGCTTGTTGGACGAGAAAGGCCTGTTAAAATGCTATATCTCTGTCTCTAATTTCTGAAAAAGTCACATGGCATACTTGCCTTCACTGTTTAGAGTTCTGAGTATAAAAATGAAGAAGTCACCTTGCAATGATATAAAGCTTTGATTAGGCTGCACTTGGGACACTGTGTGCATCTTTGGTTGTCCATTTCAGGAATGATGTGGAGGCTTAGGAAAAGAGATTTACCAGGACATAAATGTGCTACCTTCAAGTTTTAGCATATAAACAAAAAGAGGAAGCTGAGATTTCTCTGAGAGCCAGCATGGACTAGATAGACCAAAGGGTCTCGTCTTATGCTCTAAGGGAATGTTATGAGAATGCAGAGCCATCAATATTTATGTATTACCTATACATGGTGATGGATGAAAGTTCAATTGCAGCATGTCAGTTCCTGATGTATGAATGGCTGTTACAGATTTACACAAAGTTTTATTGGGACCAGTCCTTGATATCCACTTCAGAAAGAACTAGTAATAGGCTTACCAGCTCTTCAGGAGAGACTTGGAGTCTTATAGATGAAAATTTAAACTATTTGATAGAGAAAGGAATCAAATAGGAATTGACCATGTTAGTTATATGTTTCTTTTAATCTTTTCATTCACTTATTTTAAATATATTGGAAAAGTGGGGAATCTGTCACTTGACCGGGTGGATAGCGATGTGCGTTCAGCTGGTGAAACCTACATCAGTAGGTCCAAATGCAGCTGGCAAACCTGTGCCATAAAGGGAAGTGTGAAGGGTTAGTATTTGGAGAGAATGGGAATGAATGAGCCTTTTGATATGTGCTGATCTTGTGATTTTATGAACATGGGATTTAATTATCCGTGAAAGTGAACACAACGACTGTCTCAGAAAAAGACTGAATTTTTTTTTAGAAGACTTCCAATGCATGAAAATAATAAAGTGGCTACAAATCACACAAATTAAGCTATCTTGTGCATTCTTTTTTGCACTAGTGACTCCAATGGCTTGCAGATCTCAAGCTGTGAATTAAGCACAACAGAAACCAAACATAGCAGGGGTCTGTGTGACAAATTCCAACATCTCTGACCTTTTTGCTATTTCTAATCACATTAGATGAGCCACAATTAGAAAGATCAAGAGAAAATTGTTCCCAGCCATCCATGGAGTTCTACAGCACATTTGAGACTTTCTTTTACAATTATATTAATAGGGCAGATGGTCTTTGTGGACAGAGATGGTGCCAAAAGCATTAATCTTGTCCTTTGAAAATTGATCTGCACTTAATTGATTTATATCTGGATTGGTCATATGGAATTCTACAGAACAAATGCACATGATCTAAGGGAGGGCCTAGGTTAGGCGGTTAACAGTTCAGTAAGATTATCTAGTAAGGTAAATATACAGCTTTCTTTTGCATGCTGTGAATAAAATGTTCAGAAAATGCAAAAGAAAGATAAGGACATATAAAGATGTATTTTTGAAGAATGACTTTCAGAAAGTTCCAAGATATCAGACAAGTGAAATACTATTTGAAGAGTAATGACTACTTTAAGAAGATTATATGGGGTGTCGACCATGGGTGTTGCATTGTAGCTCTCTATGTGATATGCAAACCAGGGCAGTAAAATATGGAGGGCAAGTTGTTGCCCATGCAGCAGGCTGCCCCTCTCCACACAGCTGATGAATTCAAAGGGGCGGCAGAGACCGATACAGTTTGACACCAGTAGCAACATGGAAGTTTCCAATCAGTGTTGAACTCAATGTAGGATTGCTTTAGGCACTCTGGCTCCAGAGTTTTCCCTGGGGATTACTCCTGAAGTCTTCCCATAAGTGGGTATAGCCACAAGCTAGCAGAGGTTTGAAATTAGTTTTCCTTCTCCTGGATGAGCTACCAACCACAGCTGCTGAACCCCGTCTGCTCAAAGCAACTGGTCTTAAGAAGCCAATAACCCACCTTTTTCCCTTCTCTTGTCAGTAGAAATAGTTCTGCTGGGTTTATAGCTCAGTCACATGTGAAGGCCAGGAGCTGGACTTGGTTTTCAGAGGCGTTGTTAGAGACACATCCTAGGAAGGATTTGATAGGCAGTGGGAGCTTATCCCGACTATCCCACCGGCTAAAATAACCTTAAGGAAAAAGAAAGACCATAAGACCATAACATTTTGGAGAAGAATTAGGTCATTCAGCTATTAAGTTTACTCCACCATTCCACTTTAAATACTCTCAATGACTTGGCCTCACACCCTTCAGAGGCAATGAATTCCACAGGTTCATAACATCTGGCTAAATATATTCCTCCTCATCTCTGTTCTTAAGGGATGACTTTGTAGTCTGAGGCTGTGTCCTCTGGTCCTAGACTCCACCTCTGTAGGAAACATCCTCTCCATGTCCACTCTAAGCACGGAACTCAGTTTGCATCCAATGTGTTTACTAATGTTGTTGGTGGATAGTTAGTTCAAAATAAGTTTATTATCAAAGTACATATATATCATTATATACAACCTTGAGATTCTTTTTCTTGTGGGCATTAACAGAAAATGCAAGAAACAAACAATAGAATCGATGCACCCAACAGGACGGAGAAGCAAGCAGTTGTCAAAAGACAAAAAAACTGCAAAAACAAAAGGAAAGAGAAAAAATAATTAATCATTTTAAAATAATATAAATAAATAAGCAAGCAATAAATATTGAGAACATGAGATGAAGAGACCTTGAAGGTGAGCCCAAAGCTTGTGGGAGTAGTTCAGTGCTAGAATGAGTGAAGTTGTGTAAAGTTATCCCCTCTGGTTCAAGAGCCTGATGGTTGAAGAGTAATAGTTGTTCCAGAACCTGGTGGTGTGGGTCCTGAAGCTTCCATACCTCCTTCCTGACGGCAGCAGCGAGAGGAGTCAGGGTGCTTGATGATGGATGCTGCTTTTCTCCATGTAGATATGCTCAATGGCAGGGATGGACTGGGTATTATCCACAACTTTTTGTAGGATAGTTGAGAAATAAGGAACTCCTCTGCCCTTCTTCAAAATATTGTCATACATTAAAGTTATGGTTAGGGTTAGGTCCATTATGTCCATTTGAGACAGAAGACATGATCACAGTTTAGTATCTGAGTGATAGCACTTCCAAAAATACAGCAATCATTTAGATCTGCATAGAGATGGCAGCTTAGGTCATCACATTCAGATTTTTGACTGGTACTTGAGCATACAACATTCCAACAATAGTAACAAAGTTCTCTTTGTATTAAGATGTTCTCAGAATTTGCAGCACAGAAGCAGGATAATGGGCCCCAATAAATAGATAGTAAAGATCTTTATATCCGTCATAAGTCTGGAATTTGAATTGGTTTATTATTGTCATGTGTATCAAGATACAGTGACAAGCTTTCATTTGGAATGGGAATTGGTTTATTATTGTCACATGTGCTGAGGTACAGTAAAATGCTTGTCTTGTATACTGTTCATGCAGATCATTCAATGCACAGAGCATTGAGGTGGTACAAGGTAAAACAATAATAGAATACAGAATAAAATATAACAGCTCCAGAGAAAGTTAAGTGTAAGATTACAATGAGGTAGATTGTGAGGTTAAGACCATCGTTGGTACCAGAGAGTCATTTAATAGTCTTATGACAGTGGGGAAGAGGCTGTCCTCGAGACAGGTGGTATGTGATTTCAGGCTTTTGTATTTTGTGCCCATGCCATCCCAGTAGATTCCATACATAAGTACATTAATGGAGTGAAAGGGAATGCAGAAAGCAGACTATAACAGTTACACCCTGCCCTTTCTAAATAAATTTCTGTTTCTTTTCTCTCTGAAGACGTCTAGCTGCTTCTCGAGAAAAGTAACACGTTCTTGTGGAGGGAGTTCTGCTTCTGCCACTGAAGAACTTGGAATAAGTTTTTTTTCCTGCTTATTTCACTTTCAAACTGTAGTTATCTTCGCTAATATTAGTTTCTCCTACTGGTCGAGCAGGGCCAAGGGACTGATGGATTTCTCGACAAAAAACAGGAACAGCACCATGGGGCAACATTCAAACACAAAAGCTTCTTTAGAGGCTAGAAGTCTTGAGCAACACCCATAGAATAATGGAGGAACTCAGCAGGTCAGGCGGCATCTATGGAGTGGAATAAACAGTCCATGTACTGGGCCGAGACCCTTCTTCAGACTGGAAAGCAAGAATAAGAAGGTCAGGGGAGCAGAAGGAGTAAAAGCTGGCAGGTGATAGGTGAGACCATGTGAGGAAGGAAGGACGAGAAGGATGAAGTAAGAAGCTGGGAAGAGATAGGTGGAAGAGGCTAAGGACTGAAAAAGGAGGAATCTAATTGCAGAGGAGAGTGAACCATGGAAGAAAGGTAAGTGGAGGGAAATCAGAGGGAGGTGATGGGCAAGTGAGGAAGTAATCAGAATTGGAAAAGGAAAAAGAGTATAGAAGAGAGGGGGAGAAATTACCAGAGGTGAGAGAAATTGATGTTCATACCATCAGGTTGGAGGCTACCCTGACAGATGTGAGGTGTTGCCCCTCCAATCTGAGTTTGGCCTTTGTGCTCACTTTGTGCTTTGCGCACAATGAAGTAGTCCTCCAGTCTACGCCAGGTCTTACCCACGTGGAGGAGGCTGGATACGGTAGATGACTCTGAGCAACTTGCAGCTGAAGTGTCACCTTGATTGGATGGACTGTTTGGGGCCCTGAATGGTGATGAGGGGGGAGGTGTAGCATTTGTCCCCCTTCCAGGGAAAAGTGTCAGAAGGACGATCAGTAAGGAAGGATGAGTGGACAAGGGCAACACATGATTTACTAAATTTTGTGGTGAAGTGTGGAATCCATGAAACAAATAAAATATGTAATGCTGTTTGCAACACCAATCTCACATGCTAGAAATGAAATGAATGAGTAGCAATGAAGTGGTGAACATCCAAAACTCCCATCTGCTTGGAACAGAAACAGTCATGATCTTTGAAAGGGAATCAGACAGGCGCCTAATGAAAAATAATTTTAGAGAACAATCGGGGAAGAGGCCATAAGACATTGAAGCAGAATTAGGCCATTAGGTCTATTGATTCTGCTCTGCCAATCGATCATCGCTAATTTATTTTCCCTTTCAACCCTGTTCTTTTATCTTCTCCATGTAACCATTGATACCGTAACTAATCAAGAACCTTTTAAATTTAAATATATATTAAAATATTTCAACCTCCACTTTAAATATACTGAATGACATGGCCACCACAGCCATCCCTGGCAATCAATTCCATAGATTCACCACCATCTGGCTAAAAAAAAAAATTCCTCCACACCTCTGTTCTAAAGGGGCATCTTTCCATTTCATATAGCTTTACCAAGTGCAGATATGGAACTGTAGGGTTAAAAGACCATACTCTGTACTATAACAACAATTCTAAAATTAACCAGCTGATTTATCACAATGCCCTACCCTTCTATGCAATTCAGCCTTGAGCTGGTTATTCAATGAGACTGTGACATCTGTGACTTTTACAATACCGGTTGCTACAATTTTAAGAATTGTCATGTGACTAGCTATTGCCTATGTATAATAATATCTTGCTACAACCTTTAAGGTAGAAAACTCCAAAGTCTCTGCTTGGAAACGTTTACAGCTGAGGTTGATAGGTTCTTGATTAATAAGAATATTGAAAGTTATGAGGTGAAGGCTGGAAAATGGTGTTGAGAGGGAAAATACATAGATCAACTATGAATGAATGGTGGAACAGACTTATTGGGCCAAATTGCCAAATTCTGTTCCTATACATTTTGGTCTTATGGACCCATTGGAGATGCTGCTTGCCTTTTTGGTGGGAGGCAAACACTTCTTTGAGCAATTTAAGTTTTTTTTACAGATAAATTATATTTGCTCATTCAAATTACTTGCTTTCTCCCAATACCTTACTGAGAGAATAGGAGACAGATACCTTGCCAGGCTCAAGCCTTCATCTCTTTGTCACCTTGCTCTTTTGAAGCAAGTTGAATGTTCAGTGCCTGGTTCCTGATCCAGTGATGAGTGAACTTAACTCATTCATTATGGAAATCTCAGATCCATTGGCCATAAAGGCATAAGGCATAGGAACAGAATTAGGTGATTTGGTCCATTGGGCTTGCTCTGCATTTGATCATGGCTGATTTATTATACCTGTCAACAATATTTTTCTGCCTTCTCCCTGTAACCTTTGACAGTCTTACTAATAAAGAATTTATCAATTTCCAATCTATTGCTGTGGTAGCAGAGATGGATGCAAGTAAGATAAGAGAAGGGCTTGCAGTTTTGCAAAGCTTTTATTGATTTTATGGCACAAAGTCACAGAGAGATACAACACAAAAACAGATTCTTCAGCCCACTGAGTCTGGAATGATCATGAGCAGACACTTACATTAATATTATATTACTGACTGCAGATGACTAGTGATGTTCCACATGGATCAGTATTGGGACTATTACTTTCCATGCTAAATGTTAATAATCTAGATGATGGAATTCAGAGCTTAGTGGCCATGCTTGTGGATGATACAAAAGATAAGAATGGGGCTGTTGGTGTTGAGGAAGTAGAATATAATAGAGTACAGCACAGAAAACAGGCCCTTTGGCCCACAATGTTGTACCAAACCAAATAAATTAGTAATCAAATTGCCAACTAAACTAATCCCCTATGCCTAAGCAATGCCCATATCCTTCCATTATCCTCCTATTCATATGTTTACCTGAATATCTCTTAAGTCCCTAATGTATCTCCCTCTACCACCACCCCAGACAGTGCATTCCAGTCATTCACCTCTTTCTATGTAAAACACTTGCCCTTCACATCTTCTTTGAACCCCCCCCCCCCACCCCCACCACCTTAAATGCATACCCTCTGGTATTAGGCTTTTCAACCCTGGAAAAAATGTATTGTCTGTCTACACCATCTATGCCTGTCATAATTTTATAAACCTCTATCCGATCTTCCCTCAGCCTCTGCCACTCCAGATCAAGCAACCAAAGTTGTCCAACCTCTCCTTATAGCACATTCACTCTATTCCAGGCAGCATCCTGATGGCGGTGAGACGCAGCTTGCAGCGGCCACTCTGGAACTGATTATCTGTCATTTGTGAAGTGGGGTGCCATGTGCAATCATAATCGATTGAAAACAGATGTGGGAGCACGGAGGAACATCGGGAAATTCCAGGAAGATCTTCTTCGTTGCTGCTGCTGCTACTGTGAGGTCCTGGACTCTGCTGGGAAGAACAGGCCCCCAGTCCTGGGGTCGCGTTGCCGATGGCCGTTGGCGGGGCTGTCTTAATACGCTCGGCAGAGGATGGTGCTCAGAGAAGCTGTGCCGGAAGGGATAGTCGTTGGCTCGGAGGTTCGACGGATGGGCTCAGAGTCCACTGCGATCAGGTTGCTTTAGGTGTGTGCTGCGTCTGCGAGGCTGGATTTGACAGAACTTTTGTTGTGTGCTGCGTCTGTGAGGCTGAGTCGGATGGCGCCGTGGAAGTCCATAGCGGGGGCATTCCCTTCGGCCGCCGGCGTGGGATGGTGAGTCTGTTGGGACCCTGTGGACTTGTGGAAACTGTGTGGTGATTTCTTTTGAACTTATAGTCCTTTAACATCTTTGGACTATTTTTACTGTGCCCATGGTCTGTTTTTTTTTTATCAATTATGCAATTGTTTGCACTGTTGTAACTATATGTTGTAATTATGTGGTTTTGTACAGGTCATGTAGCTTTAGTTTTTGGTCTTGTTTTTGTCTGGTGGATTTGGAGCTCCTTTCCGGGGAATGCGCTAAGATGGTAGCGCGATATTAATATGCAGCAGCCTCTCCGGACTCTGGATTGGGGATTGCCAAACGTTATGTGGATTTTCTGGTGTAGTCTGTTTTGTCATATGCTTTTGAGATATCATTCTGGGGGAACGTTGTCTCATTTTTTAACTGCATTGCATTGGTGGTTTCTAAATGCCAATAAACTGAATCTGAATCTGAATCATGGTAAACCTTTCCGTGCCCTCTCCAAAGCCTCAATATCCATCTATAATGGGACAAATAAGAACTGTATGCAATACTCCAAATGCAGCCTTACTGGAGTTTTATACAGCTGTAACACAACTTCCTGACTTTTGAAGTCAGTGCATTGTCTAATAAAGGCAAATGTGCCACATGCCTTCTTAAGCACCCTTTCAACCTGTATATCCTCTTTCAGGGCGCTATGAACTTGGACCCCCAAGATCCCCCTACTTATACATAAGAACATAAGAGATAGGAGCAGGAGTAGGCCAATCGGCCCCTCAAGCCTGCTCCGCCATTCAACAAGATCATGGCTGATCCAATCTTAACTCTAGTTTTCACCGAATCCCACAAGGCAACAGTGCCAACCAACAGGGCACCATGCCGCCCATTTTATTTTATTATTCATCCCGCCCAAACCCATGTGATCACCCAGGGAAAAAAAAACGAGTTGCCAATTGAGGAGAAAAAATCTGGAAAATTCCTCTCCGACTCATCCAGGCTATCGAAAACTGGTCCAGGAGATCACATGGCTGATCTAAACCTAGCCTCATGTCCACTTACCTGCTCGCTCACCGTATCCCCTAATGCCATTTTTATCCAGGAAAATGTCTATCTCCGTTTTGAATTTATTGAGTGTAGTAGCTTCCACAGCTCTCTGGGGCAGTAAATTCCACAGCCCCACTACCCTCTGAGTGAAGAAATTTCTCAGCATCTCAGTCCTGGAACGGCATCCCCTTATTTTAAGATTATGCCCCCTAGTCCTAGTTTCACCCATCATTGAGAACATTCTCCCCGCATCCACCCGATCAAGCCCCTTCACAATCTTATATGTTTCAATAAGATCGCCTCTCATTCTTCGGAACTCCAATGAGTAGAGTCCCAATCTACTCAACCTCTCATCATACATCAACCCACCCATCCCCGGAATTAGCCTAGTGAACCTTCTCTGCACTGCCTCGAGAGCCAGTATGTCCTTTCTTAAATATGGACACCTGAACTGCACGCAGTACTCCAGGTGTGGTCTCACCAAAACCCGGTACAACTGCAGTAAGACCTCCCTGTTCTTATACTCCATCCCCCTAGCAATAAAAGCCAGCATTCCATTGGCCTTCTTGACCACCTGCTGCACTTACATACTAACTTTTTGTGTTTCCTGCACCAGGACCCCCAGATCCCTTTGCACAGAAGCACTTTCCAGTTTCTCTCCATTTAGATAATAACTTGCTCTATTATTTTTCCTGCCAAAGTGCAAGACCTCACACTTGTCAGTATTATATTTCATCTGCCAAATGTCTGCCCAATCACTCAGCCTATCTATGTCCCCCTGCAGGGTTTCAATGTCCTCTGCACTCATTACACTCCCTCCCATCTTTGTGTCATCAGCAAACTTCGATACGTTGCACTTAGTCCATTTCTCCAAATCATTAATATAGATTGTAAAGAGTTGGGGTCCCAACACCGACCCCTGCGGAACACCACTAGTCACCAACTGCCAGTCTGAGAATAAACCATTTATCCCAACTATCTGTTTTCTATTAGAAAGCCAATCCTCCACCCATGCCAGAATATTATCCCCAATCCCATGATTTTTTACTTTAAGTAATAATCTTTGGTGTGGCACCTTGTCAAATGCCTTTTGGAAGTCCAAATACACCACATCCACTGGTTCCCCTTTATCTACCCTATATGTTATGTCCTCAAAGAACTCCAACAAATTTGTCAAACATGACTTCCCTTTTGTAAAGCCATGCTGACTTTGTCCTATTAAGCTATGTTTATCCAAATGCCCTGTTACTGTTTCCTTAATTATCAATTCCAACATTTTGCCAACCACAGATGTTAGGCTAACTGGCCTATAATTCCCAGCCTTCTGTCTATTGCCCTTTTTAAATAAAGGAGTTACATTAGCATTTTTCCAATCTGCCGGGACCATTGCCGAGTCCAGCGAGTTTTGAAAAATTATCACTAATGCATCCACAATCCCGACCGCCACTTCCCTTAAGGCCCTAGGATGCAAGCCACCCAGTCCAGGGGATTTATCCACCTTCAGTCCCATTAGTTTATCAAGTACCATTTCCTTGGTGATTTGAATCGTAGTTAGCTTCTCTCCCCCTAGAGCCCCCTGTTTATCCAGTGTTGGGATATTTTGAGTGTCCTCTACTGTAAAAACTGATACAAAATATTTGTTCAGTGCTTCCGCCATCTCCATGTCCCCTACCATTAATTTCCCGGTCTCATCTTCTAGGGGACCAACATTTACTTTAGCCACCCTTTTTCTTTTTATGTAAGTATAAAAACTCTTACTATCTGCTTTTATGTTTTTCGCCAATTTACTTTCATAATCTATCTTCCCCTTCTTAATCAATCTTTTTGTTATTTGCTGCTGATCTTTAAAAGCTTCTCGATCTTCAATCTTCCCACTAGATTTAGCTACCTTATATAACTTTCTTTTTAGTCGTATACTTTGTTTTATTTCTTTACTTAGCCACGGATATCTATTTTTTCTTTTACACCCTTTTTTCTTCAGTGGAATATATTTTTCTTGATAGTTGTAAAATAACTCCTTAAATATACACCACTGATCAAGTACCGATCTACCCTTTAATCTATTTTCCCAATCCATCTTAAGCAATTCCGCTCTCATACCATCTTAGACTCCTTTATTTAAGCTCCGTACGCTTGTTTGAGATCCAACCCTCTCATCCTCTAATTGAATATGGAATTCGACCATGTTATGGTCACTCATTCCAAGGGGATCCTATACTAGGACATTTTTTATTAGTCCTGTCTCATTACACAGGACCAGATCTAAGACTGCTTGCCCCCTTGTTGGCTCAGTAACGTATTGTTCAAGGAACCCATCCCGAATACACTCAATAAACTCTTCTTCAAGGCTGCCGTGTCCGACTTGATTAGTCCAGTCAATATGAAAGTTAAAATCCCCCATAATTATAGCTGTTCCCTTATTACAAGCCCCAACTATTTCCTGATTTATGCTCCGACCAACTGAGTTACAGCTGTTTGGAGGCCTATAGACTACTCCCACCACTGCTTTTTTCCCTTTACTATTTCTTATTTCTACCCAAATTGTTTCGTTATCCTGATCCTTTGAGCCAATATCATTTCGCTTTATTGCAGTGATTTCTTGCTTTATTAACATAGCCACCCCACCTCCTTTTCCTTCTTGCCTGTCTCTCCTAATTGTCGAATACCCTTGTATGTTTAATTCCCAGTCCTGGTCACCCTGCAGCCATGTTTCCGTAATTGCCACAATATCATAACCATACGTAATTATTTGTACCGTCAACTCATCAATTTTATTCCTAATACTACGTACATTCAAATAAAGGACTTTCAAATATGTTTGACACTTATTTCCTACCTTTTCCTTTTGTACAACTTTACGCTTATCTCCGTACATTCTTTCCCCTCCTGACACACTCTGTCTTTTTATTCCTCCACTTTTACCTACATCCATTACCTTCTCCATTGTCTTTTTAATTATTTGCTCTCTAGAATCCTCCCCCCCACTGGTTAGTTTAAAAACCTCTCTGCAGCCCTAGTTATATGATTCGCCAGGACACTAACCCCAGCCCGGTTCAGGTGAAGCCCGTCCCTCCGGAACAGTTCTCTCCTGTCCCAGTACTGGTACCAGTGTCCCAAGAAGCAAAACCCACTTCTCCCACACCAGTCTTTGAGCCATGCATTTAACTCCCTAATTTTATTTAACCTAGCCAAATTTGCTTGTGGCTCAGGTAATAATCCAGAGATTATTACCCTTGAGGTTCTGTTTTTTTAATTTGACCCCTAGCTGCTCATATTCCTGTAACAGAACCTTCTTCCTTGTCCTATCTATGTCATTAGTACCGACATGTACCAAGACAACTGGATCCTCCCCCTCCCACTGCAAGTTTCTCTCCAGCCCAGAAGAGATGTCCTTAACCCTGGCACTAGGCAGGCAACATAGCCTTTGGGACTCTCGTTCTCAGTTGCAGAGAACCCTATCTATCCCCCTGATGATACTGTCCCCTATTACTACAACATTTCTATTGACTCCCCCCTCTGGAATGGCCCCCCACTCCGCGGTGCTATGGGCAGGTTGCTCATCCTCCCCACAGTCCCCGTTCCTGCCCTCACAGGGAGTTAAAGCCTCGAATCTGTTGGACAAGAGCAAGGCCTGCATCTCCTCCAGCCCTACCTCCTGGATTCCCCTACTTGCCTCACTCATAGCCACACCATCCTGTGCTTGACTGCAATCTACATTAGTTAATCTATTAGGTGTGGCCATCTCCTGGTACAAGGAGTCCAGGTAATTCTCCCCCTCCCTGATGTGTCACAGTGTCTGAAGCTCAGACTGCAGCTCATCAATATGAAGCTGGAGTTCTCGAGCAACAAACACTTGCTGCAAATGTAGTCGCCGTGTCCCTCAATGGGGTTTACCGGTTCCCACATCTCGCAGCAATAACACATCACCTGCTCCATGCTGTATAGTTAATTTAATGTACTAGTATTAGTTATGCAAGAACCCTTTGCCCCAATACAGTTAACTATCACACTATTTAACAATACTTTTAAAGTTATAAGTGTAAAAGGAAGCAGGATGATGCACCATCAATAACTCACGCTGAGACTTAGGAAACGAGATATCGGCTCTTATTGACTGGAAGAATAAACAGCACTACATCCTGGGGAAAATGAGGGAGAGCAGCAGCCCACAGTCACCTTTATACAGGGGTCTGTGGGAGGAGCCACAGGAGCAGTCAGCAGGGTCTGTGGGAGGAGCCACAGGAGCAGTCAGACAGGTATATCTAGTTCACCACACAGGACTACTTACCAAGCGACTAGCTGTGAGAGCTCTGCAGCTCCGGTCTTCCTCGCCTCGCCCGGTTCCGCCGAAGCCCGTTGAGCCAAAGCCCTTAGGCCTCCACTCTACTCCCGGCTCACTCCACTGCCCGCAACGACGCTGCCCACTGTATTGGGCTGTGTTCCTTTTAAATCTCCCGCACTTCACTGCCCGACGTCACACGCCTGCGCAGTCCCGCCTCTCTCAACTCCAATGAAAACCGGTAAAATTCAAAATGGCTTCCGCCTCACTCTTGCTCCGATTCTCAGAAGTCCTTCTCCGAAATAAACCCGAATCACTTTGCATTTTCAAATACTAAGAGATCAGCCTTTTCGGAAGGGGTTAAGGAGAATGTCATTTACTCACAGGGCTCTGCCACAAGAAGGTAGCATCCATCATCAAGGACCTCTACCATCTGGTTCATGCTCTTTTCTCGCTACTTCCATCAGGAAGAAGGTATAGGAGCCTTAAGTCCCATATCACCAGGTTGAGGAACAGTTATTCACTACAACCATTAGGCTTCTGTCTTTCATTGATTTTATTATCTTTCTTGAATTTCCTGTGATTGCCTACAAGAAAATCACATAACACACAGAAAATGCTGGTGGAACACAGAAGGCCAGGCAGCATCTATAAGGCTCCTTATAGATGCTGCCTGGCCTGCTGCGTTCCACCAGCATTTTGTGTGTGTTGTTCGAATTTCCAGCGTCTGCAGATTTCCTCGTGTTTGCTAAGAAAACCGCATATATGCATTTTGATAATAAATTTACTTTGAGCCTTGAACTTTAAACCAGCATTCATCACTAATCTGAACTGACTCTATGCATTATTACATTTATATAATTGGAAAATAAATTTTCTTAGAACTGTGGGCATCTTGATAGCACGTTATAGACAATTAAGTAGTTTTAAAGCCTATCCAGCTGTCAAGAAGCTGGCAGTCATCTTATACGCAGTGAGCTTGTGCAGCTAGCAATGTGGCAATAACTAATAATCAGCTTTTATAGCAATATTGATTGAAGGAATTTAGACAGAGCTTCTCTACTCTTCTGAATTAATTCCATGAGATCTCTTATGCCTGGCTGGCTGAGAAAGCAGACAAACTCTTGAGTTGTTCTACAGCTCACCAGCATCTCCAATTCCTCAGGAAGCTATAGAAATTTGGCATGTCCCCTTGACCTGCACAGAATTTAATCAAAGAACCCTAGAAAGCATCCTATCCGAATGCATCAAGGCTTACTATGGCAACTGCTCTGTCCAGGATTGGCAGTATGGTTAGTGTGACGCTATTACAGCTTGGGGGTGTCGGAGTTTGGAGATCAGTTCTGATGTCAACTGTAAGCAATCTGTATGTCCTCCCCATGGAATATGTGGGTTTTCTCCAAGTGCCCCAGTTCACTACCACAGTCCAAAGGTATACCAGATGGAAGGACAATTGGACACTGTAACTTGTCCTGTGATTAATCCAGGGTTGAATCAGAGGTTGCAGAGACTGTGTGGCTTCAGGTCTGGAGTCAGGCAGGACTGCCCTCTCTCCCCTGTCTCATTCGTGTGCTGCATAGAACCCTTTGCCGAAGCCATCAGGAGGGATGGGGGCATAAAAGGGGTGATGCTGCCAGGCAGTGGAGGGACCCAAGTCAAAATCTCCCTGTACATGGACAACGTCATCGTCTTCTGCTCTGATCCGAGGTCAGTTCACAGGTTGATCAGCATCTGTGAACAGTTTCAGCAGGCGTTGGGGGCCGGGGTCAACCGCATGAAGAGCGAAGCCATGCTCTTCGGCAACTGGTCCGACCATCAGGTCTGATCACGTGAAGGTGTTGGGGATCTGGTTCGGAGGGGCCGAGGCGTGCAACAAGAACTGGCAGGAGCGGACTGCCAAGGTGAAACAGAAACTGGGACTGTGGGGAGGGCGCTCCCTATCGATAGTGGGCATGTACCTGGTCATCATGTGTGAGGTGCTCTCAGGGCTGCTGTACTTGGTGCAGGTGTAGCCAGTCCCCTGCTCCTTCAGCTCAGAAATCACCCGAGCCGTCTTCAGATTCGTCTGGAGATCCGAGATGGAGCGGGTCAGATGGACCACCATGCATAAGTCCCTGGACAACGGAGGCAAAAATGTCCCCAATGTCGCCCTCACCCTGATGGCCAACTTCGTGTATGGCTGCATCAGGTTGTGTGTGGATCCCAGGTATGTGGGCACCAAGTACCATTATGTGCCCAGGTTCTACCTGTCGCCCTGGCTATGAAGGATGGGTCTGGCCCCCTTACCGCGTAACACCCCTGTCAGCTGGTCATTGCTGCCATACCTGTCCTTCGTAGAGAAGTTCTTTCAGGTCAACGCCTTTGACCACAGGGCCATCAGGCAGTTGTCAGCACGCAAGGTCCTGCAGGCACTGTTGGAGAAGGACGTGATGGACACAGTGGGGTGGTTCCCTCAGCAGACCGTACATTTCATCTGGCAAAATGCCTCATCGCCAGACCTCACCAACAGGCACCAAGATCTCACCTGCCTGGCGGTGAGAGGGGCCCTCCCAGTCCGAACCCTCCTGTACACCCGGAACATCTCCACACCCCTCTGCCCACGGGAGGACTGCAGTGAGGAGAAGTCGGTGACCCACCTCTTTGCACACTGTGGGTTCGCGGAGAAGGTGTGGAGGAGGATGGAAGGGACAGTGTCGAGGTTCATCCCCAGCAGCTGCGTAACAGAGGACTCTCTGATCTACGGGCTGTTCCCGGGGACGCACACAGAAACCAACATCCAGTGCTGCTGGCAGATCATCAACTCGGTCAAAGACGCTCTTTGGTCAGCCCGAAACTTGATGGTCTACCAGCACACGGAGATGTCCGTGGGGGAATGCTGCCGACTGGCACATTCTCGGCTGCAGGAGTACGTGCTGAGGGACGCACTCAAACTTGGTGCAGCCACTGCAAGGACCCAGTGGGGAAGGACCCCAGTCTAGGGTTCTTCTCGTGCAGGAGTAGAGGGGGAGGGAGTGGGTTGTATACCCCTGAACAAGTGTATGTAAATGTGAAGTAACAGAGTGCCACCTGGGTGGCAAAAGTATGGGAATGTAAAGACTGTAATGGAAACATTTGTAAAGGACTGAGAGTCATTGAATGGTTTATTGTACATAACTTGATTTTTGAATAAAGTATATTTTGTTTAAAAAAAAGACTGTGGCTTAAAGGGCTGGAAATGCCTATTCTGCACTGTCTCACTAATTAAATAATAGATGAGACACAGTGGAGAGTGTGGACACAGCTCAGCACATCACAGAGACCAGCCTTCCCTCCAAGGACTCAGTCTACAACTACACCTCTCACTGCCTCACCCACCCCGGATATCCTCTCCTCTTCCCCCTTCCCATCGGACAGAAAGCATGCACCACCAGGCTCAAGGACAACTTCTGTCCTGTTGGTATTCATCTATTGAATTGTCCCCGAATATGATAAGATGGACTCCTGACCAATGTTCCCTCTAATTTGTAATGAACAGTGAGTGCAAAAACCTTGCGCTGTGCAATTTTTTTGCTCAGTGACAACATATGCACACTGAATTTTTACGTGGAAGTAATTCTGAAGCTAATAAGATAATAAGGATAATAAGACATTACACTTTAAATGAACTGGCAGTTCTTTTGCACTTCACATACTTTGTTTTTTGGAATTCAGCATAGTGAATCATTAATCAATAATCAATAGAACAGTATAAGTAAGCCAACTCTAAGATCTGTTGCAAGGACGTGGCTGAGGATGAATCCAAGTGCAGGACACAGGCTCGGAGGCAGAGTCGTGCGACATTAGCACCGCCATGAACGGGGAACCGGTATCCAGGAGAGTCTTTACACAGAGACAAGGTTTACGTAGAGTATTCAGAGCTTAGAACTTACAGTCCTAAGGAATCAGGAAACAAGGTTTACTCACACTAGAGTCAACCAACGAACTGGCAAAGCATGGCTGTGACGCCCGAGTGTTATCCTATGTTCGCTAATGGGAACCGGGTGTGCGGTAATTAATGGGACTAGCAATCATAAAGAATCAGCCGACAGGAATTAAGGCACAATCAATGAGATAATGGCAAGATGAGGAATGGCCAGTCGGGACCGTGACAAGATCTGCAGACAAATCATCGCAAACTCCACATTATCAACATCATTTACATCAGAAACCGGAAAACGAAATGTGATTGTGTATGATCGTGAAATATATTTAACATGCCAACAAGGTAGAGGGTGACACCCTTTTGTGTGCAGTTTAAATTCCTCTGTGCACTAGAAAAAAAAGATGTGTGCGCACACACCTTAGGAGGAACATCACTCTTGACCTCACATCTGTCTTGTTTTGGCCTTGCACTGTCTTATCTACTTTAACTGCACTTTCTCTGTAACTGTAACACTTTATTCTGCATTGCTGTCATTTTCCCTTGCACCGTTGTATTGAAATTTGTCACTGAATTTCATTTTTTCACTGAACATTTGACAATAATTTGCCATTTTGGTTCTACTGTTGCCGGCCCAGTACTCACACAGTGATGGATGAATTTGGCAGGCTTCACCTGGTTCACAATTACAATAAAGCAGGGGGTGCAAGAGGAAAATCTCTTCTCTCAGGGGATGTTGCAAGTGTGGAATAAGATACCAGTAGAAGCAATGAATATGGGTTCAATTGCAATGTTTAAGAGAAGTTTGGATAGGTACACAGATGAGAGGGGTTTGGAGGGATATTGTCGGGTTGCAGATAGATGGGACTGGGCAGAAGATCAGGTCAGCATGGACTAAATGGGCTGAAGGGTCTGTTTCTGTGCTGTAGAATCCTGTGACTATGGCTCTCAGAGAACATCTCTTTGCTTCAACAGATGTGATGATAAAGCAGAGGCTGAAGTACAGCCCAGGAACACAGAACATAGAACAATGCAGCATACTATGGGCCCTAAGGCCCACAATGTTGTACTGATCTTTATTCCACTCCAGGACCAATCTAACCCTTTTCTCCCACATAGTCCTTCAGTTTTCTTTACCAATTACCTTGGAAAGTACTTTTAATCTAACTCAAATGGGACTATTTTCTGATTTTCAAACATGGTCTATTTCAGTTTCACTGTTTATAAAAAATCAGCCCATTTTGTCAATGTCTGATTCGTACTTCAATCCTAAATCAGACCTTCAACAAGATGTCGTGTTATCCGACACTAAAGAGCAAAACAACTGAACAGAAAGATGAATGTAGCCTTTAAATACAGGTCACATGAACCCAATGCAAAGCACCTGAACAAACATCCAAATGGATAATGCTGTGAAGAGGATGTTTATGTTTCCTTGTCCATTTCTGTACTCATAAGATTAATCTGTCACCTACTGAGTATAGTCAGAGTTTATATTTATTTTATTTTCAAATTCGACACCTGCTTTTTAGACTGCCAGCATGATTAGCTTAATTTTTCCTTGATTTCATGTTTACATAGACGTATGGGTTGTAGGTTAATTGGTCGCATGGGTGTAACTAGGCAGTACAGGCTCGTTGGGCCGGAAAGGCCTGTTACCCTGCTGTATCTCTAAATTGAGCATAAATAAATAGGAAACATCAAATAGAGTTGGTGGAGGTTTTCCTAATTGTGTTCCTTTTTTTCCTCATGACTTTGATTAGAAACTTTTCCAAATTCAGCAGTAGGGCTGTAGTGAAAGGATTGCTCGTAATCTGGATTGGAGAGCGTGCCTTATGAGAGTAAGTTGAGTGAACTTGGCCTTTTCTTCTTAGAGCAACGGATGATGAGAGGTGACCTGATAGAGGTGTATAAGATGATGTGAGGTATTGATCATGGGGTTAGCCAGAGGCTTTTGCCAGGCCTGAAGTGGCTAATACAAGGTGGCATAGTTTTAAGGTGCTTGGAAGTAGGTACAAGGGGGATGTCAGAGGTAAGTTTTTTGCACAGTGAGTGGTGGATGCGTGGAATGCACTGCCAGCGACGGTGATGGATATGGATATGATAGGGTCTTCTACAAGACACTTAGATAGGTACATGAAACTTAGAAAAATTGAGGGATATGCGCTAGGGAAATTCTAGGCAGCTTCTAGAGTAGGTTACATGGTCTGAATGTGCTCTAGATTTTCTATGTTCTAATTCTCAGTAAAGACTTTCAATCTCTCTCTCTCTCTCTCTCTTGATTGAACTTGTGTCACTAGAATACTGCGGTATCAGTTTGCTAGCTGTGCCACTGCATTCATCACTGATGTGATGAAATGATCTGTATGAATGGAATGTGAGAGGAGGTTTTCCACTGTACTAGTGAAGGCTGTGCAGGCTTGGAGAGGGTGTAGCTCTTGCTTTCTTTTACCTAGTGGCATTCTGTGCCCATCTCTACTCACATCATTCCACAGGTGTTCAGTAGAATGCAACCAATCAAGCTGCATCACTGCATGGCATGGAAAATGCACTGCCGTGGAAAGAAGGGTCTACGATGGATAGTCAAAACTGCCCAAAGCATCACCAGACCAGCCTTAGCCTCCATCAATGACATCTATACAGAATCGTGCTGGAAAATGGGTAGTAATATCATAAAGGATCCCACACACCCTGCTTATGACTGGTGGCCCACTCCCATCAGGGAGGAGACTACAAAGCAACCACGTCAGGACCACCGATCTCAAAAACAGTTACTTTCCTTAAACAGTAAGGTTGATCAATACCTCCACTCACTAACCCACCCCTTCACACCCCCAGCCACCAGTATTTTATCATTTCCTGTCAGTCACCTTATGTACAGACATTCCTGTGCCTGGCATCTCTTTATGGACATATAATCTATCTGTGTGCATATCATATGTATCTATATTCATTGTTTTTTACTATTGTTATTGTGTTCTGTTGTACTGCATTTGAATCCAGAGTAACAATTAGTCCTGACGAAGGCTCTTGACCCGAAACGTCGACTGTACTTCTTCCTATTGATGTTGCCTGGCCTGCTGCGTTCTATGAGCATTTTGTGTGTGTTACTTAACAATTATTTTGTTCTCCTTTATACTTGTGTACTGGAAATGACATTCAATAACCCTGTACCATGAAACTTTGTTCCTGACTGCAGCATGGCTGTGACTTACATGGACCAGACAGCAACAATTACATAGCTGGAGGACAAGTTCCAAAGGGGTCAAAAACGGCAATGCACCTTCGCACTTTCTCAGTGTATCTGGTATGGTAAAGTAGAACCAATATCCAGAGTCCCCATGACTGCACCACATCAGAATCAGAATCAGGTTAGTTATCACTGATTCATATAACATGAAATTAGTGTGTAACACCCTGGGAAGGGTGTCTGACACCTGGGTGATCTGGGTCTTCTGTTTGGCGGGAGACAAAGAGAGAAGTTGCCGGAGAGGAGAGGTCACGTGGGAGTGGACTTGGACTAGGCCAGGACTTGACAAAGCCCGGGGAAATCGATGGAGTATTGGTGAAGGGGAAACCATGATCTCAAACTTGTGCACATTTGACTGTTTCATTAAAATGTGCCCCTTTTCTTTTTTTTTGCTTTTTTGTTACTAACCCCTTTTGTCAAATTAAGAATTATAAAGCTAAATGATTTAATCATATGGGGTGCACTGTCTGTTATTTTGTGGTACTGATTTGTAACAGGGTAATGAATCACGCAGCAACCACACAAACAGGGGGTATCGGGTGAGCTTACACCTGAATCTCACACATTTGGCGAGGTCAGAGACTGTCTTCCCTAGATTTACGCAGCCGACAGAAGCTGAGGGTCACATGTATTTTGTGGTAGCAGTACAATGCAGAGATACAAACTTAATATAAATTACAAAAGTAAGTAAATAGTACAGAAAGAAATATTGTGGTAGTGTTCATGGACCATTCAGAAATCTGATGGTAGAGGGGAAAAATTTATGTTTGAGTGGGGGTATTCAAAGTTTAAAGTCAATATATTATCAAACTATGTATATACCATCATATACTATCCAGAGATTCATTTTCTTGTGGGCATATTCACAGTAGATACAAAGAAACACAAGAGAGTCAAGGAAAATCTACACATAAAGATGGATAACCAATGTTCAAAAAACAACATATTGTGCAAATACAAATAGTAATATTAAATAAATAATAAATGATATTCAGAACGTGAGTTGTTGAGTCATGGATTGAGGCTCCAGTACCCCTTCCCGATAGAAGTATTGAGAAGTGTGTGTGTTCTAGATGATGAAAGTTCTTATTGATAAATGCTGCCATCTTGAGGCACCATCTCTCGAAGAAGTCCTCGATATCACTGTTCATTCAGTAGCCATTCCATAGTCACTGGTCTTCAGTATAGAGTGGACAAAGTTACTGCAAGTTGATAAATGACAGAATAAGGAATTCACTTCCTCATGCATTTATTTGCATTGGCTGAGAGAGAGAGGGGACTCTTTGTTCATGAATGGAGTGGCACTGGGTTCCCATGATTTCAGTTAATAATCCTGTGTACTTGTTGAATCCGACTTCACAGGAGAAATGAGGGGCTCTTGTTCATGTTATGGGCTGATTTCCAAAGCCAACTAATCAACACACCGGAGCTGTTGAGTACACCAATGACTCCAACAATCCCTGCTGCTATGTTGCTGTAAATCACTTTTATTAGCTGAAGTCAGTGGATAAATTCTTACTGTTCTCACAAAAATATCCTGCATCAGTTTAACTGAGAATGCAGTTTGTGCTTCTGAGCTTTGGGTTGTAGGTTTTTAGCTCTACGTTTGATGGCCACTTTATTCGGTACCTCTTGTACCTAGTAAAGTAGCCACTGAGTTTATACTTGTGGTCTTCTGTTGCTATGACCCATCCACTTCAAGATTCAACATGTGCATTCAGAAGTGCTCTTCTGCACACCAGTGTTGTAACACACGACTATTTGAGTTACTGTCGCCTTCCTGTCATCTAGAACCAGTCTGGCCATTCTCCTCTGAAATCTCTCATTAACAAGGCAACTTCATCACTGGTCTCTTCTGTTTGTTGCACCCCACTCAGTAAACTCGAGACGCCTGTGTGTGGAAAGCCCAGGAGATCAGCAGTTTCTGAGATACTCAACTATCCCACCTGGCACCAACAATCAGTCCACAGTCAAAGTCACATAGATTACATTTCTTCCACATTCTGATGTTTGGTCTGAACAAAAACTGAACATCTTCACCATGTCTGCATGCTTTTATGCATTGAGTTGCTGCCACATGATTGGCTGATTATATATTTGCATTAACAATCAGGTGTACAGGTATACCTAATAAAGCAGCCACTGAATGTAGATTTTCAACTCTAGGTGGTTCATTTGTTTGCTTTTGGGTGTGTTACGAACCCTGTAACTGGGTCACTTACCAGCAAAGATAGAGAGGTCCATTGAAGTCTGATGGTACTATTTTTAACAGTATTTATTGATAAAAATACACAAAAATAATATCAATGCAAACATACAGATAATATATGTCATCAATACTAAATCTAAAAGTGCGGGTATAATAATAATCAATAAGAAATAAGCTCTATCGTTGTCAAGGGGATAATGTATTGTCCAATGGAAATATACAAGTCACTCAGTTCATTCAGGCTGCAGCTTTTTGGTTGGAGAGAAACAGATTTTAGAACTCGCCAGCTTTTCCTTTTTATGATGTCGATCCTTCGAAATTTCGTTGGTGGTGGTTTAGCTAAAGCCGTTCTTCCGTGGTAAGGCCCCCAATCCTGGCAAAGGGAAAGGACGCACATGAGCCTCCCACTGGCTGTCGCTACCAAACGCTGTCACGGGAATTCCAACGTCTCTCCTGGTGCGTCTAAAGGGGTTGTTCCCCAGACCCTCTTTTATCCTCACTCACGGGGTCTCAGATGTCAATCAGGTTGGGATGATGCAATCCCTCAACCAGCCCACTCTGATCATTCCCTGAGGGCTTCAATGAATAGTACAGTACTCAATACACTATTCCGTCTCCAAGAGACAATGGCCAGTATCCATGGCTTTGTATCGCGGAGGCCAGGACACATTCCAAACCCTTGTGGATTCTGCGAGTCTCTCTCTCATTTCCTGGGTCCCAGACCCGAATTAATAGCGATCTGGCGATTCTCAAAAAGGAGGGGGCTACTTTGTACCCTTCGGCCCCTCAGAGTTGTGGTACATTCGTAACAGGTGAGTTCCCCTTCCTTTCCAGTCTCGATGAAGGATCTTGGTCCGAAATAACGACTGTTTTTCCTCTCCATAAATGCTGCCTGACTGGCTGAGTTCCTTCAGCATTTTGTGTACATTGCTTTGTGTGAGATGTGACTTGGTGTTGTCCAATTGCCAAAAGTACTGAAAAATGGTGCAGCCACTGTAAGGCCTCAGTGGGATGACAGGGAGGGGCTGGATTGGGTAAAGAAGCCCCACAATTACTGCAGCAATGTACTACCCCAGAGGTCCACGTGAGTAACAACAGTCATATTGGTTTGCAGGAACGCAAGAGAGCACAACTTAACACATTAAATATTAATGTACGAATGAAAAGGCATTGCACAGTTTATTCTTGTATGAAGAATAAAGTTTATCTGAAAAATTCCAATGACTGAATGTGGACTATTTCTTACGTTCTCACGGCCAGAATTCACTCTTGCAGCCACAATAAATTTATGCTCATTTATAATATGACTGCTATGTCCTAACTTGTAATTCTGCCATGGGTGGTCCCAAGCCCGCCTGCAAAAATAGGTTTGGGCATAGGGCTAGCAACCCCATCCCATAAAAGCCCAGAGCAAGAACAGAAACTCAAAAGACCTCTTCCCTGAGAGAGAGGAAGGATCTCTACCAGCAAGAAGACCCAGAGACAACTTGGAAGGGTGGCCCAGAAAAGGGGACTCTGATGAGTTACCGTCAGCGGCCTACGCTCCAGTAGGCTTGATGGGTTTAAATCAGTAATGTCCGAGCTTGTACCAGGTCTCATCCACTCACTCAATTTTTATCAATGCGTCATAGAAAGCATTCTGCCTGGATATGTAATGGCTTGGTATGACAAGTGCTCTGCATGTGATCACAAGAGACTGCAGAATTGTGGACACAGCTCAACACATCATGGGAACCAACCCCTCTTTCATGGAATCTGTTGATTCTTGTTGCTGCTTAACTAAAGTAGCAAGCATAATCAAAGACCCTGCCCAACCCAGACATTCTCTCTTTCCCCCACTCCCATCAAGCAAAAGATACAAAAGCCTGAAAGCACATCCCACCAGGCTTGAGGACAGCTGATCCCACTGTTATCATACTCTTCAACAGATCTCTTGTGCAATAAAATGGTTTCTTGGCCTTACAACCAATCTCAAAATGAACTTGCATTTTATCATTTAACTGCACTACACCTTCTTGGTAGCTTCTACACTTCATTCTGCATTGTTTTGGTTTTACCTTGTTCTCCCACAAGGCACTGCCACTTTTCAGCCTAACTTTGCATCCTATCAATGCTTCATAACCTTCGATAACCTTCTACCTTATCCACAACACCATCAGCCTTTGTAGAATCTGCAAACTTATGAACCTATCCTTCCACTTATTCATCAAATTCATTTATAAAAATCACAAAGAGCTGTGGTCTGAGAACAGATCCCAGTGGAACACCACTGACCACTGATCTCCAGGCAGAATACACCCCATCTCCTAGAGTGCTGGAGGAACTCAGAAAGTCAGGTAGCATCTATGGATGGAATTACACAATCAATATTCCAAGGTATCTTGGCTCAAAGCATTATCTGTTTATTCACCAACCCCCATAGATGCTTCCTGATTTGCCAACCTCCTCCAGTTCAAGATTACTCAAGATTTCTAGCATCTGCAGAATCCCTTGTGAAGGTGGGAGGGAAATGGATAGTCAATGGTTTTGGTCAAGACCCTTCAGAAGTACAGAAGGAATATAGCCGGTACAAAGAGGTAAAGGGAAGAAGTGAAGTAAGAGCTGACAAGCCTTTGTGTCCAGGCAAGGAAAGGAGATAGGCAGATGGAGATGAGGAGAGTGGTAAAAGCTGGGAGATGATAGGAGGCCATAAAAGGCTGAAGGTAATGGTATCAGTTAGGAGAGGAAGATGGAGTATGGAATCAAGTGAGGGAGGTGGGATGGAGGAGGGAGGACAGTCAGGAACTGTGGAAGAGAGGAACCAGTGGGCAGAGTGTGTAGGTGATAGGCTGATTTTTATCCCTGTCAAAGTTCAAAGTAAAATGTATTATCATAGTACATACATGAACCCACATACAACTTGAGATTCTTTTTCTGTGGACGTACTCAGCAAATCTATAGAACAGTAACTGTAAACTGTAAACATAGTGAACAAATGCAGATATAAATAAATAGCGATAACTAATGAGCATGAAATAATATAACAGAGTCCTTAAAGGCATGTTCAAGGGCCTGATGGTTGAGGGATAGTAGCTGTTCTTGAACCTGGAGATGCGAGTCCTGAGGCACTTGTACCTTCTACCTGATGGCAGCAGAGAGAAAAAAAAAGCATGGCCTGGATGATGACGAACTTTGATAATGGATGCTGCTTTTCTACAGCAACATTTGCTGTAGATGTGTTCAATGGTTGGGAGGGTTTTACCTGTGACGTACTGGGTTGAATCCACACCCTTTCGTAAGACTTTCTGTTCCAAGGTGTTTCCCATACTAGGCCATAATGCAGCCAGTCAGCACACATTCCACCACACATTTGTAGAAGTTTGCCAAGGTTTTCAATGACATGCTGAACCTCCACACCCTCCTGAGGAAGTAGAGATGCTGCTGTGCTTTCTCTGCAATTATATTTATATGATGGGTCCAGGACAGGTCTTCTGAGATAGTGACACCCAGGAATTTAAAGGTACTGGCTTATTGACTTCTGGTTTCCCTCTCCTGAATTTTACAATCAACCTCATTCTCTTGCCTTCTGCCTGTAAACTTAGACACACTTGAACTCTACAGCTTTTTGTGACAATAAATTACTATGATTCACCACCTCCTGGCAAAATAAATTCCACCTCATATCTACTTAAAGGGATGTCCTTTTATTCTGAGGCTGAGTGCTCTGATCCTAGAAACCCCTACTATAAGAAGCATCCTGTCCATGTCCACTCCAACTAGGACTTTCAATATTTGAAAGGTTTCAATGCGATCTCCACATTCTTCTAAAGTCCAGCAATTAGAGGCCCAGAACCATGCTCTTCATACAATAACACCTTCATTCCCAGGATCGTTACCGTAAACTGAACCCATCCAATGCTAGCACATGCTTTCTTAAATAAGAGGCCCAAAACTGCTTACAGTATTCCATTTTAGGTATTACCAATGCCTTATGAGGCATCACAATTATATGCAATTTTTAAAGAAAGGACACAATTAGAAAAAAAAATCTGTTAGTCCATCGTGATCAAAGTGGCTATAGTGCTGCTGAATTGTAGACGTTAGGGCTGTTCCAGTTGGTTCAAGATCTTTCAAGCAACAGCTAGCAGCTGGGTTTACGGGTCTGCAAGCTTCAAGGATCTGTTAACATGTACTCCAAGATTTTGTTGCCATTTTCCTTTGTGCTACCATTTATCATGGATTCGCTCAGCTTGTTTGTGCTCCCAGGTACATTTGTAAGAAAAAATAACCTCACAATTCTGTCTGAGTTCCTTTTGCCAAAAAATGAATCATACTTTGTGAAGTACTTAGAGACATGGCCTAAAGATGCAATAAGACATTAAGTTAATACAGCTCTCTGGTGTGTTTTTGACAACCTGAGTGAACTCAAGCACTAATCTTTAACTAGCAGTGTTACTCTTGCTGGTTACTGTGAGAAAGGAGTAAAGCTTGTAAAATGAGTGTGAACTAAAGATAGCATCGTTATACAGATAAGCAAGGACAGCTGGTTGGCCAAATAAAATGAGGCATGTACAGACTGATAATGAACAGATTTAGAAGAGAAAATGGACATAGCTCAAAGATGGAAATGAAGCATCATCATGAGTGATTACAGGGCTGTAAACTAAAGACAAAGTCAAAGTAGAAAGTAAACAATATCCTGAGTTCATTGTCCTACAAGCATTCATAATGAAACAAAGAAACAACAAAATCAATGAAAGCTGCACACAAAGACTGACAAACAATCAATATGTAAAAGACAAACTATGCAAATTCAAAAAAAACAAATGATGAGAGATAGAAAAAGATTAGAGAGCGATAGAGAGATAGATAAAACTGAGAACATGAGTTGTAGAGTTCTTAAAAGTTAATCCATAGCTGTGGAATCCGTTCAATGCTGAGATGAATGAAATTATCTATACAGGTTCAAGAGCTTGATGATTGAAGGGTAATAACTGTCCCTGAACCTGAGGCTCCTGTGCTTCCTTCCTAATGACTAGCGAGAGGAGAGCTTGGCCTTGATAGTGGAAAATTCCGCTCATAAACGGCATGAATAAACAAAATTATGGACCTGAGGGTAAGATTGCTTTATTGGAGGGAAATGAGAGATTGTTGTGTTCTATGTTTGACTGAGGCATGGCTTACTCCCAGCATGCCAGATATGGTGATCAGATCTGAAGGCTTCGTGATTCACAGGATAGACTGAACTGCTGATTCAGAAAAGGCAAAAGGTGGAGCTGTGTGTTTTGTGATAAACTCTCAATGGTGCTCTGGTGTGGCAGTTTTGTCGAACTCAAGTTCCCCAGACCTTGAACACATAATGATTAAATGCTATCCGTTCTATTTACCTAGGGAGTTCTCATCCATGATCCTCACCAGAATTTACATGCTACCAGTGGCCGACCATAATCAAGCACTTGAGACACTGCATGATGTCATCTCCATACAAGAAACAATCCATCCCACATACTTCAAATCATAGTCAGCAACGTTATTTAGGTTTGTTTAAAGAAATCCCTACCCAATTACCATCACCATTTAGACTGTAGCACCAGAGGTCACAACACGTAGACCACTGTTATACCAAGATAAGATAAGAAATGCCTACCGTTCATACACAGACCACGAGGTAATCTGATCACTTGGCTGTCCTTCTCCTACCTGCATATGGGCAGAGGCTAAAGAGCAATTCTCCAGAATTAGGACAGCAGAGGTGGTTGCAGGAGGCAAAGGAGTGGCTATCATGGGTCCCTACCATTAAGCACATCTACATGAACAGAAAAGAAACATCCACCATCAGGAGCCCCACCACCAAGGCCGTGCTCTCTTCTTGCTGCTGCCATCAGGAAGGAGATACGGGAGCCTCAGAACCCACATCACCAAGTTCAGGAACAGTTATTACACCTCAACCATCAGGCTGTTGAATCAATGGGGATAATTTACTCAACTTCACTTGCCCCATCACTGAAATGTTCCCACAACTTATGGACTCACTTTCAAGGACTCTTCATCCCATGTTCTCACTATTTATTTGCTACTTACTTATGATTATGATTATTATTTCTTTCTTTTTGTATTTGCAATTTGTTGTTCTTTGCACATTGGATTGAATGCAGAATTAAGTGCGATCTTTCATGGATAATATTATGGTTATTATTCTATTATAGATTTATTGACTATGCCCACAAGAAAATGAATCTCAGTATTGTCTAAGGTGACATATATGACAACAACAGCAAAATAAGCCCCTTTCTCTCTCTCTTCCAACAACTCACCCAGTCACAGACTCAGATAATTCTGTCTTTGACCTACGGGCTTGTACCTCAAGACTCTGGATTTCAAACTTTTGCTTTTCCCTCTGGACTTTTCCAAACTCTGGGGTTTATGTGTGGTGATATTCCCATTGAATCGGAGTCATAGAAGTACAGGAAATACAGTGATTATGTCAGAGATTGTATTCACATAACATCCTTCGGGAATTACGTGGATAGGAATACCAACTAGAACCAGTCTTTAAAAACAACCTGTCATGTGAACACTCAGTGGCCACTTTATTAGGAATACCTGTTCGTCAATGCAGATATCTAATCAGCCAATCATGTGGCAGTAACTCAGTGCACAAAAGCATGCAGACATGGTCAAGAAGTTCAGTTGTAGTTCAGACCAGGTATCAGAATGGGGAAGGAATGTGACCGTGGAATGGGTGTTGGTGCCAGATGGGGTGGTTTGAATGTCTCAGAAGGTGCTGGCCTCTTGGGATTTTCATGGACAACAGTCTCTAAAGTTTACAGAGAATAGAGTGAGAAGTGATCAGCATTTCCGTAGGTGAAAATACCTCGTTAATGAGAGAGGTCAGTAGAGAATGTCCAGACAGGTTCATGCTGACAGGAAGGTGACAGTAACTCAAATAACCACATGTTACAACAGTGATGTGTAGAAAAGCATCTCCAAATGCACGACATGTTGAACCTTGAAGTGGATGAACTACAGCTGAAGAAGCATGAAAGTAGGTAACTCCTGGACATAATCAAGAGGCCATTGAGCATACACATAAAGGCTCTGCAAGCACTAATCAGTTTTGAAGTTAAAAGGACAGTTCTGTAAACAGACAGCACAGTCACAGTCTGACTCACAGTCTGGTGACCAACAGGAAGCTGGCTGCTTAAGCCATTTTGCTTGCAAACTGGCTTTTGACTGTGTGATGTTCTCATTTGCATCAAGCAAACTGGAGACAAATGGGGAGCGTTAATTGGTCAATATCAAACCAGGCATCAGACACCAACAGTGCAGTTACTTTGTATATTGTGATAGAGACTGATAGAGACCAAGGAAAGCTCCAGACCAGACTTATTTTGTCATGTACCACATCAAACATGATCATGGCCATATTTGCTCTTGAATCAGTAATTGGAGGATTTGTGTACATAGAAACATAGAAAAACTACAGCACAAAACAGGCCCTCTGGCCCACAAAGTTGTGCCAAACATATCCCTACCTTAGAAATTACTAGGCTTACACATAGCCCTCTATTTTTCTAAGCTCCATGTACCTATCCAAAAGTCTCTTTAAAGACCCTATCATACCAGCCGCCACCACCGTTGCCGGCAGCCCATTCCATGCAGTCACCACTCTCTGCGTAGAAAACTTACCCCTGACATCTCCTCTGTACCTAATCCCCAGCACTCTGACTATCCACACGATCAATGCCTCTCATCATCTTATAACTTCTGTCAGGTCACCTCTCGTCCTCCATCGCTCCAAGGAGGAAAGGCCAAGGGCAATCAACCTGTTTTCATAAGGCATGCTCCCCAATCCAGGCAACATCCTTGTAAATCTCCTCTGCACCCTTTCTATGGTTTCCACATCCTTCCTGTACTGAGGTGACCAGAATTGAGCACAGTACTCCAAATGGGGTCTGAGCAGGGTCCTATATAGCTGCAACATTACCTCTTGACTCCTAAATTCAATTCCATGATTGATGAAGGCCAATACACCATACTCCTCCTTAACCACTGAGTCAATCTGTGCAGCTGCTTTGAGCATCCTATGGACTCGGACCCTAAGATCCCTCTGATTCTCCACACTGTCAAGAGTCTTAACATTAATGCTATATTCTGCCATCATATTTGACCAATCAAAATGAACCACTTCACACTTATCTGGGTTGAACTCCACCTGCCACTTCTCAGCCCATATTTGCATCTTATCAATGACCCACTGTAACCTCTGACAGCCCTCCACACTATCCACAACACGCTCAACCTTTATGTTATCAGCAAACTTACTAACCCATCCCTCCATTTCCTCATCCAGGTCATTTATAAAAATCACAAACAGTAAGGGTCCTAGTACAGATCCTGAGGCACGCCACTGTTCACAGACCTCCATTAAGAATTTGACCGTCTACAACCACTCTTTACCTTCTGTGGGCAAGCCAGTTCCTGATCCACAAAGCAATGTCCCCTTGGAGCTCATGCCTCCTTACTTTCTCAATAAGCCTTTCATGGGGTACCTTATCAAATGCCTTGCTGACATCCATATACACTACATCTACTGCTCTACCTTCATCAATGTCTTTAGTCACATCCTCAAAGAATTCAATCAGGCTCGTAAGGCACGACCGGCCCTTGACAAAACTGTGCTGATTATTGCTAATCGTATTATACCTCTCCAAATTTCATAAATCCTGCCTCTCAGGATCGTCTCCGTCAACTTACCAACCACTGAAGTAAGACTCACTGGTCTATAATGTCCTGGGCTATCTCTGCTCCCTTTCTTGAATAACGGAACAACATCCACAACCCTCCAATCCTCCAGAACCTCTCCCATCCTCATTGATGATGCAAAGATTATCACCAGAGGTTCAGCAATCTCCTCCCTCGCCTCCCACAGTAGCCTAGGGCACATCTCATCTGGTACCGGTGACATATCCAACTTGATACTTTCCAAAAGCTCCAGCACTTCCTCTTTCTTAATATCTACATGCTCAAGCTTTTCAGTCTGGTGCAAGTCATCACTACAATCACCAAGATCCTTTTCCATAGTGAACACTGAAGTAAAGCATTCATTAAGTACCTCTGCTATTTCCTCCTGTTCCATACAGACTTTCCCATTGTCACACTTGATAGGTCCTATTCTTTCATCGTTTATCCTCTTGCTTTTTACATACTTGGAGAATGTCTTGTGGTCTTCCTTAATCCTGCCTACCAAGGCCTTCTCATGGCCCTTTTTGGCTCTCCAAATTTCCTTCTTAAGCTCCTTTCTGATAGCCTTATAATCTTCTAGATCTCTAACATGACCTAGCTCTCTGAACCTTTTGTAAGATTTTCTTTTCTTCTTGACTAAATTTATTACAGCCTTTGTACACCATGGTTCCTGTACCTTACCATAACATCCCTGTCTCATTGGAATGCACCTATACAGAACTCTATACAAATATCCCTGAACATTTGTCACATTTCTTCCATACATTTCCCTGAGAACATCTGTTCCCAATTGAAGCTTCCAATTTCCTGCCTGATAGCCTCATAATTCCCCTTACTCCAATTAAACGCTTTTCTAACTTGTCTGTTCCTATATCTCTCCAATACTACTGTAAAGGAAATAGAATTATGATCACTATCCCCAAAATGCTCTCCCACTGAGAGATCTGGCACCTGAGCAGGTTCATTTCCCAATACCAAATCATGTACAGTCTCTCCTCCTGTAGGCTTATCTACATATTGTGTCAAGAAACCTCCCCATCTAAACCCCTTGTTCTAGGGAGATGCCAAGCGATATTTGGGGAATTAAAATCAATGGCAATGATTAGTGAATTTTCTTTACAACACGAGTGATCACTGAAAGGACTTTGTAAGTCCTCCCCAAGAGCTGGTGGCTTTTCCCTGGGTGCTCTGGTTTCCTCCCACATTCCAAAGATGTACATTTTTTGAAAGTTAAAATTTAAAATAGAACTTATTTAGAGATTCTGTGTGGAATAGACCCTTCAAGCCACACTGCCCAACAACTCTCGACAACCCCGATTAAATCCTAACCTAATCACGGGACAATTTACAAAGATCAATTAACCTCTCCGGTACATCTTTGGACTGTGTGAGAAAACTGGAGAACTGGAGAAAACTCATGCATTCCACGGAGAGGAAGTACACAGACTCCTTACAGAGGACACTGGGAATGAACTCCAAACTCTGACTCTCCGAGCTGTAATAGCGTTGTGCTGACCACTGTGCTACCGCATGGCAAGTTGTGGGCATACTATATTGGAGGTGGAAGCATGGTAACACTTGAAAGCTGCTCCCAGCACAATCCTCTCTGATCTGGTTTGACTCAATGGACACATTTTTCCACATATTTCAATGTACATTGATGATATACAGACTTTTTACAGACACATGGTGGAATTGAACCCCGATTTTACAGCTGGCTGCTGTAAAGCATTGCATTAGCCGCTATGCTACCATGCCAAGACCCTTCATTTTGAGGATAAATTCTAACAGAGATTATAATTCTATAAAATATTTTGAAAACATTAGATTAATTCCTACAAACTAGAAAAACATACCAGTGGGTTTCAGATAACAAGTTGGCCTTCTCAGAAAAACTGCTCTGGGCAGAGAACCTACCTGGCTGTCAGCCTAAGACATTGTTTGCTCATTTCCCTCCATAGCTGCTGCTAAACCTGTTGAGTTCCTCCAGCATTTTGTATGTGTTTCTCATTTCCAACATCTGCAGAACTTCTCTGTCTGAGTTAACATGGACAGTTCAAGTGGATGGACAGCTCTTTACTTCACCCTTCCTCATCTCCTGGTTTCACCTATCAACTGCCACCTTGTACTTCTTCCTCCACTGTCCCCACCTTCTTAGTCAGACTCCTTCCCTCTTCCAGTTCAGTCCCAATGAGGGGTCCCAGCTCAAAATGTTGACTGTTTACTCTTTTCCAAAGATGCTGCCTGGCCTGCTGAGTTCCTCCAGCTTTTTGTGTGTGTTGCTTAACTGATACTCATTCCACTTGACCTGATCAATACTGTTATGAAACATCTGTTGATGACAGTAAGTGTTGTTAGGAGTTACAGTGACATAGAATCCTTTTTCAGCCACAGTCCAAGAAATATCTATGCCCAGAGCTATCTTTCTGTGATGGACAACTTGTTCATCTCATTGCTTTTTTAAAAATTTGTAATAACTCCTCTTACATTTTGAAAATCCATTTTAGAATTACAATATCTGTTCAAATTTATTCCTCAAAGCAAAATGTGCTTCATTTAAAATAAACAGTGTTTAATCTGCTTTGTTAGCTGGAGGTATCTTGCCTTGGCTGGGAGGGAGCACCCGTCACTCATAGCTAAACCTAAAGTAGTTAGGTAAGTTAACCTTTGAATATTGGTTGATGCAGTAAAATCTCCCTAAAGTTAGGGTGCTAGTAGACATGACACATTCGTGCAGTTGCTTTACATTGCCAGTGATCAGCAATCACGATTCAATTTATGCTGCTGTCTGAAAGGATTCTGTACATTCTCCCTGACACCCCGTGGGTTTCCTCCGGGTGCTTGGGTTTCTTCCCGTATTCCAAATACATACAGTTAGGGTTAGAGAGTTTTGAGTATGTGATGTTGATGCTGGAGGCATGACAACAATTTCGAGTTGCACCCAGCACAATCCTCGCTGATCTGATTTGACACAAAAGATGCGTTTCATTGTACGTTTTAATGTTGCAAATAACACAAATCTAATCTTATCTTACTTTAGACACATATAACCCATCAGACTTAAGGTCTTAATTTAAATTTAGGACCTTGGATGGTTATACTCAATTTCTTCACATATTATACAGAGGCTTGGAATACTTATCCTAAATCATGATAGGGAATTTAAATTTAACTTATTTAGTTGGAATATAGAATACAATGCTATTTGCAGTAATAGGCAAATATCAGAAATTTCCTTATACTTATTTAGGAGTCTGAGAAGATTTGGTATGTCACCAAAGACTGCTGCAAACTTCTACAGATGTACCATGGAGAGCATTTGACTGGTGGCATCACTGTCTGGTGTGGAGGGGCCACTGCATAGGATCCGAAAAAGTTGCAGTGGCTTGCAAACTCAGCCAGCTCCATCACGGGCACTAGCGTCCCACCATCAAGAACATCCTCAAAAGATGGTGATGCTTCACAATGGTGGCATCCATCATTAAGGGCCCACAGCATGCAGATATACCCTATTCTCATTGCTGCTGTCAGAAAGGAGGTACACACACTCAGTGTTTTGGGAGCAGATTCTTCCCCTGCACCATCAGACATCTACACTAACTTACTACTTTTGCTTTTTGCACTACTTATTTAATTATATATCCTGTATATAATAATTATGTATAATGAATATACAATTATATATTTCTTACTGTAATCTATAGTGTTTTTATGTGTTGCAGTGTACCGCTGCTGCCATAAAACAGCAACTTCCATGACATATGCCAATGACATTAAACCTGATTCTGACCCTCTTTCATTAATCATGTGTGAAGAAATTCAGCTTTCTTTACCCACAACACAATAGATTATATAGAAGCTGGAAATCCAGAGCAGCACATTCAAAATGCTGGAAGAACACAGCAGATCAGGCAGTATCCATGAAAATGAACAAACAATCAACATTTTGGGCCAAGACCCTTCATTGGGACTTACCCAGTTTTTTACCCATTCACACTACTCGGTCTGTAGAAATAGAGTCATAGCATGCTAGACCTCAGAAACAGGCCCTTCAGCCCCACTAGTGAATGACAAACTATAAATCTACCTAGTGCCATCGACCTGCACCCTCCATACCCCTCTCATCCATGTACTTATCTAAATTTCTCTTAAATTTTCAAATAGAGGAATTTACATGGTTTCAGACCTACACCCATACAGTCACCCTCTGAAATAGGCCAGAAAGCTTTTCCATTCAAGGACAAATGAGGCTGGGCAGAAAAAGAAATAGGCTTTGCACATGACATCCGCAATCCTTTTCATAATAAAAATGCTGTTGTCACGAACCCCCTTCACCCTATTCTAATTTTACAATGATCTACACTGCAAAATTAAAGTGGTTAAATGCAAATCTAATGGTGATCAAGCGTAGCTAAAGAAGCCATTATGCATTAATAGCATAATGTTGTTCACCCTGAGGCCAAAATGTAGCTGGAAGATGTTTTAAACCAAAAAGTAAAGGAAATAATAATCCCTCCCTACAGCAATTGTCCTTTATAAATGATTTACCATTTCATTCAATAATAGAGTCTCTCTGAGCTTTGCTACACTTTAGGTTTTTAATGTGCGTTTATTTCATCTGTATTATTTAAGGACAGCCCTGCATGCAGCACTAGGCAAACATCACTGCTTATCTATTTCTTTGTTTTCCGGATTTTACATTTAGTTTTGTAAGTCATAAAATCAGTCTTCTGCTGAAGGCCCTGCTTGTAACTATGCCTGGCCTGTTGAGTTTCCCCAGCGTTTTGTGTGTGCTGCTCATAACTATGGCTTAGTTAAGTTCCTCTTTCCATAGGTGAAAGGTCAAGGGTTCTCACTGCAGTGAACTGTGCAGAAGATTATAGCTTGAAGCTGTTTCGGGAGACCTGAGAGCGGGTAGGTGTAATGTTAAATCAAGAGCCTGTATATCTCTTGGGTAGAGGTGCAGGGAAGTTCCATTCATTCAAACATTTATTTATCCAGCTATCTACTGTATCTATCTATTTAGTTAGAGGTACAGCACAGATTAGGCCCTTCAAGCCATTGCCATCAAGGAACTGTTGACAGAACCCACGCCCCCCCAATTTAACCCTAAACTAATTAAGGGACAATTTACAATGTCCAATTAACCTACCAACTGGTGTGTCTTTGGACTGTGGGAGGAAATGAGAGCACCCAGAGAAAACCCATGTATTCCACAGGGTTCCATCGATTGTGATCGACTGGTCAATCTTGGAGACTTTCTCAGAAGATCCCGAAAAAAATGAAAATGAAATACCCAAGTTGAGAGATTGTTTCTGGGTTGCCGGGTTTTAGTTCCGTTCTTTTTGCCCAGTGCACATGCATGTAGCTCCCCCGCACTACACAGAGTAATTCAGTGGTCTCCAACCACTGGGCCGTGAGGAAACAATATGAGTCAGCTGCACTTTTCTTCATTCTCTGTCACACCCACTGTTGAACTTGAACCCACGAGAGGTCATCAGTTGCCTAAACGCAGTGGTACCCTCACGACAGGATCACTGGTTGGCCTCGGGTGGCCGGCGGGAAGTGCCGTTGCTACGGGCCTGGAGCGTGGACAGATGGCGCCGCCTCTAAACCTGTTCACCACACCGAATGTTTGTGGGGAACCCAGTGCTAAAATATTCGCAGACAACCTAATTCGGGCTCAAGGTTTCGTAAGCATCAGAGCAGCTACCTCGCTGCGATCTACTAAAACAAACTTTTGTCGGCCGATAGATCCTACGGGGGAGGGGGACGGGCAGGTGCCCTGTCACACTCCTTGCTCAGTCGGCTGCTCTCTCTGGACTGTGACCGCCACAGCCCCAGCACGGGTCCTCTGGCCCTGACCTTGTCCTCCCACCCCACCCACGACCAACCACACCTGGCCAAAGCCTCTGGCGGCGGGCGGGCGGGAGGCTGCAGTTCAGGCTGGGAGGCTGTCCGAGGCAATGAAGCCTTCAAAACGGCTTCGGCACCTTGAGTCCAAGCACCCCGCACTTAAAGACAAACGCGTTGAGATTTTTCAATGGAAAAAACGTGAGCAAGCAGGACAGAAACTAAGTGCCGAGAGCCGCGAAAACTAAATTGTGGAATAGACTGGACATAAGGAACCTGTATCGGTGTATTCTGGTCGGGTTTAACACCAACACCCCCCCCCCCACCCTGTCAGCCGGTCCGCAAGAATATTGTCAATATTAAACAGGTCTGCGGTATAAAAAAGGGTGGGTACCCCTGGTGTTTATACGTTGTTTCTACTTCCGGGTTGTGGGGTTTTACTTCCGGTCTTTTCTGCCCCGGTGCACATGCATATAAACTAGTCGATCTCGCCTTTCACTATGATCGATGGAGGAGATCTTGGGCTTAAAAAGATTGATGACCACTACCTTACATAGAATGGTGGGATTGACCTCTGAGCTCCAAACTCCAAACACCCTGAGCTGTGGCAGCTTTGCACCAACCGCAGCACTACCTTGATGGCCTTTAAAGTACTCACAGAATCACCCAGTACTTCAGCACAGAAATGGGCCCTTTGGCCCAACTAGTCCATGCCACATCGACCGTCGGCTGACCACAGCCCTCCAATCCTCTCAGTTCCATGTACCCATCCCAATTTTTATTTGTTCTACTCTGAAGGCCTGTAAGAAAATGAATCTAAAGTTAGTATTTGGTGACATATACGAGGAAATCTGCAGATGCTGGAAATTCAAGCAACACACACAATATGCTGGTGGAACACAGCAGGCCAGACAGCATCTACAGGAAGAAGTACAGTCGACGTTTCGGGCCGAGACCCTTCATCAGAACTAACTGAAAGAAGAGATAGTAAGAGATTTGAAAGTGGGAGGGAGAGAGGGAGATCTGAAATGATAGGAGAAGACCGGAGGGGGTGGAATGAAGCTAAGAGCTGGAAAGTTGATTGGCAAAAGGGATACAGAGCTGGAGAAGGGAAAGGATCATGGGACAGGAGGCCTAGAGAGAAAGAAAGGGGTAGGGGAGCACCAGAGAGAGATGGAGAGCAGACAAGGAGTGATTGTGAGAGGGACAGAGAGAGACAAAAGAGAGAAAAAAAAGGGGGAAGGGAATAATTAATAAATAAACAAACAAACAAATAAATAAATAAACAAATAAGGGATAGGGTAAGAAGGGGAGGAGGAGCATTAACGGAAGTTAGAGAAGTCAATGTTCATGCCATCAGGTTGGAGGCTACCCAGCCGGTATATAAGGTGTTGTTCCTCCAACCTGAGTGTGGCTTCATCTTCAAAGTAGAGGAGGCCATGGATAGACATATCAGAATGGGAATGGGAAGTGGAATTAAAATGTGTGACCACTGGGAGATCCTGCTTTCTCTGGCAGACAGAGTGTAGGTGTTCAGCAAAAAGGTGTAGGTCTCCCAGTCTGCGTCGGGACTCACCAATATATAGAAGGCCGCACCGGGAGCACCATACGCAATATATCACACTAGCTGACACACAGGTGAAGTGTCGCCTCACCTGGAAGGACTGTCTGGGGCCCTGAATGGTGGTGAGGGAGGAAGTTTAAGGGCAGGTGTAGCACTTGTTCTGCTTACAAGGATAAGTGCCAGGAGGGAGATCGGTGGGAAAGGACGGGGGGACAAATGGACAAGGGAGTCGCGTAGGGAGTGATCCCTGTGGAAAGCAGAAAGGTGGGGGAGGGAAAGATGTCCTTGGTAGTGGGATCCCGTTGGAGTTGGCGGAAGTTACGGAGAATTATACGTTGGACTGGTAGGTTGGTAGGTGAGGACAAGGGGAACCCTATCCCGAGTGGGGTGGCGGAAGGATGGGGTGAGAGCCGATGTACGTGAAATCGGAGAGATGTGTTTGAGAGCAGAGTTGATGGTGGAGGAAGGAAAGCCCCTTTCTTTAAAAAGGGAAGACATCTCTTTTGTCCTGCAATGAAAAGCCTCATCCTTTTATCCCCCCTTGTTCAATCCCTTCCTACCTATATTCGTGACACTTCTCACACTCCGTTTTTCAATGATTTTAAGTTCCCTGGCCCCCACCGCCTTATTTTCACCATGGACATCCAGTCCCTATATACCTCTATCCCCCACCAGGAAAGTCTCAAAGCTCTCTGTTTCTTTTTGGATTCCAGATCTAACCAGTTCTCCTCTACCACCACTCTCTTCCATCTAGCGGAATTAGTCTTAATAACTCTTAATAATTTCTCCATTGGCTCCTCCCACTTCCTTCAAACTAAAGTTGTAGCCATGGGCACCTGTATGGGTCCCAGCTATGCCTGCCGTTTTGTTGGCTTTGTTCCAAGCCTATACTGGTACCCATCCCCCACATTTCCTTTGCTACATTGACGCTGCTTCCTGCACACATGCTGAGCTCATTGACTTCATTAACGTTGCCTCCAACATTGGCAGCAGTGAGAACAGAGCACAATCTGAATGGTGATGGTTGCTGATATTGGATGCTGTCTTTCTGCAGCAGTTCTCCATCTCAATTTTTACCTGTGATGGATTGGGCTGTATCCAATAATTTTGTAGGCGCGATGTAACCTAGTCAGGACATTTTCAAGAGAACATTTGTAGAAGTTTGTTAGGATATAGTGGTCGCCAACCGGTCGATCTTTGAGACTTTCCCAGTAGATCCCGAAAAAAATGAAAAATGAATACACAAATACGTTATCCCCAATAAATCTTTTGATGCAAATATGTAGTAACTTCTACTTTGAAAAAGGACCACTCGACAACTTCATGCCCAAAAGGAACAACTTTATCTAGGACGTTAAAATGACACTTGCATACAGAGGTTTTCACTAATGCGCACCAGGCAGAAAAGACCAAAAAGAAAACCATGCAACCCTGAAAACAATCTCTCTTTACAAACAGTTTCCGTAGCGGGAGTATTGCTATATTACCATGATCCTAATTGGTATTAACTTACCTTTATAATGCCCACAGTACAACACTTCTCCCCCTTTAATTTCCAACATTCCCCAAATGTACAAGAAATGGGAAACAAAAACAGTGGTGTCATTAGCTTGCGCACCCCTGAAACTTATACTAGTGTCTCAGTAACAGTTTACCAATACCAGCAAAGTTGAGGAGCTAAAATCGGGGTTGAACGCCAAGCAAATATGCTGCTCAGAGGACGTGGATCAACAAGTGCTAAAGGACTTGTCACTCTGTGAATATTTTTCACGACAGTTTGATGAATCCCTGGACGTAATGCAAACAGCTCAGTTTGTCGTATTTGTCAGAATGGCTTTCCAGGATTTTACAACAAAGGAGGACTTCCTCACTCTTTTGCACTTAAAGGAGAGAACGAGAGATGAGGATATTTACAATGAGTTTTTAAAAAAATGACCGTGAAAATGACATCCCCATTCATAAACTGGTGGCAATTACTACTGATGGGGCCCCAGCAATGCGCAGTGTGCACGTTGGTTTTATAGCACCATGCCGTACTGACCCTGATTTTCCCGACTTCCTGGATTATCACTGTGTGATTCATCAGCAGGCCTTGGCTGGGAAGGTCGTGGACTTTTCTCATGTAATGACATTGCTGGTTAAACTGATAAACTTGATTCAAGCAAAAGTGCTTCAGCACCGCTTATTCAAGGTGTTATTGGATGAGCTCGATGCCGCTGTAGCCTGTTTGATATGCTAGTTACAGTGTTTTCTTGGTTAGATTAATTTGAAAGTTTGACAAAAGCATTTTATATAATTAAAATACAATTAGCCCAAATAAAGAGCCTTAAGTTTGAAGTACAATCTGAGCTGTTTTTTCTCTAAACGATTTAGTAGGTCAATCTTGCCTTTCACTAAGGTGGAGGCAGGGGATCTTGGGCTTAAAAAGGTTGGTGATTTGTATGATGATATGCTGAACATCCTTAACCTTGTAAGAAAGTAATTATGCTGGTGCATCTTCCTTATGATTGCATATATGTGCTGGTCCCAGGACAGGTATTTAAAGCTGCTCTCTCTCCCCACTGTCAATTCACCAATATAAACCAGTCCATGTTCATCCTCCTTCCCCTTCACAGTGTCAACAATCAGCTCTTTAATTTTACTGACATTCTTAACATTAACTGAGAGCACATTCAATATTTCATACTGTTATGAGGCACTGAATATGACCAAATGGTAGAGCTGCTCCTTTGCTGGGCTTGATACATATGTTCAGCCTTGACCTTGGGATCTTCTGTGTACATTCCCCCTGTAACAGCTTAGGTTTTCTTTAGGGCCTCTAGTTTCCTTCCAAGGACATATGCCAATTGGTGGCTTTATGTAAAGTCAAAAGTTGTGAGTGACGGAATCTGGAGGGAGTTGATGATGAAGATGAGAGAATTAAAAGGATTAGAACATACAAAAGCTGAAATCCGATGTGTCGGTATTTCAGTGGAGTAAAGGAAATTACAGTGGCATGAGAGAGGAACTGCCAAGGTTGACTGGAAAGGGACACTAGCGGGAAGGACGGCAGAGCAGCAGTGGCTGGAGTTTATGCGAGAAGTGAGGAAGGTGCAAGACAGATATATTCCAAAGAAAAGGAAATTTTCGAATGGAAAAAGGATGCAACCGTGGCTGACATGGGAAGTCAAAGCCAAAGTAAAAGCAAAGCAGAGGGCATACAAGGAAGCAAAAATTAGTGGGAAGACAGAAGATTGGGAAGTTTTTAAAAGCTTACAAAAGGAAACTAAGAAGGTCATTAAGAGGGAAAAGATGAAATATGAAAGGAAGCTAGCAAATAATATCAAAGGGGATACTAAAAGCTTTTTCAAGTATATAAAAAGCAAAAGACAGGTGAGAGTAGATATAGGACGGATAGAAAATGTTGCTGGAGAAATTGTAATGGGAGATAAGGAGATGGCAGAGGAAGTGAACGAATATTTTGCATCAGTCTTCACCGAGGAAGACATCAGCAATATACCGGACATTCAAAGTTGTAAGGGAAGGGTGTTAGAATGCGCAGTTACAATCACGACAGAGAAAGTACTCAGGAAACTGAATAGTCTAAGGGTAGATAAATCTCCTGGACAAGATGGAATGCACCCTTGTGTTCTGAAGGAAGTAGCAGTGGAGATTGCAGAGGCATTAGCAATGATCTTTCAAAAGTTGATAGATTCTGGTCTGGTTCCGGAGGACTGGAAGATTGCAAATGTCACTCCGCTATCTAAGAAGGTGGCAAGGAAGCAAAAAGGAAATTGTAGACCTGTTAGCTTGACATCGGTGGTTGGGAAGTTGTTGGAGTCGATTGTCAAGGATGAGGTTATGGAGTACCTGGAGGCATATGACAAGATAGGCAGAACTCAGCATGGTTTCCTTAAAGGAAAATCCTGCCTGACAAACCTAATGTAAATTTTTGAGGAAATTACAAGTAGGCTAGACAAGGGAGATGCAGTGGATGTTGTGTATTTGGATTTTGAGAAGGCCTTTGACAAGGTACCGCACATGAGGCTGCTAAACAAGATAAGAGCCCATGGAATTATGGGAAAGTTACATATGTGGATAGAGCGTTGGTTGATTGGCAGGAAACAGAGAGTGGGACTAGAGGGATCTCATTCTGGTTGGCTGCCGGTTACCAGTGGTGTTCCACAGGGGTCTGTGTTGGGCCCACTTCTTTTTACGTTGTATATCAACGATTTGGATTATGGAATAGATGGCTTTGTGACTGTTTGCTGATGATACAAAGATAGGTGGAGGGGCCAGTAGTGCTGAGGAAACAGAGAGTCTGCAGAGAGACTCGGATAGATTAGGGGAATGAGCGAAGAAGTGGCAAATGAATTACAATGTCGGAAAGTGTACGGCCATGCACTTTGTAAGAAGAAATAAATGGGCAGACTATGATTTAAATGGGGAGAGAATTCAAAGTTCTGAGATGCAAAGGGACTTGGGAGTTCTTGTTCAGGATACCCTTAAGGTTAACCTCCAGGTTGAGTCGGTGGTGAAGAAGGCAAATGTAATGTTAGCATTCATTTCTAGAGGAATAGAGTATAGGAGCAGGGATGTGATGTTGAGGCTCTATAAGGCACTGGTAAGACCTCACTTGGAATACTGTGTGCAGTTTTGGGCTCCTTATTTAAGAAAGGATGTGCTGACATTGGAGAGGGTTCAGAGAAGATTCACTAGATGATTCCGGGAATGAGAGGGTTAACATTCGAGGAACGTTTGACCGCTCTTGGACTGTACTCCTTGGAGTTTAGAAGAATGAAGGGGGACCTCACAGAAACTTTTCGAATGTTAAAAGGTATGGACAGAGTGGATGTGGCAAAGTTGTTTCCCATGGTGGGGGAGTCTAGTATGAGAGGACATTTAGGATTGCAGGGCGTCCATTCAGAACAGAGATGCGAAAAAAAATTTTAGCCAGAGGGTGGAGAATCTATGGAATTTGTTGCCACGGGCGACAGTGGAGGCCAAATCATTGGGTGTATTTAAGGCAGCGATTGATAGGTATCTGAGTAGTCAGGGCATCAAAGGTTATGGTGAGAAGGCGGGGGAATGGGATTAAAGGGGAGATTGGATCAGCTCATGATGAAATGGTGGAGCAGACTCGATGGGCCAAATGGCCGACTTCTGCTCCTTTGTCTTATGGTCTAATTTATTGAGCAAATTAGCCTTTCAGCCCATTGAGTCAAAGGTGGATAAGTCCCTAGGGTCTGATGAGATATACTCCAGGTTATTGAGAGAGGCAAGTGAAAAAATTGCTGGGGCCTTGACCAACATCTTTGTGTTATCTCTAGCCGCAGGTGAGGTCCTGGAGGACTGGTGAGTAGTTAAAGTTGTTCTATTGTTCAAGAAGAGAACCAGGGATAATGCTGGAAACTACAGACTAGTGAGTATCACATCAGTGGTAGTGAAGTTACTGAGACAATTGTTCGGGATTGGACTTATGAGCTTTTGGAAAACCATGGGCTAATTAGGGAGAACTCAAATTGCTTTGTCTGGGGCAAGTCATGTCTTACTAACTTAATTGAATTTATAGATGAGGTAATGAGAGAGAGTAAGGAAATAGAGCTTTCATGTTTTCAGCAAGGCAGTGGACAAGGTCTTCCGTGGGAGGCATACCCACAAGATTAAGATGCTTGAGATTGATGGTGAGTTGGCTGTTGGATGCAGAACTGGCTTGCCCACTGAAGACAGTGGGTAGTGGTTGAATGAACTCTTTTTAGCTGAAGGTCTGTGATTAGTGATCTGCTTCAGGGATCTGTACTGGGACCCCTGCCCTCTGGATGAAAATGTGGATAGGTGGGTTAGTACCTTTGTAGATGACATGAAGATTGGTGATGTTGTGGATAGGGTAGATGATTGGCAAGGAATACAGAGAGATATACTGTAGGTCATTTGCAAATATACATGGAGAAATGGCAAATGGAGTTTAACAGAGGCAAATGTGAAATGTTGCACCTTGATAGGTCAGACGTAAAGGAACAATCCACCATTAAGGACAAGAACTTTAACAGAGCTGATAAAAAGAAAGTTATATAAGGTAGCTAAATCTAGTGGGAAGATTGAAGATCGAGAAGTTTTTAAAGATCAGCAGCAAATAACAAAAAGATTGATTAAGAAGGGGAAGATAGATTATGAAAGTAAATTGGCGAAAAACATAAAAGCAGATAGTAAGAGTTTTTATATTTACATAAAAAGAAAAAGAGTGGCTAAAGTAAATGTTGGTCCCCTAGAAGATGAGACCGGCAAATTAATGGTAGGGGACATGGAGATGGCGGAAACGCTGAGCAAATATTTTGTATCAGTTTTTATAGTAGAGGACACTCAAAATATCCCAACACTGGATAAACAGGGGGCTTTAGGGGGAGAGAAGCTAACTACGATTCAAATCACAAAGGAAATGGTACTTGATAAATTAATGGGACTGAAGGTGGATAAATCCCCTGGACCGGATGGCTTGCATCCTAGGGTCTTAAGGGAAGTGACGGTCGGGATTGTGGATGCATTAGTGATAATTTTTCAGAACTCGCTGGACTCGGCAATGGTCCCGGCAGATTGGAAAAATGCTAATGTAACTCCTTTATTTAAAAAGGGCAATAGACAGAAAGCTGGGAATTATAGGCCAGTTAGCCTAACATCTGTGGTTGGCAAAATGTTGGAATTGATAATTAAGGAAACAGGGAAACAGTAACAGGGCATTTGGATAAACATAGCTTAATAGGACAAAGTCAGCATGGCTTTACAAAAGGGAAGTCATGTTTGACAAATTTGTTGGAGTTCTTTGAGGACATAACATATAGGGTAGATAAAGGGGAACCAGTGGATGTGGTGTATTTGGACTTCCAAAAGGCATTTGACAAGGTGCCACACCAAAGATTATTACTTAAAGTAAAAAATCATGGGATTGGGGATAATATTCTGGCATGGGTGGAGGATTGGCTTTCTAACAGAAAACAGATAGTTGGGATAAATGGTTTATTGTCAGACTGGCAGTTGGTGACTAGTGGTGTTCCGCAGGGGTCGGTGTTGGGACCCCAACTCTTTACAATCTATATTAATGATTTGGAGAAAGGGACTAAGAGCAACGTATCGAAGTTTGCTGATGACACAAAGATGAGAGGGAGTGTAATGAGTGCAGAGGACATTGAAACCCTGCAGGGGGACATAGATAGGCTGAGTGATTGGGCAGACATTTGGCAGATGAAATATAATACTGACAAGTGTGAGGTCTTGCACTTTGGCAGGAAAAATAATAGAGCAAGTTATTATCTAAATGGAGAGAAACTGGAAAGTGCTTCTGTGCAAAGGGATCTGGGGGTCCTGGTGCAGGAAACACAAAAAGTTAGTATGTAAGTGCAGCAGGTGGTCAAGAAGGCCAATGGAATGCTGGCTTTTATTGCTAGGGGGATGGAGTATAAGAACAGGGAGGTCTTACTGCAGTTGTACCGGGTATTGGTGAGACCACACCTGGAGTACTGTGTGCAGTTCAGGTGTCCATATTTAAGAAAGGACATACTGGCTCTCGAGGCAGTGCAGAGAAGGTTCACTAGGCTAATTCCGGGGATGGGTGGGTTGATGTATGATGAGAGGTTGAGTAGATTGGGACTCTACTCATTGGAGTTCCGAAGAATGAGAGGCGATCTTATTGAAACATATAAGATTGTGAAGGGGCTTGATCGGGTGGATGCGGGGAGAATGTTCCCAATGATGGGTGAAACTAGGACTAGGGGGCATAATCTTAAAATAAGGGGATGCCGTTCCAGGACTGAGATGCTGAGAAATTTCTTCACTCAGAGGGTAGTGGGGCTGTGGAATTTACTGCCCCAGAGAGCTGTGGAAGCTACTACACTCAATAAATTCAAAACAGAGATAAACATTTTCCTGGATAAAAATGGCATTAGGGGATACGGTGAGCGAGCAGGTAAGTGGACATGAGGCTAGGTTTAGATCAGCCATGTGATCTCCTGGACTAGTTTTCGATAGCCTGGATGGGTCGGAGAGGAATTTTCCAGATTTATTCTCCTCAATTGGCAACTCGGTTTTTTTTCCCCAGGTGATCACACGGATTTGGGTGGGATGAATAATAAAATAAAATGGGCGGCATGGTGCCCTGTTGGTTGGCACTGTTGCCTTGTGGAATTCGGTGAAAACTAGAGATAAGATTGGATCAGCCATGATCTTGTTGAATGGCGGAGCAGGCTTGAGGGGCCGATTGGCCTACTCCTGCTCCTATCTCTTATGTTCTTATGTTCAAGAGTGTATAAATTATACAACCTTGAGATTTGTTTGCTTACAGGCAGTCACAAAGCAAGAAACCCAAAAGTACCCAATTAAAAAAAATACCAACCCACAGTGCCCCAGAGGAAAAGAAAAAAACACAAAACAAATCATGCAAACAACAGAAAGAGCAACAACAACAGCATTCTAAACCAAATTAAGTCCAGGCACAAATCCAAGGAGTAGGCCCAAAGCCTTGGTACTCGGTTCATCATATTGGTGGGGCAAGTTGTCGCACAGTTCATAGACACGTAGCACAGCAGCCAGGGGCTGTGTCATAGCCTTAGCATTGTGGAGAGAGGAGCTGCCAAACTATCTGGGTCAGTGAGCAAATTGTCCAAATCTTGCACTAGGATCTGAGCCTCGTCGTGATGAATTGTTCTGGGCCTAGGTTTTGCTGCCGGAGAAGCCATTCTCAACCTGTCCAAATTGGTTTGGTGTTTAGAGTGATGCAACCTCACCCGACTCTGGACACCCTGCCTTACCAGTCTATCTGCACTTAGATTGTCCAAACAGAGTATTGTACCTCTCATTAGGACCATAGGCCTTGCTGTGGTGAATCGCTCCAGGCCTAGAACACACCACCCAACCATTCCGTCCAAGCCTGGATTTCGCTGCTGTAGAAGCCGTTCTCAACCTCACCAAATGCTTAGAGTGATCCACTTTCGTGGCCGGGTTAGTTGGACAGGCATCTGAGTTCCTCTGTCCCCTCTGAATCACCCACTCCAGCCTCAACAGTTCCAACTGAAAGTGCATCAATTTTGCAGCGTACCTGTCGAGTTTGCTTTGCCCTCACTAGCCTCTTCATTGTTTCTGGTGATAGTTCAACACAAGTTACTTTTTTTAAAAAGTAAAAAGTGTTATTAATAGGTTTCAATAGAGACATTTAATGTCAGAGAAATGTTACAATATACATCCTGAAGTTCTTTTTTGTTGCAAACAGCCACGAGAACAGAGGAGAGCCCCAAAGAATGAATGAGAGTTAAACATTAGAACCCCAAAGCCCCCCCTCCGAATTCTGCCCTCCCATGAGTAAGCAGCAGCAAGGCAACGACCCCCCTCACCCCCACCAGCAAAAAAGTATCGGCACCCTCCACCGAGCACTCAAGCATGCAGCAATCATCAATAAATATACGGACTTGCAGTACCCCAATGACTACTCGTTCACCCAGTAATTCAACATATCACTCAATCTCTCTCCCTAGCAAGGGAAAAAGAGGTGTCCCCATTTCATAGCGAGATGGGGAGACATAACAAACAACTCGCTGATTTACAATGTTAAAAGTCTGTTGCATCACTTTTTCCAAGCTTTGTGCCCAGAGAGTCAGCACCAGAAAGGCTCAGCTCTCCAGTCACACATCCCCCGGAAGCTGACTCGCTGCTCCCAATGTTCCGTGTTCTCCCGCAACGCCTCAGTCAGGGGGGACTGGCCTAGAATCAGCCCATCTCCAGAGCCACGAAAATCCGGCACCCTGAAGGTGCACTTGCCTTCTAAGGCGCGTCCTTAGTATATCAAAAAGCGGCCAGTCGCGAGGGTCTGAGAGCAGGTCCCATTCCCGCAAAGAACCAAAGTCAGAATATAACTCCAGGTCAGAATCTTCAAAAAACCTGGAAAAGGAAAAAAAAACAGAGATAACAAAGATAGACATAGAGCTTTTTCCAAAGATGAAAGCAAAGGAATCACTGGTTAGCACCATCATAACTTCACACCACCCTACAATTATTAATGCTTATTCAAATTTCTTTACTTTTGAACCACCAGCAAGCTATCCCACATCATTGGTAGCACCAATATGAGCCCATGTCTTTTGCTTCTACCTTCAGAAGAAATTAAATCTGTCAAATAGATTTAGGCTTAAGCATACAGCATGTTTAGGTTAAGGGTTTCAAGATCCCAACCCAATGAGCTATCGCCATCCAATTACACCATCTGACAAATTAACCTATGAAACTGTAGGTCCTTGAAATGTGAGAGGAATCCCACGCAGTCACAGGGAGAAGGTACAGACAGAGGTGGGAATCTAACCCAGATCGCTGGCGCTGTAATAGCATTGTGCTCACTGTGCTGAAATCGATTCAGAATTCAAAGTTCAAAGTAAATTTATTATCAATGTACATATATGTCACCATATACAACCCTGAGATTCTTTCTTTTGAAGGCAATCACGGTAAATACACAAAACACAAAAGAATTAATGAAAGACTGCACCCAACAGCCAATGTACAAAACAAACAACAAATTGCACAAATACAAAAAGAAAGAGAAAATAATAATAATAACGATAAATAAATAAAATTCAAATATTGAAAGTGAGTCCCTTGTTTGGAGGGAACAGTCCAGTTCTGGGTTAAGTGAGGTTGATTGAAGTTATCTCCTCTCGTTAAGAGCCTGATGGTTGAGGGGTGAAAGCAACTACAACTCCTAATGAAATCAGACAAGTTTCTCCAGAAATACGCACTGATTGAAAAAGTGTTTCACCTAAATTTTGCACAGAAAATCAATCTCAATTACAGGAAGGATATGATTATGCAGAGAGAGTGTGGAGGAGGTTCACCGGATTGGGGGCCTTTAGTTATGGGGAGGGGTTGTATGTGTTTTCCCTGGAATCAAAGCGGTGAAGGAGTATTTCTACTATTTAGAGATACAGTATGGTGACAGGCCCTTCCGGCCCAATGAATGTGCACTGCCCAATTGCACCCATGTGACCAATTAATCTACCAACCAGCACATCTTTGGAATGTGAGGCAAAACTGAAGCAACTGGAGAAAACTCACTTACTCACTTGGTGAAAAGGAGAACATACAAACTTTTAACAGAGTGGTGGAATTGAACCTGGATCGCTGGCACTGTTATAGTACTACGCTAACCGCTACACTACTGTTCCACCTGATCGATCACTATTCAAGGGTACAAGATTATGAAGGACAGATGGAATTCTTAGTTAGCTTCTTTTTTCCTATGTTAGGAGTATCAGAAACAAAAGGACGTAGGTTTAAGGAGCAATAAAGGAGATCTAAAGGGGATCCAATGGGAAAGTATTTCTAAACTTAGTTTACTTTTTATTTATTTACAGATACAGCATGAAGTAGGCCCTTCTGACACTTTGAGCTGCACTTCCCCAGAATCCCTCAATTCAACACAGCCTAATCACCTGACAATTTATAACAACCAATTAACCTACTAAATGGTACGTCTTTGGACCGTGGGATGAAACTGAAGCACCCGGAGAAAAGCCACACATTCCACGGGGAGGAGATGCTGACTCCTCACAGATGATGTTGGAATTGAACTCCTAACTCCGACATTCTAAGCTGTAATTGTGTCACAGTGCTATCATGGTAGACTATATTTGGAATAGTCTTCCAGAGGAGGTGGTAGATTAAATACGATTACTTTGTTTGAGAGACACTTAGAAAGATACATATAGGCACTTATATTACTAAGAAAGTTGATGAGGGTAAAGCAGTGGATGCTGTCTATATGGACTTCAGCAAGGCCTTTGACAAGGTTCCACACTGAAGGTTAGTTAGGAAGGTTCAATCGTTAGGTATTAATATTGAAGTAGTAAAATGGATTCAACAGTGGCTGGATGGGAAATGCCAGAGAGTAGTGGTGGATAACTGTTTGTCAGGTTGGAGGCTGGTGACTAGTGGTGTGTCTCAGGGGTCTGTACTGGGTCCAATGTTGTTTGTCATATATATTAATGATCTGGATGATGGGGTGGTAAATTGGATTAGTAAGTATGCAGATAATACTAAGATAGGTGGCGTTGTGGATAATGAAGTAGGTTTTCAAAGCTTTCAGAGAGATTTAGGCCAGTTAGAAGAGTGGGCTGAAAGATGGCAGATGGAGTTTAATGCTGATAAGTGTGAGGTGCTGCATTTTGGTAGGTCTAAGCAAAATAGGACATTCAAGGTAAATGGTAGGGCACTGAGGAATACAGTAGAACAGAGTGATCTAGGAATAATGGTGCATAGTTCCACATGAATCTCATGTGGATAGGGTGGTGAAGAAAGCTTTTGGTATGTTGGCCTTTATAAATCAAAGCATTGAGTATAGGAGTTGAGATGTAATGTTAAAATTGTACAAGGCATTGGTGAGGCCAAATTTGGAGTATTGTGTACAGTTCCGGTCACTGAATTATGGGAAAGATGTCAACAAAATAGAGAGAGTACAGGGGAGATTTACTAGAATGTTACCTGGGTTTCAGCACCTAAGTTACAGAGAAAGGTTGAACAAGTTAGGTCTTTATTCTTTGGAGCGTAGAAGATCGAGGGTGGACTTGATAGAGGTATTTAAAATTATGAGGGGGATAGATAGAATTGACATGGATAGGCTTTTTCCATTGAGAGTAGGGGAGATTGAAACAAGAGGACATGAGTTGAGAATTAGGGGGCAAAAGTTTAGGGGTAACATGAGGGGGAGCTTCTTTACTCAGAGAGTGGTAGCTGTGTGGAATGAGCTTCCAGTAGAAGTGGTAGAGGCAGGTTCAATATTGTCATTTTAAAAAAATTGGATAGGTATATGGACAGGAAAGGAATGGAGGGTTATGGGCTGAGCAGGGTTATGCAGGTAGGTGGGACTAGGTGAGAGTAAGCGTTCGGGATGGACTAGAAGGGCCGAGATGGTCTGTTTCCGTGCTGTAATTGTTAATTGGTTATATGGTTAGGCAGGACATAGAAGGGTAATGTGCTAATGTGGAGGTGATGTGATGATTATAAATGGGCAAAAGCATGGACAATGTGGGCTGAATGGCCCATTTCTGTGTTGCACTAACAGAAATGGTGGGACACAATCTCTGGCAGTAGAGTAGTGAGAACTTTTGTTCAATAATTACAACATTCAATTTCAACCTAGTTGTTCAGCCAGCTTTTTGTTGTTTAGATATTACATTACAGTTGTGCTCTCTGTGGGTTATATTTACCATTCATTAAAGCAAAGCATTGCGTGCCTTTGTTACTCATCAAAGATCGGCTTGATAATTATACCCAACATATTAAACACACAATAGCTATTGCTTTGTAGTTTTACATTAGAAAGAAGCATAAATTATAAAGAATTCAAAATATTTTTAAAGACACTCCTTACAAAGATCAGCTAAATTTAAGTTGGACAGTTGCAGTGTCTAGTTAATTAATGGCCTAGTTATCAGTAGCCTGGGCCTTGGGCTGAAGACAGGAATGTACCAATTTGGAATTTAGATGCAGTAAAATGCTCGCTTCAATTCTGCTATCATGAAATCTCTGCATTCTCATCAAATCCTTCCTGGTTTATTCATGTCCTTCAACAAAGGAAACCTGTCCTCTCAGATTCAGATTCATATTTATTTAGTACATGTAAATTTGAAACATACAGTGAAGTACATGGCTTGCATTAACAACAATACCCTTCAGGTTGTGCTGGGGGCTGCCCGCAAGTGTTGCCACACATTCCGGGGCCAAGAAAGCATACCCATAATGCTCAGCAGAACAACACAGAACACAACAAGCAAAAAAACAACAGCAAATCAAGCCACATCCTCCCTCCCACCCATCTATACACACGGACAGTCCTCCAGCTCCAAGGCAGGGCATCAAGCGTTGACTTCTGATCATCCTTCGGGTGTCTATCTTCAGTATTTACCCCAGACTAGCCGATGATGGGATATCAACTCGAAGCTCAAACCCCAGGTCCATGGGCTCACTGGCCGTCGTTCCTCCTTATGCCACCTGCTCACATGGACGTCCAATCCTGGAACAACCCAACATCCATAAATGTCCTTTGTCACCCATCTACATTGCTGGCCTTTGAGCACGGAGCAGAGGCCTAGACTCTGGATGTCCTTTGATGTAGAATCAGAATTTCTTCTAACTAATTAAGTAGTGCAAAATGGGAGCCAAAACAGAAAAAATAATGGTGAGGTAGTGTTTACGGGTTAAATGACCATCCAGAAATCTGACGGTGGACGTGAAGAAGCTGCTCCAAAAATGCTGAGTGGGTGACTTCAGGCTCCTGTACCTCCTTTTTGATGGTAGAAATGAGAAGAGGACCTGTCCTAGCTGACAGAGGTCCCTAATGATGCATGCTGCCTTTTGAAGGTGCCTGCGATGTTAGAGAGACTAATGCCTATAATGCAGCTGGCTTAGTCTGTAATTTTTTGCAGTTTTTTTCCAAATGTGTGTAGTGGCCTTTTCATAGCAGATGGAAATGTGAATATGCAATTGGCACAGAGCACCCATGTGGCCATTCCTCTCAATAATAAATATAACATTTTGGATACTGTTGTGGGGGATGACTTTCCAGGGAATGCCACAGAGACTGAGTTCCTAGCATAGGTCTGTGGTGGAAAAAGGAAAGAGGGAGAAGACGGAGTGGTGGTGATAGGGGACTCAATAGTCAGGGGAACAGACAGGAGATTCTGTGGACATGAATGGGACACCCAAATGGCATGTTGCCTCCCAGGTGCCAGGGACAGGGACATCTTAGATCATGTCTACAGCATTTTAGAAATGGAGGGAGAGCAGCCAGATGTCTTGTAAATATTGGTACCAATAACACAGGAAGGAAAATCAAAGAGGTCCTGAAAAGAGAATTGAGAGAGCTAGGGAGAAAGCTGAGAAGCAGGACCTCCTGGGTAGTAATTTCTGGATTGCTACCTGTGCCATACACCAATGAGGGTTGAAACAGATGACTTAGCAGATTAATGTGTGGCTGAGAAGGTTCTTGGATTATTGGGATCTCTTCCGGGGGAGGTATGACCTGTACAAATACTACAGGTTGCAGTACCCGAGGAGAAAACAATTTTCTTGTGGGAAGGTTTGTTACAGCTGTTGGGGAGGGTTTAAACAAATCTGGCAGGTGTTGGGAACTAGAGTGAAGTGACTCAGGATAGAATGGATGGTAAAAAAAAGCAAAGATAGCATGCAGTCAGACTGTCAGGAAGGGCAGGCAGATTATAGGACATAATTGCAGCCAGCAGGGTCAGTATCAGTGCATTAGGGATGCAGAATCAAAAAGGGTAGTAAATGCAGAACTCAAAGTGTTATATCTGAATGAACAGAGTATAAGAAATAAGGTGGATGATCTCGTTCCACTGTTACAGATTGCCGGGTATGATGTTGTGGCCATCACTGAATCGTGGCTGAAGGATGGTTGTAGTTGGGAGTTGAATATCCAAGGTTACACGTTGTATGGGAAGGATAGGAAGGTGGGCAGAGGGGGTGGTGTGGCTCAACTGGTTAAAAAAAAGGCATCAAATCAGTAGAAAGATGTGACATAGGATCAGAAGATGTTGAATCCTTGTGGGTTGAGTTAGGAAACCGCAAGGGTAAAAGAACCCTGATGGCAGTTATATACAGGCTTCCCAACAGTGGCTGGGATGTGGACCACAGATTACAACAGAAAATAGAAAAGGCATGTCAAAAGGGCAATGTTATGATAGTCATGGGAGATTTCAACATGCAGGTCGATTGGGAAAATCAGGTTGGAAATTAATCTCAAGAGAGTGAGTTTGTTGAATGTTTACGAGATGGCTTTTTTAGAGCAGTTTGTCATTGAGCCTACTAGGGGATCAGCTGTACTGGATTGGGAGTTATGTAATAAACCAGATGTGATTAAAGTGCTTAAGGTAACGGAACTTGTAGGAGGCAGTGATTAAAATATGATTGAGTTCAAATTGAAATTTGATGGGGAGAAAGTAAAGTCTGATGTAGCAGCATTTCAGTGGAGTAAAAGAAATTACAGTGGTATGAGAGAGGAGTTGGCCAAAGTAAACTGGAAGGAGCTATTGGCAGAGATGACAGCACAGCAGCAACGGTGTGAGTTTCTGGGGAAAATGAGGAAGGTGCAGGATAGGTGTATTCCAAAAACAAAGAATTACTCAAATAGCAAAATAGTACAACAGTGGCTGACAAGGGACGTCAAAGCTAATGTAAAAGTAAAAGAGAGGGCATACAACAATGCAAAAATTTTGAGGTAAGACAGAGGATATGGAAGCTTTTAAAAACCTACAGAGAACAACTAAAATAATCACAAGGAGGGAAAAGATGAAATATGAAAGCAAGCTAGCAAACAATATCAAAGTGGATAGTAAAAGCTTAATCAGCCATGATTGAATGGCAGAGCAAACCTGATGGGCCAAATGGCCTAATTCTACTTGTATGTTTTATGGTCTTATGATGATACATCCAATTAAAATGCTCTTCACAGCACACCTGTAGAAATTTGCCACAGTCTTTGGTGACATTCCACATCTCTCCACACTCCCAATGAAATAAGGCCACTGTCGCTGTCGTCCTTTGTCACACATCCATGTAACTAGACTTTGAATGTGGAGCAGCGGCCTGACCACCAACTTCTCCACATACTAGTCCTTAAATCCAATCTAACCTCTATATGAGTCTGGCCTATATGACTCCAGATCCTTCAAGTGGTTGATTCTAACCACCTTTTAATAGAGTTATAGAGTCAGAGAGTATGGAAACAGTTCCTTCATCCGAACTAGTACATACTCACTGAGATGCCATTCCAAGCCAGTCTTTGGCCCATAACCTTCTAGACTTTTCCAATCCTTGGACCTGTCCCACTGTTCTTTAAAAGTTGTTATTGTACCCGCCTCAGCTTCTTCCTCTGACTGCTTCGTGATAAAAGCATTTTCAACTGATATTCGGAAAACAACAATAACCAAGGAAATAGTAGGTTCAATCAAGGATAAAGGAGGAAATTTGTGCTTGGAGTTAAAGCAAGTGGCTGAGGTATGAAATGAGTACATTTTGTCAGTATTTGCCAAGGAGAAGGATTTGGAGGATAGCGTTGGCTGAGTGGGGCTTACTAAATGCTGGGACATTTTGAGATTAAGCAGGAACTAGTGTCGGATCCTCTGAAATGCATTTAGATGGATAAGCCTCCAGGGCCAGATGGCACACATCATAGATTATTGGAAGCAGCAAATAAGGAGATTGCTGGGACTTTGCCCTCACTAAGCAACAGGCGAGGTCCCAGAGGACTGGAGAGTAGCAAATGTTATGCCTTTGTTCAGGAAAGGAAATCGGGAGAATCCAAGTAGTTATAGGCCAATAGGCCTCAAATAAGTGGTAGGAAAGCTATTGCAGAGGATATTGAGGGACTGGATTCATGTACATTTGGAAAGGCCTGGCCTGCTTAGGAACAGCCAACACGGTTTTGTGCAGGGCAGGTCATGCCTTACAAACATGACTGAGATTTTTGAAGAGGTAACAAGAGCAGAAACTGCTGGAAAATCCAGCAGGTTTGGTTACATCCACAGAAACAGTCAGATCTGATGAAGATTACAGATCAAAAAAAGGTTGAGATGACTTGTCAAGATTTTTCAGTATTTTCTATTTTTGCTTCTATTCTCACTGTGGCTCTCATCAAAATTTCAGTGAAATTAAAAAGAGGCTGAGTTTTAGAAGAGCCTTCCAGACATTTCCAGCCTAAGCGTTAATAGACAAATTGATACCACATTGATTTGAGCCTGCAGACATGTGAGTTTTGTCCAGGTAACAAACAAAACAAAGGTCCATAGGCAAAATCAAAATTTTCTTCTTTCAGAGGTTTCCTCAATGATCTGTTTCACAGATAGCTGTTGAGTGAATGGTTATGTTAATCTGAAAGCTGAAGTAACATGCAACATTACAGCACAGTACAGGCCTTAAGGCACACGGTGTTGGTTCGACCTTTTAACCTACAGTATTCTAAAATCGATCTAAATTTTCCCTCCCACATAGCCCTCCATTTTTCTTCTATCAGTGTACAACCTAAGAATTTCTTAAATGCCCCTAATGTATCTGCCTCTACCACTATCCCTGGCAGTGCATTCCACACACTTACCACTCTCTGTGTATAAAACCTACCTCTGACATGCCCCCTGTACTTTCCTCTAATCACTTTATATTCTGCCCTCCTGTATTAGCCATTGCCACTCTGCGAAAAAAGCATTGGCTGTTCACTCTATCTGTGCCTTTAATCATCTTATACACCTTTATCAAGCTGCCCCTCATCCTTCACTCATCTAGGTTCACAGAGTTCGTTGGAGTACTTAGTTCACAGCCCCTACTTCTATGAGCACATCCACTTCAGGCTAAGTTTTTTTCCCATGCAGCCATTAATTTAATTTGCCAGTTTCTAAGTAGCTTTCAACCACCCCCACCCACACAGCCTCCCCTTCATCTTGTTTCACATATCACCTTCTAGCTGTGCTCCTACCCCTCTCACTTCTTCCTCCACCTTTCCAGTCCTGGTGAAGGTTGTTGGCCTGAAGCATTTACTCTTTATTCCTTTCCATAAAAAAGAATGGAAACCTTCCCCTTGCCTGACCTGCTGAGTTCCTCCAGCATTTTGTGTGCGTTGTCCAGCCACTTTTACTCTTGTTAAGGTGAAACTGAACACTTTTGCCTTGCGTGCATGATAAAAGGTCTTTCAGAAAAGAATTGGATACGATTAAGAAAATCTTGCATGAATTTAACATGTTAAGGTTAAGTTATTCAAGTCAGTAAAATAGCTAATCTGGTTGGTTACATAACAAAATGAGGGCACGCCAGCATAATTTGTTGTTTGCAAAATGCTTTGGATCATTGCCAGGAAACGTGACAAAGCATCAGATGACGGAGGCACAAGAGGCTGCAGATGCTGGAATCTGGAGCACAAAGTGCTAGGTGAACTGAAGGGGTCAGGCAGCATCTGTTGTGCTCTATTTATTTATCTATGGTAATTTGTAGTCATTTGTTATGCTTGTACTATACTGCTGCCACGAAGCCACAAGTTTCACAACTTTGGTCAGCGGCAATAAACTGCTTCTGATACTGATGCAAAGGGAGAGCTGACGTTTCAGGTAGCGGAACGCTATTACAGCTCGGGTCATCGGAGTTTGGAGTTCGATTCTGTAAGGACTCTGTACGTCCTCCCCGTGGAATGCGTGGGTTTTCTCCGGGTGCTCCGGTCTCCTCCCACAGTCCGAAGGCATCTGGCTTAGCAGGTTAATTGGTCATTGTCCTGTGATTAGAGTAGGGTTGCTGGGTGGTGTGGCTCAGAGAGCCAGAGCTGCCTATTCAATGTTGTATCTCAATCAATAATGAAAATCACGGTGTATCAGGACAACATTAGTGAGATTCCTGAGGGGGAGAGGGTCTTGGCCCGAAATGTCAACCATCCCCTTCACATAAGCTGTCTGATACACTGAGTTCCTGCACCAGTTTGCTTACTTTTTTGCTTCATATTATGCCTTCTTAATAATCTATCAATTTCAGTCTTTTGTCCTACTCTACCCACCAGTTTTCCATCATCTGTCCGTCTCTGAAATCCCCTCCATGAGTATGTCATTTGGGGTATTAGTTCTTAATAAGTTAAGAATTAGTTCTTAATTAGTTCTTAATACCCCAAAATATGCTAAAATACAAAGGACAAGGAAAGGATGGGAACACAGCTGTTTCTCAGGGTTCCACAAGGGAAGTACATTTAAAAAAGAAATTGAGTTGTCTGCTGACAATGCAGTCTTCTCTGCACAGTGAAACCACATGCAGATTTGATGGCTGCTTCACTGTACAGCCTATGTGGTTGCACTCTTGTCTGGTTAGCCTGATCTAGGGGCAGGCTTTTGTTAGAACAGCAGAGTGCACAAAGAACACAGAGCAGTACAGCACAGTAGGGTCCTCCAGCCGACAATGTTAACCTTCTTTAAGAGCAATCAAACCCTTCTCTCCTCCACAGCCCTCCGCTTTTCTATCATCCGTTTGCCTATCTCAATGACCTTATTGTATCTGCCTCTGCCATTTTGGAGCTATATCCTCATAAAAAGGCTTTTGAAAGGGAATCCAGAGTTGTCCTTTCTATCATGTTCACCAGTATAACCTCAAATTTCTTTAATACTCTGTTCAATTCCTTACTGGACTTCTCTATTTTCTATTGAAATTCAACAAACTCTTTTCTGTCTCTGTGAATCAAAACTGAATTCAACAATTTCAGATCATTATGGCTTTAGACAGCTAGGAACATTCTGCTTTAAGTCTTAGACCTTATGACACAACCTATCATTTGGTTCTTTCTTTCCTCCATTACTGCCCTCTTCCATATTCATTATTCTCTGTCATTTTATCTGCCTACCCTTCTACATTATCAGTTGCTTATTGACTCCATATTGTCACATGTACAGAGATACAGTGAAAAGCTTTTGTTTCCATGCCATCCAGACAGGTCAATCTAGACATAAGTTCATCACGGTAGAACAAAGGTGTGGGGCGGGGTTGGGGGGAATTGAGATTGTTGTGTTACAGTTACAACTAAAGTATAGAACCTGTAACGTTCTCGTTCAGGTGTAACGTAACGCCGAGTTAAACGTCGAGATAAACCGTAGTCAATGAAAACAAGGTTGCAGTAAGATTAACCATTTACTGTTCACTCTTCACATTAATGTATGGTGAAAACTGTTGATAAAACAATACAAGATTGATACAGTGTTTGTTTCCTTCGAAATATCACATTTACATCGTGAATACTTGCAAAGGTAAAACTACAATAACTACATTACATTAAAGTCCAGCATACAGTCAGAATCTACCTGCTCCATTGACTGCTTTAAATACACTTCAACACAAACTATCCCGACTCTTTAACTAACAAAAACATAAACTTTATCGACCGTCGTTACTTTTAACAGAATCGGCGTTAACATTTTAATTCAACATATCGATTATCTAATGACTTACAGCGTTGCTTTCACTGTGTTTTTGGTGCGTAGAGAGAAACTTAACTAGCGCTGTGGCGCCACATGTGAGCGACCCCCACCCTTGCGTTTATTCCAAACCGGTATTTTCCCCCAAGACGCGGCGAAACCGGATGTGATGTCATTGCAGCCGCGATATATTACAGACAAATGAATTTACTTAAACAATCCTAACTTTAACTAAAAAATGCTAACAAATTACTAAGCGAAAATATTATAAACTAAATAACTGCCATAAAGGCAGCACACTCCCCGCTTGACCTTCGTAAGGTCACAATGAACATAATACAAAACTTCAGTCTCTAAATCAGTCATTAGGTAGAAGTAGAATGACTTCTATAACTGGCCTTTGGTAAATTTTCACATCGCCTTGGTCGGTAGTTTTCAACTCGACTTTCCTGACATGTCCATCTCGACTAGGGAATGTGGCAGTGATTCTGGCCATTGGCCAGCTGTTGCGGGCGATTTGCTTGTCCCTGAGCAGAACTAAATCTCCAACTTGAAGGTTCCTGCGGGGTTCTCTGAAAGGTAGTGGGGCGACCCCACTATTTGCTTTGTCTCTGAAGACCTTGGTGTCCTCTGTTTTTAAGAAGATGGCGTCTTGGGCCGATGGAGCAATTTTATTATCATGCTCCGTTTGAGTGAAGACTGACTGACCGAGCGTCTCGTCAGTTACTTTGCACTTGTTAAAGCCTTGTTGTGCTTCCTGGACACACATGGAACTTGTGCGGGGTTGAAGAATCGAATGGCAGCTACTCTCTAGCACATTGGTCTTGAGTGTGTTAACTGTCGATTTGTGTATGTTGCCAGGACACACCTCTCCTATCACCACCCAGCCCAGATCCAGGCGTTGGGCAAAGGGGGCGTCGTGTGGTCCATTGACCTGCTGCCTAACCTTGTGTACCCGGAGAACATCCCTCCCTAATAGCAGGAGTATTTCTGCTTTTGGATCCAGCTCTGGGATGTGTTTGGCGATGTGGTGGAGATGTGGCTGGTGTAGCACCACACTTGGCGTCGGGATCTCAGTGTGGTTATTCAAGATTTCATCGCACTCTAAGAGTGGAGGGAGACAGATGAGGACTTTACCATCCAGGGACTCGATCTGGAAGCCTTCAGTCTTCCTTCTGTAAGTTTTCATGTTGCCTGAGCAAGTTCTAAGGTAGTATGGGAACTGCTCACTCTCAATGTTGAACAAGTTAAAGAACTCTGGACTGACTAGCGAGCGATTGCTCTGATCATCCAGAATTACATAGGCTTTGATGGCCTTGTCTTTGGCTCCCTTAGGGTACACCTTAATGAGACAGATCTTTGAACAAGAACGGCTTGCCTGAGCTTGACCGCAAACTTCTGTACAGCTCGAGCTGACAACAGTTGTCCTGGAGTGAGCTTCTCCCTCCCCGCCGTCCTGTTGTGGAGGTGAAGGAGCGTTGTCGGTTCGCGGTAACGGGTCAGGATGCATGGCCCCATCATGATTAGTGCTATTACATTCCGGGCACTTCACGGCGATCGTACACTCTCTAGCAAAGTGAGAGGTAGAGGAATAGCATTTAAAACATATTCTTTTCTCCTTGAGAAGGGCCTTCCTCTCTTCAAGGGGTTTTTCCCTAAATGTTCTGCATCTTTTGAGGGGGTGGGGTTTGTTATGCAATGGACAATTCTTGCTAGGGTCGTTGTTAGTTGTAAAGACTTCAGTCTTAAGCACTGAGACTGGTTTAATAACGTTGAAATTATTCGAAGAGGATTTATCTGGCTTGGTGTAAATTGTACTGCTTCCTGGACCTATGAGGCTAGGATCATTTCGCTTCTTCGCCTCCTTGCACACAAACCTAGTGAAATACTCGAAGGGAGGAAATCGACCTCTGTGTTCTTCCTTGTACTCTGAGGCAACGGACAACCACCTGTCCTGCAGCCCAAATGGAAGTTTGTCCACGAGTTGTCTAATCCCGGTTGGAGTGTCTAGGTATACTAGACCAGCTGAGTAGCCATCTTCTTTGGTGCCTTGAATCTCCATGAGTAAATCTCTGAATTCTCTTAGCTTAGTGTGGTCCTTGGCTGACACCTTAGGAAAATTTCCCAAACGTTGGCATAGCGCCGCTTCAATAATTTCGGGGGCCCCATAGCCCTCCTGAAGTCTCTGTCATGCTTTCTTCAATGCTAGCTCGGGTTTGTTGATGTACACTGAACGTATGTGTCTCACCTGTTCGCATGATTCTTTTCATGCTGTTCCCAGCCATTTTGCCATAAGATCCAACTTCTGGGTTGCTCTGAGCTGGACTCCGTCGATAGCGTTGGTGAATGTGGAGTACCATGCACGGTAATTTTCAGGTTTATCGTCGAACTGGTATAGTCCTGAAGTGACGAGATCCCGTTGTGCTAAATACCGTGCTACGGGTTCGGCTGCAAGTGGCATGTGGGCTGGGAAAATATGTTGGTGCGTATATGACTGAGGGCGTACATTTGTTGTGGAATTTGATGTCCTGAATTCGACCCTTGCCTCTCTTATCCCCAAATCTGGTAAGTTTGGTGTCGAGAAGTACTGGTCATGAGCCCTTTCATTCCTGGATTCATCGCGGAGTTGCGAGGGTAAATTGTCTTCCTCGGATGGACGTGATGTAGTTGGGCCTCTCTGAGACTCCTCGTGAAGTGGGACGTTATCGAATAAGTAAGGAGAGGAAGAAAGAGTCTTCCATTCTATTTGAGATTGGACATAGTCGCTTGTGCGTTCCAATCTAATCTTTTCTGAAGTAGATCTTCTGTCAACCCGATCATGCCATTCTTCAGCATCTTCTCTTAACTCTGCTTCCACCCTGGCGGCTGCTGCTTCTCATTCTAGCTTCAGCACTTCTAACTCTGCCTCTACCCTTTTTCTTTCCAACTCATTCTCGGCTTCTCTGGCAGCCTTTCTCCTCTGGTTTTCGGCTTCGCTGGCAGCCTCTTCCTTCTGGTTTTCAGCTTCTCTGGCAGCCACTTCCAGTTTTATTTCTACTTCTTGTTTGGCAAAGTGCGCTCGCACATTGGTGAGTTCTGCTTTAGCTCTTGCTTGGGTGGCCTTACTTGATGCCCTACTGCCCCTGTCGCAGGATGACAACAACTTTGGCAACGACTTGATGCTGGACCGAGTTGACATTGCTGCACTTGAAACACCTGATAATGCCGCTTTTTCACTGTAACGTTCTCGCTCGGGTGTAACGTAACGTCGAGTTAAACATCGAGATAAACCGTAGTCAATGAAAACAAGGTCACGGTAAGATTAACCATTTACTGTTCACTCTTCACATTGACGTATGGTGAAAACTGTTGATAAAACAATACAAAATTGGTACAGTGTTTGTTTCCTTCTAAATATCACATTTACATTGTGGATACTTGCAAAGGTAAAACTACAATAACTACATTACATTAAAGTCCAGCATACAGTCAGAATCTACCTGCTCCATTGACTGCTTTAAATACACTTCAAAACAAACTATTCCGACTCTTTAACTAACGAAAACATAAACCTTATCGACCGTCGTTACTTTTAACAGAATCGGCGTTAACATTTTAATTCAACATATCGATTATCTAATGACTTACAGCGTTGCTTTCACTGTGTTTTTGGTGCTTAGAGAGAAACTTAACTAGTGCTGTGGCGCCACATGTGAGCGACCCCCACCCTTGCGTTTATCCCAAACCGGTATTTTCCCCCAAGATGCGGCAAAACCGGATGTGATGTCATCGCAGCCGCGATATATTACAGACAAATGAATTTACTTAAACAATCCTAACTTTAACTAAAAAATGCTAACAAATTACTAAGTGAAAATATTATAAACTAAATAACTGCCATAAAGGCAGCACAGAACCCATAGGCAAATACGTAAAGAGCGAGGATCCTGAACCGCGGTTCCAATGCTGTTACAACTCTGGGCATCAGAGTTTGAAATTGAATACTGGTGTTCTCTGTAAGGAGTCTTCTTCTTCTTTCTTCTTAGAAATGTAGAAAACCTACAGCACTATACAGGCCTTTCAGCCCACAAAGCTGTGCCGAATATGTCCTTCCCTCAGAAATTGCTGAGGGTTACCCATAGCCCTCTATTATTCTGAGCTCCATGTACCTGTCCAGGAATCACTTAAAAGACCCCATCGTTTCCACCTCCACCACCGTCGCCGACAGCCCATTCCATGCACTCACCACCCTCTGCGTAAATAAACTTACCCCTGACATCTCCTCTGTACCTACTTCCAAGCAACTTAAAACTGTGTCCTCCCATGCTGGCCATTTCGGCCCTGGCTATCCACATGATCAATGCCTCTCATCATCTTATATACCTCTATCAGGTCACCACTCATCCTTCATTGCTCCAAGGAAAAAAGGCCAAGTTCACTCAACCTGTTTTCATAAGGCATGCTCCCCAATCCAGGCAACATCCTTGTAAATCTCCTCTGCACCCTTTCTATGGTTTCCACATCCTTCCTGTAGTGAGGTGACCAGAACTGAGCACAGTACTCCAAGTGGGGTCTGATCCGGGTCCTATATAACTGTAACATTACCTCTCAGCTCCTAAACTCAATCCCAAGGTTGATGAAGACCAATGCACCATATGCCTTCTTAACCACAGAGTCAACCTGCGCAGCAGCTTTGAGTGTCCTATGGACTTGGACCCCAAGATCCCTCTGATCCTCCACACTGCCAAGAGTCTTACCACTAATGCTATATTCTTGTCATCATATTTGACCTACCAAAATGAACCACCTCAGACTTATCTGGGTTGAACTCCATCTGTTACTTCTCAGCCCAATTTTGCATCCTATCGATGTCCCGCTGTAGCTGACAGCCCTCCACACTATCCACAACACCTCCCACCTTTGCGCCATCAGCAAATTTACTAACTCATTCCTCCACTTCTTCATCTAGGTCATTTATAAAAATCATGAAGAGTAGGGGGTCCCAGAACAGATCTCTGAGGCACACTACTGGTGACTGACCTCCATGCAGAATATGGCCCATCTATAACCACTCTTTGTCTTTTGTAGGCAAGCCAGTTCTGGATCCACAAACCAATGTCCCCTTGGTTTTCATACCTCCTTACTTTCTCAATAAGCCTTGGAAGGGGTACCTTTTCAAATACCTTGCTGAAATCCATATACACATCTACTGCTCTACTTTCATCAATGTGTTTAGTCACATCCTCAAAAAATTCAATCAGGCTTGTAAGGCACGACCTGCCTTTCACAAAGCCATGCTGGCTATTCCTAGTCATATTATGCCTCTCCAAATGTTCATAAATCCTGCCTCCCAAGATCTCTCCATCAACTTACCAACCACTGAAGTAAGACTCACTGGTCTATAATTTCCTGTGGTATCTTTACTCCCTTTCTTGAATAATGGAACCACATCTGCAACCCTCCAATCCTCCGGAACCTCTCCAGTCCCCATTGCTGATGCAGAGATCTTTGCCAGAGGCTCAGCAATCTCCTCCCTCACCTCCCACAGTAACCTGGGGTACATTTCGCCCGGTCCCGGTGACTTCCAACTTGATGCTTTCCAAAAGCTCCAGCACATCCCCTTTCTTAATATCTACATGCTCAAGCTTTTCATTCCGCTGTAAGTCATCCCTACAATTGCCAAGATCCTTTTCCGTAGTGAATACTGAAGTAAAGTTCTTATTAGGTACCTCTGCTATCTCCTCTACTGTCACACTTGATTGGTCCTATTGTTTCACGTTTTATCCTCTTGCTCTTCACATACTTGTAGAATGCCTTGGGGTTTTCCTTAATCCTGCCCACCATGGCCTTCTCATGGCCCCTTCTGGCTCTCCCAATTTTGTTCTTAAGTTCCTTCCTGCTAGCCTGATAATCTTCTAGATTCATATCATTACTTAGTTTTTTTTAACCTTTCGTAAGCTCTTTTTTCTTCTTCTTCTTCTTCTTCTTCTTCTTCTTCTTCTTCTTCTTTTCTCCTTTTAAGGGTGATTGGCAGTCCTACTTAAAGGTGCACTACCAGGAGTCTCTGTACATTCTTCCATGGACTGCATGGGTTTTCTCTGGATGTTCTGGTTTCTTCCCTCAGTCCAAAGACGTACTGGGTAGGTTAATTGGTGATTGTAAAATGTCCGATGATTAGGTTAGGGTTAAATTGGGGTTGTTAGGGGGTTGCTGGGCAGGGCAACTCAAAGAGCCAGAAGGGCTTACCCCATGCTGTGTCTCTAAATAAATAAAAATGAAATTAATGATGAGGAAGACTGAGGGATCAGAAGTCCTTACTTATTTTATAAGAAGCCCATTGGAGAATTTTATAACAGCTGGATAAAAGCTGCCCAAGAGCTTGACAGTACATGTTCTTAGACTTCTCCATCCTCTGCCCGAAGAAGGTAAGTTGGGAGGGGGGAGGAAAGAAGAGGGAATTACTGAGGTGGGAAGGGTCTATCATTTTGTTATCTGGTTTCCAGAGGCAGAGGGAAGTGTAGATCGAGGGTAGAACAGAGGGGAGATTTATTTTCTGGACTGGGCTATGTTCACAATTCTGTAATTTCTTGCAATTTTCAAGTCAGTTGTAGTGAAATTGCTGGAAAAAATTTTTATAGATAGGATATATGAGCATTTGGAAACCCATGGCCAAATGAGGGAGAGCCAGCATGGCTTAGTGCATGACAGGCCGTGCCTTACCAACTTCATAGAGTTTTTTATATGGTGAGAAGGGAGATTGATGAGGGCAGGACAGTGAATGTTGTCTACATGGATTTTAGTAAGGCCCATGACAAAATCCCTCATGGGAGGCTAATCCAAAAGATTAAGATGCATGAGATCTGCAGTGAATTGGCTATTTGGGTTCAGAATTGGTTTGCACATAAAAGACAGAACGGGGTTATTTCAGCTGGAGGGTTGTAATTAGTGGAGTTCCACAGGGATCTGCGCTGGGACCTCTGCTGTTTGTAATATATATAAGAGACCTGGGTGAAAATGTAGATGGGTGTGTTAGTACATTTACGGATGATACCAAGAATGATTACGTTGTGGATAGTGTGTAAGACTGACAACGAATACAGCACATTATTGAGTAGTTTCCGATATGGGCTGAGAAATGGAAGATGGAGTTTTACCCAGAGAAATGAGAAGTGTTGCACCTTGGTAGGTTTAAATGCAAAGAGACAGTACACTGTTAAGGGTAAGATCCTTAACAGTGTTGATGAGCAGAAAGATCATGCAATCCAAGTTCACAGCTCCTTGAAGGTGGCTACACAGGTTGAAAAGGAGGTTAAAAAGGCTTATGGAATGCTTGCTTTTATTAGTTGAGGCATTGAGTTCAAAAGTCAGGAGGTTATGTTGCAACTTGTTAAAAGTCTGGTTAGGCCACATCTGGAGCATTGAGTACAGTTCTGGTCACCCCACTATAGGAAGGATGTTGAGGCTTTGGAGAGGGTGCTGAAGATGTTTACCAGGATGCTGCCTTGTTTAGAGGGTATATGCTATTACTGGAGGCTGGATAAACTTGGGTTGTTTTCTCTGAAGCATCAGAGACTGAGGGGAGATCTGATAGAGGATTACAAGATTATGAGAGGCATAAATAGAGTGGACTGAGATGATCTGTTCCCCAGGTTTGAAATGTCCAACATCAGATGGCATGCACTGAAGGTGAGAGGTGGTAGGTTCAAAGGGGATTCGAAGAGTAAGTTTTTTACTCAGAGAGTCATAGATGCCTAGAATATGCTGCCTGGTATGGTAGTAGAGGCAAATACATTAGAGGCTTTTAAGAGATGCTTGGATAGGCACATGGACATAAGGAAGATGGAGGGATATGGACATGATGCAGGTAGGAGGGATTAGTGTTTGGATGTTTTTGATTTGCTTTTTAGCTGGTTGTCACAAGATTGTGGGCTGTGTGGCCTATTCCTGTGCTGTACTCTTCTATATCTCTGTTTATGTCTATTGAAGGAAGGCTTTTATGCAAAAATTACTGTGTTTTCAGGGACTTTACAAATGTATTTATTTATTTAGAGATACAGTGCAATAACAGGCCCTTCCAACCCAATGAGCCTGTGATTATACCCATGTGACCAATTGACCTACTAACCCGTATGTCTTTGTAATGTGGGGGGAGGGGAGCAGAGCACCCAGAGGAAACCCACGCCTCATAGAGAGAACATATAAACTCCTTACAGACAGTGGTGGGAATTGAACCTAGGTTGCTGGTGCTGTAATAGCATTACACTGACTATTATGCTACTGTGCTGTCTCAAAATTTCTTTAGCCTACTGAGGAAGTGGAGGCACTAGTGTGTTTTATTGGCTATAAATTCCACAGCTGAACCAGGACAAATTGTTGCTGATATTTATACTCAGGAACATGAAGTTTCCAACTACCTCCACTTCTGCACCATGAAGACAGAGTGGGACATGTGCTCTGTAGTACACACACAAAATGCTGGAGGAACTCAGCTCGTCAGGCAGCATCTCTGGAAAGGAATAAAGAGTCAATGTTTCAGGCCATCATGAATGGTCCCAAGCCCAAGTGCAAAGGAGGAGGGTTAGCAACTCCACCCAGTAAAAACCCTGAGCTACAGAAATGCCATCAGAAGCTCCAAAGACCTTTTCCTTGGGAGAGGGAGGATACAACAAGAAGATGAGCTACACTTGGAGACGAAGTGAAAATCTGGCCCAGGACAGAGGACTCTGAGGAGATATTGTTGACGGCCTATGCTCCAGCAGGAGCGATGGGCTTAAGTAAGTTTTGGACAGAAAACCCTTCAAAACATCAATTCTTAATTCCTTTCCATAGGTGTTGCCTGACCTGCTGAATTCCCCAGCACTTAATATGTGTTACTCTGGATTTCCAGAATCTGCAGAATCTCTTGTTTTTGGGACATATATTCTTCTCTGTCTTCTAAAGTCAATGACCAACTTTTTTGTTTGACTGATATTCATGGAGAAATTACTGACTTGACACTATGCAACTTTGTACTGTATTTAATATATCAGTAATATTTGAGTAATATTGGAAATACATTGTTTGATTGAGCATTCCTTCTTGCTACATAATTCATTATGGGTTAAGTGTAAAAGTGCATGAATGGCATACATCATAATGCCACCATGTCCTATGCGCACACTTCACTAAAGTAAAATCTAAGCATACATGAGTTAACACCAGCTTTCCCATGCTCTTCATTTGATTAGTTGTTGGAGTTTCAAAATATAAAAGTGGTGATGAGTACGTTTTAAAATGAACCTGAGATGACTAACTATCTGTTGAAGCATAGTACGTTCTTCTTCAAAGGGGAGAAAGAGACATTTGAGTTTTTTAAAAAGTACATGTTTCATTGGAAGCAGAGAGAGATGGTTGAGTTTAAAAAAAGACAGAAAATGGACAAAACTTACAGGTTCATAAACAATGAATAACCAAGGATAATAATAATAAATTTTTAAAAAATGTAGAAGTAGCTGGCTACTTTGGAAAAATAGATGCATTTGATTGCACAGAAGATAACTGGCTGATGTATACTGAATGAATCAAACAGTATTTTGAAGCAAATGAAATAGCAAATGAGAAATGAGATTCAGTTATGCTGAGTGCAGCTGGTGTAAGAGCATACAGTTTTCTTAGGCGTTTGACTGCTCCGACCAAGCCAGCTGAAGTTACGAATTTGCAGTGTTACGAATGTGCCACAACTCTGAGGGGCCGAAGGGTACAAAGAAGCCCCCTCCTTTTTGAGAATCACAAGATTGCTATTAATTCGGGTCTGGGACCCAGGAAATGAGACAGAATCCACAAGGGTTTGGAATGTGTCCTGGCCCCAGAGAGGCGGAACCATTGATAACGACTATTGTCTCTTGAAGACGGAATTGTGTATTGAGTACTGTACTATTCATTGAAGCCCTCAGGGAATGACCAGAGTGGGCTGGTTGAGGGATTGCATCATCCCAACCTGACTGACATCTGAGACCCCGTGAGTAAGGATAAAAGAGGGTCTGGGGAACAACCCCTTTAGACGCACCAGGAGAAATGCTAGAAATCCCGTGACAGCATTTAATAGTGACAGCTGGTGGGGGCCCGCATGCGTCCTTTTCCATTTGCCAAGGAATTGGCGGGCCTTACCATGGAAGAACGGCTTTAGCTAAAAGGAGAAATCAACACCAATGGAACTCTGGAAGGATCGACATCATAAAAAGGAAAAGCTGGCAAGTTCTAAAAATCTGTCTCTTGACTCCAACCAAAGGCTGCAGCCTGAATGAACTTGAGTGACTTTTATATTTCCATCGGACAATACATTATCCCCTAGACAACGATAGAGCTATTTCTTATTGATTATTATTATACCCGCACTTTTAGATCTAGTATTGACGACGTATAGTATCTGTATGTTTGCATTGATATTATTTTTGTGTATTTTTACCAATAAATACTGTTAAAATAGTACCATCAGACTTCAACGGACCTCTGTATCTTTGCTGGTAAGTGACCCAGTTATGGGGTTCGTAACAGCAGATATCATGAACATAATGCAGGAACATTTAGAACTAAAACAATTGTTTATTAGACAACATTTTAAGTTTATAAGTAGAATCAAGTGGAAGGGTAGTCCATTTCAGTTTACGTGGCTGAATTGAAAAAAATTGTCTGAGCAATTATGGGCCTAATGATGCACTTAGAGATAATTTAGTTAGTGGAATCTTACAAGAAAGCATTTAAGATTAGCTTCTAACAGAATCACAACACACATTTAAAAGAGCAATTGAAAACGCTGCATCAATGGAAACCACAGTCAGAGATGCAAATAAGTTGCAGTCAGGATTGAAAGTGAGCGTGAACGAAGTCACAATTAAACTGAAACCTGCCTAGCTGAACAAATTGTGCTCCCCATTGTGGCAGGGGCTCACATATACTAGCCAATGCTGGTTTAAAGGTGAAACTTGCAGAAAATGCAACAAAGTAGGACATATACAAACAGCATGTCAAGCAGACAAAAATAAATGGATTACACAGGGAAGAGATAAAGATAAAAAGTCAAGATACTGTTTCACAAAGAGCACTAATCTGCATGCTGTTGATGAGAGTGGTGCAGACTGGACAGCCTTGAGATTTATTATGTGAAAATTAGCAGGAAACAAGCAATGTGGATTACACTAGAAGACAATGACAAATTAATTAAAATCGAATTGGACACTAGCTTGACTTTCAATCATTCCACAAAATGGATTGAACAGTGTTTCAATGATATTGAACTGAAGCCTGCAGAAAGCCAACTAAGAACTTGTGCTGGAGAAAAGGTAATTCCCATGGGAATGACATTTGTAACAGTGAAATACAACCACTAACATGTCACATTGGGCTTGTATGTGCTAAAAACAGGATGGCCAATATTGTGGGACCATGATTGGTCAAGACAACTACAACTTGATTGGAGAGCCATCCACTATTTGCATGCCGCATCACCTGCAAAGAGTCAGCTGAATGCAAATTCAGAAAAGGTACTGTATGATTCCATGGCAGTATTCAATGATAGCACTGGAAAACTCAAACATATTGAGCATAAAATAGCATTAAATGAAACTGTCACACCAAAGCCCGTCCAGTTCCTTATACCATCTGTGATTAAGTAGTCAGTGAGCTAGATTGCATGGAGGCTGAGGGAGTTCTTTCCAATGCTGAATGGAGCCCATGGCCAATGCCAGTGGTCCCAGCAGCCAAGAAGAATGGTTCTGTCAGGATCTGTTTTGATTTTAATGTCACCATCAACCCAGTACTAATAGTAGATTGATACCCTCTGCCCAGGATGGAGAATATGTTTGCAAACCTTTCTGGACTTAGTTCCTCACCATAAACACTCACAAAGGGCTTTATCACTGTAATAGGCTTATTTTTGGAATAGCATCTGCACCTGCACTCTGGCAATGGACTAGGTGCTGCAAGGCTGCCCAGGAACTCAGTGTTAGCTGGATGACATCATTGTTACCAGTAAGGATGACAAGAAACATCTCCAAAATCTCATGACAGTGTTAAAAAGACTAGAAGATTATGGGTTCAGAGCACAACATGACAAGTGTGGATTCTTTAAACCAAGCATCACTTATTGTGGTCAGACTATTGATACACAAGAATTTCACAAGCACGCTGAGAAAATTCAAGCTGTGCTGAATGCCCAAAGCCCAAAGGCTGTATTACAGATGTAGTCCTTTTCAGGGTTTGTCAATTACTGTAACAGGTTCCTGCCAAATCTGATTACTGTGTGCCACCCTTTGAACTCATTACCACAAATCAGGAAGCACTGTGAGTAGGCTTTTAAAAAATTAAGGAAATGGTGACATCACACATTATGATCTAAACCATACGAAAAACTTATGATAGAGAACACTCATCTTGACATATTTTCCCTAATACAAATCAACAGACTCCCTGTAACAGCAGAGGTGAACCGAAGGGAAACCAGAAAAGAACCCACACTGTCTCAGGTTTACATGGCCACACAAAATGGCTGGAATGTGCAGCAGAAATTTCAGCTTCCCCATTTTTACCAGTGCTGGGAATATCTTGCCCTTGAAAGGGGTTGCCTTATGTGGGGCTTGAAAGTTGTGCCATCTAAGCTGAGAGTTGGAGTCGGAGGAGCTACATGCTGGTCACTAAGGAGTGGTCAAAATGAAATCGTTGGCTCGAAGCTTTATCTGGCGGCCTGTCATAGATCAGTGGGTCGAGCAGCTGATTCAGGAAGCCAACGCCTCCAGAAGAAAGGTATCCAGAGCTGCCAGAACCACTTCTTGCAGTCCTAGAATCAACTCCTACAACCAGAACCAGATGCCCTGGAAGATGAGATTGTTTCACAGCCACAAGTCCCACTTGTGAAAAAGAGTGACCTCTCTAGTCAAGAAAGACGTTATCCACAAGGATAAGAAATTCTCCACCGTGATTAAATCTTTAGGCCTGAATGGGGCAATTTAAAACTTACTATGCTGTGGATGTCTGTATAGTAGTTGTATTATATAGTATACTGTGTATATGGTTGAGATGCACTGTATATTGAGTTGGAGTTTATAGCTAAGCAGGGAGGAGTGCAGTGTATTCAATATTTCAATAATATTTGAGTAATCTTGTAAATATATTGTTTGATTAAGCATTCTTTGTTGTTTACATAATTCATTACAGTTTATATATAAAAGTATTTGAATGGCATACGTTATTAAACCACCACTTTATATGTACCTGATCACTAAAGTGAAAACACGAGTTATCACTGGCTCACCTGTGTTTTTGTTTCCATTAGTGTTTGGAATTACAAAACATAACAACTTGGCACTGTACCTCGCCTCTGTATACAGTCTCAATGTTGTTTGCAATCCGATCTAGTATAGCGGTGTCATCTGCATTAGAACAGAACCTGGCCATACAATTAATTAAGGAGTAATGTAAAGGCCCGATGGCACAGCCTGGTGAGGCACCAGTGTTGAGGTTAACCATGGAGTAGGCCTTGCTGCCCTTCATTACTGACTGTAGCTTATTGGTCAGGAAGTCTAGAGGTGTGCCAAATCCCAGGTCTAGAAAGTAATCACACATGCAACCTCTTATTTTGTTTTTTATTTCTTAATACTTACGTCTTTATTTGTAGATGTCGTGCAGAGTAGGCCCTTCTGGCCCTTCGAACCACACTGTTCAGCAACCCTGACAACATAGGTTTGATCCTAACCTAATCACAGGCCAATTTACAAAGACCAATTAACCTACCCAGTATGTCTTTGAACTGTGGTAGAAATCTGGAGAACATGAAGGAAACCCACGGATTCCAAAGGGAGGACGTAAGAGGACACCAGTATTGAAGTCCAACGCCCTGAGCTCTAATATTGTTACACTAACTGTGATGCTACCATGACATCTAATTTTGTACATGATTTGAAAGTTTGAAATGTTTAGCATCTTCCAAATCTGACTAAATATCAGAAAAACTAACACAATTTTTTCCTTTCTCCCATAGATGTCTGAACCTCTGAGAGTTTTTGGGATTTTCTGTTTTATTATTTAGAGCAACCTACCTTTCTCCTGACCTCAATCCAATTCCTGATTGGCTTAACCTTATGGGAAGGCCTCGAGGTGCATGAATTAAAATTGCAAATATTTCCCTGCAGTCGTCATGGAAGTCTGAGTTTAATATTTAAACAAGGTTCTTGTTGGCTTCAGGCAGAGATCCCATGGTGTATGCAGTCCAAGTGGTAAACCAGCACAAATGTACAGCACTTCAGTGTTATGCCATTTAACACATGGCAATTTGTAATGACTATGTCCAACAAAGGGGAAGTATTTAAACACCTATTCTTGAAATTCAAAGGCATTATAATGATCATGCCTCCTATCACAACACCCCGAGTATTCAGCCTTTATAATAAACTCAAGAGGACCATAAATACTGAAGCTTAGTTTCAGGGGTAAGTGACCTATCTGTTTATAAATTAAAACCTTTCCAACAGAACCAGAACCAGGTTCTGATTCTGAATCAGAACCAGAACATCAGTGATGTATGTCACGAAATTTGTTGTTTTTCCCTGGCAGTACAGTTCAATGCATAAAATACTACTGTTGGTATCAACAATAAATAAATAATCATGCAAACAAATAAATAAATAGTGCAAAAAGAGAGCAAAGTAGTGAGGTAGTGTTTATGGACCATTCAGTAACCTGACAGTGAAACATACAGTGAAATGTGTCGTTGACATCAGTGACTAACACAGTCTGAAGATTTTGCTGGGGTTGGATTGCCATGCTTCCAGTGCCAACATAGCATTGATGCAGCTGTCTTAACGAGCAAGTCCCAAGTACTAAGGCAACAGTGGGAATTGACCTCAACTGGTGATCGCTGGCACTATAAAACATTGTGCTAACTGCTACAGGACTGTGGACAGTTGATGGTCACCACAGACCTGATAAGCTGAAGGTCTTCCTCATGTGCCCATGACTGATAGGGCACTGGTGAATTTATGGAATTAAATCACAGATATGCCAAACCTTATTGAATAGCAGACCACAACTGAGGGGCTAAACTGCTCCTCCTTTTTCTGTGTTTATTTAAAAACTCATTAAAAAGCCTGACTAAAGTGGGTGAGATAAAATTACAGATGTAAGCAAAACCATTATCGTGGTTGACATGAGCTTTGTGGTATCCAGGGTGATAAATATGGAGAGAAACTGAGTTTGACATGAACTAAAGGTGTTTGAGGTTTAACCGGTGAATTCACTTACTGTGTTCCTGAAGATTAAAGGCAGTGCATTCCACACCCAGACAATGACAGAAAAACTGCTGAATGCCTGATCTAAGTTAAAATTGCAACATCTCAGCATAGAGGTGACATTTGTAAAATAAGAAAGAGGAAGGGGAGAATTCAGCTTTTTAAAACTTCCGTTTAAACTTTGCCTTTCTTAAGTTTACCCTTCTTAAATTTAAAAATGTTTAAACTGTTTAAAGTTTAAACTTCTTAAACTTTAAATAACTTTAAACTTCAGTTGATTTCTGAGCAGCAGCATTGTATCTATTTCTCGGCGAACAGCAGCTACCTGCTCTGTGAGTACTTCTGCAGTTGCTTCAATTCACTCTTATGCCTGCTTGGTATAAATAGGTTTTCTGCACAAGATATCCAGTGTTAAGCAGATCCTACCACCATGGCAACAGGATTAATCGGAACAACTATAAAGAAAGTTTTGTTCTTTACAGAGTCATATTATAATAGTCCTGGAGAAAACCCACACAATCACAGGGTGAACGCACAAACTCTTATAGACAACAGCAGGTTCCAGATAATTTTATAAGTAAGGCCATAGAGTTAAACAACATGGAAGCATACAGTCAGTCCCATCTCATCCATCCTGATGAAGATACCTGTCTGAGCTAATACCATTTATTTGTATTAGGTCTATATCCCTCCAAACCTTCTGTCTCCAAGTACCTGTCCAGTTTTAATTAATATTAGAATATGTATATAATTTTCCAGTGGGGCAAATGTTAACAAATATTTTTTTAGAACATTCCAGGTATTAAATGCCAAAGACATTCACCAACATATAAATGCCTGACCAAATGATAAGCAGTTGGCTGAGGTACTAAGGTCCTCACTGGCTGTCGGTTCCATTCTGTGAGTGCAGCAGAGTGTCATTGCTGGGTCTTGGGCTTCTGGCTAAAAACTGCACTCAGGACCAGGTTGGGGCTAGCAGAGAGATAAGCAGGAAGTGGTAGTAGACAATGAATGATCTGGCCCTTTATCTTTGCCAATTACACTTGAATTGACTTCTTTGTTAATGTCTTGCTGAGAGGGAATAGAGCCCTGGATAAGAGCACGTTAACCATAGGTATGAAGGCACAGCCTCAGAACAAAGCGACGTCCTTTGAGAACAGAGAAGAGGAGGAATTTCTTCAGCCAGTGAGTGGTGGATCTGTGGAACTTAGAATCAGAATCAGGTTTAATATCACTGGCATATAGTTCAATGGTTCCGTTTAATATCAGAGAGTGTATAAAATATACAAATGGAAATTCTTTTTCTTCACAGGCATCCATGAAAATTGAAAGGTACCACAAAGAATGAATGACAATGAAAACATTAGAACTCCAAAGCCCCCCCATCACTCCCTCCCAAGCACAAGCAGCAGCAAAGGATTGACCCTCCTCCTCCATCACTTACCTCAGCACTCTCTACCCACCAAGCAAGCAATAGCAAAGCCCCCAAGAAAGACCATGATCTGTAGTACACTGAAAACTAATCATTCACCCAACAATTTGACATACCACTGGCTCTTTCTCTTCCTAATAAAGGGGCAGAGAGGTGTCACACAGCAAGAGGGGAGACTAACAAGACAAAAACAACATGCTGAATTACAATGTTAAGATCTGCCACTTTGCTTTTTGTTCCAAGTTCTCCAGCTCAAGAATTGACTACCACTCTCCCTGACCAACGAGACAAAAAGAGAGAGAGAGTGTGATCCAAGTACAGAGCCCTTGGACAGCTGATCTGCTGTTCCCGATATTCTGCTTTCTCCTACGATGCTTCAGTCAGTGATACTGACATAGTATCTGCTCGTCCTCAGGGCCAGAAAGCCTCAGAACCCCAGAGGAGCACTCGTCTTCCCGGCAGCATCCTTCCGATGTCAAAAAATGGCCGGTCAGTGAACCCCAGGAGCGGGACCAATCGCTGTGGAGAACCAAAGTTTGTTTGCAGCTGTGGGTCAGGGTCTTCAACAGAACTCCATCCACCTTGAAAGGAAAAGAAACATTAAAGGTAGAAATTACGCTGTTTCCGCAGATAAGCTTGAAGAAGCACCTCTCTAGCGCTATCATAGCTACTACTACATATGTTGTGAAATTTGTTGTTTTATAGATAATAATAATAAAAATGATAAATTACAGTAAGTATCTACAAAAAAGAAACAATAAATGAAATAAGAGGTGCAGAAAGCGGAAAAAATACTGAGGTGGTGTTCATGAGTTCATTGTCCAGAAATCTGATGGCAGAGGGGAAAAATATTTGTTATCATGGAAGGTTGTGGAGAACAAGTTATTGGGTCTATTTATGGCAGAGATTGGTGGAGTCTTTATTGTAAGGACAATAAGGTAACAGACAGAAGGTAGGGTATGGGGTTAAGTATAAACAAATTCTTGATGGGCTGACTGGAGAATTCCAAGAGTCTAACATCCTCTGTGTGAAGACATCTTTCATCAGAATGAAGTAATTTTTCCTCATCTCAGTCCTGGATTCACTACCCTTCTCATGAGGTGGTGACACACAGTTCGATATATCTCAGTAGAGGAGGCATTCTTCCTAGATCTGTTCAACGTCAGTAAGACAAAAGAGCTGATTGTGGACTTCAGGAAGGGTAAGATGAAGGAAAACACACCAATTGTCATAGAGGGATCAGAAGTGGAGAGAGTGAGCACTTTCAAATTCCTGGGTGTCAAGATCTCTGAGAGGCTAACCTGGTCCCGGCATATCAATGCAGCCATACAGAAGGCAAGACAATATCAATATTTCATTAGGAGTCTGAAGAGATTTGGTTTGTCACCTAAAACACTCAAAACGTTCTATAGATGTACTGTGGGAGTTTTCTGACAGGCTGTATCACTGTCTGTTATGGGGCGGGGGGAGCTACTGCACAGGACTGGAAGAAGCTGCAGAAAGATGTAAAGTAAATGGGCTCCATCATGGGCACTGGCCTCTGTAGTATCCAGGATATCCTTAAGGAGTGGTGCCTCAAAAAAACTACATCTTTCATTAAGGACCCCCATCACCCAGGTCCTGCCTTGTTCTCATTGCTACCATCAGGAAGGAGGTACACAATCCTGAAAGCACACACTCAATGATTCAGAAACAGCTTCATCCCCTCTGCCATGCAATTTCTGAATGGACATTGATCCCATGAACACTGCCTCATTACTTTTCCATTTTTATTTTTGCACTATGTATTTAATTTAACAATTTTAATATATATTTACTGTAATTCATGTGATTTTATTATTATGTATTGCATTGTACAATTCCTGCAAAGATAACAAATTTCATGATTTATGCTGGTGATACGAAACCTGATGATCAGACAAGATATTTGAAAATTGAATGCACAGTGGCGTGTATGACCCTATGGTGTACAGGACAATTAAAATTTCCTAACTATTCCTCAAAATTCATATTGCCGAAATAAGATTCTTTCAATGAATCTGCGCTTCCTTCATATTGAGTTTGACATATCTTTCTGACTGATTGCCTTGAGTAATCGTTTCCTTCTGTGTCTTCTGCTGATGCCAGTAGTAATTCAATACAATTTTTTCATGATGAAGACATCAGTCAGCAGTTACAAAAGTTAATCTCACAACTGACTGCACTCTACCTGTCAGTTTAAGCGTACAAGGCACTGATATACAACTGCTGACAAATGTATTTCCCTTGAATGGAAATCCAGGCAGAGAGCCTTATTGAGATACGGTATGTCACATTATAAGTATATTTGAATTGAACATAAGGTAGGACAATACCTTTGATCTTAGTTCCAGCTTTAATTTTTAATTGCTAATTGGTTTATTATTGTCACAAATACTGAGGTACAGATGTCAACAATGAGTCATATAAGAATGAGATAGATCATCTGGTTGAATGGTCTCACAACAATAGCCTTGCACTCAACACCATCAAGACCATCATGATTGTGGATTTAATATGACCATAAGACATCGGAAAAGAATTAGGCCATTCAGCCCATTGAGTCTTCGCTACCATTCCATCATGACTGATTTATTATCCCTCTTAACCCCATTCTCCTGCCTTTTCCCCATAAATTTTGACTCCCTTACTAGGGAAAATTGTGACAGTACAGACCAGACCTCATTGAGAGGGCAGTGGAAAGGGCAGGCACTTTTAAGTTCCTGGGTGTTAATATCTCCTGAGACCAACACATTAATGCAATCACAAAGAAGGAACACCAGTGGCTCTACTTCATTGGGAGTTTGAGGAGATTTGATAAGCCACTAAAGACTCTTAAACATTTCCACAGATGTTTCACAGAGGGGATCTTGACAAATTGCATTGTGGTCTGGTCTAGAGGTTCCAATACGTGGGATCACAAGTGTCAGCAAAAGGTTCTAGACTCAGCCAGCTCCAGCATGAGTGCAAGCCTCTCCACCGTTGAGGATATCATCAAGAGGCAGTGGCTCAAGAGGGTGGCCTCCATCATTAAGGACTCTCACCATCTGGGAGATGCCCTCTTCCCCTTTATCATCATCAGGGAGGTGGTACAGGAACCTGAAGGCCCTCAATTCAAGTACGCCATCTTCCCCTCTGCTATCAGATTTCTGAACAATCCATTATTCCTCATCACTCCTTTCTCTCGCATTATTTGTTTATTTTCTAATGCATAGTAAATTATTGTCTTTTTACTGTACTGCTGCTGCAAAACAATGTTATATAAGGCAGTGATAACAAAGTTGATTCTGAAAATACAAACATGAGGAAATCTGCAGATGCTGGAAATTCAAGCAACACATGCAAAATGCTGGTGGAACGCAGCAGGCCAGGCAGCATCTATAGGAAGAAGAACAGTCATTTCGGGCCAAGACGTCGACTGTGCTTCAGAAAAAGAGTCTTTCATGATCATGACATCTGAACAGACACCAAAATGTTAGTGTACAAAGCAGTGGTGATCCCAACACTCCTGTATGCATCAGAAACCTGGACAACATACCGACGACATCTGAAGGCACTTGAAAAGTTCCTTCAACGCTGTCTTCAAAACATCTTAAATATCAGCTGGGAAGATAGAAGAACCAATGTCAGCATGCTGAATGAAGCAAAAACAACAAGCATTGACGCCTACGTCATCAAGAACCAACTAAGATGGAGCGGTCGTGTTGTTTGGATGAAATTTGAACATCTGCCGAAACAAAGCTTCAACTCCCAGCTTAAAGAAGGCAAATGTAAAAGAGGCGGACAACAGAAGAGATTCAAAGACGTCTTAAAAGCCAACATGAAGAAATGTAACATCGACATCAACAACTGGGAAACCAATGCCAAGGACAGGAAACTCTGGCAAACCATCATCTGAGAAGGAACAGCAACTCTCGAAACCAACAGATGTGCAGAATTAGAAGAAAAGAGAAGAAAATGGAAAGAGAGGCAGCAACAACCAAAACCCGATCTACCATCTGGAACTATCTGTCCTGAATGCGGAAGAACTTTCAAAGCCAAGATTGGACTCATAAGCCACTTGACAACCCATAAATAGATCAACAGAACAAAGACCATCATCCTCGACCTCGAGGGATAGCTACAACGACGACGAAAGTGTTACAGTTACAAAGAGTGTGCAATACAGGCAGATTGTAAGATGCAAGGCCATGACGTCAAGAATCCATGTTCCCATACAAAAGGTGTATTCAATGTTATTATAACTGTGGGCTAGAAGCTGTCCTTGAGCTTAGTGGTATGCTTTCAGGCTTCTGTTTCGTCTCCTGACGGGGAGAGAAAAGAAAGAATGACTGGGTTGGGAGAGGTCTTTGAATATGTTGGCTGCTTTTCTGAAGCAGTGTAGACTGATTCCGTGTAGGGGAGGGCGGTTTTCATGATGTTTATAAATATTGCATGAAGTTTTAACCCTTTGTCAAATGTGTAATTGGTACAAGTCACTCCATTAACAGATCTGACAGTTCATAAGAGAACCACCAGCAGCCTAGACTTCATCTGATCTCGGACTTGCATGTGTAAATCAGCTGGGAATGAGGACCAAGTGTCTCCTGTACCTTGGGACTTACTACAGATTGCAGAGTGGACTGTGACTCTCTGAATAGAAGGTTCCAAAGCAGTTCATGTCACCTTCAAACTGGCAGATGATACAAAAACCTGAAAGAACCCATCACCAGGCTCAAGTATAGTTCATATTTTGCAGTTATAAGAATATTTACCATTCCTCTATTATAATATACTTGGATTCTTAAACTCACAATCTACCCCATCGTTCCCTTGCACCTTATTGTCTGCCTTCACTTTACATTCTCTGTAACTGTAACACTATTTTGTATTATATTATTGCTTTTTTTCTTTTCTGCTTTGATACACTAATGTGATGAAACAATCTGTATAGTTGACATGCAAAAACAGTCACTTTACCTCAGTACATATGATAATAATAAAACAATTTACCCATTTTCCAATGGTAAGCCCTTCCCTAATAATAATGCAATTTTAACTATATTTAATCAGATTTTTAAAAATTAGTTTGGAAATGTCAAATAATTTATAATTATCTCTTTGTATATCGATGGATATGAGGATGTTCAGAGGGAGGAGAGACAGAGCTTCAGTGGTGAACTGCCTGTGGTCTACTCGACCATTGGAGCCTACTCCATCTGTTGGGTTCAAGTGGTCAGTTCATTTGGCCTTACACCTCTGGAACATGTCAGCACATGGGTAGTTAATCCCAGGCAGTGGCCTAGTTTCAGGATAACCGACTCACTTGAGTAATCAAAAAAAAGTTATGTCCCATTACTTTGGTTCTACAAACTGAAGCATTAAACATGAGAAACTCTGCAGACGCTGGAAATCCAAATCAACACAAAATGCTGAAGGAACTCAGCAGGTCAGCCAGCATCTATGGAAATGAATAGACAGTTGACTTTTTGGGCCAGCACCCTTCTTCAGGACCCTTCATCATTAAAAATAATGCTTTTATTGGCAATTGCAGCAGATACCCCAGGTGACTGAGTGGGAGGGTTCAAATTCAAACCCTTGTCTTTGATGACAAACTTATTCCAAGTTATGTGTATTCCTGGGCTCATGAGAGGCAGTATTGAGAATGCAGGCAGATTTCAATTCAACCACTAGTATCAAGGATCCAGGATCAACTTTATTCATCATATACATTTATACATATGAGGAATTTGCCATGGTGTGTTGGTCAGAGTGTGATACGTAATAAAAAACAACAAATTCAACAATTATAAAGAATTATATAAAATAAAGTTAGAGGTGAAGGTACAGGTATGGAATAAAATGTACATAAATTCATAAATGCCAACATGTACTTACAATGTAAAACATGCTTTACCATGTGCTTTAAAGTGGACACAGTGCAATGCAGTGACAGGTAATAGAGAGAGGGGAGCGTGGGCTCTAAATCAAACTAATGACCTGGGAAAAGAAACTTTTAAGGTGGCGTGAAGTTTCTGTTTTAGATGTTGTGTGCTAATAGGGAATGGGTTCCTGATGCGATCTTAACCAGAGTGACTGTCTAACCTCTGAAGCATAAAGCTTTCTCACAGTTTTGTCAGCGAAGTGGTTGTTTGTCGATTATTGGAATTGGAGTTAATTTATTATTGTCACCTTGTGGTAGAGGGGTTTGTGAGTTCCTGAGGTCCTGAGAGCGATGCTGCCTGGAGCTTAGCTCCTGGTAGGGTCACCCATGGGGTGAGGTCAAGGGGGAAGGTTCTAGACAAAGAGTGATCCATCCAAGTCTTCAGCAGTGGAGCTGGTAGAAGATGATGATACATTACAATGGCAGTGCAGGTGGAGGAAGGCTGCTGCAGTGAATGGTCTCCTGTCATCTTGCACTCCATGCCACTGGACCCTAGCCCCCATTTGGTGGCTGCCTGTGCATCAGCCTTCCCATGTTAAACAATGTCACGCACATTTCCCCTTAGGAGAACACCATACTCAACTCGAGTGATCACACCACTACAGTAAGAATCTTGCTTTGCATACTGTTCATTCAGATCTATAGTACATTAAGGAAGCAGTAGATAAAACTATAACAGAATGTAGAACAAAGTGTAACAGCTTCAGAGACAATGCAAGTCTGACAGTCTTTCTAAACAAACACTTCAGTGTACAGTATATCATCATTAACTGTCAGTCAGCTGGCCAAGTGTTCTGGTCCATTTTCTTCCCACATTCCAAAGAATTTTGTGCTAGTAGGTTAATTGGTCATTTAGATATAATAGGGTGGCATGGGTCTGTAGGGCTGGAAGGCTCTACTACTCTGCTGTATCTGGAGATAAAATAAAATAATTAAAAGTAAATGTCTAGTAATGTCCTTCTGGCAATAGACAGCCTTCATTCAATTGAATAGAGGCTGCTGTGCTTACCCAGGTCTAGAGGCAGATTTTCCCACCCAAGGACCTTTGGACTTATCATGAAAAGTCCAATGTTGGAGCAGGGGGAAGACAGAGCCAGACAAGGCGGGAAAGAACATAAATCATCGCACAAGTTACTGTCTGATGAACTTGGCAGGTCAGGCAGCAACTTTAGGCGGAAAAGGACTTTCAGAATTTTGGGTTAATGCCCTTAATTGGGGCTGGATGAAGGGTTTCCATAGATCCTCCCTAGCCCACTGAGTTCCTCCAGCGTTTTGTGTGTTGCTCTAGGTTCCAGTATCAGCAGAATCTAGAAAATAGGTCATGCTTGATGTTCTAACTCAGCTCCATATTTCTGCACTGTCTTCATATCCATTGATTACCTTAATATCCTTAAATCTATTAATTCATGTTTTCAACAAAACCAATGCTGAAGTGAAGAAAGACAGGCAAGTCCCAGTACAAGCATTGGTATTATTGGAAGATCTGTGATCTCACACTGTGTGCTAGAAATTTACAACCACATGTGTCCTTTGCTTCATGGAATCCTGGATAACTCCTTTCGTATGGGATGTAGCGATTCAGATTGACGGGCTTACTATACACCATCAGGATAGAGCGAGGAGGTGATAGAAAGGAGTTATAGGCAGGTGGTCACTCCGGGGCCATGGGAAACAGACAAGTAGGTGACAGTCAGGAGAGGGAAGGGGAAGAGTCAGGTACTAGAGAGTACCCCGGTGGCTGTACCCCCTTGACAATAAGTACTCTTGTTTGAGTACTGTTGGGGGGATAGCCTACCTGGGGGAAGTGCCAGTGGCATGCCACTGGCACAGAGTCTGGCCCTGTGGCTCTGGAGGGCAGGGAAAGGAAGAGGAAGGCAATAGTGATAGGGGACTCTATAGTCAGGGGGTCACACAGGCGATTCTGTGGACGCAGGAAAGAAACTCGAATGGTAGTTTGCCTCCCAGGTGCCAGGGTTCAGGATGTTTCAGATCACGTCCAGGATATCCTGCAGTGGTAGGGAGAACAGCCAGAGGTCATGATACATATTGGTACCGATGACATAGGTAGGAAAAGGGAAGAGGTCCTGAAAATAGACCTCTGTCTACTGTTGGGAGTTAGGAAGGAAGTTGAGAAGCAGGACCATAAAGGTAGTAATCTCGGGATTACTGCCTGTGCCACGTGACTGTAAGTATAGGAATAGAATGAGGTGGAGGATAAATGCGTGGCTGAGGGATTGGAGCAGGGGGCAGGGATTCAGATTTCTGGATCATTGGGACCTCTTTTTGGGCAGGTGTGACCTGAACAAAAAGGACGGGTTGCACTTGAATCCCAGGGGGACCAATATCCTGGCGGGAGGTTTGCTAAGGCTACTAGGGAGAGTTTAAACTAGAATTACTGGGGGGTGGGAACCAAACTGAAGAGACTGGGGAAGAGGCAGTTGGCTCACAAATAGAGAAAGCTTGGAGACAGTGTGTGAGGGAGGATAGGCAGGTGATAGAGGAGGAATGCATTCAGATGGACGGTTTGAGATGTGCCTATTTTAATGCAGTGACTATTGTGAACAAAGCGGATGAGCTTAGAGCATGGATCACTACTTCGAGCTATGATGTGGTGGCCATTAAAGAGACTTGGATGGCTCAGGGACAGAAACGGTTACTTCAAGTTTTTGATGTTTCAGAAAGGACAGGGAGGGAGGCATAAGAGGTGGGGGCATGGCACTGTAGATCAGAGATAGTGTCACAGCTGCAGAAAAGGTGGACGTCATGGAGGGATTGTCTACGGAGTCTGTGTGGGTGGAGGTTCGGAACAGGAAAGGGTCAATAACTTTACTAGGTATATTTTATAGGCCGCCCAATTGTAACAGGGATATTGAGGAGCAGATAGTAAAACAGATTCTGGAAAGGTGTAATAATAAAAGTTGTCGTGATGGGAGATTTTAATTTCCCAAATGTCCATTGGCATCTCCCTAGAGCAAGAGGTTTAGATGAGGTGGAGTTTGTTAGGTGCGTTCAGGAATGTTTCTTGACACAATATGTAGATAAACCTACAAGAGGAGAGGCAGTACTTGATTTGGTATTGGGAAATGAACCTGGTCAGGTGTTAGATCTCTCAGTGGGAGAGAATTTTGGAGATAGTGATCATAATTCTATCTCCTTTACAATAGCATTGGAGAGAGATAGGAACAGACAAGTTAGAAAAGTGTTTAATTGGAATAAGGGGAATTATACTATCAGGCAGGAAGTTGGAAGCTTCAATTGGGAACAGATGTTCTCAGGGAAAAGTATGGAAGATATGTGGCAAATGTTCAGGGGATATTTGTGTGGAGTTCTGCATAGGTACGTTCCAATGAGACGGGGAAGTTATGGTACGGTACAGGAACCGTGGTGTACAAAGGCTGTAATAAATCCAGTCAAGAAGAAAAGAAAAGCTTACAAAAGGTTCAGAGAGCTCGGTAATGTTAGAGATCTAGAAGATTATAAGGCTAACAGGAAGGAGCTTAAAAAGAAAATTAGGAGAGCCAGAAGGGGCCATGAGAAGGATTTGGTGGACAAGATTAAGGAAGACCCCAAGGCATTCTACAAGTATGTGAAAAGCAAGAAGATAACACATGAAAGAATAGGACCTATCAAGTGTGACAGTGGGAAAGTGTGTATGGAACTGGAGGAAATAGCAGAGCTACTTAATGAATACTTTACTTCAGTATTCACTATGGAAAAGTATCTTGGTGATTGTAGTGATGACTTGCAGCAGACTGAAAAGTTTGAGGATGTAGATATTAAGAAAGAGAATGTGCTGGAGCTTTTGGAAAGCATCAAGTTGAATAAGTTGCTGGGACTGGATGAAATGTACCCCAGGCTACTGTGGGAGGTGAGGGAGGCAATTGTTGAGCCTCTGGCGATGATCTTTGAATCATCAATGGGGATGGGAAATTGGAGGGTTGCGGATGTTGTTCCTTTATTCAAGAAAGGGAGTAGAGATAGCCCAGGAAATTATAGACCAGTGAGTCTTACTTCAGTGGTTGGTAAGTTAATGGAGAAGATCCTAAAAGACAGGATTTATGAAGATTTAAAGAGGTATAATATGATTAGGAATAATCAGCATGGCTTTGTCAAGGGCAGGTCGTGCCTTATGAGCCTGACTGAATTTTTTGAGGATGTGACTAAATACATTGATGAAGGAAGAGTAGTAGATGTAGTATATATGGATTTTAGCAAAGCATTTGATAAGGTACCCCATGCAAGGCTCATTGAGAAAGTAAGCAGGCATGGGATCCAAGGGGACATTGCTTTGTGGATCCAGAACTGTCTTCTCCACAGAAGGCAAAGTGTGATTGTAGACGGGTCATATTGTGCATGCAGGTCGGTGACCAGTGGTGTGCCTCAGAGATAAGTTCTGGGACCCTTACTCTTTGTGAATTTTATAAATGACCTGGATGAGGAAGTGGAGGGATGGGTTAGTAAATTTGCTGATGACACAAAGTTTGGAGGTGTTGTGGATAGTGCGGAGGGCTATCAGAGGTTACAGCAGGACATTGTTAAGATGCAAAACTGGACTGAGAAGTGGCAGATGGAGTTTAACCCAGATAAATGTGTAATGGTTAATTTTGGTAGGTCAAATATGATGGCAGAATGTAATATTAATGGTAAGACTCTTAGCAGTGTGAAGGATCAGAGGGATCTTGGGGTCCAAGTCCATAGACACTCAAAGCAGCTGCACAGGTTGACTCTGTGGTTAAGAAGGCGTATGGTGTATTGGCCTTCATCAATCGTGGAATTGAGTTTAGGAGCTGAGAGGTAATGTTGCAGCTATATAGGACTCTGGTCAGACCCCACTTGGAGTACTGTGCTCAGTTCTGGCAGCCTCACTACAGGAAGGATGTGGAAGCCATAGAAAAGGTGCACAGGAGATTTACAAGGATGTTGCTTGGATTGGGGAGCATATGCCTTATGAAAACAGGTTGACTGAACTTGGCCTTTTCTCCTTGGAGCAATGGAGGATGAGAGATGACCTGATAGAGGTGTACAAGATGATGAGAGGCATTGATCGTGTGGATAGTCAGAGGCTTTTTCCCAGGGCTGAAATGGTTGCCACTAGAGGACATAGGTTTAAGGTGCTGGGGAGCAAGTACAGAGGAGATATCAAGGGTAAGTTTTGTACTCAGAGTGGTGAATGCGTGAAACTGACTGCTGGCAATGGTGGTGGAGGTTGGTACGAAAGGGTCTTTAAGAGACTTTTGGATAGGTACATGGAACTTAGAAAAATAGAGGGCTATGGGTAAGCCTAGTAATTTCTAAGATAGGGACATGTTCGGCACAACTTTGTGGGCCAAAGGGTCTGTATTATGTTGTAGGTTTTCTATGTTTCTATATAGAGTCTCTCAAAAGCAGAGGTGGAGGAGTATGCCTCATGATCAACTGTTCTTGGTGCACAGGTTTATCAGTGCTGTCCAAATCTGCTCACCAGACCTGGAGTATCTAACAGTTAAGTGCTCTCCTTTTTACCTACCACAGGAGTTCTCCAGGGTCATTACGGTAGCAGTATACATTCCACCTCAGGCCAATGTCAATCAGGCTTTAGATGATCTGCTTAATGGGATCAACATGCATGAAACAGCGCACCCTAACTCCTTCACCATCATTTTGGGGGATTTTAACCAGGCCAGTCTGAAAAAATCACTAAGCAATTACCATCAACAGATCACTTGCAGTACTAGAGGAAACAACACACCATTGTTACACCACCATCAAGAATGCCTACTGTGCCATTCCACCCCCTCAATTTGGGAAGTCTGATCACCTGGCTGTTCTTCTACTCCCTGAGTATAGACAAAAACTGAAGATTGCAGCACCAGTAGTGAGGACCAAGAAGGTTTTGACAAGGGAAGCACAGGAGTGCTTACAGGACTGCTTTGAATTGGTGGACTGGACTGTATTCAGTGATTCATTGTTGAACCTGGATAAGTGCGCTGCAGTTGTTACCGATTTCAATAAAACCTGTGTGGATGATTGTGTGCCTACAAAGACTTACTATACATTCCCAAACCAAAAGCCATGGATGAACCAGAAGGTACGTCATCTGCTGAAGGCTAGATCTGTGGCATTCAAGTCTGGCGACCCAGGCCAGAAAACCAGGTATGATTTGCAGAGGGCTATTCTCAGGGTGAAGAGACAATTTTGAATGAGGTTGGAGGCGACATCGGATGTACGACAACTCTGGTAGGGTTTGTAAGATATTACTTCCTACAACGAGCAAAACCCAATAGCATGAATGGCAAAGATGCTTCACTATCAGATGAACTTAATGCCTTCTATACATGCTTTGAAAGGGAGAATGCTATAGCTGTAAAGACCCCTGCTGCACCTGATGACCCTGTGATCTCTGTCTCAGAGGCCAATGTTAGGCTGTCTTTAAAGAGAGTGAACCCTCGCAAGGCAGAAGGTCCCGATGGAGTGCCAGGTAAGGCTCTGAAAACCTGTGCCTACCAACTGACAGGAGTATTCAAGGATATTTTAAACCTTTCACTGACACAGATGGAAGTTCCCACTTGCTTCAAAAAGGCAACAACTATACCAGTGCCTAAGAAGAATACTGTGAGCTGCCTTAATGATTATCACCCAGTAGCACTCACACCTACAGTGATGAAATGCTTTGAGAGGTTGGTGATGACTAGACTGAACTCCAGCTTCAGCTAGGACCTGGACCCATTGCAATTTGCCTATCGCCAAAATAGGTCAATGACACGGCTTTAGACCACCTGGATAACACAAACACCTATGTCAGGATACTTTTTATCGACTATAGCTCAACATTTAATACCATCATTCCCACAATCTTGATTGAGAAGTTGCAGAACCTGGGCCTCTGTACGTCCCTGTGCAATTGGATCCTCGACTTCCTAACCGGACTACCACAATCTGTGTGGATTGGTGATAACATATCCTCCTTGCTGACGAACAACATTGGTGCACCTCAGGGGTGTGTGCTTAGCCCTCTGCTCTACTCTCTCTATACCCATGGCTGTGTGGCTAGGCATAGCTCAAATACCATCTATAAATTTGCTAATGATACAACCATTGTTGGTAGAATTTCAGGTGGTGATGAGAGGGCATACAGGTGTGAGATATGTCAACTAGTGGAATGGTGCCGCAGCAACAACCTGGCACTCAGCATCAGTAAGACGAAAGAGCTGATTGTGGACCTCAGGGAGGGCAAGACGAAGGAACTAATCCTCATAGAGGGATCAGAAGTGGAGAAAGTGAGAAGTTTCAAGTTCCTGGGTGTCAAGATCTCTGAGGATCTAACCTGGTCCCAACATATCAATGCAGTTATAAAGAAGGCAAGACAGTGGCTGTACTTTATTAGGAGTTTGAAGCGATCTGGTATGTCAACAAATGCACTCAAAAACTTCTATTGATGAACTGTGGAGAGCTGCATTACTGTCTGGTATGGGGGTGTGGGGGGTGGTGGCTACTGCACAGGATCAAAAGAAGCTGCAAAGGGTTGTCAATTTAGTCGGTTCCATCTTCGATCTGTCTTCAAGGAGTGGTGCCTCAGAAAGGCAGCGTCCACTATTTAGGATCCCCAGCACCCAGGGCATGCCGTTTTCTCACCATTACCATCAGGTAGGAGGTAAGGAAGCCCAAAGGCACACACTCAGCAATTCAGGAACAGCTTCTTCTCCTCTGCCATCCGATTCCTAAATGGACATTGGAGATTACCTCACTTTTTTAATATATAATATTTCCTTTTTTGCATGATTTTTAACCTATTCAAAATATGTATACTGTAATTGATTGATCGATTTATTTATTTATTTATTTTTTCTTTTTTTTCTTCTTCTATATTATGTACTGCATTGAACTGCTGCTGCTAGGTTAACAAATTTCATGACATGTACCGGTGATAATAAACCCGATTCTGATTCTGATTCTGAAATGCGTAGAGTCACCAAAAGACACGAGAACCATAAGATGTAGGATCAGAATTAGGCCATTCAGTCCATTGATTCTGTTCTGCCATCCTACTATGGCTGACTCATTATCACTCTCCCCCCCCACAAAACTTGGATGAGGTGACTTGGATAGGCTGGGTGAGTGGGCAGATACTTGGCAGATGACGTTTAATGTGAATAAGTGTGAGGTTATCCACTTTGGGAGTAAGAACAGGAAGGCAGATTATTATCTGAACGGTGTAGAGTTAGGTAAGGGAGAAATACAAAGAGATCTAGGAGTCCTTGTTCATCAGTCACTGAAGGTGAATGAGCAAGTGCAGCAGGCAGTGAAGAAGGCTAATGGAATGTTGGCCTTTATTACAAAGGGAGTTGAGTACAAGAGCAAGGAAATTCTCTTGCATTTGTACAGAGCCCTGCTGAGACCACACCTGGAGTATTGTGTACAGTTTTTGTCTCCAGGGTTAAGGAAGGATATCCTGGCTGTAGAGGAAGTGCAGCGTAGATTCACGAGGTTAATTCCTGGGATGACTGGACTGTCTTACGCAGAGAGGTTAGAGAGACTGGGCTTGTACATGCTGGAATTAAGGAGATTGAGAGGGGATCTGATTGCAACATATAAGATTATTAAAGGATTGGACAAGATAGAGGCAGGAAATATGTTCCAGATGCTGGGAGAGTCCAGTACCAGAGGGCATGGTTTGAGAATAAGGGGTAGGTCATTTAGGACAGAGTTAAGGAAAAACTTCTTCTCCCAGAGAGTTGTGGGGGTCTGGAATGCACTGCCTTGGAAGGCAGTGGAGGCCAATTCTCTGGATTCTTTCAAGAAGGAGCTAGATAGGTATCTTATGGATAGGGGAATCAAGGGATATGGGGACAAGGCAGGAACCGGGTATTGAAAGTAGATGATCAACCATGATCTCAAAATGGCGGTGCAGGCTCGAAGGGCTGAATGGTCTACTTCTGCACCTATTGTCTATTGTCTAAAACCTCCGAAACCCTTAATAATCAAGAAACTAGTAACCTCTGCTTTAAATATACCCAATGACCACCTCCACTGCCATCCATGGCAATGAATTCCACAAATTCACCACCATTTTGCCAAAGAAATTCCTACTTATCTCTTTTCTAAAGCAATGTCCTTGTATTCTGAGGCTGTGCCTCTCACCCTGGACTCCCCCACTATAGGAAATATCCTCTCCATCTCCACACTACCTAGGCCATCCAATATTCGAAAGGTTTCAATGAGATCCCACCTCATCCTCCTCAACATCATCGAGATCAGGCCCAGAGCCATCAAATGATCCTCATATGTTAGACCTTACGTTCCCAGGATCATTTTCATGACTCTCCTCTGGAACCTCTGCAATGCCAGTACATCCTTTCTTAGATAAGGGGCCCACAACTGCATAATACTTCAAGTGTGGTCTGAACAATGTCTTATGAAGCCTCAGCATTATGTCCTTGCTCTTATATTCTAGTCCTCTGGAATGAATGATGGTCACAAGGTGACAACTGCATTAAAAAAGCTGTCCAAGTGCACTCCCACCATCAGACAGCCATTTCCACTATTCCCCATCCTAACGGAACACATTCAGTATGAGCTCATTTGTTGCCATTTACACAGAAGTCTGGCTATTTGCAGTAATAATAAACCAACAAGAATTTGTGGTTGAAGAGTTTTTAATACATCACAGTATAGATTTAATACGACACATATTGACTTTTTGTGCCTGTAACAATTGACTAGTAATTATGCAAATTCATCTTTACTCAGTAAATAATTAACTCAGCCTAAACAAGAATAACAATAACCGGCAGTTAAGCATTGGTTATGCAGAGAAAAATGTTCCTTCATGTAAGGCAGATATGCAATCATATAAATGTCTATACTGATTGAGAGATAAACAGAAGTGATAAACTGAGCCCCCCTTCCCCACATAGCATTATACCTTCTTTAACATCCACCTGAAAAGGCAGCTTTTGCCATTGGTGCTGGTTATACTTCAGTGATGAGTGTATTCAGGTATCTGTAAAGTGCCTTTTCAAACCTCTCAGGAGACTGAATGCACTAGTCAAGGGATGAGTTTATACATCAATAGCACCTTAAGACATCCCAGACTTCTGCACAATCAGTCATGTGTTCAAATTCAATTCAAATTCAAAGGAAATTTATTATCCAAGTATGTATGTGTTGCCATATATTACCTTCACATTCACTTTCTTGCACACATTTACAGAAAAAAAGAAATATAATCGAATTTTATGAAAATCTGTACATAAACAGACAAAAAAAGTTTGTAAACTTCCATAAGGTCATCTCTCAGCTGCCTTCTGTTTAGGTAATATAGCCACAGCCTATCAAACTTCTCCTTCCAGTGCAGACAAGATCGTTACGAATTGTGCCTGCTCCTTCTCTCACATACAGTACGTACTCACACCCTTCCTGTATGCCATGGTGACCAGAGCTTCTCATAAATCACAACAGTGATTTCATCAGCATATTGTATAACTGTAACATGACATTTTCAATGTCACAGCTGATGAAGGGAAGCATGCCTCCTTCCTCACCCCTTTACCTGTGATGGCACTTCTCGGGAATTATATACGCATTCTCACAATCCCCAGGGCCTTTTCCATTCACTGTGTAAGCTTGGTTTAACTTCCCAAAATATATCCCTTTGCACTTGTTTAAGTTAAATTCCATCTACTATTCCTCCTCCCATCATAACCTTTGTCATCCTTCTTCACTATCCACTAGATACCAATGTTTAATGTCACCTGCAAACTTAGTTTAACACCCTGGGAAAGGTTTTGCTGCTAACGGAATGGTCTTTCTGTAGAAACAGTGTCTGGGTTACGGTTAGAGATAATGGGTGCTTTGGAATGAAGGGAGTGTATTTTTGTGTTGTGTGCTGGACATCGGTGTGAGCTGGGTCTTTTGTTCGGCGGGCGATGAAGACACCGGACAGAAGAGTTCATAGGACTCGACCTGGAGTGGGGCTGAGATTCGACGAAGCCCGGGGAGATCGAAGGAGGATCGGTGAAGGGGAAACCGTGAGCTCCAACTTGTGCATGTTAGACTGTTTCATTAAAATGGACCCTTTTCTATTTTTTGCTTTTTCTTTACTAAGAATTAAGAATTATAAAACTAAATCATTTAATTGTATGCGTTGTACCGTCTGTTATTTTGTGGTACCTATTTGTAACAGGGTAATGAATCACGCAGCAACCACACAAACAGGGGGTTTCGGGGTGCTTGCACCTCAATCTCAGAAGTTTGGCTAGACCGGAGATTGTCTTCCCTAGACTTGTGCAGCCGACAGAACCAGAGTGTTACATTAGTATTAATGCCACCTACCATTAATCATTAATTTGGATTTTTACACTGTCTTCACACAATACAATAGCATTGCAGTTAGAGCAATCAGGTTTGATTCCCACAGCTGTAAGGAGTTTGTAGGTTCTCTCCATGACTGCATGAGTTTCCTCTGGGTGCTCTGCTTTCCCTCCACATTCCAAATATTTATGATTAAGGTTATGGTTAGTAAACTGAGAGTATACCAGGTTGGCACAGGAAGCAAGGGCTGCCCTAGCACTATCCTTGCTATTCAATTTGATGCAAATGATGCATTTCAGAATCAGAATCAGACTTTAATCGCCAAGTACCTGTGCATATACAAGGAATTTACTTCCGGCAGATGTTGTCTCTCTGCTCATAACAATAATAATGATAAATATAAATGAAAATATAGATTATACATACAGGTAGTGCAATCCAAGTAATAGTTAGCCGACAGTTAACCGGCAGTTAACTGTTCAGCAAAGTGACCCCAGTAGGGAAAAAACTTCTCCAATGCCTATTAGTCTTAGTCTGGAGGGATCTGTACGTTTTGATGTTTTGATATACATATGACAAAATAAAGGTAGTCTTTAATCTTTCTCAACATATTCATTTGACTCTACTATCCGCAATAAGTACTCTTACAATTATTAATACAAGTTCAAAGATCAAGACGTTCAAAGTAAATTTATTATCAAAGTACATATATGTCACCACATACAACCCTGAGATTCGTTTTCTTGTGGGCAATCACAGTAAATACAAGAAACACAATAGAGTCAACAAAAGATTGCACCCAAATGGATGGACAAACAACCAATGTGCAAAAGACAATGAACTGTGCAAATACAAAAAAAAATAAAATAAATAAATACACAGTAACCATTGAGAAGGTAAGATGAAGAATCCTTCACATCACGACTCTTTCATTCTATTCTTAATGTTGAGCCAGTCAAGTTTCTACAGAAGTGTCTCCTGTGGCCCTATCCCATCATTTTGTGAAAATTGTTTCACCATTTCATCTCAATCAATTTGATTAAAGATGACACTAATTAGCTTGTTAGCTTCCTCACATATGACAAGTGCCTCATTCTCTAATCACTGCCAGAGGAGCCTACACTTACTGTGTGATGGAACTACGGCAATTTATGTTCATTGAGATCTACAGCTGACACAAGGAAGGGATCTAGAATGGAAATTCCTGCAATGGCTTGATTTCACACGAGTGCTCAGCTTTCCATCTGTGGCAACTTGGAAAAAAATATACAAGATATTCAAGATATCTTAGGTTGTTTAATGTCATCTCCAGTACACAAGTGGAGAGCAAGATTAATGTTATTTCAGATCCGGTGCAGCACAAAAAAATACGAAAAGATAAAGAACACAATAATAAGAATAACTCACAATAAATATAAATACATAAGATAGCTTATATACATAAATTGGTCGTTTGTACATAAAGTGACTCTAAGTATGTGAGTGTTTACACCTCTGGTGACTCTGACAGGAAATGATGAAGTAGTGGTGGTGCGGTTGTGATGGGGTGGATTAGTAGCACAGCTCATTGCATGGTGAAATTGTGCTTAAGTTACTAGTGTCAAGAAGCTTTGATTAATATCTTCTTTATATATCATGTTTCATAAAGTGACAAAGAAGATAGTTGTTGCTGTGAGAAATTCATTTTAATTTAAGGCACAGATAGCATATAGGACATAGAACACTGAAATCTGCAGCACATTACAGGCCCTTCGGCCCACAATGTTGTGACAACCATGTGACTTACTCCAGAAACTGCCTAGAATTTCCCTAGTGCTTAGCCCTCTATTCTTTAAGCTCCATGTACCTATCTGAGCGGCTCTTAATAGACCCTGTTGCATCCACCTTTACCACTGTTGCTGGCAGTACATTTCATGCAGCCACCACTCTCCATGTGATAAATTTACCCCTGACATCCTCTCGATACCTATTTCCAAGCACTTTAAAACTAAGCCCCCTTGTGTTAGCCATTTCAGCCCTGGGAAAAAGCCTCTGGCTATCCACATGATCAATGCCCCTCATCATCTTAGTCACCTCTATCAGGTCACCTTTCATCCTCTGTCGCTCCAAGGAGAAAAGGCCAAGTTCACTCATCCTATTCTCATAAGGTATGCCCTCCAATCCAGGCAGCATCATTGTAAATCTCCTCTGCACTCTCTCTATAGTATCCACATCCATCCTGTAGTGGGGTGACCAGAACTGAGCACAGTACTCCAACTGGGGTCTGACCAGGGTCTTATATAACTGTAACATTACCTCATGGCTCTTGAACTCAATCCCACGGTTGATGAAAACGAACACACCATACACCTTCTTTACAACACTGTCAACCTGCGCAGCAGCTTTGAGTGTCCTATGGACACAAGCCCCAAAGTCTCTCAGATCCTCCACACTGCATAATGCCTTTAGTATTAAATTTGACCTACCAAAACGAACCACTTCATACTTATCTGGTGAACATCTGTCATTTCTCTGCCCAGTTCTACATCCTATTGATGTCTTGCTGTAACCTCTGACAACCCTCCAGACTATCCATAGCACCCCAAACATTTCAGCAGATTTACTAACCCACCCTTCTACTTCTTCATCCAAGTCATTTTTTAAAAAATGACAAAGAGGAGGGGTCCCAGAACAGATCCCTGCAGAACATCACTGGTCACTGAGCTCCATGTGGAATACAAATCATTTGCAACCACCCTTTGCCTTCTGTGCGCAAGCCAATTCTGGATCCACAAAGCAAGACCTCCTTACTTTCTGAAGGACCCCTGCATGGGCTGCCATACTGAAATCCATATATACTACATCCACTGCTCTACCTTCGTCAATGTGTTTAGTCACATTTTGTTACACAGATAAACTCCTTTGAGGGGGATATTATCTCCATAGGTATAAAATGTGCATTCAACAATGTTTTTGTCATCTTAACTGTCCCATCCTTGGGTATGTTGTTTGTTAAAACATTTCGCTCTATGGTTCGACGTACATGTGATAAATAAACCTGAATTGAATCTCAAGCACTGTACTGACATCTTAGCCACAATGTTAAGCTCTGTACAGGCCCTTGTTACAGTACCCTCTGTACAGTACAGTTATTTGTCTTACAACCAAATAACTGTACTGTACTGCCCCAGGGAAGATGATTGCTCAAGTCTGATGTTTTATAGCCATGCTGGGAAGATTACCTTTATCAGATGTTTGCAACAAGGTCCGAAACACAGCACACACTCACTCAGTGACCACTTTATAAGGTACCTCCTGCACTTAATAAAGTGACCAGTGGGAGTATATCCGTGGTCTTTTGCCTCTGCAGCCATGTTTGACATGTTGTGCATTCAGAGATGTTCTTCTGCACAGCACTGTTGTAATGTGTAGCTATTTGAGTTATTGCCGCCCTCCTGTCAGTTTGAACCCGCCTGGCCATTCTCCTCTGACCTCTCATTAACAAGGCACCTTCACCCACAGATCGGCCACTCACTGGATCTTCTTTTGTTCTTCATACCACTCCCTGTAAACTCTAGAGACTGTTGTGTGTGGAAATCCCAGGGGATCAGGAATTTCTGAGATACTCAAACTACCCCGTCGGGCATCGACAACCATTCCACGGTCAAAGTCAATTAGAACACATTTCTTCCCCATCCTGATGTTTGGTCTGAACCTCTTGACCATGTCTGCATGCTTTTATGCATTGGGTTGCTGTCACATGATTCGCTGGTTAGATATTTGCATGAACGAGCAGTGACTGATTAGATATTTGTATTAATGAGCAGTTGTATCGAATGAAGTGACTACTGGACACCATTGTAAATTAGCCATCACAAATTCCTGATACAGCCTTGGTCGTCCTGCTGACATCATTAAATTGAAGAGTGCACAGATCATTTTCAAGGATGCTGCCGATTCTTGATGGACTGAATTATAGGGAGAGGTTGGGTACGCGAGGACTTTATACTTTGGAGCAGTATGATTGAAGTGTATAAAATCATAAGGGGCATCGAAGGGGTGAATGCATGCAGTTATTTTCCCAGAGAAGGGGAACTAAAAATAAAAAGGCATAGATTAAGTGGAAGGTGAAAGATTTAAAAGGGAGCTGTGGAGGAACCTCTTTACACAATAGATGGCACACGTATAGAACAAGCTGCTTGGGAAAGTGGTTAAGGCGGGTCAAGAACAACTTCTGGAATGTATTTGGATAAGTGCATGGTAGGAAGGGTTTTGGGGGATATGAGCCAAATGCAGACAGATCTAACTAAATAGCAGAGGGTCTGTCTCCAATTCAGTATTAGTCCATGACTCCACTTAATGGGAAAAGGAGAACCTGTGCTTATTGTGCAGGGCACCTGTAAGGCAGCAGAAAATCATAATTAATCCCTCATGCCATCAACAACAAAATCAAAACTTGCATTTATATTATGCTGTTAATGTAACAAACCGTGCCAAGGCACTTCACAGCAACATTAATAGCTGCATTTGACAGTGAACTGCACTAATGTATTCGGCCAATTAACAGGTGAAATATGGAGATCAGTTATGAGCTTTTTGAACTAGTTGATTTACATTTTAATGCTTATTAAAAGAAAATGGATCTTAATGTTAATATTGTTTTCCTGACTCTAATGTGTTTGGAGCTGTGTAGCACAGCTCTACCTAGTGGCCATTTCATAATTTATGACCTGCCTTTGAAAGTCATTGTACATAACTAGAATCATAGAGAAAAAGAATCGTAGAGGGCCATCAGCTTGCCCTCCAGAAAGACCATCAACCACCCGTTTATATTAATCCTCCATAAGTCTCAATTTTAAAGAAATGGCAGATGAACTTAATAAATATTTTGCGTCAATCTTTACTGTAGAATTTGAGAATGTAAGAGGGTAGAAGTGTAGTTCCTATTACTGAGGAGATGGTTCTTGGGAAGCTGAAAGGCCACTCATATGCACTTTGGGAATAAATTTACTTTGACTTTGATGTATTCTCCTCATATTTTCTTCAATGCCACCAGAGTCTACCGTTCACCTACACACAAGGAACATTCTTTGGTGGCTTATCTGCACATCTTTGGAATGTAGGAAAAAACTGAAGCATCCGGATGAAGTCACACAGCCACAGGGAGAACATGCAAACTCCACTCTGACAGCGCACCTATCTAGTCTAAATGTGACTCCCAAGTGACTGAAGTGAACATGGTTGATTCTTAACCAGCCTCTCAAATGAGGGAAAGCCAATATACAGTCAGTAGGTGCTTTATTAGGCACATCCTGTATCTAATAACGGGGCCAATAAGTGTACATTTGTGGTCCCCTGCTGATGTAGCCCATCCGCTTCAAGGTTTGGTGTGTTGTGTGTTCAGAGATTCTCTTCTGCACACCACTGTTGTAACACTTAGTTATTGAGTTACTGTTGTCTTCCTGTCAGATTGAACCAGTCTGGCCATTCTCCTCTGAACTCTCTCATTAGCAAGGCATTTTCACCTACAGAAATGCTACTCACTGGATGTTTATTTTTGTCTTTTTCACCATTCTCTGTAAATTCTTGAGACGGTTGTAAGTGAAAATCACCAGTTTCTCAGATAATCAAACCACTGCAACTGGCACCAACAGTAATTTTGTGGCCAAAGTCACCTATATTACATTCCTTCCCCATTCTGATGTTTGGTCTGAGCAACAACTGAACATTTTGATCATGTTTGCATGCTTTTATGCATTGGGTTGCCTCGTAATTGGTTGGTTCGCTATTTGCATTAACAAGCAGGAGTACAGGTATACCTAATAAAATGCCCTTTCAGTATATCTCATTCATGTACACAACTTCGTCACCACTGATATCCTCCAATAACAGTTGTGTCATCAGCAAATTAATAGATGGCATTTGGCTCTAGCTAGCCACACAGTCACATGATAGCGTGAGTGGAGCAGTGAGCTGAGCACGCATCCTTGAGGTGAGTCGGTGTTAATTGTCAGTGAAGAGGAGATGTTATTTCCAATCCCCATTGACTGTGGTCTCCCAATGAGGAAGTCAAGGATCCACTTGCAGAGGGAGGAACAGAGGCCCAGGATTTGGAGCTTTTTGAACTGCGGGGATGATGGTGATGAATGCTGAGCTGTAATCAATAAACAGCAGCCCTGCGCAGGTGTTGCTGTTGTCCACGTAGTCCAAGTCTGAGTGGAGCGTCAGTGAGATTGCATAGAAATGGTTGATCAATCTCAAGAAGTGCAACCTAAGTGTGAAGGTGACAATAGTAGAACAACCAAGGGAATTAGAGATCAGAAGTTGAAAACATAATCAGAACCACTGGAAAGGGGGTACAAAGAGTTAGGTTCAGAAGTCTGACAGCAGTGGGGAAAAAGTTGTTATTAAACCTAGGCTTTCAAATTCATATATTTTCTCCAAGAAGTTAGAAAGAGGAAATAGCGAGGGTGGCAGCATCCTTGACATTTCCACCAGCCTTCCTGAATCGTTGAATTGTGAAGTGGAACTGAAAATTTTTTTCCTGAGGAAACTGAGGTCCTTTAACATCTGCCGGATGATGCTGAGGATGTTCTACGAGGCTGTGGTGACCAGTGCTATCATGTTTGCTGTTGTGTGCTGGGGCAGCAGGCTGAGGGTAGCAGACACCAGCAGAATCAACAAACTCATTCGTAAGGCCAGTGATGTTGTGGGGGTGGAACTGGACTCTCTGATGGTGGTGTCTGAAAAGAGGATGCTGTCCAAGTTGCATGCCATCTTGGACAATGACTCCCATCCACTCCATAATGTACTGGTTAGGTACAGGAGTACATTCAGCCAGAGACTCATTCCACCGAGATGTAACACTGAGTGTCATAGGAAGTCATTCCTATCTGTGGCCATCAAACTTTACAACTCCTGCCTTGGAGTGTCAGACACCCTGTGCCAATAGGCTGGTCCTGGACTTATTTCCACTTGGCATGATTAACTTATTATTATTTATTTATTTATGGTTTTATATTGCTATATTTCTTCACTACTCTTGGTTGGTGCGGCTGTAATGAAACCCAATTTCCCTCAGGATCAATAAAGTCTGTCTGTCTGTCTGAAAGTGATGAGCCTGTGATATGTCTACCACTCTCTGCAGGCTCCGTCATGTTGCTGTGTGATTGAAGGACAAGTTAGACAATGCTGTGTTCCTTTGTGCCTGGACCACATCTCTTTACAAAGTAAAGATCATGAAGTCATATAGCAAGAAAATCTATAATATTTATGCCAGATTATCAAATCCCCATTGCAATGATCCCATTTACCAGCACCTGTTCCACAGTCTTTTTTGTCTTTAAGATTCAGGTGCTCATCCAGAACTTCTCAAGTATTCTAAGGTTCTCATCTCTGTCTCCATCATCCCCTCAGATAGTGCATTTCATATTCCAACTACTCTCTTGGTAAAAAGATATTCTTTTTCTGAAATATAAGATTTAAGGGAGGTTCTAAATGCATGTATGAATGAGATGCAGTGTCTGTTAATAATCCCAATGGACAGTCAGGTACCAGCCAATGTCATTGGGCATCATGGAAGCATAGCAGTCAGTGTGGTGCTACTACAGCTCGGAGTGCCAGAGTTTGGAATTCAATTCCAACATCATTTTTACATCCTCCTCGTGGAATGCCTGCGTTTTCTCTGGGTGCCACGGCTTCCTCCCACAGTCCAAAAATGTACCGGCTGGTAGGTTAATTGGTCATTCGAAATTGTCTGGTGATTAGGTTAGGGTTAAATTGTTGTTTGCTGTGTGATGCAGCTCAAAGGGCTGGAAGGGCCTATTCAACACTGTATCCAAATAAACAAATAATTTTTTGTGGTAAATCTGTATTTGATGTCTAACCAGTAAGCTTCAATGTTACAGCATTCTAACTGAGCATCTCTCTCAGACTGCTGCAAATGACACCTTAGAAAATCTCCAATAAAAAGTTAGACTTAAAAAAAATAAAGTGACATTTGAGGCCAGGCGAGGGATTAATAAATATGGAGATGAAATAAAGAGGAACTAGAAGAAAGGTTATGTTGAATAATGCATTACGGCAGTAAGTTCCTAACTCTTGTCACAAGCCACCAATGTTAGAAGATGAAATGAGATTCATTAATGAGGCTGTTCCTTTTAACAGTTCAGTTCAGTATGATTGATGCTTGTTTTGATACGCAGTTCTCTGAGAGGAGTCAGACATCTGAAGTGGATTACTTTTCATCGCTTTGTAAGAGGCTGAGCTGCCTAAAGATGTTAAAGAGTTGCACTGTGATTCAGTTCTGCTTGAAGCTCATTAAATATAGGTGACAAGATAGGAGAGCGGGGTGGCATGTTATTGTAGAAGTCAAGGTCCAGGCTATTTATGGTACTAGTCGTGGGCCATTTAACATCTTGAACTGTTGCACTTTTCAGTGAACTTATTGCTAACGTGCCTGACAGTTTTCTATTGGACTAGTTTTAAATGGGAAAGAGTCCATAAAATCAGTTATACTCCTTCCTCTTTATGTTTTTCAAATCTGTCACCCAGTTTATAGAATCACCGTGTTATACAGCACAGAAACAGGTCAATTATCCACAATAGTTTTACTTGGCCCTGGTCCGTAACTGCCTATAGCTTGGTAGGTGAAGAGTTCATCCAGATATGTTCTAAGTGTTGTGAATGTCTTGGCATCCACAACCTTCCTACCATTTACTTTCCCCCTATTTCTCTCTTTTTCACCTCTCCCCCTTTCACTCATACATCTAAACCTATTACCTCAGTGCAAGCACAATAGACTAGAGAACCTCCTTCTGTACCATAACTTTCCATGGGTCTTGTGAAAACCCATATTTTAGAACATAAATCATACAATACAGTACAGACCCTTTGGCCCATCATGTTGTACTGACCTTTAACTACTCCACGATCAACTTGACTATTCTGTCCTGCATAGTACTCCATTTTTTCTTTCATCTATATGCCAAATTGTACCTGAAATTTCTTGACTGCATCAGCCTCTACTGCCACTCCTGGCAATGTGTTCTAGGCACCCTCGCTCTCTGTGTAAGAAAACCTACGTCTGACATCTTTCCTAAACTTTCGTCCACTCGACTTACAACAATATCCTCTGGCATTAGCTGTTGCCGCTCTTGGGGAAGAAGGTGCTGGCTGTCCACTCTACCTATGCCTCTCATAGTTGGAAATACAGTTTTGCACCTAATTCAGCTAAGGAGGAATCATGAGCTTCAGAGTAGGCTTGGTCACATGACATCAGAAACAAAGGACTCAGTGTTTGGTACATGGTACATTGAGATGTTTTTGCCTTACACTATAGCAGCATACATCCCAAATGAAGTCTAGGTTTAAAGGATTTAAGTATGACAAGAGGTTCCATAAAATTGGCTTACATATCTTGTTTTCAGAGTGTAGAGGAATGTAGTGACTTATGGAGGCTTGATCAAGTGGAATTAGGGATGATTTGATTTTATCGAAGATGCCCACATGCTTTGACAATTAAACCAAAATTGTGGAATTCAAAAGCATTAAAGCTTAACGCATGATTAATATAAAGAATATACCCCATCATTTTACAATTAGAAAGCATTTTAAATATCTTGTGTTAAGTTAGTAGCCAAGCATGTGATTGTTAACCCTTTGATGTCTCAGATGTATCAGACAAACTCACTGCTACACTAAGTAAACAATGATGTTTGTATGACTACAGATGTTGGAATCTGGAGCAACAAAAAAAGATCTCCGAGAGGAACTCAATGAATCAGCAGCATTTGTGGAAGAAAATGAAGTGTTAACGTTTCAGAGTGAGACCATTCATCTAGACTGGATGATCTAAACATCAACTGTCCATTTCTCCCCCACAGATGCTGACGGATCCACTGAGTTCCTCCAACATCTTTTATGATTCCTTTTCTATGATTACTGGGCATGCTCAAAACTATACACAGACTTAAAGAGCTGTAGTGGCTTTTAATATTCTTAACAATAAAGCACACCAAAAAAAAAGAATGATTCTGATTCTCTCAATATTTACCGTAGATCATTTTTTGTTATAATCTCTCAGACCTGAGAGAAATTTATAAAGTTAAGAGAGGTAAAGCTATAGTAGACAGTCAAAATCTTTCCTGAAGATTAAGAATGTCAAGCACTAGAGGACATGTGCTTCAGCTGAGAGATGGGAAAGTCTAAAGGGAGGTGCAGGGCAAATATTTACACAGAGATTAGGAGGTGCCTGGAATAGGCTGTCAGGGGTAGTGGGGAAAGCAGGTATGATAGTGGCAGTTAGGAGGCTGTTAGATGGGGTCTTAAATAGATAGACAGGGAATGGAGGAATATGGACCATGTAAAGGCAGAAGATGTTTAGTTTAACTTGCAGGCCAAAGGTCTGTTTTATGTTCCTATAAAATACATTTCAAGAGAAATAATGGACAGCTCCTAATGAGTTCTAGATGTTAGTGGCTTTTGCATCAAGTGGGACTGCTCAGTTTCTTTTTTGACCTGTAAGTCTGAATTCAGCAATAGCAATCTTGTCTGGAGTGCTTTGAAGAATGAGACATTTTGTGTGTGATGCTTTGTACTATTATGATCATATCAGACAGTTCCACATCATGTGGAATTGATTATTTGAAACTAGCAGTGCTCTGATCACATCAGGCAGCTCCAAATCATAGTGAGTTGATTATTTGCCTATAAAGTTGGGGTGATTCACAGGAACTGTATCTCCAGGTTTCCATGGTATGGATCTGAACTCACATGAGCTCTCTTCCTGCTCTTCTTGGATCTGTGCCATCTATGCTCATGTCATTGTATGATGTCCAGAGTAGAGCATCCTAACAAGCTGTATTACTGCTTGGTACAGAAACTGCACTGCAACAGACAGGACGGATCTACAACAGGTAGTCTAACATATCACTGGCACCAGCCTACCTGCCATCAAGGGCCAAAATTGAAAAGGGTGACAAATACAAAACTAAAGGTGCAATACTTGAATGCATGTAGTATATGGAATAAGGATATTGTATGCAATTAGAGTTTGACAGGTATGATGCTGTGGGCACCTTTGAGTCGTGGCTGAAAGAAGATCACAGTTGGGAGCTTAACTTAAGGATCCACATTGTAGCAAGAGGACAGGCAGGAAGACAGAGGGGGTGGGTGGTTCTATTGGTAAAAAATACGATAAAATACTTAGAAAAAGTGACATAGGAAGATGATTGGAAGATGTAGAATCCTTGACGGTAGAAGTAAAAAACTGCAAGGCTAAGAAGATCCTGATGATTCTTGACAAATGTCTCCAAACAGTAACCAGGACGTGGGCTTCAAATTACAACAAGAAATAGAAAAGGGTGATGTTTCAAAAATCATGGAGGATTTCAATATTCAGGTAGATTGGGAAAATCCGGTTAATGCTGGATCTCAAAAGAGGGAATTTTTAGAAAGCCTACAAAATGGCTTTTTAGAGCACCTTGTTGTTGAGCTCACTAAGGGATCAGCTATTCTGGATTGGGTGTTGTGTAATGAACTGGATTTGATTGGGGAGCTTAATGAAAAGGATTTTCCTCAAGTAGTTAGACTGATGAACACCTCCACCCTCTAACTTTACCACCACTTTGTTATTTCTCATCAGTTTCTTTATGTACAGCTAAGCATTGTATGGACATACAATCAATCTGTGTATAGAAGCTATCCTATCCATTTATATTTATTGTATTTTATTATTATTATTATTATTATTATTATTATTGTGTTCTTTATCATTTGTATTTTTTCTTATACTGCATCGGATCTGGAGTAACAATTATTTTGTTTTCCTTACACTTGTGTATGAGAAATGACATTAAACAATCTTGAATCTTGAATAGATGTTGTTCACCAATTCTGTGGGTCATCTGAAGATAGGTACACATATGTTTTATAAAAGAAAATCGAAGTTCAATAAGTTTGAAGTTCACAGTAAATTTATTATCAAAGTTCATATATGTCATCACATACTACCCTCAGATTCATTTTCACAGTAGAACAAAGAAATACAATAGAATCAATGAAAAGCCGCGCACAAAGACTGACAAATAACTAATGTGCAGAAGAAGACAAACTGTGTGCATTCAAAAATGAAACAAGTAATAATGATAATAAATACCTATAAATAAATAAATTAATAATGCCGAGTACATAAGTTGTATGGACCTTGAAAATGAGTCCAAATTACAAATGGTTTATAAACTACAAAGGATTTCCAAACACAGGTTAAAATTCTTACAAACTAAAAGTTACCAACGAGTCGCAGACGAATAAGTCATCTGTCTCAGAAACCAAAGGCTGAGGAATGAATCCTAGCTCTTTCTGTCATTCCCCTTGTTATTTCGAACAATCCTAATGCTTTATACTGTTCTGCTACTAGTTGACACTTCTTGCATATGATGTTTCTCAGATAGCTTTGCTGTGACAAAGTGATTCACACTGAAAACTTCTGGAGACAGAGGTCCTAGACACTAAAGTTAATGTGTGAGGGTTGACTCTCTGAGTACACAAATAAAAGGCATCAGATAGTAGATGGGTGACCACCAGACGAAGGAAGGGAAGTCAGCAGTCAGTGCAGAGTTCCCCTGTGGACATGCCTCTCAGCAACAAGTATATCCCTTAGACACAGCTGGGGTGGGAGATTGACCTTTCAGGGCATAGTAGCAGCAAGGCCAATAGCAGTGTGGCTGGCTCTGTGCCTCAGCAGGGAAGGGTAAAGTCAGGCAGAGTGGCAGAGATAGGAGACTCAATAGTTAGGGGGATGGACAGGAGATTCTGCGGCTGAGAAAGAGAACCCAAGATGGTGTGATGCTTCCCAGGTGCTAGGATCCAGGATGTCTCAGAGCGGCTGCACAAAATTCTCAAGAGGATGGTGAACAGCCAAAGGCTATGATGAATATTGGCTCCAATGACTTGGGTCGAAAGGGAGAAGACATCCTGCAAATGAATATAGGGAGTTAGGGAAAAGGCAGAAGAAATGGACCTCCAAGGTAGTGATCTCTGGATGCAAATGGCAGTATTTCAATTTTCTGCAACATTAAGATCTCTTCTGGGGAAGGTATGACCTGTACAAAAAGGACGGGTCACTTGATCTCAGGGTGGGCACCAATATCCTTGCAGGGAGAATTGCTTGAGTTGTTGGGGAGGGTTTAAACTAAGCTGACAAGGGTATGGGAACAGGAGTGATAGGGCTGAAGATGTGGTAGTTGGTAAGTTAGACTGAATTCTTCGAGGATGTAACAAAACACATTGATGAAGACAGAGCAGTGGATGTAATGTATATGAATTTCAGTAAGGCATTTGATAAGGTTCCCCATGTAAGGCTCATTCAGAAAGTAAGGAAGCATGGGATCCAAGAGACCTTGCTTTGTGGATCCACAATTGGCTTGCCCACAGAAGGCAAAGGGTGGTTCAAGATGGTTTGTATTCTGTATGGAGGTCAGTGGCTTGAGGTCTTCTGCAGGGATCTGTCTGTTCTGGGACCACTCATCTTTGTGATTTTTATATGTGACGTGGATGAAGAAGTGAAAGATGAAGCTTGCTGCTGTCTCAAAGGTTAGGGGTGTTGTGGATAGTCAAAGATTATAGCAGGAGATTGATAGGATGCAGAAGTGGGCTGAAAAGCGACAGATGGAGTTCAACCCAGATAAATGTGAAGTGATTCATTTTGGTAGGTCAAATTTGATTGTAGTATTAATGAAGTATTAATGGTAAGACTCTTAGCAGTGTGGGGAATCAGAGAGATCTTGGGGTCCGAGTCCATAGGACACTCAAAGCTGCTGCGCAGGTTGACAGTGATGTTAAAAAGGCCTATGGTGTGTTGGCATTGAGCTTGAGCTCAAGAGCCAAAAGGTAATGTTACAATTATATAGGACCCTGATCAGAACCCACTTGCAGTACTGTGTTCAGTTCTGGTCACCTCATTACAGGATGGATGTGGATACTATAGAGAGAGTGCAGAGGAGATTTACAAGGATGTTGCCTGGATTGGAGAACATGCCTATGAGAATAGGTTGTGAACTTGACCTTTCCTCTTTGGAGCAACAGAGATGAGAGGTGACCTGATAGAGGTGTATAAGATGATGAGATGCATTGATCCTGTGGATAGTCAGAGGCTTTTGCCCAGGGCTGAATTGGCTAACATAAGGGGGGATAGTTTTATGGTGTTTGGAGATAGGTACAGAGGGGATGTCAGGAATAAATTTTTCACGCAGATAATGGTGGTGCGTGGAATGAACTGCTGGCGACAGTGGTGGAGGTGGATACAATAGGGTCTTTTAAGAGACTCTAAGATAGGTACATGGAGCTTAGAAAGATAGAGGGCTATGTGGTAGGGAAATTCTAGGCAGTTTCTAGAGTAGGTTACATGGTCAGCACAACATTATGGGCCGAAGGGCCTGTAATGTGCTGAAAATTTCTATGTTATATGTATACAAATTGATGCAGTGTGTAGTGAGAGAGTGAGGGAGGACAGGCAGATGATAGGGCAAAATTGCAGTCAGTGCAATGAGGTGAAGTGTAACATGGAGGCAACATCATAAACGATGATGAATACAGGACTGAAGATGTTATTATTGAATGCACACAGTATACAGAATAAGGTAGGTGATCGTGTCATGCGGTTAGGGATGGGCAGGTATGATTTTCTGGGCATCACTGAGACGTGGCTGAAAGAAGATCACAGTTGGGAGCTTAACATCTAAGGATACTGATGCACCATCAATAACTCTCCGAGATGTGAGGTGAGATATCGGCTTTTATTGACTGGAAGAAAGAACAAGCAGTAATTGACCACCATACTACATCCTGGAGACTGAGGGCAGGGCTCAGACCTCAATTGCCTTTATACCGGGGTCTGTGGGAGGAGCCACAGGAGCAGTCAGCAGGGGGCATGTCCAGACAGGTATATGTAGTTCACCACATTCACCCCCCCCCCTTGTTCTAAAAGAGAGTCCCCATGGGGCGAAGTTTCTTACGAGTATATTTACAGGTTAAGTCTATCAGGTGGTCGAATCTGTCGCTGCGATCTACGTAGCACCGGCTGTGATTGCACAGGTGCCGGTGGTGATTGCACCAGAGACGGTGGTTGTGCTGGTTCCAGCCTAACTGGAGGTGTCAGCCCACTAGGCGTCAGTGATCCCTCATGCGTGTGCGAGGCGCCTGGTATATGCGCGTGTGAGACGCCCGGTATAGGAGTGTCATGAGGAGTCTGTATAGGGCTCGGTGTGCGCGGTGTCACCTCAGGTACAAGGTTCATAGTTACCGTGGAGTGTTCAGGGTAGTGGTCTGCTGCTCCTGCGGGCGCCAGGTCGCGGATGGAGACCGTGTCCTCCCACCCATCAGGTAAGACCATGTAAGCATACTGGGGGTTCACATGTAGAAGGTGAACCCTCTCGACCAGCGGGGAGTATTTATTGTTTCCGGAGCAGCACTGGCCCTGAGGACGTCAGCCAAGCTGGTAGGGTGGTCCCAGTGGCAGACTTCCTGGGAAAAGAGAATAGGCGCTCGTGAGGGGTGGCATTGGTGGACGTACATAACAGGGAGCGGATAAAGTGGAGTGCCTCGGGGAGGACCTCTTGCCATCGAGAGACCGGCAACCCTTTTGACTTAAGGGTTAAAAGTGTGGCCTTCCACACTGTGGCATTCTCCCTCTCCACCTGTCCATTCCCCTGGGGATTATAGCTCGTGGTCCTACTAGTAGCAATACCCCTAGCCGGCAGGTACTGGCGCAACTCGTCACTCATAAAGGAGGACCCTCTATCACTGTGGATATAGCAGGGATATCCGAACAGAGTGAAGAGCTGGCCCAGGGCTTTTATGACGGACGTGGCAGTGGTGTCGGGGCAGGGGATGGCAAAGGTGAACCGCGAGTACTCGTCGATAATGTTGAGAAAGTAGACATTGCGGTCGGTGGAGGGAAGGGGGCCCTTAAAGTCGACACTCAGTCGCTCAAAGGGGCGGGTGGCCTTGATAAGTTGTGCCTTTTCAGGACCGTAGAAGTGCGGTTTGCACTCAGCGCAGACTTGGCAATCCCTGGTCATCGTCCTGATGTCCTCAAGGGAGTACGGCAGGTTCCGGGCTTTCACGAAATGGTAAAATTGGGTGACCCCTGGGTGGCAAAGATGTGCATGGAGGGCGTATAGCTGGTCGAGCTGTGCGCTGGCACACGCTCCCCGGGATAGGGCATCAGGGGGCTCATTGAGCCTCCTGTGCGGTGACACCGCGCACACCGAGCCCTACACAGACTCCTCACGACACTCCTATACCGGTCGTCTCACACGCGCATATACCAGGCGCCTCGCACACGCATGAGGGATCACTGACGCCTAGTGGGCTGAACTGGATATCATAGTTGTAGGTGGAGAGTTCTATTCTCCACCGCAAAATTTTGTCATTTTTGATTTTGCCCCGCTGTTGGTTGCTGAACATGAACGCAACCGAGCGCTGGTCGGTCAGCAAGGTGAACGTTTTGCCGGCGAGATAGTGCCTCCAGTGCCTAATAGCTTCCACTATAGCCTGGGCTTCTTTCTCCACCGCGGAGTGCCAAATTTCAGAGCCTTGAAGGGTACGAGAAAAGAATGCTACTGGCCTGCCTTCCTGATTGAGGGTAGCAGCCAGCGCGAAATCGGAGGCGTCACTCTGTACTTGGAAGGGAATGGTCTCGTCCACCGCATGCATCGTTGCTTTGGCAATGTCCCCTTTAATGCGGCTGAGGGCCACGCGGGCCTCGGCAGAGAGGGGAAATGAGGTGGACTTGACCAGGGGGTGGGCCTTGTCTGCGTAATGGGGGACCCATTGGGCGTAATAGGAAAAGAAGCCCAGGCACTGTCTGAAGGCTTTGACGGTGGTGGAAAGAGGGAGTTCTAACAGGGATCAGAGCCAATGACCCCATTCTCCACGACATACCCAAGGATAGCGAGCCGGGTGGTTCCGAACACACACTTGTCCCTGTTATAAGTAAGGTTCAGGGCTTTGGCCACTTGGAAAAATCGTTGGAGGTTGGCGTTGTGATCCGACCAGTCGTGACCACAGATGGTGATATTATCCAGATAGGGAAATGTGGCCTTCAGTGGGCACTGGTCCACCATCCAGTCCATTTCCCTCTGGAAGACAGAGACACCATTTGTGACACCGAAGGGGATGCGCAGGAAGTGATAGAGCCTGCTGCCCGCCTCGAAGGCGGTGTAGGGGCGGTCCTCCGGGCGGATGGGGAGCTGGTGATAAGCGGATTTCAGATCTATTGTCGAGTACACCTTGTACTGAGCTATCTGGTTGACCATATCCGCGATGCGGGGTAGGGGGTACGCGTCAAGCTGCGTGAACTTATTGATGGTCTGGCTATAGTCCACGACTATCCTATTTTTCTGCCCGGTCCGAACAACAACCACCTGGGCCCTCTAAGGACTTGTGCTCGGCTCAATGATCCCCTCCCTGAGCAGCCACTGCACCTCCGACTGAATGAAGGCCCTGTCCCCCATGCTGTACCTCCTGCTTTTAGTTACCACAGGTTTACAGTCGGGAGTCAGGTTGGCGAACAGCGTTGGGGGAGGGATCTTGAGGGTGGAGAGGCTGCAAGTGGTGTCAGTAACGCAGCTGTCGGCATGGTGCTGGGTGGGATGTGTGGGTCGGTGTGTGTGTGTGCAGTAACGGGGTATATGACGAAGTCCCACAAAACTGAGGATTCCTGACAGTGAGTGGTGGAAGGGACCCGTCATATGCCATAGTCACACTTTCGAGATGGCTCTGGAAGTCCAGCCCCAATAGCACAGGTGCGCACAGTTGAGGCATGACCAGTAGCGCAAAGTTCTGATATTCTGTGCCCTGCACCACCAATGTCGCTACACAACCCACCCGGATGTCTGTGGAATACGACCCAGAAGCCACGGTGACCCTCTGGCTTACCGGCCGTGTCAAGAGTCCGCAGCGTTGCACCGTGTCCGGGTCAATAAAGCTCTCAGTGCTGCCCGTGTCAAATAGGCAGCTAGTTCTTGCCCCTCCACCAGGATGTCCATCATTGACCTTGCAAGCTGGTGTGGGGTGCTTTGGTCGAGGGTTACGGAGGCCAGAGTTGAACCGCTGTCTTGGTGCCCGGTAAACACTGGTGGGTCGGGGGCGGGGCAAGGTGGCGCCGACAAAGATGGCCGCCCCCATGTCTCGCATGAGGCGGGCAGGCAAGATAGCGGCCCCCATGCCTCGCACAAGGTGGGCAGGCAAGATGGCGGCCCCCATGCCTCACACGCAGCACTGCCCGACCCCGCTCGTGGTTTAGACTTACAGACCTTGGCGAAATGGCCCTTCTTCCCGCAGCTGGAGCAGGTCGCTTCTCGGGCCGGGCAGCGTTTTCGGGGGTGCTTTTTGAGTCCGCAGAAGTAGCACTGCACGGACTTGTGACTGGCAGCAGCTGTGGTCGGGTTCGGGGAGTTCGTGGAATCACGACTGGCAGCGGCGGTGGTGAATTCGCTCGTGGGAACCGGCGGCAGCGGGGTCTGAGGTGTCCACGGAACCAGCGGGGGATCGCGTGGCTGGACAGCGTCAGCGTTGTGCAGAGCAGCCTCCAGCGTGTCGGCTGTCTCGATCGCTGAGCGTAAGGTAAGATCGACATTTTCCAGCAGCCGCTGGCGTACGTACACTGACCTAATCCCCGTAACGAAGGCGTCTCGTACTAGTAGCTCCGAATGTTGTTCTGCCATCAGAGCTTTGCAGTCGCAAGTTCGCACGAGTGTCTGTAGGGCTTGGAGAAACATGGCACTCGACTCATCGGCCTGCTGTCGCCGCGTTGCTAAGCAATGTCTTGCATAGACGGTGTTCACCGGCCGCAGGTACTGTCTTTTAAGGGCGTCCAGTGCCCCTTGGTAGGTCGGTAGGTCACTGATAAGGGAGAATACTTTCGGACTTACTCTAGATAGTAATATTTTGTATTTCGTGGCAGGCTCAGTCACGGGAATCTGTTCCAAGTATGATTGGAAGCATGCAAGCCAGAGTTCAAAGGCAAGAGCTGCTTCGGAGTCTTGCGGATCAAGGTCTAATTTTTCCGGACGTAAAATGCTGTCCATGTTTTAAACTTCCAGTCAATAAAATTGATGCACCATCAATAACTCTCTGAGACGTGAGGTGAGACATTGGCTTTTATTGACTGGAAGAAAGAACAAGCAGTAATTGACCACCATACTACATCCTGGAGACTGAGGGCAGGGCTCAGGCCTCAATCGCCTTTATACCGGGGTCTGTGGGAGGAGCCACAGTCAGTGGGAGGAGCCACAGGGGCAGTCAGCGAGGGGGGCATGTCTGGACAGGTATATGTAGTTCACCACAGATACACATTGCATAAGATGGACAGGCAGGTGGCAGAGGTGGCTCTGTTGTTAAAAAATAAAACCAAATCCTTAGAAAGAGGTGACTCATGATCAAAAGATGTAGGATCCTTATGGGTAGAGTTAAGAAACTGTCAGGAAAAAAGACCCTGGTAAGAGTTGTATGCAGGACCCCAATTAGTAGCCAGGATGTATGCTATAAGTTACAACTGGAGATAGAAAGGGGATGTAGAATGGGCAATGTTGCAGTAGTCTTTGAGGATCTCAATATGCAGGCAGGTTGGTGCTGGATCCCTGGAGAGGAAATTTGTAGAATGCCTGCTAGGTTGTTTTTAGAGCAGCTTGTGGTTAAGACCACTAGGGGAAAGGCAATTCTGGATTGGATGTTGTGTAACAAACCAGATTTAATAGGGGCTTTAAAATAAAGGAACATTTGGGAGGCAGTGATTACCTTCCTTATGGTAAGATTCCAGCGCATTTGATTGCCACAGCTTCCACAGGGTCAACTAAAGGTGTTATTGTCTTTTGTACACATTTTTTCACAATTGCAAGATTATGCTGCACATTTAGAACTTGCAGTACTGCAGTTCTACCCAATCAGTGAATTGTGTGTCAGTGGAAAAACTGAAGGAGCAGGACTTGGTGCAGATTGTCCTGCTTGCTGCATCAGAATGGCATCAGTGTGCAAAGGCGGTGTGCAGGCCAACAGCAAGTGATCACTTTAGTCACTTTTATTGTGATCACAAGACCCCGTTGGATGTGGGTAATGCGGAACACTGCAAGTCTGACTCACTGATTCATTGGCGGATGGCAGGGGCAGTCGATGGGGGAGTATTGTGGCTTCGGTCATAGCAAAGCCTAGGCCTCATGCAGTGGTGCTGCCTGCTTACAACCAACTGAGAGAGAAACATCAGAATTGGTGTGCTCCAATGGAGGTGGTGGTGCCCCTTAGTGTTCACTCAGCAGAAGACAAGCTGCGTTATGTTTGACTGCAGACTGCTACAACATGCATGGACTCAGGGTTTTGGACTATATATATTTTTTGAGTGTCTGTATTTTACGGATATCTTATAATTGCTTGCTATCTTATACATGCAATTTTTGCCCTGTGCTGTATGTAACTGTTGGTACTGTGTTTTACACCTTGGTCCTGGAGTAATGCTGTTTCATTTGGCTGTATTCATGGGTATTCGTGTATGGTTAAATGACAATTAAACTTGAAATTGAATTTGAACTTGAACTATAATAGAATTCACCTTGCAGTTTGAGAGGGAAAAAAATAAAGTCAGATATATCAGTATTACAGTGGAGTAAAGGGATTATTGAGACATGAGAGATGAGCTGGCCAAAGTTGATTGAAAGGAAACACTAGCAGGGATGATGGCAAAGTTTGGAGTTTCTGGGGGCAAATTGGAAGGCACAGGATAGATATGTCCCATAGATGAAGAAATATTCTAAAGTGAGGATAAGACAACTGTGGCTAACAAAAAAATGTCAAAGACATTATAAAAGCAAAAGAGAAGGCATATAATATGGCAAAAAATAGTGCAACTTACTAGATTCAGAAGTTTGTAACACCAACAGTAGGCAACTAAAACAGCCATAAAGAGAGAAAAGATTAAATATGAAGGTAAGCCAGCCAAAAATATCAAAGAGGATTTCAGATATTTAAAAAGTAAAAGAGAAGCGTGAGTAGATATTGGACTGCTGGAAAATGATGCTAGGGATGTAGTAATGTGGGTTGGGGTGGGCAAAGAAATGGTGGACAAACTTAATAAGCATTTTGCATCAGTCTTCACTATGGAAGACACTCGTAGTGTGCCAGAAATTCAAAAGTGCCCGGGGGCAGAAGTGAATGTAATTGCTATTACTAAGGAGAAAGTACTTGGGAAGCTGGAATGTCTGAAAGTAGATAAGTCACCCAGACCAAATGGACTACAGCCCAGAGTTCTGACAGAGGTGGCTGAACAGATTGTGGAGGCATTAGTCATGAACTTACAAGAATCACTAGATTCTGGATTGGATCTAGAGGACTGGAAAATTGAAAATGTCATTCCATTCTTTGAGAAGAGAGGGCAGCAAAAGAAAGGAAATTATAGGCCAGTTGACCTGACTTCACTGGTTGGGAAGGTGCTGGAGTCCATTATTAAGGATGAAGTTTCATGGTTCTTGGAGGCACATGATAGGACAAAGTCAACATGACTTCAGGGGAAATCTTGCCTTACAAACCTGTTGGAATTCTTTGAGGAAATAACGGACAAGAATGACAGTAGATGTTTACTTGGATTTTCAGAAAGGCTTTGACAAAGTGCCACACCAGAGGCTGTTTACCAAGTGTTATGATTGAAATGAGAAAGATTCTTTAGGTCTCAAAGGTGAGAGCTCTGGACAAACAGTTTTAAGAATAAGGAGTTTATTTACAAGGGGAGAAAAAGCTTGGGAAAAACACAAGCAGCTACAGTATTCATACAAATACTGTATTTGTATGAATAGAGGAGCGTGGGAAAGGTTGGGTCTGCAGTACAATACACAGGAAAACAGTGTGGGGACAGAGTACAGGTACACATACAAGCAAGGGAAAAGTAACTACAATACTAGTCCCCCTTGGCTATGGGCAAGCACGGCTCTTTGCTAAAGGGACAACAATAAACACTCCCACAACCTTATTCAATGCACACCTTACCACGTGTCTTCAGAGCTGTTCTGCAGTCTTCAGCTGGAGTGAAGCAGGGTGGTCCCTCGAGGATGACAAAAAAGAGCGAGCCAAGCACATGTAGCACCTTTTATAGGTCAGGGTGCCAACGGCTTGGTGCTAGACAGGTTAATCCAATTAAGGTGGCTAATGGTTAAGTGTGCATTGATTAGTTGGGAGGGGTGAAATGTTGACTTGCAGGTGGTGTGACCTCCGACCAGGTGAGGGCAGAGCTGTCATGTAATAGGCATGGCTCTCTGGTTACACCAAGATAAGAGCCCATGAAAGATATTAGAATGGATAGAAGATTGGCTGACTGGCAGGAAAAGGAGTCAGAGTAAATAGGGCCTATTCTGGTTGGCGGCTGGTGACAAGTGGTGTTCTACAGCGGTTGGTATTGGAACCATTTCTTTTCACATTATACAGGGTATCAACAACTTGGATGACAGAATTGATGGCTTTGTGCCAAGTTTGCAGATGATAAAAGGATAGGTGGAGAGGCAGGTAGTGCTGTGGATGCATAGAGTCTGCAGAAGGACTAGGTTGGACTGGAAGTATTGGTAAATACCTAGAGCAACAGGTTTAGATGGAGTAGAGTTTGTAAAGCGTGTTCAGGAAGGTTTCTTGACACAATATGTAGATAAGCCTACAAGAGGAGTGGCTGTACTTGATTTGGTTTTGGGAAATGAACCTGGTCAGGTGTCAGATCTCTCAGTGGGAGAGAATTTTGGAGATAGTGATCATAATACTATCTCCTTTACAATAGCATTGGAGAGAGATAGGAACAGACAAGTTAGAAAAGCGTTTAATTGGAGTAAAGGGAATTATGAGGCTATCAGGCAGGAAATTGAAAGCTTAAACTGGAAACAGATGTTCTCAGGGAAAGGTATGGAAGAAATGTGGCAAATATTCAGGGGATATATGTGTGGAGTTCTGCATAGGTACGTTCCAATGAGACAGGGAATTTACAGTAGGGTACAGGAACCGTGGTATACAAAGGCTGTAATAAATCTAGTCAAGAAGAAAAGAAAAGCTTACAAAAGTTTCAGAGAGTTAAGTAATGTTAGAGATCTAGAAGATTATAAGGCTAATAGGAAGGAGCATAAAACAGAAATTAGGAGAGCCAGAAGGGGCCATGAGAAGATCTTGGTGGGCAGGATTAAGGAAAACCCCAAGGCATTCTACAAGTATGTGAAGAGCAAGAGGATAAGAGGTGAAAGAATAGGACCTATCAATGTGTGACAGTGGGCAAGTATGTATGGAACTGGAAGAAATAGCAAAGGTACTTAATGAATACTTTACTTCAGTGTTCACTATGGAAAAGGGTCTTGGTGATTGTAGTGATGACTTGCAGCAGACTGAAAAGCTTGAGCATGTAGATATTAAGAAAAAGGATGTGTTGGAGCTTTTGGAAAGCATCAAGTTGGATAAGTCACTGGGACCGGATGATATATACCCCAGGCTACTGTGGGAGGCAAGGGAGGAGATTGCTGAGCCTCTGGTGATGATATTTGCATCAACAATGAGGACAGGAGAGGTTCCAGAGGATTGGAGGGTTGCGGATGTTGTTCCTTTATTCAAAAAAGGGAGTAGAGATAGCCTAGAAAATTATAGACCAGTGAGTCTTACCTCAGTGGTTGGTAAGTCACCAGTGGAGTGCCTCAGGGATCTGTTCTGGGACCCCTACTCTTTGTGATTTTTATAAATGACTTGGATGAGGAAGTGGAGGGATGGGTTAGTAAATTTGCTGATGACACAAAGGTTGGAGGTGTTGTGGATAGTATGGGAGGCTGTCAGAGGTTACAGCAGGACATTGATAGGATGCAAAACTGGGCTGAGAAGTGACAGATGGAGCTCAATCCAGATAAGTGTGAAGTGGTTCATTTTGGTAGGTCAAATAGGATGGCAGAATATAGTATCAATAGTAAGACTCTTGGCAGTGTGGAGGATCAGAGGGATCTTGGGGTCTGAGTCCATAGGACACTCAAAGCAACTGCGCAGGTTGACTCTGTGGTTAAGAAGGCATACGGTGTATTGGCCTTCATCAATCGTGGAATTGAATTTAGGAGCCAAGAGGTAATGTCGCAGCTATATAGGACCCTGGTCAGACCCCACTTGGAGTACTGTGCTCAGTTCTGCTCGCCTCACTACAGGAAGGATATGGAAGCTATAGAAAGGGTGCAGGGGAGATTTACAGGGATGTTGCCTGGATTGGGGAGCATGCCTTATGAGAATAGGTTAAGTGAACTTGGCTTTTTCTCCTTGGAGCGACGGAGGATGAGAGGTGACCTGATAGAGGTGTATAAGATGATGAGAGGCATTGATCGTGTGGATAGTCAGAGGCTTTTTCCCAAGGTTGAAATGGTTGCCACAAGACGACACAGGTTTAAGGTGCTGGGGAGTAGAGACAGAGGAGATGTCAGGGGTAAGTTTTTTACTCAGAGAGAGTGGTGAGTGCGTGGAATGGGCTGCCAGCAACGGTGGTGGAGGCGGATACAATAGGGTCTTTTAAGAGACTTTTGGATAGGTACATGGAGCTTAGAAAAATAGGGGGCTATAAGTAAGCCTAGTAATTTCTAAGGTAGGGACATGTTTGGCACAACTTTGTGGGCCGAAGGGCCTGTATCGTGTTTCTAAAGAAGAGGTGGATGGAATATTGTGTATGGAATATAGTGTAAGGAATATAGTATAGCACATGGTTATGCACTTTGATAGAAGTTAACATTTTCTTGGTTTCTAATTTATGACCCTATTCTTTTGTTTCCCTTCACTTCTCTGCAGCTTGTGCTGTACAAGTGAAGAAAATGAAAGTGAAGGTTATCTAAAGTTTCATCAGGATAGTGAAGAACTAGCAAAGTGGGCAAGGGAATGGCAAAATTTAATGCGGTCATGTACAAATTGATGAATTTTGGGATGTTACACCAGAACAGGATATACATAGCGCATGGTGGGGCCCTGAAGAGTGTTTCTGAACAAAAATACCTAGTTGTTCAAGTACATTGTACTCAGAAGATCAAAACATGGGTAGATAGGTTGATCAGGAAGAGGCATAGCCGGCTCATCTTCATTGGCCAAGGCATTGAGTAGAAGTGTTAGGACACCGTGTTATAATTGCACAAGATGTTGGCTGGGCTACACTTAGAGTTCTGGTCACTACACCATCGGAAGGACATTATTAAGCTTGAAAGGGCATAAAGAAGATTCACAGGAATGTTGACTCCATTTCAGGTCTTGCATTCTCGTGGAGGTTGAATAGGCTAGATATGTTTTCCCTGGAATGAAGGAGGCTGAGAGGTGACATGACTAAAGTATAGATAGGCTAGATAGCCAGTGTCTGTTTCCCATGTTTCCATTTGGAGTGGTGTCTAAAACCAGAGGGGAGATTTAAGATGAGAGAGAGGAGACTGAAAGGGACCTGAAGCATTGTGGAATTTGTACCTAAGATGCCAGAGAAGATAGAGGAGTAACAACAACGACATTGAGAGGTATCTAGATGGTACTTGAGAGAGGGATATGGAATGACTACAGGTTAATGGGAGTAGAATCAATAGGCATAATGAAATTGATTGGTGAGAGGGAAAACAAAAGTATTGACAATTGATGTGAAGTTGAAAATTCACACATCGAACATAGAACAGTACATCACAGTACAGGGCCAAGACCCACAATGCTGTGCTGATCTATATAAACTCACTCCCTAATCAATATAACCTTTCCTCTTATGCAGCCAGTTATATTCCCTTTTTCTTATGTCCATGTGCTGATCTAAAAGTCTCATAAGTGTCCCTACTTTATCAGCCTTACCACCACCTCTGGCAGTGTATTCCAGGGACATAATACTCTTCGTATAAAATAGAACATCTCCCCTAAACTTTCCTCCCCTCACTTTCAGCAGATGTCCTCTGGTATTGGCATGAGGCACGAGCAAGTGTAAATTCTATAACAGTTGATCAATATGTCACATGAAGAATGCTATTAACATCTTATGGCATTTAATTAAAAATAGCAAATGAAAATATTTAATATTGCACAATAAAACTGCAATGATGAAATATTATACATAATACAGTAATTTTAAAAAAGGAATAAGAAATGAATTGCACAGAATTATTTGAGATTAATGTACATATTTACATAAAACATCTCAATAGAACAACACATATCTTGTTGTTATTATAATAATAACATTACAGTGGCAAAGGCAATCAACCAAGAAGCATTTGATGAGAATAGAAAAGTGTTTGTCATGGGGGACATTAACTTGAACATAGATTGGGCAAATCAAGTTGGTTAAGGCATTCTTGAGGGGTCTTCATAGAATGCATCATGATAGCTTTCTTGAACAGCATTTCAGTGAACCAACAAGGTAAAATGCAATCTTAGATCTAGTCCCATGCAATGAGGCAGGTCAAATTCATGATCTTGTGGTCTAATAATTTAATGATCAAGAAGCTTTCTTGGAAAAAGTGATCACAGTATTACTCAATTTCTCATACAAATAGAGCGGGAAGCAGTTTGATGTAAAACTGGGGTGTTATGCCTAAACAGGATGAAGGATGTGCTGGCTAACATGAACTGGGAACACAGGCTGTGTGGCGGGATAGTTGAGGAACAGTGGAAGAGTTTCAAAGAGTTATTTCATGGTCCTCAATGAAACTATGTTCCAGATAAAAGCAAGGTCAGTAAGGGTGGGGAGCGAGCCAGCCTTGAATAATTAAGAATATTTTAAAAAGGCACCAAACTAAAAGGTCAAACACACTAAGTTGCCAAGGGTATTGGGAAACTGGAGACTGGGAAAACTCTAAAAGCAATAAAGAACAAATAAGCAAACAATAGGGAAAAGGAAAACAGATCAATGAAAGTAAACAAGCATAAAATGTAAAAACAGTAAAACTTTTTGAAAATTACATTAAGTTAGAAAAGAATGGCGAAAGTGAATGTAGGTCCCTAGGAAGATGAGAAGGGTTATTTATTTATTTATTCACTTGCAGACACACTGCTGACTCAGGCCTTTCCAGGCCAATGAGCAGTGCCAGTTAGCAACCCAACTATTTAACGCTAGCCTAATCACAGGACAATTTACAATGACCAATTAACCTTCTAACTGGTATGTCTTTGGAATGTGGGAGGAAACCAGAGCACCCGGAGGAAACGCATGCCTTCATGGGGAGGAATGTACAAACCCCTAATGAATGTCAGAGTTGAACTCCAAATTCCAATCCCTGAGCTGTAATAGCATTGCATTAACCACTAAGCTCCTGTGGCATACATTGGGGGATGTGGAAATGGCCGATGCCTTGACTGACTGCCTTGTGTTGATCTTCATGTTGGGGCACAGGCTAAAATGAGGTATCACTGATGCAACCGGAGGTGCGGACCATTGCCACTAACGAGCGAGTGATGAGGATACGAACGTTCCTAAAGGTGGTAGACGTGTTCCTGATGAGAGCGGGAATAGATAAGGATATTATCTACATACACAAACACAAACTGGTTCAACATGTCCCTGAGCACATCGTTAACTAAGGCCTGGAATATAGTGGGGACAGTGGACAAACCAAAAGCCATCACCAGGTACTCATAGTGACCATTTGATGTGTTGAAATCTGTCTTCCACTCATCCCTTTCTCTTATGCGAACCAGACTGTACACATTGTGCAGATCAATGTTGGAAAACATGGCTGCTCCCTGGAGATGTTCGAATGCAGATGCCAACAGGAGAAGAGGGTAGTGGTTCTTCACAGTGATGCAGGGATGGAGCTTGCCATCTTTCTTGCTCACAAAAAAGATGCCCACTCCTGCCGGTGAGGTTGATGGATGGATAAACCCCATGGTCAATGCCTCCTTGATGTATTCCTCCATGGCCACTATTTCAGGACAGGAGACGGAAAAGAGCCGGCCCCGGGGAGGATAGTGCCAGGTAGGAGGTCCATGGCACAGTCGTATGGCCAATGTGGGGGCAGGGAGGTGGCCTTAATGGACACCTCAAGGAGATCCATATATTCAGCCAGAATCCCAAAGAGGTCCACATCCTTAGCTGGCACAGGAGGGTTTTCATGAAATGGAGCTTGAGCTGGACCCAGACAGGTAGACAGGTAGCACTCTTGGAGTGCTTTCAGTACCAATCGATCTGTGGGTTATGTTGGGATAACCAGGGGAGACCAAGTACCAGTGGCAGTTCAGATGAATCAACTAGATAGAAAGTGAGTTCTTCACTATGGTTGCCTTTGAGGGTTTGCTGGAAAGATGGATCTGGCCCACAGGTCAATCATCCAGCGCCTTGACGCTGATCTTTTTTCTTAATTCCTGTGTCAGAACTCCCCATCTTTGAGATAGAGAGATGTCCATGAGATTCCTAGCTGCACTGGAGTCGATAAACGCCTTAAATTCACGGGTCTGAAACCTCTACGACATGGAAAATGCAAGCATTACACAATTAGGAGAAGCTGACTGTAGAGAGAACTGACCCATCAGGGCTCCCCTCCCTTCTGACAGGTATCCTTTTTTACTAGACACTTGGGACACGTCACCTGGAAATGTCCTGGATCACCACAATAGAGACAGGAACCTGTTCTCCTGCAGCGCTCTCATTTCTGCTGAGAGAGACACATGCACCTCACTTGCATAGGCTCCTCCGTGGACTGGGTGCTGGGTGGTGAGGGAGAGACAGGGAGCGAGGAACCCTGATCAGACGGCGCATAAGAAGCTTGAAACATTCTTTCCATGTGCTACTCGGTTACCCGGTCATCAACTTGAATAAAGAGGTTAATCAGGTCATCCAAACAATCCTGCTCGTCCCGGACATTGATCTCATGCCGGACCCCTGCGTTCAGTCCACGCTGGAAGGCAGTGATAAGAGATCTCTTACTCCAACCCGTCTCTACTGCACGGGTACGGAATTTAACTGTGTGGGTTCTCATTGCTCCTCTGCCTTGGTGCAGGTCCAAGAGTCACTGGGCAGCCTCCTGACCCCATAATGGAAAACCAAAAACCCTCCTTAACTCTGCCACGAAATGTCGGAACATCTGGATTGCAGGGTATCCTTGCTCCCATAGAGTGTTGAGCGGAGGTCCATCAAGGAGATTGACCACGTATGCCAGTTTTCGCGCATCATCGCCAAAACGACCAGGCTGGGCTTGGAATGTCAGCTCGCATTGGGAAATAAAATTCCTGCAACCATTGGGATCACCAGAGTATCTGCCTGGAGATGGAATACTTGGTTCCTGGATGGATGAGGGGGTCTGTGGGGGGGTCGGAAGGCAGGAGACAGTTCTGGTCCGGGCGCGAGAGCGGAAGCATTAATAGCAGAGATTGTCGGGGCAGCAGAAAAGGAAGACCTGCAAGATGCTGTGAGTGGGACTGATGCGACCAGAGGCTGCTGAATTGCATTGGCAAGAACATTAACAGCTGTTAGTTGATGCTGGTTGTCCACAGTGAGCTCGTGGATGGTGGCCGTGAGAGTGGAAATCACAGACACTTGAGTACGATTGCCTGTAGTCATTGTGGTTAGGGATGATACCTGTTCCTCCAGATGAGACTGGGTTTGTCAGCACGAGATTTTCTGCCTCATTGCTTCTGTAACTTCATTCAGAACAGACTGAATTGTCTGTAGCTTGTCTCCTACCTGACTAATGAATCTCATGGCCAAGGTCAGCTGCTCTCTCTCTGCTGGGTCCATCTTTGTGTGGTTGAGGCTTGCTGTCACTATGTTCGGATATGGCCCAAGTGCAGAGCGAGAGACGCTGAAGTGGGTCGATAGTTCACAAAACTTTAATGCAAACAGAGTTAGAGGGAAATGAAAATAAATGCTAGGACACACAGGGCCATCAACTAGAACTTTCAAATACAAAATGAAGCCAACACTGAGGCTGAAAGCAATAACTAAATATAAAATGAATATCGCTAGTCTTCAGAGTCAGTTGACTCGACCATCCAGTTTTCAGACAAGGCCAAATGCAAGCAGGCAGTGAAACATTGCTGTGCTTTGCTCAATTCTTGATAAGCACTATGATGGAAAGGAGGGAATTAAGTACTGTCACAATGAAATAATAATTAGCTGACGCAAGTATAATCACGAGCACAATTGCCGTATCTGCTGCGCTGCCGAATCCATGGCTGTGACACATACAGCCATGAAACCAGGCCCCCTGGTAGCAGCAGAGAGACCGAGGAGCAGATTGGGAGGCAGATTTTGGAAAGGTGCAAAAATAACAGGGTTGTTATCATGGGTGACTTTAACTTCCCTAATATCGATTGGCACTTGATTAGTTCCAAGGGATGGGGCAGAATTTGTTAAGTATGTCCAGGATGGATTCCTGTCACAGTATGTTGACAGGCCGACTAGGGGGAATGCCATACTAGATCTAGTATTAGGTAACAAACCAGGTCAGGTCACAGATCTGTCAGTGGGTGAGCATCTGGGGGACAGTAATCACCGCTCCCTGACCTTTAGCATTATAAAAATGATAGAAAGGACATAAAAAAGGATAGAATCAGAAAGGACAGGGAAATTTTTAATTGGGGAAGGGCAAATTATGAGGCTATAAGGCTAGAACTTGCGGGTGTGAATTGGGATGATGTTTTTGCAGGGAAATGTACTATGGGCATGTAATTGATGTTTAGGGATCTCTTGCAGGATGTTAGGGATAAATCTGTCCCGGTGAGGAAGATAAAGAATGGTAGGGTGAAGGAACCATGGGTGACAAGCGAGGTGGAAAATCTAGTCAGTTGGAAGAAGGCAGCATACATGAGGTTTAGGAAGCAAGGATCAGATGGGTCTATTGAGGAATATAGGGTAGCAAGAAAGGAGCTTAAGAAGGGGCTGAGAAGAGCAAGAAGGGGGCATGAGAAGGCCTTGGCGAGTAGGGTAAAGGAAAACTCCAAGGCATTCTTCAATTATGTGAAGAACAAAAGGATGACAGGAGTGAAGGTAGGACCGATTAGAGATAAAAGTGGGAAGATGTGCCTGGAGGCTGTGGAAGTGAGCAAGGTCCTCAATGAATACTTCTCTTCGGTATTCACCATTGAGAGGGAACTTGATGACGGTGAGGACAATATGAGTGAGGTTGATGTTCTGGAGCATGTTGATATTAAGAGAGAGGAGGTGTTGGAGTTGTTAAAATACATTAGGACGGATAAGTCCCCGGGGCCTAATGGAATATTCCCCAAGCTGCTCCACGAGGCAAGGGAAGAGATTGCTGAGCATCTGGCTAGGAACTTTATGTCTTCGTTGTCCACGGGAATGGTACCGGAGGATTGGAGGGTGAAGAATGTTGTCCCCTTGTTCAAAAAAGGTATTAGGGATAGTCCAGGTAATTATAGACCACTGAGCCTTACGTCTGTGGTGGGAAGGCTGTTGGAGAAGATTCTTAGAGATAGGATCTATGGGCATTTAGAGAATCATGGTCTGATCAGGGACAGTCAGCATGGCTTTGTGAAGGGCAGATCATGTCTAACAAGCCTGTCAGGAGTTCTTTGAGGAGGTGACCAGGCATATAGATGAGGGTAGTGTAGTGGACGTGATCTACATGGATTTTAGTAAGGCATTTGACAAGGTTCCACACGGTAGGCTTATTCAGAAAGTCAGAAGGCATGGGATCCAGGGAAGTTTGGCAAGGTGGATTCAGAATTGGCTTGTCTGCAGAAGGCTGAGGGTCATGGTGGAGGGAGTACATTCAAATTGGAGGGTTATGACTAGTGGTGTCCCAGAAGGATCTGTTCTGGGACCTCCACTTTTTGTGATTTTTATTAACGACCTGGATGTGGGGGTAGAAGGGTGGGTTGGCAAGTTTGCAGACAACACAAAGGTTTGTGGTGTTGTAGATAGTGTAGAGGATTGTCGAAGATTGCAGAGAGACATTGATAGGATGCAGAAGTGGGCTGAGAAGTGGCAGATGGAGTTCAACCCGGAGACGTGTGAGGTGGTACACTTTGGAAGGACAAACTCCAAGGCAGAGTACAAAGTAAATGGCAGGATACTTGGTAGTGTGGAGGTGCAGAGGGATCTGGGGGTACATGTCCACAGATCCCTGAAAGTTGCCTCACAGCTAGATAGGGTAGTTAAGAAGGCTTATGGGGTGTTAGCTTTCATAAGTCGAGGGACAGAGTTTAAGAAACATGATGTAATGATGCAGCTCTATAAAGCTCTAGTTAGGCCACACTTGGAGTACTGTGTCCAGTTCTGGTCGCCTCACAATAGGAAAGATGTGGAAGCATTGGAAAGGGTACAGAGGAGATTTACCAGGATCCTGCCTGGTTTAGAGAGTATGGATTATGATCAGAGATTAAGGGAGCTAGGGCTTTACTCTTTGGAGAGAAGGAGGATGAGAGGAGACATGATAGAGGTGTACAAGATATTAAGAGGAATAGACAGAGTGAACAGCCAGCTCCTCTTCCCCAGGGCACCACTGCTCAGTACAAGAGGACATGGCTTTAAGGTAAGGGGAGGGAAGTTCAAAGGGGATATTAGAGGAAGGTTTTTCACTCAGAGAGTGGTTGGTGCATGGAATGCACTGCCTGAATCAGTGATGGAGGCAGATACCTAGTGAAGTTTAAGAGACTACTAGACAGGTAATTGGAGGAATTTAAGGTGGGGGGTTATATGGGAGGCAGGGTTTGAGGATTGGCACAACATTGTGGGCCGAAGGGCCTGTAATGTGCTGTACTATTCTATGTTCTATGTTCTAAACAATGAAATGCATGGAACCCTTTCAAAGAATAAACATCAAATTCACACCCCTACCACGCACCCTCATGCACAACAAAAAACAAATTGCTCAAATGGCTAAAAAATGAGCAAAAACTATAGAATAAAAAACACAAAACCGAAAGAGTCCAGGCATATTCAGTTCAACTCAGTGTTTGTTCTCTGCAGGTTGTCCTGATTCAAACTTGCCCAAAATATCAACAAAAAAAGGAGCAGCCAGAAATCAGAAGCACATCACAATGTGAACTACAGATTCCAATCCACAAACCACGTCAATAAAACCTTGCCCAGGGCCTGAATCCCAGAACCATTCTCCGACCGCATCGAGGGAGAGAAAGAGAGACTGTGACGTGCAGAGATCTTCCTCTGGCAGCAAGTGAGAGACAACACTGAACACTCACTCACCTCAATGATTTCAATTTTCTTCTGTGGCTTTAATCATTGGCTTTGGTGAGAAATGGAGTCCATCATGGCCTCACATCCCATCTCCAGACCTCTTGGCCTTGAGGCTTTCTTTCTGCTCAGTAACACCTTCAGAGACATTAAAGTGCCAGATCACTCAATCCGCCCACAGAACACACCATCAAAATCTCGATTACAAGCTCTAACTGTAACAGAACCACATTTGAAAGAAAAAGATGTAATAGGAGTGAAAGAAGTAGTTTTGTGAACTGTCTGGAGGATGTTGCCCTTGTTCTAGTTGTTTGCTGGTTCTGTCTTCTTCTGGAAGATATATAGTATAACCTCCCTTTAGAGAGAGTACTTGTGGTTATTTACATCCACTAGGACTTCAGGTATTTGACTGATTTAAGAATTTCACACTCAGCAAACCCAATACCAACACAGGACTAACACACGAGTGCCACCTCAAAGAAAACACAACTTTCTACTAGTGCCCCTACGTTGTTATAGTTTTGCGTAGATTCACCATGTTAACAAAAACTTTGACAAACTTCTATAGAGGCACAGTGGAGAGTATTCCAACTAATTGCATCACAGCCTGGTATGGAAGCACCAACGGCCAGGAAAAGCTTACAGAGATTGGTGGATACAGTCCAGCCCATTACACACAATGCTCTCCCCACCATTGAGTACATTTACATGGAGCACTGCCACAAGAAAGTAGCATCTATCATCAAGGACCCGACAATCCAGGCCATGCCCTCTTCTCACTGCTGCAATTGGACAGGAGGTAGAGAAGCCTTAGGTCCTATACCACCAGTTTCAGGAACAGCTATTACCCTACAACCATCAGGCTTCCTAGGCAGCATGGAAAACTTCGATCACCACCGATCTGAACTGGTTCTGTGACCTACTTTCAATGACTCTTCACAATTTGTGTTCTGAGAGGAGTTATTTTTTAACTTGCATAGCTTGTCTTCTTGTGCACATTGGTGTTTATTAGTCTTGTCTGTTTATGTATGGCTTATGTACCTAAGGGGGGTGTGTGGGGTGCATGGAAGGGGTAGCTCCTCTAGATGAGGGGGCTTGTTGCACTCCTTGGAGTGGCTCATCATCTATTGGTCCCCACCAATGCCCAGATCTCACCTGTGACTCCTCTTTTTGTTTGCATGCGACAGTGACCACACCCCGGGCAACAGCTTCAACAGGCCGGCTAAACCAGGTGAGGGTAGCCAACAGGTCTGAAACCCTTGGTGAGATAGGAATTTGCTCATCCCAGCTTGCGAAGACTGCTTCAGCGGATCAGGCGGAGGAAACCCCGGGGGTTCAACGGCTGAGAGGGCGTTGCAGTAGCGCATTGTGGAGTGCGTAGGGCGTGGCAGAGCACTTAAGAACGCACGGCCATCCAATGCAGCCAAGGAAGTTGCCAGACATAACGATTCTTCGTGCCACTGGATCCTGTCTTCTGAGGCCAAGAGAGTGGGATCATCTCTGTGCAAGGCCTTTCCACTTCAATTATCTTTCATGCACTGGTTACATTGTGCAAAGGTCAGCTGGTGGCACAGTGAGATCAATGCCGGGCTCGAGAACAGAGGTTCCTGAGTTCGATCCAGTGACAGGCCACCCCCATGCGTGCTCTCCATCAGTTGCTGCGTGGTCGACTAATGTACGAAATCAGAGTGAGAAAAAAGTGAAGCATCCAGGGGCGAGCACCAGTGGTCACAGGAGGACATGCAGACTTCACATAGACAGCACTGGAAGTCAGGATTGAACTGGCTCGATGAAACAGCAGTTCCTCTTCCTACACTATCATGTCACTCTTTGTGCTCTAATCTTCTGATCTATTGGCATACATCATGTTTGATAATACAAGCAGGTTCTAAAGGGTTCCAGTAACAGCAGGATTGTCAATTTTAAATAAGACTATAACAGCTAAGCTTCATTTCTGTGACTTGTACTGGTTTGTAGGGGAGCTTCAAGGCAAGACTCACATGTTTTGAAATCTACTCATTCAAAGAATTATTTTATGTAACCCTCTCACAGAGGCTTGTAACCATCTAGGCTCATTAGCTCACTGGCCGGCAGCTACTTGATTCAGCATCACATGGGTAATTGAGAAGGCAGCCTTAAATAAGTAAGACATGTCGAGGGTCAGTATGATTCAGATTTAACCAACCAGCAAAGTTGGAATTTTCTAATGAGGGAATGGAAATTATGGGGAATGCTGAGCAATTGCCACCCCCTGCAAAGCCATCATTCACCAGGAAATAACAGATCTTACACCAGCATTAAGTTGAAGTGGAAGTATATTTACAGATATTTCAACTTTAACAAACAGTTAATTAAAAAAGGAGAAAAAGGGCCTAATACAGTTAGACCAGACTAAATTTGCACAAATTCGCTTTCATTACTCATGTGCTGAACCCACGGTTTACATGAAAGACTCCAGCCACAGTTTGAACTTCCCTCAAAGACCAACTCAAATGAACTCAGAAGTATTGTCACTTCCTTCTTGAAACCATTCATCTGCACAAAGCACTTCTTGCAATGGAGTCTCTCCTTCAAGCAGTCTCTCCTTCTTCTGTGAACATAGACACTAAGTATTTGTTTAATTTCTCAATTTCTTCCTTATTCCCCCGGTATATTTCCTAATATCTAATATCTATCTCATTCCCCAGTATATTTTCCAATATCTAAGATATTTTGTAATATCTATCTTAGTCCATAGTATATTTTCTAATATCTAAGACACTAAAGGAGCCATATTAACATTTGCTGATCTGGAATTTTGCATATACTGCAAGGTGGTTTGAGTATCTCGGAAATTGCTGATCTCCTGAGATTTTCAAAGGTTCCAGAGATACATGTAATGTCAGAGAAATGTCTACATCTGAGTGCTTTTCCTTTGCAACCATCCACAAAAACAGAGTGCCCCCAAAGAATGAATGACAGTTAAATGTTAGAACCCCAAAGTTCCCCCCAGCCCCCCTCCCTCCCACGTGTAAGTGGCAGCGAGCAACGATCCCCCTCCCCCACTGGCAAAAAATCATCGGCATCCACCACCGAGCACTCAAGCATGAGCAAAGAAACAGCAAAGACACAGACTTGCAGTTACTCCAAAGACTACTCGTTCACCCAGTATTCGACATACCACAGGCTCTCTCTCTCCCTAACAAGGCAGAAAGAGATGTCTCTGTTTCACAGCAAGAGGGGAGACATAACAAACAACTCACTGGTTTGTGATGCCAAAAGTTCATTGCGTTCCTTCTTCCGAGCTCTGTGCCCAACGATCTTGGTTCTCTGGGCACTCAGCCTCAGATCTTTCATCTCCCCCGATACACCGGTCTTCTTCTTGGACACCAGCTTCTGATCCCACCATCTCCAGAGCCACGAAAACTCCGAAGGCAAGCAGAGTTCTTAGGCTGAGCCCTTGGCCAGTCATGAAACCCCGAGAGCGGGTCCCATTCCTGCAAAGAACCGTAGTCAGTGTGTAACTCCAGGTCAGAATCTTCAAAGGAACCCTGAAAAGGAGATAATAGAACCCTGAAAATAGAGCTGTTTCCGTAGATGCAAGCAAAGGAGTCGCCGTTAAGCGCCATTAACCCTCCTAATCTCCACCTTCTGTGCATTTTCATGCACCAGTGTCAAGAGGTCACAGAGAATGTTGTGCAAAACAAAAAAGACTAGCAGTGAGCAGTGGTGATGTGAGAGGTCAGAGGTCAGAGGAGAATGCACAATCTGGTTCAAACAGACAAGAAGGCAATATAACTCAAATGACCATGCATTGCAACAGTGGTGCGCAGAAAAGCATCTCTGAACACATATGACATTGAACCTTGAAGTGGATGGGCCACAGCAGCAGAAGACCACACCGGGTTCCACACCTGTACCTAATGGAGTGGTCACTGAATAGTTTACGTAAGACCTAGTTTCAAAGCGAAGTAAATGACAGTACAGTACTATGAACATTCTCTCTCGGACATTAGTGACCTAGTTTCGTGTTAGAAGCAGACATTGTTTCTCATTACAAGTAGACACTGCCTTCCATTAATTCTGAGAAGACTTATTTGCAAAGATCCCTAACCTGCTATTATTAGCTGGCACCATCTTCAAGAAGATTTTCCTCATTAGTGAATTACTGTCCGACTGTTTCGTGTAGTACAGCCTAATACCTAACCTTATTCTTTCCCAGAGAGTTTCAAATCTTGAATCCACTTCACACCAATGAAAGGAGAAAGACATGTATTTAGATAGCTTCAGGGCAGTGAAAGCATTTAAAGATAATAGCATATTTCTGGAGTATGATATTATAAAGGTAGCAGCCAATTCATCCAAGAAAAGAAACATCATTCAGATAACGGCCACTTAATCTTTCTCTGTGATTTTGTTGAGGTATAAATATCAGTACAGATATGGGAAATGGCCATGAAATAGACCATTTTGCATCTACTTGAGGGAATAAAAAGTTAATTAGTTTAATAACATACCTGAAAGATTTTATCAGCATTGCAATGGAACACCAGTCGAGATTTTTGTGGACAAGTCTTCTGAGATAAGTAGGAACCTGCAGCCTTCCAACAGAGAGAAAGAAAGTTCATGTTTCAGGGTGAAGATTCATTACAAATCAGTTTTTTCACCTCCAAAATAAAATGTTCAATATCTTCTTAAACTAAGAAACACAGGCTAATTGTTGCTAGACTTCTGGCGAATGGTGAAAAATGTGAAAGGCTGACTGCTTTTCTTTCCACAGATTCTGCCTGATTGAGATTCGCTTATTAATCACAAGTACTGTACATTGAACCACACATTCTGGTGCCTACAGAGCACGTCCATAATGTTCAGCAGAACAAAGCAGTCAACATACAACAAGCAACAACAGCAGAACAAGCCCCTTTCCCTCACCCACCCACACACAGACGAGCCTCCGACACCAGGCTTCCTACCACCAGAATGTGTTCCTGGACTTGCAGACATCAGACCTCTGACCTCTGGCCTCACTGACCTACGGGCATCACTCTTCAGGCTTCATCTGGGTTTTTTTAGCATGTTCGCTTTTCTCTTTCTGATTCGAAGATACCGCTTTTCTTTTGATTTTCATTTAACATTGCTCAAGCGTTAGGTTTCCATGGCATCTTCTACTTCATGGCAGATTTGTATGAGATGTAGGAAACCCAACAGCCATATTATGCACAACAAAATCCCACAGATGCAGGACTGCATAAATTGTTTGTGTGTTATACCATGTGACATGGGACATCTAATCTCATCCATAAGACAATATTACTTCCTCTGCTCCACCTGCCTGAAGTGGAATTTCCTGGTGGCCAACTCTTTTAATTCCTTTCCCCATTAATGTTCCGACATGTTCGTTCATGGCCTTCTCTTCTGCCATGATGAGGCCATTCTCAGGGTGGAGAGGCAACCCTTCGTATTCTACTTAGGAAGCCTCCAAACTGATGGCATGAATATTGCTCTGGTAATTTTTCCTCTCCCCCTTCCCTCTTTTTCTATTCCCTACTCTATTCTCTTACCTCTTCATCTCATTTGCCCATCACTTCCCCAGTACCCCTCTTTTCCTGTCTCTCATGATCCACTCTCCTCTCCTATCAAATTCCTTCTTCTCAAGCCCTTTACTTTTCTGATCCACCTGCTTTAACCTATCACCTTCTATCTGGTCCCCCTTCCTCGCCAAGCTTTTTATTCTGCTATCTTCCCCCTTCCTTAGCATTCCTGATGAAGGGTCTCAGTCTGAAATGTTGGCTGTATATTCATTTCCATAGATGCTGCCTGACTTCTGATTCCTCCAGCATTTTGAGGGTATTGCTCTGGAGTTCCAATATCTGCAGAATCTCTTGTGTGTAAGATTTTTTCTATTTTTGTTTCTATCAGCTTACGTTCTCTGGAGTGTATCTTGAACTAGTGGCTTTAGTGACCAGTGTTTTATAGCTATGCAATCAAACTCATCAAAGCTGTGCTTAACAGCAGAGTGTTACACTCAAAGGAAGGAAATGCAATAAGTAAGTTCACTGCCACAGAACAGTTTCTGTCGGATTCTGAGAACCCAATTAAGCCAAAGGAGTTCAGAAGCAACTTCACAATTACTGTGTCTCGTCTGATCTCACATTCTTGCATTGAAAGTATTTGCATACTTTAGTCGCCCTTATCTATAATCTACACATTTGCATTTTCCAGTAACCTTCAGCTAGAATTCATGTACTGACATAATCTTTACTTACTTACTGCCTGTTACATTGCTGGCATTGAAGGTCCTCAATCTCCAGCAGAGTTCAGGCCTTCCTTCATCATGTCAGTAGCTTCCTCTCAGTTTTCACTGCCGTCGGTCATGCAAGTCCCTGTTGGAGACTCAGGAATACTATCACACTCGGATATAGAAGGATTTTACATTACTACTTAGATAACAATATTAGTTTACTAGTCAGCCCTGAACTGAAAACCCAAAACTGGAGAACTGGTGGATCACTCTTATTCTGACCTCTACCCTTTGACCTGTTTGGCACAGGGGACCCTACCAAGAGCCAAAGCATAAAGCACTGACTCCAGTCAACATAGCACTTCAGGTCATTGAGACATGTAAGCCTCTGAACGATGACAAAAGGTTGGAATCTTCTTGGAGGATATACTAAATCCAATGGGCCAAAATTTGAACTTATATATCTCTTTACTTATCACTTTTTTAAATTCACCTTACTGCCAGCCAAATAAAGATTAGCTAACTCTTCACAGATCAATGAATCCTTCATTTAGCTGAATCCTATAAAATGACATCTCTCATTCTGCCATCTTAGAGAGATATCGCTGTTACTGCCTGGCCTCCAATTTCTTCACTTCACAGCCCCTGTTTCTGCTTTTATTTCAGTTTAAATACCTTTGTTTTGATCTCCTTTTACTGCCAATGTCTTGTTAACTGAGTGAGGGCACTAGAATCTCTGAGCAAAATGGCTGTGGCTTCAGAAGCTTGCCCACAACAAACATGATAGAAGCATGCTGCATGATTTATGATGGATAGGCTAGTGCCTATCTCCATTATGGGTACTAGCTTCCTACCATCGAGGACATCTTCAAAAGGTGATACCTCAATAAAGAGGCATCCATCAAGTCAAGTCCAGTCAAGTTCAAGTTTATTGTCCTTTCAACCATAAACTGCTGGTACAGTATACTGTAAAAACAAAATAACAATCCTCCAGGACCATGGTGCTACATGAAACAACACAAAAACTACACTAAACTACAGACCTACACAGGACTACATAAAGTGCACAAAACAGTACAGGGCAGTACAATAATTAATTAATTAATACATAATTAATAGATAAGACAATAGGCACCATAGAGGACAAATTTCAATATAATAATAAATGATGTAGATGTCAGTCTAGATTCTGGGAATTGAGGAGTCTGATGGCTTGGGGGAAGAAACTGTTGCACAGTCTAATCATGAGAGCCCGAATGCTTCGGTACCTTTTGCCAGATGGCAAGAGGGAGAAGAGTTTGTGAGAGGGGTGCATGGGTTCCTTCACAATGCTGTTGGCTTTACGGGTGCAGCCTGTGGTGTAAATGTCTGTAATGGCGGGAAGAGAAACCAGATGATCTTCTCAGCTGACCTCACTATCCGCTGCAGAGTCTTGCGACCTGAGACGGTGCAATTCCCGAACCAGGCAGTGATGCAGCTGCTCAGGATGCTCTTGATACATCCTCTGCAGAATGTGGTGAGAATGGGGGGTGGGAGATGAACTTTCCTCAGCCTTCGCAGAAAGTAGAGATGCTGCTAGGCTTTCTTTGCTATGGAGCTGGTGTTGAGGGATAAGGTCAGATGCTCTGCCAGGTGAACACCAGGAAATTTGGGCTCTTAGCGATCTCAACAAAGGAGCCATCAATGTTCAGTGGAGAATGGTCACTCCATGCTCTCCTGAAGTCAACAACCATCTCTTTTATTTTGTTCACATTCAGAGAGAGGTTGTTGACTCTGCACCAGTCCGTTAGCCGCTGCACCTCCTCTCTGTATGCTGACTCATCGTTCTTGATGATGAGATCTACCACGGTCATGTCAGTAAGGACTCCCACCACCGAGGACATACCCCTTTCTCATTGCTACCATCAGGGAGAAGGTATAGGGCACTGAGGGCCTCAGTGTTTTTGGAACAGCTTCTCTACCTCCACCACCAGATTTCTGAGCGGTCCATGAACCCTGAACACTAACTTACTATTTTTGCTTTGTTTTTGCACTACTTATTTATTTTTTTATTCAGTATAAACTCAGTAGCCTCTTTAGCAGGTACCTCCTGTGTTTTATAATGAGGCCATGGAGTGTATGTCTGTGATCTTCTCCTGTAGCCCATCTACTTCAAATTCAACATGTGCACTCAGAGATGCTCTTCTGCACACCACTGTTGTAAAACAGGGTTGTTTGAGTTACAGTCACTTTCTGGGCAGCCTGAACCAGTCTGGACATTCTCTTCAGATCTCTCAAATTAACAAGGTATTTTCATCAACAGAACTGCTGCTGACTGGTTTCTCCTTTGTTTCTTTTACACCATTCTCCATATGCTCTAGATGCTGTTATGCATGAAAATCCCAGGAGATCAGTAGTTTCGGGATGCTCAAACCATGCCATCTGGCACCAGCAATCATACCACAGTGAAAGTCACTTAGCTTTCTTTCCCATTCTGATGTTTGGTCTGAACAACAACTGCACCTCTTGACCGTGTCTGCGTGCTTGTATGCACTGAGTTGTTGTCACATGACTGGCTGATTAGATATTTGCATGAATGAGCAGGTTTACCTTGTAAAGTGGTAACTGAGTACGGTATATATTGAGATTATACTTTACTAACTTTTTGAGGTAACCTTTTATATATGCTGTCTTGTATATGGCCTGTCCTGGGGTTAGAAGACTTTGTCTGTGTGTGGGTGGACAGGTAGAAGGGTGGAAGGAACAAGCCTTGTTTGCTATCATTGCTTTGTTGCCAGGTACGTTCTGTTTTGATGTGCTCTGTGTTTTCCTGCTGAAAATTGTGGGACTGCTTTGTTGGAACCAGAATGTGTGGTAACACTTGTAGGCTGCTACCGGCAGTTCCTAGTGCGTTGGCTGTTAACACAAATGACACATTTCACCACATGCTTACAAACTTCTAAAATTCAAAATTCAAATAAATTTATTATTGAAATATGTATATGTCCCCATATACCACCCCGAGATTCATTTTACTGCGTGCATTCACAATAGAACAAAGAAATACAATAGCATCAATGAAAAACAGACACAGACTGACAAGCAACCAGTATGCAAAAGACAAACTGTGCAAATACAAAACATAATCATAATAAGTAAATAGTAAATAGATATTACTGAAAACCTGAGTTATAGTCCTTGAAAATGTGTCCATAGGCTGTGGAATCAGTTCAGGGTTAAAGTGAATGAAGTTATCCATGCTGGTTCAAGAACCTGATGATTGAAGGGTAATAATTGTTCCTGAACCTGGTGACATGGGACCTAAGATTCTTTACCTCCTTCTCACTGGCAACAGCAGGAAAAGAGTATGACCAGGATGGCAGGGGTTCTTAAGGGTGGATGCCCCTTTCAGAGGTGTGCAGTTGTGGGGAGTGCTTTGCCTGTGTGGAATGGGCTTTGTCCTCTACTTTTTGTAGACTTTTCTATTCTTGGGCGTTGGTGATTCCAACCCAAGTTGTGATGCAACCAGTCAGGATAACAGTGCAGGGAGGGTGAAAGGCAACCTTTATAGGTCAGTGGGTAACATTGAACAGCTTTGTGGCTTATGAGCAGAAATGATTATGTTTATATTACCATAAAAGGGACAGCAGGGTAAATGCATTGTAGTCAGAACTTGGCATTCCAGTGCTGCAGCACTGTGACACCTCTTATCTAAAGGCTACAGGATACACAATGTCAACACTGTCTAAGCCACTACGACTGATAAAAATATTCTTTGTCAAAAAAATGCTTCCCTTTGAGTAACACAAGCCTTCATATGGAATCACCACATTGACAATGGCACGTAGAAAAATAACATAAGATTCAGATTGAGATTTATATAACACACGTACCTGTACAGTGAAGCATTCAATGCACTAAGCTGTGTGCATTAATAACCATCTCATCAAAGGATGTCCTGGGGTTAGCTTCCAAGTGTCTCTATACATGCCGGCTTTCAAAGCATGCCTACGATGTTCAGAATAAAAACAACAATAAATCAAAAGCACCAAACCAAGCCTCTTTTCCACCTGCTCACAAACAGACAGGCCTGCAGCTCCAGGACTCCAGAGCTTTGACTTTCAGAGGTGCAAACATCAGGCCTTCAGGCTCCATTTCCAGGCCCTGCCTCACAGACATCCGACCTCTGACCTCCACAAGGGACAACTCAAGTGTGCTCAGCCAATCAGCAATACGATTATTCGTCTTTTACCTCACACTTCATTCTCAACATTACCATGGATTCCTATGATATCCACAGAATCATAGTCACAGAGCACTACAGCACAGTAACAGCCCTTTTACCTCATCTAATATGGAGAGTTTTGACCAGCAGCCAATCCAAGTATCAGAAGTTTGGAGAGGAGGGTCCTCTGCCTAAGGACAAAAGACAGCAACAGGTCACAGCAGGGTAATAGAGCTTTGATGAGCCCCCAATCCAGATATCAGAAGCTTGGACAGGAAGGGATTTCATTCAAGTCCACCGCATGAGGATAAAAGGCAGCAGTTGGTTGCAGTAGCATAATAGAGCTTTGACCAGTGACCAGTCAGCATCTGGGATTGATTAATAAGAGCAAATTAAAGGAAGGTGGGGGAAAACAGTGGCCGTCGTCTACGTGAACAGAGTCAGAATGGTGATCTTGAGGCTTCAGTGAAGAGGGTGAATACAGGACTGAGATGTTATATTTGATTGTACACAGTTTACGGAATAAGGTAGATGAATTAGCTGCACAGTTGTATATTGGCAGGTATGATTTTGTAGGCATCACTGAATCATGGCTGAAAGATTAAAGCTGGGAGCTTAATGTTCAAGGATACACCTTGTATCGAAAGGATTGGCAAGAAGGTAGAGAAGGCAAATCATTAGGAGAGGTGTCATAGGATCAGAAGGTGTTGGATCCTTGTGGGTAGAGTTAAGAAACTGCCAGGGTAAAAAACCCTGCTGGAGTAAGGATGTGAAGACTCCTGGGAAAAGAGGAGTCTTGATTCAAACCAGCTGTCCATTCCCCTTCATAGATGCTGCCTGACCCATTGAGTTCTTCCAGCTCATTTGTGTGTTCCACCTTTATTTCAAGATTGTAGTCTCTCATTCTAGACTCACTTAGATGAAGTATTTTCTCGGTGTTTACCCTATCGAGGTATCTAACAATTTTGTGCATTTCAATGAGGCCACATCTCATTCTTCCAAACTTTTAAAAACAGAGCAACACACACAAATTGTAGGAGGAATTCAGCAGGCCAGGCAGCATCTATGGAATAAAGTACAGTCGACACTTTGGACTGAGATCCTTCAGCAGGAATGGAGGGAAAATGATGATGAGTAGATTTAAAAGGTGGGGGGATAGGAGGGAGAAACACATAGGCATCTATTAAATCTTTTCTTATAATGAAAGACCCATCATCACAAGAACAGTCCAGTGATCAGCCATAATATTCTCTCTGTAGCAATATGCTTAATTTTTGTAAGCTGGTAACAATTGAATGTAATAATCATGTGTGTTCTCATTTAGAGCCTGTAAATTAACGACTTTATGTCCAGATTTACAGATGATACAAAGTTAGGTGGAGGGGTAGGTAGAGTTGAGGAAGAAGAGAGTCTGTAAAAGAACCTGGACAGATTAACAGAATGGACAATGAAGTGGCAGATGGAATATAGTGTAGAGAAATGTATGGTTATGCTGAATCAAAATCAGAATCAGTTTTATCATCACTGACGTATGACGTGAAATTGTTAACTTAGCAGCCGCAGTTCAATGCATTATCTAGCAGAGAGGAAAAAAATAAAAATAAATAAAATAAAACATAATAATACATGAACAAGTAAATCAATTACATATATTGAATAGATTATTAAAAATGTGCAAAAACAGAAATACTGTATATTAAAATAGTGAGGTAGTATCCAAAGCTTCAATGTCCATTTAGGAATCAGATGGCAGAGAGGAAGAAGCTGTTCCTGAATCGCTGAGTGTGTGCCTTCAGGCTTCTGTACCTCCTTCCTGATGGTAACAGTGAGAAAAGGGCATGCCCTGGGTGCTGAAGGTCTTTAATAATGGATGCTGGCTTTCTGAGACACTGTTCCCTGAAGATCTCCTGGGTACTTTGTAGGCTAGTGCCCAAGATGGAGCTGACTAGATTTACAACCTTCTGCAGCTTCTTTCAGTTCTGTGCAGTAGCCCCTCTAGACTTTGACTGTTTTCTAAATGGGGAGTGAATTCAGAAATCGGAAGTGTAAGTTGACTTGAGAATCTTAGTGCAGGATTTCCTAAAGTTTAATTTGCTGGTTATGTTAGCGGTGAGGAAGGCAAATGCAATATTAGTATTATTTTCAAGAGGACTGGAACATAAAAGCAAGTATGTAATTCAAAAGCTCTATAAGACACTGATCAGACCACATTTGACAATTCATGAGGATGATCCCGGGAATGAAAAGTTTCATGTGTGAGGACAGTTTGATGGCTCTGGGCCTGTACTCACTGGAATTTAGAAGAATGGTAGGAGGTGGGATCTCATTGAAATCTACAGAATATTTGAAGGTGATAGAGTGAACATGAAGAAGATATTTCCAATAACAGGAGAGTTTAGGACCAGAGGGCACCACTTTAGAACACAGATGTGGAGGAATTTATGAGGAATTTATGTCACCAGAATGTGCTGAATCTGTGGAACTTGTTACCATAGAAACTCATCCAAATCCCCCTATTCTCAGCAAATTCATCTAAGAGCCTTTGAACTCCTCTCTCATATCTGCTACCACCAGCACCACCCCTGCAGCACATTCGAGGCACACAACACTGTGTAAAACTTGCCCTGCACTTCTCCTTTGAACTTTCCCCTGTCACCTTAAATTAGTTTTTATTTTACTTGGAGATTCAGCACGGTAACAGGCTCTTCTGGCCCAACAAGCCCACGCCATTGAAATACACCCAAGTGACCTATGAACTTACTAATCTGTATGTCTTTGGGATGTGAAAGGAAACCCAGATGGTCATTGGAAGGACATACAGTCCCCTGACAGGTAGCAGCGGGAATTTAACACATGTCACTGGGGCTGTAACAGCATTGTGCTAACCACTGTGGTACCATGAACCCCAAATGCATGCTCTTTAGGATTAAACATTTTGAACTTGGAGGAAAAGGAATACCAGTTGTCTATTCTATCCATGTTTATAAATTGTAAATTTATAAAGTTCATATCTCCCACACTTTAGAGTTTAAATTTGGTGTTGATTGGACAGATCTTCCTGAGTACTGGTAAGGATTTTAAAGACCAAATGACCTTCTGCATGAGATAATTATATGATAAAGTGACAGGCCACATGGAATATCTGGTTGGGCTATGAAAACTTGTGCCAACCAACTGGCTGGGGTGTTCAAAGACACTTTTAGTCTTGCATTACTACAGTCAGAAGTTTCTACCTGCTTTGAAAGGGCAACAATTATACCAGTGCCTAAAAAGGGCAGGGTGAGTTGTCTTAACGACTATTGTCCAGTAGCACTTGCATCTATGGTAATGAAGTGTTTTGAGAGATTGGTCATGGCTAGAATTAACTCTTGTCTCAGCAAGGACCGGGACACTCTGCAATCTGCCTATCACCACAATAGGTTTCAGTGGGTGCAGTCTCATTGGCTATTCACTCAGCCTAAGTCACCTGGACAACTCAAATACCTCTGTCAGTCTGATTTTTCTTGACTACAGTTCAGCCTTTCCTGCAATTCTGATAGAAAAGCTCCAAAACACTGAGCCTCTGTAACTCCCTCTGCAACTGGATCCTTGACTTCCTAACCTGAAGATCACAATCTGTCCAGATCGGAAATAACATCTCCAACTCAGTTATAATCAACTCTGTCGTCCCTCAGCCCACTGCTCTACTCTCTCTACACCCATCACTTGGCACAGCTCAAATGCCATCTATAAATTTGCTTTTTTCTTTCTTTTTCAATATTTTTATGATTTCTTACAAAAAAGAATACAGAGTACGGGAGGATGTGTATCATATATCAATTACAATATATGTGAATATGTGTCCTCATCGAGGGATCAAAAGTGGAGAGAGTGAGCAGTTTCAAGAGTTCCTTGCTGTCAAGATCTCTAAGGATCTAACCTGGACTCAACATATTGTTGCTGCTGCTAAGAAGGCACGACAGTGGCTATATTTCGTCAGGAGTTTGAGGAGGTTTGGTACGTCACCAAAGGCACTCACAAATTTCTACAGATGTACCATGAAGAGCATTCTGACTGGCTGTATCATTGTCTGGTATGGGCTCGGGTTGGGGGCGGTGGGGGGTGGGTTGCTAGTGCATAGGATTGAAGTAAGCTGCAGAGGGTTATAAACTTAGACAGCTCCATCACGGGCACTAGCCTGAATAGCATCCAGGACACCATCAAGGAGCAATGCCTCCAAAAGGTAGCATCCAACAAGGACTCCAATCACCCAGGACATGCCTGTCCTCATTGCTACCATCAGGAATCAGCTACAGGAGCCTAAAGGCACACACTCAGTGATTCAGGAACAGCTTCTTCACCCTGCCATCTAATTTCTGAATGGACATTGAACCCATGAACACTACCTCACTACATTTTTATTTCTATTTTTGCACTACTTATTTAACCAACTAATACATATACTTACTATAATTCACGTTTTTTCTATTATTATGTATTGTCTTGTACAGCTGCCACAAAGACGGCAGGTTTTATGACAAGTGCCAGTGATCTGAAACCTGATTCTGATTCAAGAGGACTACGGGAACAGAATCTTACTGACCTATTGTCTGTAAAAGTACTGTATGACTTTATTCATCTCATCTGAAATACCTGTGGAAATCACTTTCTGCTGCACCAGGACATTTGAGTACAGCATTGAAACATCAGCCGGAAATTACATAGTGATAGATTTATTTTATTTAGAGATGTGGTGTGGAATAGGCCTGTCTGGCTCTTCAAGCCACACCATCCAGTGACCCTCGACAATCCTGATTCAACCCTAACTTAATCATGGGACAATTTACACTGACCAATTTACCTATCCAATATGGCTTGGGGTTGTGAGGGAGAAACCGCAGGACCGGGGAAAAGCCATGTATTCCACGGGGAGAACGTAAGGCAACTCCTTACAGAAGATGACAGGACTGAACTCCGAACTCTGACTCTCCGAGCTTTAATAGTATCGCACTAACCGCTATGCTACCATAGTGCTCCAAGATCAGACTTGGTGACTGGTGAAAAGGCAGACAATTAGCAAATTCAGCTTATATTTAATACTTTATGCAAATACTAGCTAAATTCTTGTTACTTTTATTTATTCTATGTTCAAACCACTCAAGCTGTTCCACTCACAGATCCACAGCTTATCTACCGTAGATTCCGGACTACAGAGCGCACCTGATTAAAAGCCGCTGGCTCTAATTTTAGAAAGAAAATCAATTTTTTACTTGTACAGGCCGCTCCGGATTTTAGGCCGCACCGGATTTTCGGCCGCAGGTGTCCCACGTTGTAATATGAGATATTTACACAGAAAGATATTACACGTGAGGATTTTTTAACTTTTAATTAAATCCATATGGTAACATAAACAAATACATATTGCAAATGCTTTTTTTCGAACCGTGCCTGTAACGCGGCTACTTTTAAATATACGTTGCGTATACTTTTTTACTGAACAACATTCCAATATCTCCTAACGACTGGTAAAAAATATATATACTGCAGCCTACCAGGAAAAGTTATTGATCGCCTTTAACTTAAAAGCAGCGTTCGCTCAGATCCAAAGCCGCTCGCGTAATGCCGCTCCCCCCCTCCTTCCCGTTTATCGCAAACCGGTATCCCACAAGACGCGGCGAAACCGGGTGTGATGTCATAGCATCCCGCGATGTAGTACAGAAAACAAATATAGTTAAAACACTTCTAACTTTAACTAACAAATGAATTACTAAGCGAAAATATTATAAACTAAATAACTGCCATAAAGGCAGCACAATGCTTTTCTTCGAGTGTTTTCCATGTTGATGAGGGTGAGTACAAATGACTGATTTACAATAATTTAATTGTGAAAGTGCGCTTGATTTATCGTACAATTTCATTGGACCTCTGTGAACTACTCATCAATTTTATTGGTCTACTGTTACGAGGCAAAATGTTTTTGGCGGCATGAAAAAAATAATGCATTAGCCACACTGTATTAAAGGCCGCAGAGTTCAAAGCTGTTCAAAATGTGGGAAAAAAGTAGCGGCTTATAATCCGACATCTACGGTAATACTCTCTATATGTGAACATTTCATGGTCAGTCCAAGTTAAATGTACTCCCTATACTTGCACAATTAAATGAACTCTTCTTCCAAATGCAGGTTACGTGCCTGTATTATCATAGTTCTTATCTACAGCATGATATCCTCAGTTGCCACTGATGTTTGATTGTACTCCTGGCGTAATGATTGCTGGATGTACCGTCGGAGCGGTGTTTCATTATGGCTATCTTATCAAAGACATCTTGGTTGTTAGCACTGATTTGAAAATGTTTGTCTTCCATAAATTCATGGGATCACTTTTATCAGTAAACTGTCTTTCAACAGTCAGGAGTTACTGCGTATTAGCATAAGAGAAAACGACACAATCTGGGGCTCTCGCCTTGTCCACTGCTGTAATTATATTTAGAGACACCTATTTTCCAATTCTCTTTTTAACTCATTTGTATCCTGGAGAAAAATTGCTTCAGTCCCAATACATACAGAATCAATTAACAGAAGATGAGGTTATAAATAGGAATCCCTTCATGAGTCCTGATGAAGGGTCTTGGCCCAAAACATAGATGCTACCTGACCTGCTGAGTTCCTCCAGCGTTTTGTGTGCCTCGATCCGGATAGGTTAAGTGTGAGTGAAGATCTGGGAAGTGGAGAATAATGTGAGAAAATCTACACATAGGACATAAGAGCAGCAATTCAGCCCACAATGTCTGTACCAAACATGATGCCAAATTCAACTGCCCCATTCTGTCCGTATCCCTCAATTCCATGCTTAATTAATTTGTCTGTCTGGGAATCTCATTAATGCCACTTTTGTATTTTGTGTATTCTGAGCTCCTACCACTCTGTTAAAATAAAACTTGCCCCGCATATCCCCTTTATACTTCTTCTCCCTTACCTTATCTCATTGCCAATAGCCTGTCCTGGTCCAAACATATTGATGCCATGGCCAAGAAAACATACCAGCACCTCACTTCCTCAGGAGACTAAAGACATTTGCCAATTACCCTTTAACCCTCACCAATTTTTATCCATGAAAGCATCCTTACCAGATGCATCATGGCTTGATATGCCAAATACTTTGCCTGTGACTCAAGAAACTGCATAGAGTTGTGGACACAGCTCAGCACATCACAGACGAGAGCCTCCCTTCCATAGACACTGTCTGTACTTCTAGCTGCCTCAGTAAGCAATCCAGCATAATCAAAGACCCACTCACCATGGGCATTCTCTCTTTTCCCTCCTCCCAATGGGCAGAAGATACAAAAGCCTGTAAGCACATATAACAAGGCTCAAGAAGAGCTTCTATGCTGCTGTTATAAAATTATTGAATGTTTCCCTTGTGTATAAGATAGACTCTTGACCCCACAATCTAGCATGTTTTGGCCTCGGACCTTATTGACTACCTGAACTGTACTTTCTCTGTAGCTGTAACAATTTATTCTGCAATTTGTTATTGATTTCCCTTGTATTATCTCAATGCACTATTGTAATGCAATGTTCTGTATGGATGGCATCCAAAACCAAGTTTTTGACTGTAACTTGGAACAGCTGAATCCAATACAGTGAAGGAGAGGGATAGACTCTTCTCCTTTTCCATTAGTTATAAAGTAGACTAGTGATCAACACACACAAAATGCTTCAGGAACTGAACAGGTCAGGCAGCACATGTGGAGACAAATAAACAACTGACACTTTGACCAACACTGTCTCTGGAAGCAGCGAGAGAGAAGCTGGTAGACGGTGCTGAACACGAGCTTGCCCTTCGCACTCACCTCAATGTTTCAGTCAGTGGGATCAGTGGGAAATGGAGTCGATCATTAGCTCATGCCTTGTCTCTAAGCTGCTAGGCCTTGATGCCACTCACCTCCTGGAATCTTCTCGGACACAACAAAGCACCAGATTGCCCAATTGATCTTCAAACTGTAGATCACAGGCTCCAACAGTACCAGAAACACACTTATAATAAAAAACAGATGTAAAAGAAACAGTTTTTTGGACTATCTACAAAATGGCACCTAAGGTAGCATTGGTCACTGGCGCCATCTTAACTGGATGTCAGTAGAGGAATTGGTGCATTTTCTTGGCTATGACATTAACTAGCCCAGGCTATAACTATAGTAATGTGCGTCTGTGGCTGCCAATGCAACGTATTTTCCTGATTTTGACGAACATTCAAGTTCAAGTTTGATTGTCAGTTAGCAAGGCATGAATATCTATGAATACAGTCAAATGAAACAATGTTCCTCCAGGACCAAGGTGCAAAATCACAGTACCAAGTGTCATACAGAGCACAAGGCGCATATAGCACATATAAGATAGCAGCAAGCATGCAGACATATAAAAAAATCATGTAGCTCATGTCTCTGAATCCATGATGATTGTCACAAGAACAATTCCACAGCAGTCTGCAGATGAATGCAATACAGTTTGTCTTCCGCAAAGCAAACACTGAAGAGCAGCACTGATGCCAGCATGGTAACCATGCCATATCTCCTTCAGGCACTGACTCCGAAGCCTCTCTCCTGGACATCTGCAAACTGGTGATCCCATGGCATCAGGCATAGTCTGCTCTACAGCCGAGGCCATGCAGCTCCCCCACTGTTGCTCCCACTGATTTCATTATGATAATTGGGTAAAAGTGGACTGGGAGTATTACAATGTGCAACCAGTGGGAGTCATTCAAAGTTCATTTAGTGAGAGATCAGAGGTAACACATTCCTGTAAGGGTAAGGCCAACAAGTCTAAGGGATCATGGGTTGGATAAAGAGTGAAATAAGATAGCTTATGTTAGGTTTAGAGAACAAAAATAATTACAGGCTCTACAGGACTGTAGAATATCAAGTTCAAGCTCAGATTTATTGTCATTTAACTGTACACAGGTATACTACCAAAAGAAACAACATTCCTCCTGAGCAAGGTGCACAACATAGTACATTTAACACACACACTTAACACATTAAGTAATATTACTACAAATAAATTAACAATTAATAAGGTGTATAGACAAGTTAAAAAGTAAACAGCATAATGCTACTGGTGCTTCATATATGATGAGACCTGGATGGTGGTGTCTTGTACTGTTCAGCTTGGTCTTCCAATATGAAGAACCAAACTACAACAAATTCAGAGTTACACACACAAAATGCTGGAGGAACTCAGCCGGCCAGGCAGCACCTATAGAGATGTACAGTTGATGTGTTGGGGCCAAGACCCTTTGGCAGGGCTGGAGAAATAAAAGTTAAGCAGTAGATTTAAAAGGTGGGGGAGGAGAGAGAGAAACACAAGGTGATAGGTGAAACTGGGAGGGGAATGGGTGAAGTAAAGAGCTGGGAAGTCAATTGGTGAAAGAGATGTGGGGCTGGTGAAGTGGGTGTCTGATAGAAGAGGACAGAAGGCCACAAACGAAAGAAAAGGGAGAAGAGCACCAGAGGGAGGTAATGAACAGGCAAGGAGATATGATGAGAGAGGGAAAAGGGGATGAGGAATGGTGAAGGAGAGGCATTACCGGAAGTTCAAGAACTTGGTGTTCATGCCATCAGATTGGAGACTACCCAGATGAAAGGTAAGGTGTTGTTCTTCCACCCTAAGTGTGGCCTCATCATGACAGTAGAAGAGGCCATGGATGAACATATCAGAATGCGAATAGGAATTGGAATTAAAATGGGTGGCCACTGGGAGATCCCGCGTCAACTGGCGGAAGGAGCATAGGTGATTGGCGAAACTGTCTCGCAATCTACGTTAAGTCTCACTGATATTCAGAAGGCCATAATGGGAGCACTGGATAAAGTGCATAACCCCAAAAACCTCACAGGTGAAGTGTCGCCTCAGCTGGAAGGACTGTTTGTGGCCCTGAATGGTAGTGAGGGAGAAGTTGAGCACAAAGTACTCTGTAGATGCTGGGGTCAAAGCAACACACACAACACGCTGGAGGAACTCAGCAGGTCTGGCAGCATCTGTGGAAACCAACCCAGGACTGAAGAGGGAGGGGGCAGGGCCCCTATAAAGAAGGTGGGGTGAGGGTGGGAAGGAGAAGGCTGGTAGGTACCAGGTGAAAAACCAGTAAGGGGAAAGATCAAGGGGTAGGGGAGGGGAAGCAGGGAGGGGATAGGCAGGAGAGGTGAAGAAGGAATGTAAGGGGAAAGCACTATGGATAATAGAAGAAGGCGGAATCATGAGAGAGGTGATAGGCAGCTGGAGGAGGAGCAGAGTGAAACTGGGATGGGGGAAGGGAGGGGGGAGGGAATTACTGGAAGTTGGAGAATTCAATGTTTCTTGCCAAGAGGCTGGAGACTACCCAGACGGTATATGAAGTGTTGTTCCTCCAACCTGAGTTTGGCCTCATCATGGCAGTAGAGGAGGCTATGTATGGACATTTCCAAATGGGAATGTGAAGCAGAGTTGAAGTGGGTGGCAACCGGGAGATCCTGTCTGTTGTTGCAGACGGAGTGGAAGTACTCGCCGAAGCAGTTCCCCAATCTGCGTCGGGTCTCACCGATGTAGAGGAGGCCGCACCGGGAGCACCGGATGCAATAGATGGATCCAACAGACTCACAGGTGAAGTGTTGCCTCATCTGGAAGGACTGTTTGGGGCCCTGAATGGTGGTAAGAGAGGAGGTGTAGGGACAGGTGTAGCACTTACACTTGCAGGGATAAGTGCCAGGTGGGAGATCCGTGGGGAGGGACGTGTGGACCAGGCAGTTGTGGAGGGAACGATCCCTATGGAAAACGGAGAGAGGTAGAGAGGGAAAGATGTGCTTAGTGGTGGGATCCTGTTGAAGGTGGCGGAAGTTGCAGAGGATAATAGATCCAGAGGCTGGTGGGGTGGACAAGGGGAACACGGTCCATGTTGTTGTGACAGGAGGATGGAGTGAGGGCCAAAGTGCGGGAAATGGAGGAGATGGGGATGATAGATAGATAGATAGATAGATAGATACTTTATTCATCCCCATGGGGAAATTCAACTTTTTTTCCAATGTCCCATACACTTGTTGTAGCAAAACTAATTACATACAATACTTAACTCAGTAAAAAAATATGATATGCATCTAAATCACCATCTCAAAAAGCATTAATAATAGCTTTTAAAAAGTTCTTAAGTCCTGGCGGTAGAATTGTAAAGCCTAATGGCATTGGGGAGTATTGACCTCTTCATCCTGTCTGAGGTCATCATTGATGACGGCAGAAGGGAAACCACGGTCCTTAAGGAAAGAGGACATTTGAGATGTCCTGGAATGGAAAGCCTCATCCTTGGAGCAGATACGGCAGACGGAGGAACTGGGAATAGGGAATAGAATTTTTGCTTGTGGCAGGGTGGGAAGAGGTATAGTTGAGGTAGTTATGAGAGTCTGTGGTTTTATAGAAGATGTCAGAGGACAGTCTGTCTCCAGAGGTGGAGACCGAGAGATCGAGAAAGGGGAAAGAAATGTCCGAGATGGACCAAGTGAATTTGAGGGCTGGGTGGAAGTTAGAGGCAAAGTCGATGAAATTGATGAGTGAGGGAGAAGGTGTAGGGGTAGGTGTAGGAAAAGTGGGGGACGGAATCCAGGGTAGGCTTGGAACATAGACTGTTCCACGAAGCTGACAAATAGGCAGGAGTAGCTGGGACCCACGTGTGTGCCCATGGCTACACCTTCTGTTTGAAGGAAGTCAGAGGAGCCAAAGGAGAAATTATTAACAGTGAGGACAAGTTCTGCTAGACAGAGGAGAGTGGTACTGGAGAGGAACTGGTTGGGTCTGGTGTCCAGAAAGAAATGAAGAGCTTTGAGGCCTTCCTGGTGGGAACTGGGGGTGTATAGGGACTGGACATCCACAGTGAAAATAAGATGATGGGGCCAGGGAACTTGAAATCATTGAAAAGATCCAGAGCATGTGAAGTGCACGGATGTAGGTCACATTCAGAGCAGATAACATTGTTAATGCATTTATTACATTTATTACTTTACTTGCAAGGTGAGATATACTTCCAGCCAAGTTTTGTCTGGAAATATAGCTCTGCTCTTCTGTTTAAACCAAAGTAATTTTATAACTTTTGTTTAGAAAGAACTGTGCTCTATTCCATAACATTACATTCCCCCGTTATCGTCATCCTTATCTCATTCCCACATTTGATTTTTAGAAGTTCCATCCTGATCCCCCTGTTATCAAACATCCTTCTGCCCATAAAACAAGCTGTCTGTCATCAAAGAAAATTGTTTGTTCCCATATAACACAGGCACTCTTGTAAGCTTTCCTACCCAAACTAGGAAACCACCTTAGGATTTCCTAGATCCCGTTTCAATACATTACATTTTATAAAAGTTACAAATCCATAAAGATTTCAGGGTTACAGATAGATTTCCACAGTGGCAGAGAACTCAGCTGTTTTATGGTCAAGGGAAGAAGTTGTTTCCCATCCTAGTAACACACACAAAATGCTGGAGGAACTCAGGAGTCCAGGCAGCATCTGCAGAAAAGAGTGCGGTCGATTTCAGGAAGAGACCCTTCATCAGGACTGCAGAAAGAAAGATGAGGAGTCAGAGTAAAAAGGTGGGGGGGGGGAGGGGAAGAAGTAACACAAGGTGATAGATGGAACTGGGAGGGGTGAAGTAAAGATCTGGGAAGTTGATTGGTGAAAGAGACCTGACGGCAAAGACATGTTCCCAGGAAGGATACGTGGCTGTGGTAGCGGGTCTGGGTGAGCACATGGTCGAAGATTCAGAAGGCCGCAGAGATCGCAGAGGGGTAGCAGTGAGAGAGGATTTCACTGAACTTCCGTTGAAGGGAAGATTTAAACTTCTTCAGGGTAGGCATCCCTGGAAGAGGCCTTGCAGTGTAGTAATCCAATCACAAACAAGAGATGATCAGCAGATCCAGGAGCACACACAAAATGCTGGGGGAACTCAGCAGGCCAGGCAGAGTACAATTGGCGATTCGGGCCGAGACCCTTCATCAGGACTGGAGAAAAAAATAGATGAGGAGTCAGAGTAAGAAGGTGGGGTAGGAGAGAAAGAAACACCCTAACAGTTCTTGTCCTAATGCTACAAGGAACCTACTGCCTGATGGTAGGGGTTCAAAGAGATTGTTGTACAGACAGGAGGGACCTTTGACAATGCTAAGGGCCCTCGGTATGAGATGCTCCAGTTAAGTTTCTCTAATGAGTAGAAGGGAGCTCTTGATGATCCTCTCAGCAGACCTTGCAATCCTTTGTAGGGACACGCAGTGGGGTGCCTTCCAATTTCTGTGCCAGACGGTGATGCAGCTGCTCAGGACAGTCTTGGTGGTATTCCTGTAAAAAAAAGGGGTTAAAGTGGGAGGGGGCAGATTGGGGGAGTCTCAGTCACTTCAGTCTCCTCTGGAGGAGGAAATTTCGCTGTTCTTTCTTGACCAAAGAGGTGGTGTTGAGGGACCAGGTGAGATGGCTCCAGACAAAAGGAAAGTATTTAGGAGGGCACACAATAGCATTGATAGGTAAAGTTAAGGGGAACCTAAAAGTGGTATATGAATATATTAAGGGCAATAGGATTCTGAGTGAAAGATTAGACCAATTAAAAACTAGAGGCAATATGCAAATGGACTGGAGGACATGGGGTAAGTTTTGAATGAATAATTCTCATCTGTATTCACTGTGGAGAAGGACATTGTAAATGGAGAGTTTACGGACAGGGAAAATGAAATTCCAGAACAGGAAAATCCCACAGCAGGCTTAAAGGTGAACGGATTTGCATGTCACATTGACACAGCAAATGTCCTAGTACCAGATAGTCGAGACCGTCCTGATGAAGGGTCTTGGCCTGAAAGGTTGACTGTTCATTGCTATCATAGATGCTGCCTGACCTGCTGAGCTCCTCCAGCAACTTGTGTGTGTTGCTCCAGATTTCCAGCATATGCCAGATCTCGTGGGTCAAACAACTTAGTGGATGAAGATGAACCTGCACAGAGAAACATGGGGGCTGTACAGGGACAGTCATACGGTCATAGAGTCATTGTGCACTACAGCTCAGTAACAGGCTGTTTGGCCCTTCTAGTCTGTGCTGAACTGTTATTCTGCCTAAATTTTCTCTGTATTCTTTTAATTTTATTGATATTGTTCCTGTAGTCAGAATGGCTTTGATAAAAGGAGGCCTTTTCTGAGCACTTTGAAATTTTTGGGACATGTGATATACGTATTCTATTTGAATTTCAGTAAGACCTTTAAGGTTCTAAATGGAAGACTGATGCAGAATTTAAATCCCATGTGGTCCAAGGAAGGAAGCTGAAAAGCAGGACGCCCAGGGTAGTAATCTCAGGATTGCTACCTATACCACGTGCTAATGAGTGCAAGAATAGCATGATCAGACATATTAATGAGTGGCTGAGAGATTGGTGTAGGTAGCAGGGCTTCGGGTTCCTGGATCATTGGGGCCTGTTCTTGGGGAGGATGGGTTGCACTTGAACATAAGGAGTCCAATATCCTTGCAGGCAGGTTTAATAGAGCTGTTAGGGACATTTAAACTAATTTGGCAAGGGGATGGGAACCAGATAGGGCTGAGGAAGGGGAAAACAGAAATAAAGATAGCATGCAATGGAGATGATAGAAAGGACAGGCAGGAGATGAGGTATAATCACAGCCAGTGGCATGAGTTACAGGGCAATAGATGAGTGGTGCAGTTTAAAACAGAAAACAACAAATACTGGACTGAAAATGCTATATTTGAATTCACACGGGATAAGATATAAAATGGACGATCTTGAAATTCAGCTACAGATTGGCAAGTGTGTCGTGGCCATCTCTGAAACTTCACTAAAGACTGGCTGCCACTGGGAGCTGAACATCCAAGGATATACAGTGTATCCGAAAGATAGGTTAGTAGGCAGAGGGGGTGGTGTGGCCCTGTGTATAAGAAATAATATTCAATCATTAGAAAGAGATGACATAGGATTGGAAGGTGTAGAGTCTCTATGGGTTGAGTTAAGAAATGACAAGGTAAAAGGATCTTAATGGCAGTTGTATACAGGCCTCCAAACAGCAGCCGGGATGTGGATTACAAATTAAAGCAGGAGATAGAAAAGGTGTGTCAGAAAGGCAATGTCATGATAATCATTGGGGAAATTTATCATGATAAGCTGTGGAAGGTTGTAAATCTTGTCAGCTCCATCTTGGGCACTAGCCTACAAACTACCCAGGAGGTTTTTAGGGAGCGGTGTCTCAGAAAGGCAGCGTCCATTATTAAGGACCTCCAGCACAAAGGGCATGCCCTTTTCTCACTGTTACCATCAGGTAGGAGGTACGAAGCCTGAAGGCACACATTCAGCATTCAAGTGTGTCAAGGAAGTGAAGTATGTGCAGTAAAAATTATGACTGAGAAGGTGCTCAGGAAGCTTAATGGTCTGAGGGTGGATAAATCTCTTGGAATGCACCCTTGGGTTCTGAAGGAAGTAGCTGGAGAGATTACGGTGGCATTGACACTGAACTTTCAAGAATTGATAGATTCTGGCATTGTACCGGATGATTGGGAAATTGCAAGTGTTACACAGCTATTTAAGAAGAATGGGAGGCAGCAGAAAGGAAACTATAGATCTGTTAGCCTGACATCAGTGGCTGGGGAGCTGTTGGAATCGATTGTTAGAGATGAGATTATGGAATACCTGGAGGCACATGACAAGATAGGCTAAAGCCAGTGTGGTTTTCTGAAAGGAAAATCCTGCCTGGCTAACCTACTGCAATTTTTTGAGGAAATTACAAACAGGGTAGACAAAGGAGATGCAGTAGATGTGGTTTACTTTGGTTTTCAGAAAGCCTTTGACAAGGTGCCGCATATGATGGGAGTTACTAGCATGGGTGGAGCATTGGCTGAATGGCAGAAAACAAAGATGGGAATAAAGGGGTCCTATTCTGGCTGGCTGCCAGTTACCAGTGGAGTTCCACAGGGGTTGATGTTGGAGCCATTGCTTTCTACGATGTTCATCAATGTTTTGGACATTGGGGTTAATGGATTTGTGGCTAAATTTGTTGATAATACAAAGATAGGTGGAGGAGTGGGTAGGGTTGAGGAAACAGAGAACCTGCAGAGAGACTTAGATAGTTTAGGGGAGTGGGCAAAGAAGTGGCAAATGAAATACAATATTGGAATGTGTATGGTCATGCACTTTGGTGGAGGAAACAAACAGGAAGACTATAATTTAAATGGGGAGAGAATTCAAAATGCAGAGATGCAAAGAGACTGGGAGTTCTTGTACAGGATATCCAAAAGGTTAACCTCCAGGTTGAGTCCATGGTGAAGAAGGCAAATGCAATGTTGGCATTCATTTCTAGAGGTATAGGATATAAGAGCAGGGATGTGATGTTGAGGCTCTACAAGGCACTTAGAGTATTGTGTGCAGTTTTGGGCTCCTTATTTTAGAAGGGATATACTGACATTGGGGAGGGTTCAGAGAATAATTTCAGGAATGAAAGGGTTACCATATGAGGAATGTCTGACAGCTCTTGGGCTGTATTCCCTGGAGTTCAGCAGAAGGAGGGGGGATCTCATAGAAACATTCTGAATGTTAAAAGGCCTGAATAGATTAGATATGGCAGTTATTTCCCATGGTAGGTGGGTCCAAGACAAGAGGGCACAACTTCAAGACTGAAGTATGTCCATTTAGAACAGAGATGTGGAAAAATTACTTTAGTCAGAGGGTGGTAAATTTGTGGAATTTGTTGCCATGAGTGGCTGTGGAGGCCAAGTCATTGTGTGCATTTAAGGCAGAGATAGATAGGTTCTCGATTAGCCAGGACATCAAAGGGTTTGGGGAGAAGACAGGGGAGTAGGGATGATTGGAAGAATCAGATGATTGAATGGTGGAGCAGACTCAATGGGCCGAATGGCCTACTTCTGCACCGATATCTTATGGTCTTATGGATTTACACCTGGGATTAATGGGAGGAAAATAAAAATAAGTTGAGAGGGGAAAGATTTAACAGGAACTTGTGTGAATACTGTTTTATGCAAAAAGTAGTATATACAGTATGTGGAATGAACTGGCAGAGGAAGTAATGAGGACAGTTACAATAATGACTGCTAAAACACACTTGGAGTTGGACAGGTAGATGTATGGTGGTTGTGCATCGTGTGAGATCTCACTTTGAATATTATATTCAGGTCTAGTCATCTCATTATTATAGGAAGGATGTGGAAGTTTTAGAGAGGATGCAGAAGAGATTTACCAGGATGTTGCCTGGATTGGAGAGCAGGTCTTATGATGATAGGTTAACAGAGCTTTTCTCCTTGGAGTGGAGGAGGATGAGAGGTGAGTCGATAGAGGTGTACAAGATGATAAGAGGCATAGATCGATTAAATTTTCATAGGGTCAAAATGACTAGTATGAGGGGGCATAATTTTAAGGTGATTGGAGAAAATTATAAGAATGATATTAGAGGTAAGTTCTTTACATGGAGAGTGGTTGGTGCATGGAATGCCCTGCCAGGAGTGGTGTAGAGGCTCATTCATTAAGTGCATTTAGGAAACCTTTAAATAGGCACATAATGATAAAAAAAATGGAGGACAATGTTGGAGGGAAGGATCAGAATGATCTTTGAGTAGGGTAAAAGGTCAGCACAACACCATCCTGTACTGAAAGGCCTATCCTGTACTGTAGCATTCAATGTTCCAAGTGTTTTGAAAGGTTTACAAGATAATGGGCCAGATGTTTGCAAATGGGAATTTTGGTCAGCATAGACTGTTTGGGTCAAAGAGTTTGTCTCAATGCTACATGATGCTCTGTCTAAAATTGACTTAACCCATTTATCACATGCAGAAACAAAATGGAGGACACCGGCAAATGTACCCAGTGCTTTAAAAGAAATGTTTTTCATATATTCAGGTGGTCATATTGACATACCTTCTGGTTTAAAACTCATCAGCTTGACTATTTTGTGTCAGTCTTCATTGTGGAGGACACATCTAATATGCCAAAGATGGGAGGTGAGGAGCTGGATACAATAGCTATCATGAAAGAGATAGTGCCAAGCAAACTTGTGGGCCTGAGGATAGACAAGTCCCCTGGTCCTGATGGAATGCATCCTAGGGCATTGAAAAAAATGGCAGAAGTTATAGTAGAGGCTTTGGTGACAACTTACCAAAATACTTTTGGCAGGTCCCAGTGGATTGGAAGACAGTGAATATCACGTCACTGTTCAAAAAAGAATGTTGGCAAATAGCCAGGTAACTCTTGGCCAGTTGGTTTAACATCTGTAGTTTTGAAAATGCTTGAAGCTATCATTAAAGAAGAAATAGTGAGGCATCTGGAAAGAAATGGATCCATCAGGCAGACACAGCATGGATTCAGCAAAGGCAGGTCCTGTTTGACAAACTTACTGGAGTTCTTTGAGGATATAACAAGCGCAGTCAATAGAGGGGAAGAGATGGACATTACTTACTTGGATTTCCAGAAGACATTCGATAAAGTGCGACATAAAAGACTTATCCATAAGGATGCATAGAGTTGGGGATAAGTATTAGCATGGATAGAGGATTGGTTAACTAATAGAAAGCAGAGAGTTGGGATACATGGATGTTACTCTGGTTGGCAATCAGTGGTGAGCAGTGTGCTGCAGGGGTCGGTGCTGGACTTGCAACAGTTCACGATATACATACATTAACGATCTGGAAGAGGGGACTGAGTGTAGCGTATCTAAGTTTGCTGATGGCACTAAATTGAGTGGAAAAGCAAATTGTGCAGAAGATACGGCGAGATATAGGTAGGTTAAGTGTGGAAAAGGGTCTGGCAGATGGAGTACAATGTTGCTAAATGTGAGGTCATCCACTTTGGAAGGAAAAATGAAAGATCAGATTATTATTTAAATGTTAAAGATTGCAACATGCTGCAGTGCAGAGGGACTTGGGAGTTCTTGTGCATGAATCACAAAAGATTGGTTTGTAGATGCAGCAGGCTATCAAAAAGGCAAATGGAATGTTGGCCTTCATTGCTTGAGGAATTGAACTTAAGAGCAGGAAGGTTATGCTGCAACTGTACAGCGTACTGGTGAGGCCACACCTGGAATACTGCGTGCAGCTTTGGTCTCTTTATTTGATTAAGGATATACTGGCTCTGGAGGTTCACGATGAGGTTGATTCCAGAGGTGAGGGGTTTAGACTATGAGGAGAGATTGAGTTGCCTGGGACTGTACTCACTGGAATTCAGAAGAATGAGAGGACATCTTATAGATTTTTATAAATGACCTGGATGAAGAAGTGGAGGGATGGGTTAGTAAATCTGCTGATGACACAAAAGTTGGGGGTGTTGTGGATAGCGTGGAGGGCTGTCAGAGGTTACAGCAGGACATTGATAGGATGCAAAACTGGGCTTCGAAGTGGCAGATGGAGTTCAATCCAGATAAGTGTGAGGTGGTTCATTTTGGTAGGTCAAATATGATGGCAGAATATAATATTATTGGTAAGACTCTTGGCAGTGTGGAGGATCAGAGGGATCTTGGGGTCCTAGTCCATAGAACACTCAAAGTTGCCATGCAGGTTGACTCTGTGATTAAGAAGGCATATGGTGTATTGGCTTCCATCAGTTGTGGGATTGAGATTAGGAGAAGAGAGGTAATGTTGCAGCTATATAGGACTCTGGTCAGATCCCACTTGGAGTACTATGCTCAGTTCTGGTCGCCTCACTACAGGAAGGATGTGGAAACCATAGAAAGGGTGTAGGGGAGATTTACAAGGATGTTGCCTGGATTGGGGAGCATGACTTATGAGAATAGGTTGAGTGAATTTGGCCTTTTCTCCTTGGAGCGACAGAGGATGAGAGGTGACCTGATAGAGGTGTATAAGATGATGAGAGGCATTGATCGTGTGGATAGTCAGAGGCTTTTTCCCAGGGCTGAAATGGGTAGCACGAGAGGGCACAGTTTTATGGTGCTGGGGAGCAGGTACAGAGGAGATATCAGGGTAAAGTTTTTTAGGCATTGAGTGGTGAGTGCGTGGAATGGGCTGCCGGCAGCGGTGGTGGAGGTGGATACGATAGGGTCTTTTAAGAGACTCATGGATAGATACATGGAACTTAGGAAATTAGAGGGCTATGAGTAACCCTAGGTAATTTCTAAGGTAAGGACATGTTCGGCACAGCATTGTGGGCTGAAAGTCCTGTAGGTTTTCTATGTTTCTATGTTTCTAAGATTCAGGGGAGTAGATTTAAAATGGACATGAGGAAAAACTGCTTTTCCCAGAGAGTGGTGAATCTGTGGAATTCTCTGTCCATTGAAGCAGTGGAGGCTACCTCAGTAAATATATTTAAGAAAAGGTTGGATAGAGTTTTGCATAGTAGGGGAATTAAGGGTTATGGGGAAAAGGCAGGTAGGTCAGATCAGCCATGATCTTATTGAATAGAAGAACAGACTTGACAGGCCAGATGGTCTATTTCTGCTCCTATTTCTTACAATATGTTCTTATCAAGTCATGGAGAGAAATTTAAGAAACATTCTTCATAATCTGCACTGAAAATCATCTAAGTGTGTTGAGAAAACATTGCAATTCAACCTTCCCATCTTATAGAGCTACCTACAATTCACCTGCAGATATTTCTGCTTGACAGTTCCATTTGCTGTTGCACTGATAAGGTGTGATGGACAACTGGACCAGGGCTATTAATTTCTTTCCCAAGAGAAAAGAAATGCCTCTAAATTGTTTTCTTCATCTTTCTCAGTTTTGCCCTGAACTCAGTCAATCATTTTTATATATTGTTTATACGTACAGTACGTGTATTAATTCTTAATATATTCATAATCGCTCAAAGGTTGTGGGCTTCACAGGCAGAGCTAGCCTTTAGTTGACCATTCTTAGTTGACTTTGAGAAGATGGTAGTGTGCTGTCTTCTTTCGCTGCTGCAGTCCTTCAGATGTAGCTGTATCCGGAGTGCTGGAATGGAGAGATGTCCAGGATGATGACCCAGTGGTGGTGAGAAAATGAAGGTATACTTCCAAGTCAGGATTGTGTGTGGCTTGGAAAGTAACCTCCACTGGGGGCATTCCCCATGCCTTTGCTGCCCTGTTCTTATAGTTGACAGAGGACATGGGTTTGGTCGTTGCCATTCAAGGACTGCTCATGGTTGCTTTTCTCTGTGTGTTTATATGGTCTCATATTCATGAAACTTCCATGGCATTGACAACTCTTTCCCCATTGCCACCAGGACCTTGAACCAACATGAGCATCCCTAACACTACCTCAGATTAAATTCATATCACTCACTCTCAACTAGCATTGGTATCATTATGTTTATTTTCTCATGTCAGTTATGTACAATTTCTGTTCATTTAGGTTTATGTTAAATTATATGTCGGTAATATATCATGCTGCTGCTACAAAAATCTATGCTTCTTGCAGCAACCATGGTGTAGGAGGTAGAGAAGCCTGAAGTCCCACGTCACTGTTTTCAATAATAGCTACTTCCCATCAACTATTCTGCTCTTGAACCAACAGGCACAACTTTCATCACTACATTTCAGCAACACAATGACCATATTGATCAATTTGTAATAAATAGGAGCTTGACTTCTTTATAATTATGTTCTTTCTTATGAAAATGTGTAGAATTTGTTTTTTTCTTGTGAATGTTGCTTACGTGCCTGTGATGCTACTGCATGGTTCATTGCACCTGTGCATATTAAATATATTCAACTTTGACTTTGAAAGAGTGGATGGCTTTACAAATAGCCTGATCTGATACCCAAGTTGTCCCTTCCTGTCCATATGGATCTTCTCCAAGGATCATTACTTTGTTGTGATGGAGCCTCTTGTGAGTCCCTGAGGTCCTGAGAATGATACTGTCTGGAGCTTAGCTCCTGGTAGGGTCACCTATGGTGGTAAGATCAAGGGAGAGATTCCAGTCAAAGAGTAATCCACTCAGGACCTTAGCGGTGGAGCTGGCGGAAGATGATAACTCATCATCCCTCAGTGAAGGTGGAGGAAGGCTGTAGCAGTGAAGGGTCTCCAGTAGTCCTGCATTCCATGCCACTGGACCCCAACCCCGTTATGTCAAGGACCATTTGGTGGCTGCCCGGGCATCAGCCTCCCCACATTAAATCAAGTCACACACAGGTGTTCTCCAATAAGGGAATAATCTCTTGGATTGACATCATACTTGTCTTGAACTACTACTATATGCAGTCGGCTGCAGTTCCCACATTGACCGTAAAACCATAAGACATCACAGCAGAATTCAGCCTTCGAGTCTGCTCTGCCATTCAATCATGGCTGATTTATTATCCCTCTCAACCCCATTCTCCTTCCTTCTCTTCAAAACCTTTGATACCCTTACTAATCAAGAACCCATCAACCTTCACTTTAAACATACAAATGACTTAGCCTCCACGGCTGTCTGTCGCAATGAGTTCCACAGATTCACTATCTTCCGGCTAAGCAAATGCCTCCTCATTTCTGTTCTATTATGAGGCTTTTCTCTGTGGTTCTTATAGAGTCACCCTCTATAAGAAACATCCTCTACATGTCAACTTTATCTCAGCCTTTCAATATTCAATGGGGTCATCCTCTTATTCTCCTAAACTCAGGAGAGGAGAGGCCCAGAGCCATCAAACGCTTCTCATACATTAACCCATTCATTCCTGAGATCATTCTCCTGAACCTTCTCTGGATACTCTCCAATACCAACAAATCCCTTATTAGATAAGGTGCCCAAAGCTGCTCACAATACTCTAAGTGTGGTCTGATCAATGACTTATAAAGCCTCAGCTTTGCTCAGCCAGCATTAGCCTCATTAGCCACCTTATAACCCATAAACTGAAATGGAAATAAATTCTGTCAAGCCCATGACAACATACACACTTGTAATGGGCAGATGGGGCTTGTCAGCCATGGCTGAAGGAAAACTCTGATCTCAAACCTCCTCTGCTTTACAGCTATAGCCACTCATTGGGAAGGCTTTGGGAGTAAACCCAGAGAAAGAATCAAAGCTGGAGTCCCTAAAACAGTCTGGCGTTGAGCTTAATGCTGACTGGTAACTCCTGCGATGCTGCTAGTACCAAACTGTATCAGTCTGTGTCCTTCCTTCAGCTGCATGGTGGGTGGGGGAGGCCACTGCATGGTGAGTGGGGGAGGCCACTGCATGGTGAGTGGGGGGGGACTGCTGCATGGTGAGTGGGGGGGGGGGACTGCTGCATGGTGAGTGGGGGGAGGCCACTGCATGGTGAGTGGGGGGACTGCTGCAAGGTGGATGGGGGAGACTGCTGCATGGTGAGTAGGGGGACTGCTGCATGGTGGATGGGGGGGACTGCTGCATGGTGTATGGGGGGGACTGCTACATGGTGGATGGGGGGGGACTGCTGCATGGTGAGTGGGGGGGACTGCTACATGGTGGATGGGGGGGACTGCTACATGGTGAGTGGGGGGGACTGCTGCATGGTTGATGGGGGGGACTGCTACATGGTGGATGGGGGGGACTGCTACATGGTGAGTGGGGGGGACTGCTACATGGTGAGTGGGGGGACTGCTACATGGTGGATGGGGGGACTGCTACATGGTGAGTGGGGGGACTGCTACATGGTGGATGGGGGGGACTGCTACATGGTGGATGGGGGGGACTGCTGCATGGTGAGTGGGGGGACTGCTACATGGTGGATGGGGGGGACTGCTACATGGTGAGTGGGGGGACTGCTACATGGTGGATGGGGGGGACTGCTACATGGTGGATGGGGGGGACTGCTGCATGGTGAGTGGGGGGACTGCTACATGGTGGATGGGGGGGACTGCTGCATGGTGAGTGGGGGGACTGCTACATGGTGGGTGGGGGGGACTGCTACATGGTGAGTGTGAGTGGGGGGGGACTGCTACATGGTGAGTGTGAGTGGGGGGGACTGCTACATGGTGAGTGGGGGGGACTGCTACATGGTGAGTGGGGGGGGGACTGCTACATGGTGGATGGGGGGGACTGCTACATGGTGGATGGGGGGGACTGCTACATGGTGAGTGGGGGGGGGACTGCTACATGGTGGATGGGGGGGACTGCTACATGGTGAGTGGGGGGGACTGCTACATGGTGAGTGGGGGGGGGGACTGCTACATGGTGGATGGGGGGGACTGCTACATGGTGGATGGGGGGGACTGCTACATGGTGAGTGGGGGGGGGACTGCTACATGGTGGATGGGGGGGACTGCTACATGGTGGATGGGGGGGGACTGCTACATGGTGAGTGGGGGGGGGACTGCTACATGGTGGATGGGGGGGACTGCTACATGGTGGATGGGGGGACTGCTACATGGTGAGTGGGGGGGACTGCTACATGGTGAGTGGGGGGGACTGCTACATGGTGAGTGGGGGGACTGCTACATGGTGAGTGGGGGGACTGCTACATGGTGGATGGGGGGGACTGCTACATGGTGGATGGGGGGGACTGCTGCATGGTGAGTGGGGGGACTGCTACATGGTGGATGGGGGGGACTGCTGCATGGTGAGTGGGGGGACTGCTACATGGTGGGTGGGGGGGACTGCTACATGGTGAGTGTGAGTGGGGGGGACTGCTACATGGTGAGTGGGGGGGACTGCTACATGGTGAGTGGGGGGACTGCTACATGGTGAGTGGGGGGACTGCTACATGGTGGATGGGGGGGACTGCTACATGGTGGATGGGGGGGGACTGCTACATGGTGAGTGGGGGGGACTGCTACATGGTGAGTGGGGGGGGGACTGCTGCATGGTGAGTGGGGGGACTGCTACATGGTGAGTGGGGGGGACTGCTACATGGTGAGTGGGGGGGGGACTGCTGCATGGTGAGTGGGGGGACTGCTACATGGTGAGTGGGGGGGACTGCTACATGGTGAGTGGGGGGGGACTGCTACATGGTGAGTGGGGGGACTGCTACATGGTGAGTGGGGGGGACTGCTACATGGTGGATGGGGGGGACTGCTACATGGTGAATGGGGGGGACTGCTACATGGTGGATGGGGGGGGACTGCTGCATGGTGGATGGGGGGGACTGCTGCATGGTGAGTGGGGGGGGACTGCTGCATGGTGGATGGGGGGGGACTGCTGCATGGTGGATGGGGGGGACTGCTACATGGTGGATGGGGGGGGACTGCTACATGGTGAGTGGGGGGGACTGCTACATGGTGAGTGGGGGGGACTGCTACATGGTGGATGGGGGGACTGCTACATGGTGAGTGGGGGGGACTGCTACATGGTGAGTGGGGGGGGGACTGCTACATGGTGAGTGGGGGGGACTGCTACATGGTGAGTGGGGGGACTGCTACATGGTGGATGGGGGGGACTGCTACATGGTGGATGGGGGGGACTGCTACATGGTGGATGGGGGGGACTGCTACATGGTGAGTGGGGGGGGACTGCTACATGGTGAGTGGGGGGGACTGCTACATGGTGAGTGGGGGGGGACTGCTACATGGTGGATGGGGGGGGACTGCTACATGGTGAGTGGGGGGGGACTGCTACATGGTGAGTGGGGGGGACTGCTACATGGTGGATGGGGGGGGACTGCTACATGGTGAGTGGGGGGGACTGCTACATGGTGAGTGGGGGGGGACTGCTACATGGTGAGTGGGGGGGGACTGCTACATGGTGGATGGGGGGGACTGCTACATGGTGAGTGGGGGGGGACTGCTACATGGTGAGTGGGGGGGACTGCTACATGGTGGATGGGGGGGACTGCTACATGGTGAGTGGGGGGGGACTGCTACATGGTGGATGGGGGGGGACTGCTACATGGTGAGTGGGGGGGACTGCTACATGGTGAGTGGGGGGGGACTGCTACATGGTGAGTGGGGGGGACTGCTACATGGTGAGTGGGGGGGGACTGCTACATGGTGGATGGGGGGGGACTGCTACATGGTGAGTGGGGGGGGACTGCTACATGGTGAGTGGGGGGGACTGCTACATGGTGGATGGGGGGGGACTGCTACATGGTGAGTGGGGGGGACTGCTACATGGTGGATGGGGGGGGACTGCTACATGGTGAGTGGGGGGGACTGCTACATGGTGAGTGGGGGGGACTGCTACATGGTGGATGGGGGGGGGACTGCTACATGGTGAGTGGGGGGGACTGCTACATGGTGGATGGGGGGGGACTGCTACATGGTGAGTGGGGGGGGGACTGCTACATGGTGGATGGGGGGGACTGCTACATGGTGAGTGGGGGGGGACTGCTACATGGTGAGTGGGGGGGACTGCTACATGGTGAGTGGGGGGGACTGCTACATGGTGAGTGGGGGGGACTGCTACATGGTGGATGGGGGGGACTGCTACATGGTGGATGGGGGGACTGCTACATGGTGAGTGGGGGGGACTGCTACATGGTGGATGGGGGGGACTGCTACATGGTGAGTGGGGGGGACTGCTACATGGTGAGTGGGGGGGACTGCTACATGGTGAGTGGGGGGGACTGCTACATGGTGAGTGGGGGGGGGACTGCTACATGGTGAGTGGGGGGGACTGCTACATGGTGAGTGGGGGGGGACTGCTACATGGTGAGTGGGGGGGACTGCTACATGGTGGATGGGGGGGACTGCTACATGGTGGATGGGGGGGACTGCTACATGGTGAGTGGGGGGGGACTGCTACATGGTGAGTGGGGAGGACTGCTACATGGTGAGTGGGGGGGGGACTGCTACATGGTGAGTGGGGGGGGACTGCTACATGGTGGATGGGGGGGACTGCTACATGGTGAGTGGGGGGGACTGCTACATGGTGAGTGGGGGGGGGACTGCTACATGGTGAGTGGGGGGGACTGCTACATGGTGAGTGGGGGGGGACTGCTACATGGTGGATGGGGGGGGACTGCTACATGGTGAGTGGGGGGGACTGCTACATGGTGGATGGGGGGGACTGCTACATGGTGAGTGGGGGGGGACTGCTACATGGTGGATGGGGGGGGACTGCTACATGGTGAGTGGGGGGGGACTGCTACATGGTGGATGGGGGGGACTGCTACATGGTGAGTGGGGGGGGGACTGCTACATGGTGAGTGGGGGGGACTGCTACATGGTGAGTGGGGGGGACTGCTACATGGTGGATGGGGGGGACTGCTACATGGTGAGTGGGGGGGACTGCTACATGGTGGATGGGGGGGGACTGCTACATGGTGGATGGGGGGGGACTGCTACATGGTGAGTGGGGGGGGACTGCTACATGGTGGATGGGGGGGGACTGCTACATGGTGAGTGGGGGGACTGCTACATGGTGGATGGGGGGGGACTGCTACATGGTGAGTGGGGGGGGACTGCTACATGGTGAGTGGGGGGGGACTGCTACATGGTGGATGGGGGGGGACTGCTACATGGTGAGTGGGGGGACTGCTACATGGTGGATGGGGGGGGACTGCTACATGGTGAGTGGGGGGGACTGCTACATGGTGAGTGGGGGGGACTGCTACATGGTGGATGGGGGGGGACTGCTACATGGTGAGTGGGGGGGGACTGCTACATGGTGGATGGGGGGGGACTGCTACATGGTGGATGGGGGGGGACTGCTACATGGTGGATGGGGGGACTGCTACATGGTGGATGGGGGGGGACTGCTACATGGTGGATGGGGGGGACTGCTACATGGTGGATGGGGGGACTGCTACATGGTGGATGGGGGGGGACTGCTACATGGTGAGTGGGGGGGGACTGCTACATGGTGAGTGGGGGGACTGCTACATGGTGGATGGGGGGGGACTGCTACATGGTGGATGGGGGGGACTGCTACATGGTGGATGGGGGGACTGCTACATGGTGGATGGGGGGGACTGCTACATGGTGGATGGGGGGACTGCTACATGGTGGATGGGGGGGACTGCTACATGGTGAGTGGGGGGACTGCTACATGGTGGATGGGGGGGACTGCTACATGGTGAGTGGGGGGGACTGCTACATGGTGAGTGGGGGGGGACTGCTACATGGTGGATGGGGGGGACTGCTACATGGTGGATGGGGGGGACTGCTACATGGTGAGTGGGGGGGACTGCTACATGGTGGATGGGGGGGACTGCTACATGGTGAGTGGGGGGGACTGCTACATGGTGGATGGGGGGGACTGCTACATGGTGGATGGGGGGACTGCTACATGGTGGATGGGGGGGACTGCTACATGGTGGATGGGGGGGACTGCTACATGGTGAGTGGGGGGGACTGCTACATGGTGGATGGGGGGGACTGCTACATGGTGGATGGGGGGGACTGCTACATGGTGGATGGGGGGACTGCTACATGGTGGATGGGGGGGACTGCTACATGGTGGATGGGGGGGACTGCTACATGGTGAGTGGGGGGGGGACTGCTACATGGTGAGTGGGGGGGGACTGCTACATGGTGGATGGGGGGACTGCTACATGGTGAGTGGGGGGGGACTGCTACATGGTGGATGGGGGGGACTGCTACATGGTGAGTGGGGGGGACTGCTACATGGTGGATGGGGGGGACTGCTACATGGTGGATGGGGGGACTGCTACATGGTGAGTGGGGGGGGACTGCTACATGGTGAGTGGGGGGGGGGACTGCTACATGGTGGATGGGGGGACTGCTACATGGTGGATGGGGGGGACTGCTACATGGTGGATGGGGGGACTGCTACATGGTGAGTGGGGGGGACTGCTACATGGTGAGTGGGGGGGACTGCTACATGGTGAGTGGGGGGACTGCTACATGGTGAGTGGGGGGACTGCTACATGGTGAGTGGGGGGGACTGCTACATGGTGAGTGGGGGGGACTGCTACATGGTGAGTGGGGGGGACTGCTACATGGTGAGTGGGGGGACTGCTACATGGTGGATGGGGGGGACTGCTACATGGTGAGTGGGGGGGACTGCTACATGGTGGATGGGGGGGACTGCTACATGGTGAGTGGGGGGGACTGCTACATGGTGGATGGGGGGGACTGCTACATGGTGAGTGGGGGGACTGCTACATGGTGGATGGGGGGGACTGCTACATGGTGAGTGGGGGGGGACTGCTACATGGTGAGTGGGGGGGGACTGCTACATGGTGAGTGGGGGGGACTGCTACATGGTGGATGGGGGGGGGACTGCTACATGGTGAGTGGGGGGGACTGCTACATGGTGAGTGGGGGGGACTGCTACATGGTGGATGGGGGGACTGCTACATGGTGGATGGGGGGGGACTGCTACATGGTGAGTGGGGGGGGACTGCTACATGGTGGATGGGGGGGACTGCTACATGGTGGATGGGGGGGACTGCTACATGGTGGATGGGGGGGGGACTGCTACATGGTGAGTGGGGGGGGACTGCTACATGGTGGATGGGGGGGACTGCTACATGGTGAGTGGGGGGGGACTGCTACATGGTGGATGGGGGGACTGCTACATGGTGGATGGGGGGGGGACTGCTACATGGTGGATGGGGGGGGACTGCTACATGGTGAGTGGGGGGGGACTGCTACATGGTGGATGGGGGGACTGCTACATGGTGGATGGGGGGGGACTGCTACATGGTGGATGGGGGGACTGCTACATGGTGGATGGGGGGGGACTGCTACATGGTGGATGGGGGGGGACTGCTACATGGTGAGTGGGGGGACTGCTACATGGTGGATGGGGGGGACTGCTACATGGTGAGTGGGGGGACTGCTACATGGTGAGTGGGGGGGGACTGCTACATGGTGGATGGGGGGGACTGCTACATGGTGGATGGGGAAGGACTGCTACATGGTGAGTGGGGGGGACTGCTACATTGTGAGTGGGGGGGACTGCTACATGGTGGATGGGGGGGACTGCTACATGGTGGAGCTGGGGGGGGGACTGCTACATGGTGAGTGGGGGGGGACTGCTACATGGTGGATGGGGGGGGACTGCTACATGGTGAGTGGGGGGACTGCTACATGGTGGATGGGGGGGACTGCTACATGGTGAGTGGGGGGACTGCTACATGGTGGATGGGGGGGACTGCTACATGGTGAGTGGGGGGGGACTGCTACATGGTGAGTGGGGGGGACTGCTACATGGTGGATGGGGGGGACTGCTACATGGTGAGTGGGGGGGACTGCTACATGGTGAGTGGGGGGGACTGCTACATGGTGGATGGGGGGGACTGCTACATGGTGAGTGGGGGGGGACTGCTACATGGTGGTTGGGGGGGACTGCTACATGGTGAGTGGGGGGACTGCTACATGGTGGATGGGGGGGACTGCTACATGGTGAGTGGGGGGGACTGCTACATGGTGGATGGGGGGGACTGCTACATGGTGAGTGGGGGGACTGCTACATGGTGGATGGGGGGGACTGCTACATGGTGAGTGGGGGGGACTGCTACATGGTGAGTGGGGGGACTGCTACATGGTGGATGGGGGGGACTGCTACATGGTGAGTGGGGGGGGACTGCTACATGGTGAGTGGGGGGGACTGCTACATGGTGGATGGGGGGGACTGCTACATGGTGAGTGGGGGGGACTGCTACATGGTGGTTGGGGGGGGACTGCTACATGGTGGATGGGGGGGACTGCTACATGGTGAGTGGGGGGGGACTGCTACATGGTGAGTGGGGGACTGCTACATGGTGAGTGGGGGGACTGCTACATGGTGGATGGGGGGGGACTGCTACATGGTGAGTGGGGGGGACTGCTACATGGTGGATGGGGGGGGACTGCTACATGGTGAGTGGGGGGGACTGCTACATGGTGAGTGGGGGGGACTGCTACATGGTGGATGGGGGGACTGCTACATGGTGGATGGGGGGGGACTGCTACATGGTGAGTGGGGGGGGACTGCTACATGGTGAGTGGGGGGGGACTGCTACATGGTGGATGGGGGGGACTGCTACATGGTGGATGGGGGGGACTGCTACATGGTGAGTGGGGGGGGACTGCTACATGGTGGATGGGGGGACTGCTACATGGTGGATGGGGGGGGACTGCTACATGGTGAGTGGGGGGGGACTGCTACATGGTGAGTGGGGGGGACTGCTACATGGTGGATGGGGGGGACTGCTACATGGTGGATGGGGGGGGACTGCTACATGGTGAGTGGGGGGGGACTGCTACATGGTGAGTGGGGGGGGACTGCTACATGGTGAGTGGGGGGACTGCTACATGGTGGATGGGGGGACTGCTACATGGTGGATGGGGGGGACTGCTACATGGTGGATGGGGGGGGACTGCTACATGGTGAGTGGGGGGGGACTGCTACATGGTGGATGGGGGGGGACTGCTACATGGTGAGTGGGGGGGGACTGCTACATGGTGAGTGGGGGGGGACTGCTACATGGTGGATGGGGGGGACTGCTACATGGTGGATGGGGGGGACTGCTACATGGTGGATGGGGGGGACTGCTACATGGTGGATGGGGGGGGACTGCTACATGGTGGATGGGGGGGACTGCTACATGGTGAGTGGGGGGGACTGCTACATGGTGGATGGGGGGGGACTGCTACATGGTGAGTGGGGGGGGACTGCTACATGGTGAGTGGGGGGGGACTGCTACATGGTGGATGGGGGGGACTGCTACATGGTGGATGGGGGGGGACTGCTACATGGTGAGAGTGGGGGGGGACTGCTACATGGTGGATGGGGGGGGACTGCTACATGGTGGATGGGGGGGGACTGCTACATGGTGAGTGGGGGGGACTGCTACATGGTGAGTGGGGGGGGGACTGCTACATGGTGGATGGGGGGGGACTGCTACATGGTGAGTGGGGGGGGACTGCTACATGGTGAGTGGGGGGGACTGCTACATGGTGGATGGGGGGGACTGCTACATGGTGAGTGGGGGGGACTGCTACATGGTGAGTGGGGGGGGACTGCTACATGGTGGATGGGGGGGACTGCTACATGGTGGATGGGGGGGGACTGCTACATGGTGAGTGGGGGGGGACTGCTACATGGTGAGTGGGGGGGGACTGCTACATGGTGAGTGGGGGGGGACTGCTACATGGTGAGTGGGGGGGACTGCTACATGGTGGATGGGGGGGACTGCTACATGGTGAGTTGGGGGGGACTGCTACATGGTGGTTGGGGGGGGACTGCTACATGTTGGATGGGGGGACTGCTACATGGTGAGTGGGGGGGGACTGCTACATGGTGAGTGGGGGGGACTGCTACATGGTGAGTGGGGGGGGACTGCTACATGGTGGATGGGGGGGGACTGCTACATGGTGAGTGGGGGGGACTGCTACATGGTGAGTGGGGGGGGACTGCTACATGGTGAGTGGGGGGGGACTGCTACATGGTGAGTGGGGGGGACTGCTACATGGTGGATTGGGGGGGGGACTGCTACATGGTGAGTGGGGGGGACTGCTACATGGTGGTTGGGGGGGGACTGCTACATGTTGGATGGGGGGACTGCTACATGGTGAGTGGGGGGGACTGCTACATGGTGAGTGGGGGGGGACTGCTACATGGTGGTGGGGGGGGACTGCTACATGGTGGATGGGGGGGACTGCTACATGGTGAGTGGGGGGGACTGCTACATGGTGGATGGGGGGGGACTGCTACATGGTGGATGGGGGGGGACTGCTACATGGTGGATGGGGGGGGACTGCTACATGGTGAGTGGGGGGGGACTGCTACATGGAGAGTGGGGGGGGACTGCTACATGGTGGAAGGGGGGGGGACTGCTACATGGTGGATGGGGGGACTGCTACATGGTGGATGGGGGGGGACTGCTACATGGTGAGTGGGGGGGACTGCTACATGGTGGATGGGGGGGACTGCTACATGGTGGATGGGGGGGGACTGCTACATGGTGGATGGGGGGGACTGCTACATGGTGGATGGGGGGACTGCTACATGGTGGATGGGGGGGACTGCTACATGGTGAGTGGGGGGGGACTGCTACATGGTGGATGGGGGGGGACTGCTACATGGTGAGTGGGGGGGGGACTGCTACATGGTGAGTGGGGGGGACTGCTACATGGTGGATGGGGGGGGGACTGCTACATGGTGGATGGGGGGGGACTGCTACATGGTGAGTGGGGGGGGACTGCTACATGGTGAGTGGGGGGGACTGCTACATGGTGGATGGGGGGGGGACTGCTACATGGTGGATGGGGGGGGACTGCTACATGGTGAGTGGGGGGGGACTGCTACATGGTGGATGGGGGGGGACTGCTACATGGTGGATGGGGGGGGGACTGCTACATGGTGGATGGGGGGGGACTGCTACATGGTGAGTGGGGGGGGACTGCTACATGGTGGATGGGGGGGACTGCTACATGGTGGATGGGGGGGGGACTGCTACATGGTGGATGGGGGGGGGACTGCTACATGGTGGATGGGGGGGACTGCTACATGGTGAGTGGGGGGGGACTGCTACATGGTGAGTGGGGGGGACTGCTACATGGTGGATGGGGGGGGGACTGCTACATGGTGGATGGGGGGGGACTGCTACATGGTGAGTGGGGGGGGACTGCTACATGGTGAGTGGGGGGGACTGCTACATGGTGGATGGGGGGGGGACTGCTACATGGTGGATGGGGGGGGACTGCTACATGGTGAGTGGGGGGGGACTGCTACATGGTGGTTGGGGGGGGACTGCTACATGGTGGATGGGGGGGACTGCTACATGGTGGATGGGGGGGGACTGCTACATGGTGAGTGGGGGGGACTGCTACATGGTGGATGGGGGGACTGCTACATGGTGAGTGGGGGGGACTGCTACATGGTGGATGGGGGGGGGACTGCTACATGGTGGATGGGGGGGGACTGCTACATGGTGGATGGGGGGGGGACTGCTACATGGGAGTGGGGGGACTGCTACATGGTGGATGGGGGGGGACTGCTACATGGTGAGTGGGGGGGGACTGCTACATGGTGGATGGGGGGACTGCTACATGGTGGATGGGGGGGGACTGCTACATGGTGAGTGGGGGGGACTGCTACATGGTGAGTGGGGGGACTGCTACATGGTGGATGGGGGGGGACTGCTACATGGTGAGTGGGGGGGGACTGCTACATGGTGGATGGGGGGGGACTGCTACATGGTGGTTGGGGGGGGACTGCTACATGGTGAGTGGGGGGGACTGCTACATGGTGGATGGGGGGGGGACTGCTACATGGTGGCATGGGGGGGACTGCTACATGGTGGATGGGGGGGGACTGCTACATGGTGAGTGGGGGGGGACTGCTACATGGTGAGTGGGGGGGGACTGCTACATGGTGGATGGGGGGGGGACTGCTACATGGTGATGGGGGGGGGACTGCTACATGGTGGATGGGGGGGGACTGCTACATGGTGGTTGGGGGGGGACTGCTACATGGTGGATGGGGGGGACTGCTACATGGTGGATGGGGGGGACTGCTACATGGTGAGTGGGGGGGACTGCTACATGGTGGATGGGGGGGACTGCTACATGGTGAGTGGGGGGGACTGCTACATGGTGGATGGGGGGGACTGCTACATGGTGGATGGGGGGACTGCTACATGGTGAGTGGGGGGGGACTGCTACATGGTGGATGGGGGGGGGACTGCTACATGGTGGATGGGGGGGACTGCTACATGGTGGATGGGGGGGGACTGCTACATGGTGAGTGGGGGGGACTGCTACATGGTGGATGGGGGGACTGCTACATGGTGGATGGGGGGGGACTGCTACATGGTGGATGGGGGGGACTGCTACATGGTGGATGGGGGGGACTGCTACATGGTGAGTGGGGGGACTGCTACATGGTGAGTGGGGGGGGACTGCTACATGGTGAGTGGGGGGGACTGCTACATGGTGGATGGGGGGACTGCTACATGGTGGATGGGGGGGGACTGCTACATGGTGGATGGGGGGGGACTGCTACATGGTGAGTGGGGGGGGACTGCTACATGGTGAGTGGGGGGGGACTGCTACATGGTGAGTGGGGGGGACTGCTACATGGTGGATGGGGGGGACTGCTACATGGTGGATGGGGGGGGACTGCTACATGGTGAGTGGGGGGGGACTGCTACATGGTGGATGGGGGGGGACTGCTACATGGTGAGTGGGGGGGGACTGCTACATGGTGAGTGGGGGGGGACTGCTACATGGTGAGTGGGGGGGACTGCTACATGGTGGATGGGGGGGGGACTGCTACATGGTGGATGGGGGGGACTGCTACATGGTGAGTGGGGGGGGACTGCTACATGGTGGATGGTGGGGGGGACTGCTACATGGTGAGTGGGGGGGACTGCTACATGGTGGATGGGGGGGGACTGCTACATGGTGGATGGGGGGGACTGCTACATGGTGAGTGGGGGGGGACTGCTACATGGTGGATGGGGGGGGGACTGCTACATGGTGGATGGGGGGGGACTGCTACATGGTGAGTGGGGGGGGACTGCTACATGGTGGTTGGGGGGGGACTGCTACATGGTGGATGGGGGGGGACTGCTACATGGTGAGTGGGGGGGGACTGCTACATGGTGGATGGGGGGGGACTGCTACATGGTGAGTGGGGGGGGACTGCTACATGGTGAGTGGGGGGGACTGCTACATGGTGGATGGGGGGACTGCTACATGGTGGATGGGGGGGACTGCTACATGGTGAGTGGGGGGGGGACTGCTACATGGTGAGTGGGGGGGACTGCTACATGGTGGATGGGGGGACTGCTACATGGTGGATGGGGGGGGACTGCTACATGGTGGATGGGGGGGACTGCTACATGGTGGATGGGGGGACTGCTACATGCTGAGTGGGGGGGACTGCTACATGGTGGATGGGGGGGACTGCTACATGGTGAGTGGGGGGGGGACTGCTACATGGTGGATGGGGGGACTGCTACATGGTGAGTGGGGGGGACTGCTACATGGTGGATGGGGGGGGACTGCTACATGGTGAGTGGGGGGGACTGCTACATGGTGAGTGGGGGGGACTGCTACATGGTGAGTGGGGGGGACTGCTACATGGTGAGTGGGGGGACTGCTACATGGTGAGTGGGGGGACTGCTACATGGTGAGTGGGGGGGGACTGCTACATGGTGGTGGGGGGGACTGCTACATGGTGAGTGGGGGGGGACTGCTACATGGTGGATGGGGGGGGGACTGCTACATGGTGGATGGGGGGACTGCTACATGATGGATGGGGGGGACTGCTACATGGTGAGTGGGGGGGACTGCTACATGGTGGATGGGGGGACTGCTACATGGTGGATGGGGGGGGGACTGCTACATGGTGGATGGGGGGGACTGCTACATGGTGAGTGGGGGGGGACTGCTACATGGTGAGTGGGGGGGACTGCTACATGGTGGATGGGGGGGACTGCTACATGGTGGATGGGGGGGACTGCTACATGGTGGTTGGGGGGGACTGCTACATGGTGGTTGGGGGGGGACTGCTACATGGTGAGTGGGGGGGGGACTGCTACATGGTGGTTGGGGGGGGACTGCTACATGGTGAGTGGGGGGGACTGCTACATGGTGAGTGGGGGGGGGACTGCTACATGGTGGTTGGGGGGGGACTGCTACATGGTGAGTGGGGGGGACTGCTACATGGTGAGTGGGGGGGACTGCTACATGGTGAGTGGGGGGGACTGCTACATGGTGAGTGGGGGGACTGCTACATGGTGAGTGGGGGGGACTGCTACATGGTGAGTGGGGGGGACTGCTACATGGTGGATGGGGGGGGACTGCTACATGGTGGATGGGGGGGGACTGCTACATGGTGAGTGGGGGGACTGCTACATGGTGAGTGGGGGGGGACTGCTACCTGGTGGATGGGGGGGGACTGCTACATGGTGAGTGGGGGGGACTGCTACATGGTGAGTGGGGGACTGCTACATGGTGAGTGGGGGGGACTGCTACATGGTGAGTGGGGGGACTGCTACATGGTGAGTGGGGGGGGACTGCTACATGGTGAGTGGGGGGACTGCTACATGGTGAGTGGGGGGGACTGCTACATGGTGGAGTGGGGGGACTGCTACATGGTGAGTGGGGGGGGACTGCTACATGGTGAGTGGGGGGGACTGCTACATGGTGGATGGGGGGGACTTCTACATGGTGAGTGGGGGGGGACTGCTACATGGTGAGTGGGGGACTGCTACATGGTGAGTGGGGGGACTGCTACATGGTGAGTGGGGGGGACTGCTACATGGTGAGTGGGGGGGGGACTGCTACATGGTGAGTGGGGGGGGACTGCTACATGGTGGATGGGGGGGACTGCTACATGGTGGATGGGGGGACTGCTACATGGTGAGTGGGGGGGACTGCTACATGGTGAGTGGGGGGGACTGCTACATGGTGAGTGGGGGGGACTGCTACATGTGAGTGGGGGGGGGACTGCTACATGGTGAGTGGGGGGGGACTGCTACATGGTGGATGGGGGGGGCTTAGGGGGGGGACTGCTACATGGTGAGTGGGGGGGACTGCTACATGGTGAGTGGGGGGGACTGCTACATGGTGAGGTGGGGGGGACTGCTACATGGTGAGTGGGGGGGGACTGCTACATGGTGGAGTGGGGGGGGACTGCTACATGGTGGATGGGGGGGCGACTTGCCTACATGGTGGATGGGGGGACTGCTACATGGTGAGTGGGGGGGGGACTGCTACATGGTGGTATGGTTGGGGACTGCTACATGGTGGTTGGGGGGGGACTGCTACATGGTGGATGGGGGGGACTGCTACATGGTGGATGGGGGGGGGACTGCTACATGGTGGATGGGGGGACTGCTACATGGTGGATGGGGGGACTGCTACATGGTGAGTGGGGGGGACTGCTACATGGTGGATGGGGGGGGACTGCTACATGGTGAGTGGGGGGGACTGCTACATGGTGGATGGGGGGACTGCTACATGGTGAGTGGGGGGGACTGCTACATGGTGGATGGGGGGGGACTGCTACATGGTGGAGTGGGGGACTGCTACATGGTGAGTGGGGGGGGACTGCTACATGGTGAGTGGGGGGGGACTGCTACATGGTGGATGGGGGGGGGACTGCTAATGGTGGGGGGGACTGCACATGGTGATGGGGGGGGACTGCTACATGGGGATGGGGGGGGACTGCTACATGGTGGATGGGGGGGACTTGCCTACATGGTGAGTGGGGGACTGCTACATGGTGGATGGGTGGGACTGCTACATGGTGGTTGGGGGGGGGACTGCTACATGGTGGATGGGGGGGGGACTGCTACATGGGTGAATGGGGGGGGACAGCTACATGGTGGATGGTGGGGGACTCGCTACATGGTGAATGGGGGGGGACTGCTACATGGTGGATGGGGGGGGACTGCTACCTGGTGAGTGGGGGGGGGACTGCTACATGTGGATGGGTGGACTGCTACATGGTCGGATGGGGGGACTGCTACATGGTGGATGGGGGGACTGCAACATGGTGGATTGGGGGGGACTGCTACATGGTAGAGTGGGGGGGGACTG